>NC_088392.1:14386250-15017500 GCF_037993035.2 Macaca fascicularis | reverse complement strand
TGGAGGCAAGTTGCCTAATATCATTAAGTTCAAGTTTTCTAATCTCTAAAACAGAAAAACGGTATCCACAATTCAATTCTGTTACTGAATAAATCGATTAAAATATTTATGACATTCAATTACTCTAGACATTTTTATACTTTATATTTCACTACATATTATAAATTAACTTAGTTGTGGATCGTCTATTTTGTTACATGTCAAATGTTATCTGTGTGGTTCCTCAGATGAAAGCCAGTATTATTTTATGTTCTAATAGTGTTTATATTTATTCCAGTTAATTATAGGAATGTCTGTTCTGGGGGTGCTTAACAATGCAGCTTTTAGAAATTATTTATATACGGTTAAACTATGGTGGAGATATAATTAATGGGTAAAAAAATTCAATCCTTAATAGAAGAACTTCAAATGTTAGAGAAATTATGCCTGTGAGTTATTTTAGACTTTCAAATTTCGAGTCCATGTTAATGGCAAGTGAGCAGCAAGATCAATTAAATGACTCTTCAGTCAATAAAATTTGGTCATTAAGACATTGAAGATAATGAGGCTATAATATGGCTTTCAAGCATATTATTTTAGGTAGTTTACTGAGTTGGTTTTTACATATGATAACCAAAGACCAAAGTAGAACAGTCTGTTGAGTGGAACCAGGAGTGCTTCTAGAACCCATACTCAGGAACCACCAGGGCACAGACTTCCGGGCTATGCTAGACTCTGATGGTGCAACCTTTGTCGTTAGCTTCCCATCATTTTCTTGTGAAATAAGTTGATAAACCCCTGACCCTAAATGTATAGACTTAAGGAAGGAGTCCTTGGGTGTTACTCTGAGTTCTGTTTTAAAAAATAATAGTGCCCCGGCCGGGCGCGGTGGCTCACGCCTGTAATCCCTGCACTTTGGGAGGCTGAGGCGGGCGGATCACGAGGTCAGGAGATCGAGACCATCCTGGCTAACACGGTGAAACCCCGTCTCTACTAAAAATACAAAAAATTAGCCGGGTACGGTGGCGGGCGCCTGTAGTCCCAGCTACTCGGGAGGCTGAGGCAGGAGAATGGCACGAACCCGGGAGGCGGAGCTTGCAGTGAGCCGAGATGGTGCCACTGCACTCCAGCCTGGGCGACAAAGTGAAGACTCTGCCTCAAAAAAAAAAAAAAAAAAAAAAAAAAAAAAAAAAAAAATAGTGCCCCTTTCCTTGCATGTATGTTTTAATTACCATCATGCCTGTTTTCTTGTTTTTATATGGGAAGAAGGAAGGGGGGAGGATCCTGTCTTTTCTCCTTTTCATTTATATCACCCCTCCCGTGGTTATTTACGGTACGTAGGAGGTCACAGTTTCCACCCATTTCATTGGATCACACTGCATTTTTTCAGCCCAGTCTTTTACTCACCTTGGCATTACTCACTTGATGTCCCCTTGTCCCCTAATTATCTGACGAAAAAAAAAATTGTCTACAAAACCACTCAGCCTCTGTTCCAGGTACTAAGTGTTTTTCATCTTTCCTAACTGTAATGGGCTGCCAGCTGATCGCTGTGCCCTAGGCCATTACTTTCACTGAAATGTGTGCTTCGTGCCTCTTCCACAATCGCTCCCCTAGCTGTTAACATCACTCTTGCTTTTTTTTTTTTTTTTACTACTCCCCTTTTTTCCCAGCTTATTCAGGGGAAATTTATACCTATTACCCCAGTACAAATCAAATACATAGAAATGCAGTTTGCAGGATTGGCTTTGCTTTAAATTTAAGCTAACTTGGAAGTATTGGTGAGCATTTTGAATGCATTTAATTATACTTCAGCTGTATCTCTCACCAAGAAATTATCTACCTCCTGATATCTAAAGATACATTCAGTGTTCCAAAAAGAAAGTTTCATATTGAAAATAGGTTGTGTTTATTTTTAAAAACTTGGGTTACAAATTAGATTCCTTAACTGGAAAATTTTATATTAGATACAGAAAAGGTCAATAATGAATGCCAAGTATGAGCAACAGGAGAGAACATAGTCATCATAGTAACATTTACAGGTTATAGATTTTGTTGAGAAAAGACGAACAGGAAAAGTGTCTGAAAATGTAGATTGCCTAACACCAGGTCAACTCTTAGAAGAAAACAAAGACAGTTTATTTTTTCTAGTAATGAGTAGAAACCCCATTTTCATAGTAACTTTACAACCAGAGTTAATTTGTAAAGGCACTTGTTCTTTGTCAGTTTGCTGATAGACGTGTGAAATTCCTGGTGATTTCAAAAGAAATTTGGACACGGATCAGCTCTATCAGATGCAAATAAGTTCAGATTTTCAGAAATACTTCTTGGCAGTTGTATTTAGCTCTTATAATGCTCTAATAAACGAATCAATTGTCATTTTGTTTTATTCTTACCATTTTGTAAATAACATGTTAGGTTGTGCCACTGAAATGTGGAAACCCACCATTTATTCAGCTTAATATGGCTAATTATCTTAAAAAGTCATCTTAGTTCAGAAATGAAGGTTATAATTACCAAAGGCTTTAACTATACAGCTAAAAGTTGGACAGAATGGAGGACTTTCAGTTATTTGCCTGATTATAGCCGAACTAGATACTCTAGATTGGACTCCACATTTCCTGATTGTCTATGTATTTTGATCAAAATCATTTAAAAATTCTGCCTTTTTAACCATGTTTGTATTTATGTGCAGTCTACTTGCCTCCTATTTTGTGATTAAAACAGCAAGCATTTTCAAATACAGCCTATATTAGTTGTGTTTTTTTGTTCTTGTTGTTTTGAGATGGAGTCTTGTGCTCTCACCCAAACTGGCTTGCAGTGACGCAATCTCAGCTCACTGCAGCCTCTGCCTCCCAGTTCGAGCAATTCTCCTGCCTCAGCCTCCCCAGTATCTGGGACTACAGGCATGTACCACCACACTTGGATGGGTTTTGTAGTTTTAGTAGAGACGAGGGTTTCATCGTGTTGGCCAGGCTGGTTTCAAACTCCTGACCTCGCGTGATCTGCCTCCCAAAATGTATATTAGCTGTGTTTTAACATTGTATTTATTTTGAGGTTTTAGGTGCAAAGGACAAGATATAAACTGAAATGATGATTGAGTTTTTTCTCTACAAAGTGCACTGTAATTGTTTGGACAGCCTTTATGTGCATTGCTCATAGATACAGAGTCACGGGATCTGCAGCCCTCCGTGACTCACCAGGATACACGACAGAATTGGATAAGCAGCAGGACAGTCACTGAGACTTCACTGGGTTGAGCATATGTAGGCAAGGACTATATTGGGAGAAATTGGGTCCTCATTGTTTTGTATGATTTATATTGATTATATGCCTTAGGTTGATTACCTGAGAGAAACGCTCGTTTGTACAAACATGGTTAACTTTGTATCCGAGAAAATCTCTTGTATGCTGCTAAACCTACCCTCTGTGTTTTCTTTCTTCTTGTTTTTCTCCTTTTTATTTTCAAATATTTATCACATACTTATACTGTGATTGATAATGTGCTAGATAGAAGCATTAAAAAATAAACTCGTTCATACAATTCACAGTCTGGTTGATAAGCCAAGCAGGTAACCCTATGACAGTGGATAGCAGTAAATCCCAAAGCTAACCAACAGCTGTGGAGGTGGTTACCACAGAGGAAGAACTCACAGATCCAAGAACAAATGCTTGCATGAGGACGCCTGGTGCACCTCTGTGATTTTGTATCTTTTTCATACAATCTTCAAATCAAAGTAAAAGCAAATTATCTTCTTAGAAAATAGGGCAGAGTTTTCTAAAACTATATTGACAGAAGCTTTATATGGTGGAAAGATCAGTAAGCAGAAACTCCAGGTTAAAGTAGCAATTTTCTCGTTATTTTAAACACAGCCCTGAAACAATAAGTTTTGATTTTCTCATCTGTAAAATGTGATCAAATTGGTAAAGTTTTAAACTTTTTTATTTTGAACTAATTTCAGACTTATAAATAACGTTGCAAAGTGCTATTCTCTAATCCAGCTTTTTCAAATGGTAATATCTTACCTGACTACAGCAATTATTTAAGCTAGTAAATTAACATTGATACAATACTATTTACTAATTAACAGCACATATTCAAAATTTGCCAGTTGTTCTAATAAAGCATTAAATACTTGTTTCTGGCAGGAACCAATTCAATATCACACCTTTCATCTGTCCTGTTTACTTACATTTTCCAGTCCGGGATATTTCCTTAGTCTTTTGTTGTCATTCTGACCCATAATTGGGTAGAACATCTTATAATATGACCCTGTCTCGTGTTTCTTCTTAATGCATATGTTTCAGGGAATATATTTTTGGCAAGTATAAGACAGAAGTGATGCTTTTCTCTTCTCACTGTATCACGTCAGAAGATAGAAGATGCTGACATGACTCATTCATAATGATGTTGAGTTTGATCACTTGGTTAAGGTGGCGGCTGCCAGGTTCCTCCATGGAATGAACATTATTTGGAAGTTCTAAAATCTTGAAAGAGATAGAAAATAACCTAAGCTCTCATTACAGATGGGAATAAATACTACTGCTAGTTTGAGGGAGGTGCAAGGGTTGATTCCGTACAATCTGTTGTCCATGTTTAGAATGAGGAGTGTGAGCCAGATTTAAAATCTGTAAGACAGTTAGATAATGTTCATAATTTTATGCAGCAATTGACTGTTTCTCAAAAATGCATCGATTTAAGATGTCAAAGGGCAATTG
Organism: Macaca fascicularis; assembly: GCF_037993035.2. Taxonomy (NCBI): domain Eukaryota; kingdom Metazoa; phylum Chordata; class Mammalia; order Primates; family Cercopithecidae; genus Macaca; species Macaca fascicularis. The sequence continues at coordinate 15,012,805 of NC_088392.1, read as the reverse complement.
ATTTTGCTTATTTTTTTTTCTGAACCATGCAATAATATTCTTTATAGTCCAGAATTGCAGGAAAGTTTTCACTAATATAGAGTTAAAAATAAGAGCTTTCTCCGCACATTGCCTACAAAATGGAAAGAATTGTTTTGCATTGTAAGGTTGGGCTCCAAATACTTAGCCCTCGTAATTACAAATGAAACATTGTTTTGGAATAATAAACACTTATAATCCTATAAGTTAAAGAACTAACACAAGACATTACAATCTGATGTATTACATTTTAATATATTCACAGAGTTGAAATCTAAACAACTCATAGAATTATATTCAACATTGAAAAAAATTAGTAATGACAGTTTCTTCTAATTATTCATGTTTAAAACTTATATTCCTGTTGCCTCATCAGTAATTATTAAATCTTTAGAAAGCCTTGTGAATTAGAAAGGTGTCATTCTTATGTTAGAGTTCAAGTAATGTATATGTTTGGTAATAAAATAAGTAGAATAATGGAACAGCATTAGAATTATAATGGAGAAGAGCTAGAAGGCATATCAGATGTCTACAATGAATAATTATCATTTTTTAAAATCTTAAAATTTTAGTAGAGTTAGAACTCAAATTAATACTACTCTGTCATAATATCAACCAATCGTATTTTGAAGATAGATATAATTTCAGTATTGTATTTGTCTGTTCTGGTTTCCATAACAAAATATCAGATTAGATAACGATAGAAATTCCTTGCTCATAGTTCTGGCTGAGAAGTCCACAATCAAAGTGCCAGAAAAGTCAGTTTCTGGTGGTGCTTTTTTCTTGGCTTGAGGACAGCACAGCCTTCTCCATGTCCTCATATGGCAGCAGAGAAAAATTTCTTACTATTTTAATGAGGCTATCAGTGTTATGGGATTCAAGTCACAACCACATAACCTCATTTAACCTTAGTAAACTTGCAGAAGACATACCTACAAATCAGTCACATTGGGAGTTAGGGTTTCAGCTTATGAATTTTGAAGGGTGGAGGGTCATGACTCAGTTCATAGCAAGTACCTAAATTCATTATAATTCATAGGAAATGAATGAATAACAAGTAATTGTTGACAATACTAATGTAATCTATAGTTTAGTTTTAACAAGTAGAAGTTTACATAGCAGTTTCAAAAATGTATTAGAGCCGGACACAGTAGCTTATGCCTGTAATCCCAGCATTTTGGGAGGCCAAGATGTATGGATCTCTTGAGGTCAGGAGTTTGAGGCCAGCCTGGCCAACATGGTGCAACCCCATCTCTACTTAAAAAAAAAAAAAAAAAATATATATATATATATATGTATGTATGTATGTATGTATGTATATAGACATCATCGCCTGTGCCTATTGTATTCCCAGCTACTTGAGAGGCTGAGGAAGGAGAATCACTTGAGCCCGAGAGGTGGAGGCTGCAGCGAGCCAAGATCATGCCACTGCACTCCAGCCTGGTCTACAAAGTGAGACTCTGCCTCAAAAGAAAAAAAAAAAACAAAAAAATACAGTATTAGAAAAATAGTTTAACTGAAGGTTTAGAAATTTTACCCATGTTTGCTTCAGTCAACTGTAGGTCTCAGGCCAAGAGCCTGAGAATTACCTTCTGTCCTTTTGCCATGCAAACAAAAAAGAAAGAGCCAAAAGACATTGGGGGAAAACAACCAGTATGGGGAGGCCATCTACATTTCTAGTTAGGCTAGAATCTTTGTTTTTTGTAAGATAAATGCAGAAGAGTAATTTCTCAAGATGGGGCTGTGTTACAGGAATGGTAATTAAAGTACCAGAACCAAAATGATTAACATCATTCTAGCAAGTTGTGTGTGTAAACAGTGCAGAATTATCTGATAAGAATGCTTCCCTTAGAATGTTTGCTTATCTCCTTCGTTAAAATGCTGACATGTTTTAAGGTATTTAACTGAAAACACACAATCAAAATTTGGACAACACATACATAATGTTCAACAGATGTGAGTTTGAAAGATTTGTGATGATCACCAGTGAAATTAGTCAAACCATGCTTAAATTAGATTTTTCTGATTTGTGAGTCATTTAAGGGTCCATATTGGAGTGGAATCTGTATGGAGAAGAAAAGATTACACATTCCGCACTTGATTCTTTGCAATGAAGAAGAAATAAGATAAAAATCGGCATTTTCTTTCCCATAAAATATCTGAGAAACTCAGTTCTGTATTTCTCATCTACTCTATCTCTGATGCAGTTTACATAATTTTCTCAACTGAATCATAAGAGCTGAATTTAGGTGGTTAACTGATATGTTTTGCTTTATCTGGAGAAGCAGATACTGGGGAGTTCTAGTCACTGGAATTTGATTTAATTACACCTAAGAACATGTGGCCATCAACAGTTAAAAAGGATTACGAAAGAAATAGATGAAAATTATCACATTGAAAAATTATCACATTTGTTAAGCTGAAGTCATACATAAGGCTTATAATGAAATGTAGAGTCTATAATATGAAGTAAAATGAAAGTAACTGCATTATACGGCATAGACACAACCTTAGAAAAGTGATTTTTACAAGGTTAGTATCTAGTGATGAGATAAAGTTTAAAGCTTGCTATTGAAATTAAAAACACAAACTTTAATGCAAAGGCTAAGTTATCTTCTTGGCTGATCATTGTGATGCTTGCAAGGAGACTTTTACCTATGGCTGCACAGCTGCATTCAGTGATTTTGGAAGAGCAGTTGTGAAGCGTAATGACCTGAAACAAGACAGTTTTCCCATTGATTAGATCATCTGTGGGAAACATGAGTACAACCAATGATGGAAAATACATACGAGTAAGTGTGGATTCAGGGTTAGGGTCAGAGGAGGAAGTGCATTCTGTTTCAGATCCAAATCAGATTTCACAGGATATTTATGACTGAAACAATATTTGAATGACTGACATCTTATATGTATATTTTTCTCAGTGCTGCTCTCTTCACCCTGTCTGTGGCTTCCAATTTATGTTTAATTTCTCTGTAAACTCTGGGCACATTGATAAAGTCCAGTTTTTCAGTTTTTTACTTAACTTTTAACTTTCTGCTCAACCAGAGCTAAGGCATGTGTGCAAGAAATAGAAAGTTTAAGGAGGAAGGAGTTTAGGCTACCTCGGAGGTTCAACAGTCATACAACAGCTCTTTTTATTATTTTTCCAAGCATCGTCTTGGAATTCACCAAAAAATATAAAGTATATAATTTTGGTCATAAAATACACGTAAATCACATGTAATGATTTTATCAAATTATATAAATGCCTTAAACTTGAATATAAATATCATATGAATATCATATATGTTCACTAAAAAGAAAAAATATATTCTTCTTCTTATTGTATTTTAATATTAGGGTTTCTTGGGGCTTTGAAATTCATTTACTTTAGGTTCCTGAATTCAGAAATTCTTTGTACAAATCACTGATGAGTGATCAGGTAGCCTGAGGTCCATCTCTTAGTGGAAGCAGGAGTTGTCTTAAAAATACACATTTCAGGCCAGGTGCGGTGGCTCACGCCTGTAATCCCAGCACTTTGGGAGGCCGAGGCGGTTGGATCACAAGGTCAGGAGATCAAGATCACCCTGGTTAACATGGTGAAACCCCGCCTCTACTAAAAATACAAAAAATTAGCTGAGCGTGGTGGCAGATGCCTGTAGTCCCAGCTACTCGGGAGGCTGAGGCAGGAGAATGGCGTGAACCCGATAAGTAAAGTATTGAAGATACAGACAGGAAATGGGTGTTGAACCCAGAAGGTGAGGATTTTTCCAAAGTAACATGGAAAGATGCAAGCTTTTTGTTTTGTATTCTCATAGAGAATTGGAAGTTATGCGGCAATTCCTATGTTGTGTGATTGTCTTTCGCTATGTTACCTAACACAGATGGCATAGACAGTAATGAATTATGATTATGCCAGTGCATAGAGAGGAGGTTTAGCTTAGTAGTTTTCACTGTGGTGCTGAGTGTGGAAGATGTGACTGTGAGTCTCAGCATTGCTGTTTACTTTGAAATGGCTCAGCTTTTCTCCACATAATTTCTGTAAAATGGGTTTAACAATAGGTCTCATGTAATACAATTGTTGTCAAGACTAAATAAGTTAACTTATGTAAGACTTCTATTTTATATACAACAAACATTAATTAAGGATTAGTTGTTAATAGTAGTGACACATATTTTTATTCTGCGTGCAATTGCTACTTTCTATAACTGGCCAAATTCAGGTGCTTTATTTTCAAGCATATTTTTAAAACAACCTAAAGAATGAGGCAGGGATGTCCAATCTTTTGTCTTCCTTGGACCACATTGAAAGAAAAAGAATTGTCTTGGGCCAAACATAAAATACGGTAACACTAATGACAGCTGATGAACTAAAGAAAAAAATACATAATGTTTTAAGAAAGTTTATGAATTTGTGCTGGGCTACATTCAAAGCCATCTTGGGCTGCAGGTACCCTGTGGGCCTTGGGTTGGACAAGTTTGGTCTAAAGAAAAAACAAGGATGAACTCAAGCAAGAGTCATCACGTTGGCACACTTTGTGACAACAGACAAGTCCTTTGAATTACCTTTCCTTGTTCTCTCGTCTATCAGAAAGGAGCTGTGATGCCAGGTCTCCCTCCTCCTTAAAATTGGAGTTAGCTTTGAATCAGATAACTCCTGCTAAAATACTTTGAAGTATATAAAGTATTAAATGTTAAATAAGAGTTATTTCTGATGGGAAGAACAGATACTAGTTATATTTATAAATTATTAGAGTAAGAACAGAATTGGCAACACATACACCCATTTTGGTGATTATTTATGAGTAATACTTTGGAACTATCTTTTGGCAATTATTGATGAGTGATACATGGTATTTTATACTTTATTTTATCTTTGTTTAGCGATGGAGTTTTGTCATTAACTGGGACAACAGGTGAATCCCACCGTGCCCAGCAAGTAATATGTTATATATACCAGAAGCACTTCCAGGATTTGACTGCTGGTTTAATAGTTTACATATTCCGAATCAAATCAGAATTAAAATTATATAGGACAGCTTTTCAAATCACACATTTGAAAAAAATGTAGAACACACAGAGAGAGAGAGAGAGAAAGAGAGAGAGAGAGAGAGAGAGAGAGAGAGAGAGAGAGAGAGGATTGTTCTATTCTCAAATACTTTCCAAATCCTGAAAGCTAATGAAATTCTTGAGAGTTTCCCAGGAGGCAAGAGATTCTAGTGCCATTAGGATTCTCCTGCAGAAAAGTGATGCTTAATGGAACTAAATAAATGAGATTGCTTGTTAATCTCTCAGTTAATTTTCTCTCACTCTCTGTCCTTCTTTCTCTGTCTTTTTCTCGACCATGCCTTAGGTCAGAACTTCATTGAATCTTTGAATTTATTGAAGTTTGGCTCCAACCTATTATATCGCTGAGGTTTACCGATCCTATACTCCATAAAGTTCTAAATTCCGAATCTGAGTTTGACAAATTCATTTTAGTTCCACAAGTGGTAGCCTTTAAATATCAGCAGCTTAAGTATTCAAAATTAATACTGATTGCATTTTTAGACTAGTGAAATTCTGACAGTTTGCAGGGAAAAGGTGCTGAACATCTTGATATAATTCACATACTTTTAGAAACAGGCATTTTTATGCCTTTGGAAAGATAAATTAGTAGAAACCAAATATTTTACAATTCTAATAGTTTTACTGACATATAGAGGGAGGGGCATAGACTGACCAAAAGGGGAACTTTTGCCAGGCTTTTAGGAATTGCCATTGCTAACAAATCGGTTTGGGTAGGCAGTTATTCTAGAAAAATCAGAAGAAAAATGAAGATCAGAGATTATTTTTCTCCTCTTTTCACAAATTAAATAAAATGAAAGACTTGATGCTGAAAGTAATTACTCACAGGGGCTTCCTGTAATGTAATTCTGCAATATAAAGCTGAAGAAAATGTGAAGATAAGTATTTCTTCATAAACAAAAATAATCATGTCGGTTGACTATATCCAGATGAAAAGTATATGAGTTTTAGGGCAAACTCTCTACATTTGAGTGTGCAAATACTCAAGGTTTCTTGATAAAATGCATGTGAAACCCACCAAAAGCTCCAGAGTCTCCAAAAGGAGATTTATTATATGATCTTTGAAGTGAGACTAGCCTACAGGTGAAAAGTAAAACTCTTCAAACCTGAAGCAAATTTATCCACTCAAATGGATATTACGTTTTATCCATCCAAGCAGAAGCATCTGGTTAAGTGGAAAACATACTTGTCTTTGCATCACGAAGTCATCACTACATAACTTTGGGTAACACGCTTCCTCTCTTACTCCCTGCCGTTTATGGAATGAAAATTCTAGTAGGAATGCATGCTCTCCTCCCACCCACCACTAGAGTATAATTACTACTCACCAAATTATAACTGTTATGTAATTTTTAAATTTTAAAGAGTATGTAAGAATATGGCCATTGCAATGCCACCTTTGTTGGTTTTGTTGCAGTGTCTCCTTAGAAAAGCTAAATTCTAGATTCACATTTGTCAGAGCTTGATTGCATCTCATTGAGAAGTATTATCAGCTATTTAGCAATTTTAGTCTGTATTTTTCAGGCACTCAATGAGATTTCCTTTATATTTTATGCTGATCTACAATAAAATGCTAAGGATACCTGTGTCTATCATTACTATTTTTATTTAGAACTAGTGCCAGTCGGGCATGGTGGCTTACGTCTGTAATCCCAGCACTTCAGAAGGCCGAGATGGGTGGATCACGAGGTCAGGAGTTTGAGACCAGCCTGGCCAATATGATGAAACCTTCTCTCTACTAAAAATACAAAAATTAGCTGGGCGTGGTGTCAGACATCTGTAATCCCAGCTACTCAGGAGTCTGAGGCAGGAGAATAACTTGAAGTGGAGGTTGCATTGAGCCGAGATGGTTCCACTGCACTCCAGCCTGGGCAAGAGAGCAAGACTCTGTCTCAAAAAAAAAAAAAAAAAAAAAAAAAAGGGCGAGGGGACGCAGTGGCTCACGCCTGTAATTCCAGCAGTTCGCGAGGCCGAGGCAGGCAGATTGCCTGAGCTTGTGAGTTCGAAACCAGCCTGGGCAACATGACGAAACCCAGTCTCTACTAAAAATACAAAAAAATTAGCCGGCCATGGTGGCACGTGCCTGTAATCCCAGCTACTCAGGAGGCTGAGGCAGAAGAATCCCTTGAACCTGGGAGGCAGATGTTGTAGTGAGTCGAGATCACGCTACTGTACTCCAACCTGGGTGACAGAACGAGACCCTGTCTCAAAAAAAAAAAAAAAAAAAAGAATTAGTGCCGTGCTGACTCAAAAGCATACATCCCTGAATTCATACAGAATTATAGAACATGATGGACTAAATTACAAAACCAAACCAGGAAAACTGCACAGAGGAAACTGGTTTCTTTTTATTCCCGGGATATCCACCATCCTTCCATTCTCCTCTTCTGCAATCAGAACTTACAGGAGTCTGAGAGTGAGCACTTTTTAAAGTTTTGTGCCCCAGGTGTCTCGCTCTTAAGAAAGCTGACACTCTCAGAGAAAAACAGGGGTAGGGTTAGCAGTTGCCCACTGCAGAGATGGCATTCCTCCTTCAGTTTTGCACCCTTCCCTGCCATGTTTGCCTCTCTCTATTCTGTTTTTTTTTTTTTTTTCCCAGAGAAAATAGGAGGATTTTTTCTGTCCAAATCTCTGATGCTCATTTATTTGCACTAGCTATGGTCCCATCTTCACTTGATTCACATATGCTCTTCATCAGTACTCTTTGGAAGTCCATGGAGCTATAAAACACAAATAAGAATCTTCCCAAGATGGTGCTGGAATGGGAAGAATTGCATCTCTTTCAGTGTTTTAGGAGAAACATCTGGCAGAGCTTAAATTTGATTCTTTCTCATGGCTACATCTTTGCCAGTTTATCAGAGAATTGACACTGAATCCTCAGATTTGAGAGTGGTGCTTACTGCCCTTTTACTTAGATTAGCCTCATGTTACTTTTCATTGTATATATTTCAAATATATTTAATTTTATGTCAACCACATTTGGCAGGCAATAAAACATGATTGGGAAAAGAAGAATTAATTTAAATAAGGAATCAGGTTAACATTTAAATTTTATGTTTTAAATAGCATGAAATAATCTGACCATACATATAAATTACATAGAAATATATGCAAGCATATATAACATAACTATTTTTACACTGAACATTTTATATACTTGAATGTAGCTTTTTGGTACAAGTTTGGAATTATTTCACATTTTAGACATTTTAAAAGGCTACGTTATTGGAGAGAAGGAAACACAAAACAATACATGTAATTCAAATCCTTTTTCTTACCTTTTCAACTTTCTGCACTCTATTCCTTTTTAAAAGTCATTCTTCTGTCACATCTTAATAGCTGTCTGATACTTAAGAGGGAGAACTACAAATAGAGCAAACAACCTTTCTGTCTAGCTACCCTATTGGTTGATTTCTTTTTCTTTTTCTTTCTTTTTTTTTTTACTTTTTATTTTTGAGACAGAGTCTCACTCCATTGCCCAGGCTGTAGTGCAGTGGCACCATCTCGGTTCACTGCAATCTCCACCTCCCAGGTTCAAGCAATTCTGCCACCTCAGCCTCCCGAACAGCTGGGATTACAGGCATGCGCCACCACACCTGACTAACTTTTGTATTTTTAGTAGAGATGGGGTTTTGCCATGTTGGCCAGGCTGGTCTTGAACTCCTAACTTCAAGTGATCCACCCGCCTTGGCTTCCCAAAGTGCTGGAATTACAGGCATGAGCCACTTCGCTCAGCCTGATTTCTATTTGTAGGTAGAAGTGGAATGTGGAGTTTACAAGTATATTAAAATAGAGCAAAATTTTCTTTTGGATGAGTGATCATTTATGTACAGTTGACTGTCATCTATGATAGTCATTTCTATAAAGACACCATGAACACTGAATTGGTGCATAGGGAACCATTGCTCTTAGGAGAAATACGAGATTAGATTCTTTGAGACTGTGGTCCCAACGTTTTCCTGAACTGGTCAGCCCTTAACCTTGCTTCATGTGTGTTTCTGTGTAATTTAATATATTATTTAATATATACTATTGATTCATTAATATTAAACTCACAGACAACACACTGTAACTAATGCCTGGAAAAGCTCATTTAACACACATGTTTCTTCCCTAAGGCACGTCATAGCCTTTTTGTGCCTAGGAACACTGGAAAGCATTTCAGCGCTATATCTGGGGATCATTTTAAACAGCAAAACCACAAACAGAAAGTGCAAAAGAGGAAAAATGTGTCACCAAAAAAACCACAAACAGAAAGTACAAAAAGTATAATTGTTTACAATATGGAAGCAGAATGAGGAGATAGGGGTGTTGCTTTCTCCAGCCTTAGTTGGGAATGTGTGAATCAGGACACTCAGATATTTTGCTGGTCTGTATATGTTCAAGAATGACCACAGATAAATACATTTTATTGAGTAGATGAATTCCCAGACACAAATTCCTGCAATAATAAATATCAACTCTATCTATTTAGGAAAGAGTAAGCTTTTGGACCACAGGGCATGAGCACTTCAACATTCTGTTATTAGGTAATGAATCCAGCCAAATAAACAATCCAGAGAAAAGAAAATTGACAATAATAAAAGGTAAATTAACAGAAAGATAATTATAAGCAAGAATAGCAATAGTTGAACATTCTGAAAAGTTTGTAACATCACTGATCATCCAACATCCTTTCTGAAAACAAAGGATTTTTAAATCAGTTTATGCACATATACAATATAGGAGGTTGGCAAAATAATGCACTATTTCTTAACAACCATGTCTCTTGTAGAACTTCGAATTAATCTACAAATGGCCATTGTGTCTTAACTTTAGATTATGAATACCAAATTAGTCAAGTACTTACGTTAACCCTTAACAGTATATAGAGTTTCTATGGAAAATTTAGTGGTCCAAATATTTTTGTAGAATTTGTGAGGACGTTGGTGGGCTGAAGATAGCACCTTGAGGGTCACTGATGTAGGCTGCAGTGGGGGTTCACAAGTGCCTGACACCGTATTTTATTAGTCTAACCTTTTTCATGAAAATCCTGACTACAGCTGTTCAAGGAGTAGTCTTAATAGCTGAAAATGAAGATAGAGAAAGACACCAAGAATATGACAAGAATATTCTAGTGAGGAACACAACAAAATCAAATTTAAAAGAGTGTAATAGATGCTGATAAATACTGTAGATAAATCACCTAAGAAAATAGAAATAAAGGCTGTCAATGAATGGATAAGGCATAATTATTTATTTATTTATTCATTCATTGTTTATTTATTTGAGACAGAGCCTGGCTCTGTTCAGACTGGAGTGCAATGGTGCGATCTTGGCTCACCACAACTTCCACCTCCCTGGCTCACGAGATGCTCCCACCCACCTCAGCTTCTTGAGTAGCTGGGACCACAGGCTGGCATCACTACCCACAGCTTTTTTTTTTTTTTTTGTAGAGATGGGGTTTTGCCAAGTTGCCCCGTTTGCTCTCAAATTCCTCGGCTTAATCACCCATCTCAGCTTCCCAAAGTGCTGAGATTACAGGCACAAGCCACCGTGCTTAGCTGAAAAGTTGTAGTTTTTAAAAGGGTGGTCAGTTTCACCTAAAGTGATATTTTTACAAAGCCCAGAGAGAAATGCAGGAATGAACAAAGTGGACACTTGGGGAAGGTGAATTCCAGACACTGGAAACAGTGAGAGCACAGACTCTTAAGCTGGCGTGGCTTGCTATGCTTGAGGAAGTAAAAAAGGCCAGCGTGGCTAGTTTGGAGTAAGTAGTGTATGAAAAGAAAGGAGAAGCAGCTTCTGACAAAGTTGGTGAATTATCTGACTCACCGTGTAATTCCAGTGGGTGAAGTGCTCTTTGACATAATGATGTTGGACTGCAGTTAAAATATACGATAAGGAGAAGAAGTCCTAGAAAACCCTTCTTCGTGTCTGCTATAGAAACACTGTCCTTAATCTTGTTAATTTCATTCCACAGTATTCTTTTGATGAATTCCTTGAGAGAAGTCATTATATAGACTTTATATCAGGAATCATTGCACTTCATCTCCTTGTTGGATCTTTAAATCTCTAAGCTTTTAATTTTTTGCCACAATTCTCAGAACTTAATTTTTGATGCAACAAATGTCAAGAAGTTCTGCATAGCATGTTTTGATTCCCTCCTATTACTAATTCTTTTCTATGTCTCCACATTTTTACCCTTGTTCATTTATGTGTTATATTATATTTAGTGTCCCTGTCAGCCGTTATAACTCCCTTCCAGATAAAGATATTTATAATAGGCAGATGAATAAATAAATAATAATCAGGAAATTGACCTTTTGTTATTTTATGATATCTGTGGCAACTGTAGTTCAATTAATGACTTTTGGGCTGATTTTTAGTTAACTAGAATTTTAGTTAGTTTATTGCAACAATCCACTTGTAAAGCAATACGTTTAAGTTATAATTTGGCTGAATCCAGTATGTTGTATCTGACAAGTTTTATGAAATTGATTATTAGAGAACCATGATACGTCTAAAACAAGCATATGTGTCATACAATACATGTCATATATATAGATATAATTAGGCTTTCCTCAAATAATGGGAACAAATATGACATATAGTATTCTGTAGAGATAGCATGAAAATTGTATCATTTCATTAGAATATGACGACAGTGTTGTAGATAAGGTTATGTACAATGTTAAATACAATTTAGTAAAAATATGTCTGGTTAAAGTTGTAGCATGGAATTAATTGAGTCATTCTTGAGGCAAATACTGGTCATTTAAGAATCACATTCTTTAGCGTAAAACTTTTATTGGTAGAAGGTACATTAACAATAAATTCTTAGCCAGCATTCTAAGTCAGCTCTGCCCAATGTAGTAGATATTACATATATAGAAGAAAACCTCTAAAATCTTTGAAAAAAAGGGAAAAAAAACCTAAGTGACAATCAATGAAAAAATATCTAATGGAGTTTAGGGAAACTTAATATATATTATTTTCCTAGTGGCATTAGTTTTGAGTTCATTGTATACATTATGGAGGGTATATTTATTAATTTTATTCTGATTTTAGTATTGCCAAATAAAAAGCAAGAAAATTATGATCGCAAAATTCTTTCCTTTAGAAGAGTTCCTTTCTGCTCAAGGAAGTAACACAAAAATTAAAATGAAGTTAAACTTTTCAACATAAGAAATAAAATTTGTAAAAGTACGGACAGCAGTAGAGCATGTTTACCAGCGTATTATACCAGGATGCTAGATGTTCAGTTTAAAACACATTATAAATACATGTGGCGTTGATTACACCTGCATGTTTCCCATACATTGGCATGCAGCTTTTGGTTCCCTAGGCCCCAAGATATTACCCTGAATAAATAAATGGTGATGATTGATCTGAGGTAGAGCTGCCCATTAATATGGTTGTAACATGAATGGATAACGATGAAATTTTTACTGTAATATTTAACATATTTTCAAGCTTCTGTCTGTACACTGAATGGACCTGATTATATCAGGGAGATCAATGAGAAAGTACTTTTTTTCAAGCTAAGTTTGATCTCATTGACAAATGACATTAGAAGCATACCTAACATTTCAAGTGATAACCAAGGATAGATATGAGTTTTGTGGGGTCTCAGGCTGACATAAAATATATGGGTTTTAAAGCTTCAAATAACATAAAAATTTATTTTGGACATTTTACAAAATTATCATTATGTTCCTAAGCCCACAACCTCCCTGCCAGTTCTTGGATTTTAAAATGACCTATGCAAGTGTGAAGCTCTAAATCTTAGCCTGCACTAGCTTCAGAGTAAATCTCCCTCTGCATAGCAAACCATAAATCTGTACTGATAATGTTTAATTGAATATATTAATATAATGTCTGTGATGGGATTCAGCTCTTGTTTAAAATGATGTTGTAAAAGATAGCTTTAAGAGGTATGATAAGTCTGATTACTCTGAGTCAGAGATAATTTCCTTGGCTGCTCCTCTCTCTCTCTCTCTCTCTCTCTCTCTCTCTTTTTTTCTTTGAGATAAGATCTTGCTTTGTTGCCCAGACTGGAGTGCAGTGGTACAGTCATAGCTCACTGAAGCTCCAAATTCCTGGTCTCAAACAATCATCCCACCTCAGCCTCTTGAGTAGCTGAGACTACAGGTGTATGTCACTATGCATAGCTAATTAAACAAAATTTATGTTTTTAGAGACAGAGTCTTGGTATGTTGCCCAGGCTGGTCTCGAACTCTTGGCATCAAATGATCCTATGGCCTCAGCCCCCCTAGTAGCTGGGATTATAGGTGCAAACCGCTAGGCCCCCTCTATTTCCTAAGTTTCGTGCCCATCAACGAAAACTTTTTTTTTTTTTTTCTCCTGATACGAGACTGTCACATATTTATGTGTTTTCACCAAAACAGATTCAGGATCATTATCATTAGCAGTATTTGTCAACACATGCAGCCCAAAAGTCAGGCATGAAACAAAGTTTTTATGCAAAATTATTTATTTTAACATTTCAGTAGATTTCATATATATGTAGAAAGGGCTTTTCTGACAAAACAGTTTATTGTTTTAAATTGATTGAATTATGCAACATACATTCCTTCTACATATAAGGATTATTAGAACTTGACTGGGGGGTGGTTATCCGCTGTTCCCAATTATTGCTTCTGTTGCTGCCATAGTTGGTGCTGCTCCTGCTAGTGGAAATGATTTTGACATCAGTTCAATTTAATTTAACAGGGATTTATTGAGCATTTGCCACTCATTCTACAAGATTCAGCAGGCGTTTACCTACCAGCAGGAGGATGGAGAGTAGTTACCAAATACAAGTAACATATTTTAAGGAATTCTTCATCTACATTTCAGGAGATTTGGTGTAAGTAATGAGGGTCCAGACAGAAAAAAGGACAAAGTTAGAGCTGCTTTGATTTTAAATTCTGCACAATGAAAGACTGGATGGCCTTTCCAGATATATAAAGGCAGGAACCACAAAGTCATAAGGCAGAGCTCTGATTACCCATTTAGTGGACTGCTCTTCTCTCGGGTGAGAGTGGATCTGCTCTCAATTTTGCATTCTCAGCACCTAGCAGATGATGTGATGTATGTGTTTTTAAAATACATTACACAGGTGAACATAGCTACAATACTACAATTTTTAAGTAGTCTGAGGCTAACGGGACTATACAGTCAGTAGATATACGGATAATGTATTTCCTGAAAAAGTTGATGAAATTTAAGAGAAAGCGAGTAACCAGTTAGTGTGAAGAATGGAGAAGAGTAAATCCCATTTACTTTTTAACAGATTAAATTATATGAAAATCCAAGTGTTGAAATCATGTATTAAAATATTAGGCAAAGAGAAAAACATATATTAACTCTAAGAATTTTTGGGGTTTTTTCCCCAATATTTTTACTGAATTCCATTCTTCATTTGAACACACTCTGGAAATAAGCTTGTATAATCAGGAATTGATTCAAGTTTATCAGGTGAACAACTTGTTAAACTGTTGGGCTCCAGACACAGGACTGGTTGGTTGCAAAGCATGGGTTAATACGAACATCCTGACTGGATGTACCAAGGACACACCACTAAAATCCATAGCAAATTTTACATTACTGTCTAAAATCATCAATTAAGTTTACAGACAGAAGTCTTGCGCACAGGGAACAATATGTGGTCATCTTCACTAAAACAGTTGGCTTCCGAGTGCTTGCTTTGTCTAATCTACTCGTCCTAAGTAATACATAAAAAATACGAAATTCTAAAAGAAAGAAAGAGAGAGGGAATGAGAGAGAAAGAAAAAGAAAGACCCTACTTATCACATGGTGTGTAAAGTTCGTGTTGGTAGCTGCAAGCCATGCTGTGTGGTGCGAGCAGGTATGTTTATAGATGACCACTTCAGATGCAGAGATCACAGGGTCCATCTGCTGGTTTGCTCAACTGATGCGTTTGCTTGAGCCTCTAGCCACCTGCAGCCTTCGGAAAACACCACCTCATGGATCAGATAGACCTTTGCTGATGCCACTTGCCAGACACTTGTGCAGTTCAAAGAACAGAATAGTGAATGCTATTTTTATATATATTTTAATGGAAAAGAGGAAATAGAGTTATACCTACTTTTGCTTAGATGAAAAAGTTTCCAGTGAGTAAAAATTTTCAATAAGAATTTTTTCTGTACAGTTCTGCCCTACCCAAGTTTAGATCTTACCTATAGCTAACACAATTTGCCTGCTTGAAAATCAAACTTATGGGTTAAGGAAGTATAAAAAACCAAGAAGAAATATGTAGTCTATCATGGTCCTATAAAAAGTTATGTTATCATGAATATTTTTAAGGATATTAATTTACCCTTTGAACAAATACATATGGTGTATATAATTTCTACACCCATGTGGCCATACTGCGGATTTAAAATATGCAAAGAAATATTGTTGTCCTTCCTGCAGATTGTAATATGAGTAAACATACATGTAATCTCAGTGTCGTTTGCTGGTGAATTTTATAAATGTGCAGTGGATGATTAAGGAAAGAGTATCAAAATCAGCCTGGCACATCAGGCAGGTCTTTAAAGAGGAGGTAATATTTCAGCTGAGCCTTGAAGGATGAGAAAGTGACTCCTAAATAAATGGGACTAGAGAAAAAGATATTGTTCAAAAGAAGCAGCTTATGCAAAGCCATGGAGACTGGAGAAAATACAATCTGTTTAGGAGTCTGTAATTGATTCAAATGGTCAAAGTATAGAACAAATAAAAACGAAGACAACCAGTAACAGCCAGCCACATCATGAAAGTTTAATATATGTGCTAAGTAGTTTTTGTTGTTGTTGTTGTTTTGTTTTTGTTTGTCTTTTGGTAAGTTTGAGGATGGTTCTGAGCCAGTTTGCATTTTAGAAACATCAATTCTGTTACAGTCAAAGTCTGTAACATTTGGGGTGGTGGGTAAGACAGGAGACAGAAAACCAAGTCGGTGAGAGTTTAAATATTCCAGGCAGGATATGGTGAGGACTGAAAAATGGTTATGGATGAAGTTAAAAGGATCAGATAAATAACAATTATTTGGAAAGCAGAGTGGTTGTGAGATGTTTAACAGTAAGTATGGAGTTGAGGATGTTAGGAGGGATCTAGGCAGAGGGAAAGGAAGTAGGGAGGTGTCTTACTCATTGGTGCATCTACAGCACCAGCAAGGGGACCTCTCCCATAGTATGTTCTATTCAATGAATGACAAATTCACTATTTCTGGCTCTAGGAAGAATATATAAGATTAAGTTGCAGTATGACCATGTTAAATTTGAAGTTGCCTGAGGGAGGCTGGGTGCGGTGGCTCATGCCTGTAATCCCAGCACTTTGGGAGGCCAAGGTGGATGGATCACAAGGTCAGAAGATCGAGACCATCCTGGCTAACACAGTGACACCCTGTCTCTACTAAAAATACAAAAAAAAAAAAAAAAACATAGCCGGGCATGGTGGCGGGCACCTGTAGTCCCAGCTACTCGGGAGGCTGAGGCAGGAGAATAGCGTGTACCCAGGAAGCGGGGTTTGCAGTGAGCCAAGATCATGCCACTGCACTCCAGCCTGGGCGACAGAGCGAGAATCTGTCTAAAAAAAAAAAGAAGTTGCCTGAGGGATATATATGTGGAGGTGTGCATGCATGAAATAGTCAAAATATAGAGGTATATGGGAAAAATAATTGAACCTGTTTGATGGTGAAGCATATATTATTTAATGCCTCTCAATAAAGAAGAATAGACTGTAAGCTTGATTATTAACAAGGTCCCTTGAGAGTGAAGGGTAAGAACAAGTACTCTACAATGCACTGATTTTTATATTCTCTTTCTCCTCTTCATTCTCTTTTTCTGTTCACCCAAGTAGTCAGGAATACTTTTTTTTAAAAAAATACTACATTAAGTAGACTTAGTAGTCTTTATAGGAAAATCATTGTTACAGACTATGTATAAAAGGTAACTGATTGCCTGCTATCCCAGCAATTTGGGAGGCCAAGGCGGGAGGATCACTTGAGGTCAGGAGTCCAAGACCAGCCTGGCCAACATTATGAAATCCTGCCTCTACTAAAAATACAGAATTAGCCTGATGTGGTGGTGCACGCCTGTAATCCCAGCAACTCAGAAGGCTGAGGCAGGAGAATCACTTGAACCATGGAAGCAGAGGTTGCAGGAAGCCGAGATTGCATCACTGCACTCCAGTTTGGGCAACAGAGTGAAACGCTGTCTCAGAACAAAACAAACAAACAAAAGGTAATTGATTAGTTCAAAATGGACCCATTAAAGTATGAAGTACCTATGAACCATTGCTGTTTTTGTAACAGTACATTATTTAGACACCTCGAACAGAAAAGAACTCTAGTTACTTACAAAACGGGCTTTCAAAAACGTAAAAGATGTTTACAGATTTAATTAATATTCTTACTTATGAGGCAACCTTCGTTTACATGTATAAAATATTTGAAGAATGATTTAATCTGAATATGAGAAATGACACCTCTGTCTTTTAGTCTCTGGTTATCATCTTCATTTGAAACATGAAACATCTGAGAGTACATGCGTGTGTGTTGATGTCTGTGTGCATGTTTGTGTATATTACAATGTTACACTGTTACACGTTTAATAGGCCAGCTCTTTGCATATGTTTATGCATACAAATTAGTAACACAGTTTGATTTGAAACCCTGGTCTCGCGCTGTCGCCCAGGCTGGAGTGCAGTGGCGCGATCTCGGCTCGCTGCAAGCTCCGCCTCCCGGGTTCACTCCATTCTCCTGCCTTAGTCTCCCAAGTAGCTGGGACTACAGGTGCCGCCGCCACACCCGGCTAATTTTGTTTTGTATTTTTTAGTAGAGACAGGGTTTCACCGTGTCAGCCCGGATGGCCTCGATCTCCTGACCTCGTGATCCGCCCGCCTCGGCCTCCCAAAGTGCTGGGATTACAGGTGTGAGCCACCGCGCCCGGCCTGAAACCCTGGTCTTTCTATGTGGTGTTCTTGATCCAGTAGCACTAACATAATTCCCTTTATTTAATATTATGTGGTTGGTAAGCTATGTTCTTTTACATTATTTCACTGGAGTCTTAAAAAAATGAGGTAGAGGAGACATTGTTCTCACTGGTTCATTTGTACATATGGGAAAGTTAAGCTGAGAGAAAGTTTAATAAGCAGTAGAGTCAAACTGACTTGATCACAGACCATGCTCTCCATTCCACTCTGGGCCATCTTCTGTTTAATCCGATGTCAGATGCTGTGAATTCTCACTGCATGAACTAGTCCAATAATGTTACAGTGTAGCCAGCTTATGCCAAGACTTATTTTCTGTTCTTTAAAGATACAGAAAATGGCTTATGGAATTCTTAGGAGCCTTGTGACATGATATAATGTATATAATCGTGTAAAGCTCACTCTGGGATTCTGTTCAGTAAACACTGTCCCTAGTTTCATAATTTATTTAGAATGTGGCGGAATTATTGGGGAAACAAATGCAACTTGTCTAGTTTAAATTCCTTCTTCTCTAATGGTTGTGTGTGTTCTCCAGTCATCCTTATCTTTCATGTGTTTCTCTGTGGCCTTTATTTTAAATGGCTATCTCTGGTTTTTAATTAAATGGCCTTTGACTAAATAAACTTTCTCTGCCTAGTATGCTAATGTGTTTATACTGGACCCAGACATTAAGATTTGCAAACTACATGAACTATTTATTACATAGGGGTATGTTAGATATTTTTCTTAAGTGCCCCTGAGGCTGACATTCTCTGCATTTAAAAATGGCTCTTAAAAGTTCTAACTGTACTCCATGGAACCCCGGAATGTCTGCTGCAGCCAGTCTTTTTTTTTTTTTTTTTTTTTAAGACTGAAAAAATAGGGAAGACATCTTAGAGAATTTGGGAAAGAAAAGAAGAAAAGGAAAAAGGAGGGTTTTCTGATTTCTGTACTCTGGAAGAGTGAATTGATAAGCCCCCTAGGGCTCAAAACGAGGTCAGTGTCTGTTGAGTATAAGTGTAAAGAATCAAACAACTAAACCTTGAAGAGGCCCCGTGTCATTTCCCTCAGAGAATCTTGTAGGTGAGGCAGCAGGCAATATTCCACCCTAGGGCTGCGTGTTAGCCGTTTTACCTTACAGCGTTTTCACCTTATAATTTCAGAAAGGACAATGCAGGTAGGAGAATCTATGCATCTTCTAAGGTAATACGTGTGTGGATAATACTGTATTCTGGAATAGTAGGTTTTCAGCTTTTTGCTTTTTCTTTATATGGCCACAGAGTTGCATTCTAATGTTGTAGCACTGTGCCCTCTAGAGAAGCAAAAAAAAAAAAAAATCAAAACACTCTTCACTCTATCCATTGTTACCCAGTCTCCAGAAGCCCTCTTATCCATACAGGCTAATTCTGTTTGGCCTGCGTGAAAACTCAGCTCTTTGCCAATTTCCATTAAAAAACCAATTACATCAAGCATTTTGTAACATTTAAAAAATCATTATTAAAGATAAGGGAGGCAGTGGGGAGTGCAGTACAGCATCCCTCTTAACAAATCCTCATCTGGCATTCCGCTCTTGGCTGTCTCATCTCTGAGACCCTGCCTTGGAGGGTTTAATGTATTTTCCTTGATGCTGTACTCTGTGGAGCATCAGCTACTGGTTTATCTCGCTCTTCTTTAGTTGTATTGGGAGATTTAGTAATTATGTCTTACAACTTGAGCATTTGTGTGCAGTGGGTGAGTTTCTCACTCTCCACCACATAAAGTTTATGAAACATTTTTTCTGAATAAATCTAAAAAAAATTCTGAGGCCAGGTGCAGAGGCTCACACTTGTAATCTCAGCACTTTGGGAGGCTGAGGTGGGCAGACCACTTGAGCTCAAGAATTTGAGACCAGCCTGGGGCGAAACCCTGTCTCTACAAAAATACTAAAAAATATGAAAATTAGCTGGATGTGGTGTCATATATGTATCATCTCAGCTTCTCCACAGGCTGTGGTGGGAGGACTGCTTGAGTCTGAGAGGTGGAGTCTTGTAGTGCCACTGTACTCCAGCCAGGGTGACAGCGACACCCAGTCTCAAAAAAAAAAAAAAGAGAGAGAGAGAGAAATTCCAGCAAATACATTTATTTCTATTTTATTACACAGCAGAAATATTTCTCTCTGCATTAAAAGCCTTTAAAACAATATTATCACAGCTATGTCTGTAGATCGGATCTCAAAAATTAGGTAAGATTTATTGTTAATGATGGTGATTATAAGTTCCCTAGAACATCTCATCACACTGTACTAATCACCAAAGTATCCTGTCATTCAGTGTGATTGCAAAGGAGACTTGATTTTGTAAAGAAAATAAGAGTAAGATAATCTTAGATGTGAAGAAAACACATGCACTAGCAGTAATAAACAAAATGCTGGCATTGATTGAAGCTGTTGTCATCATGTTTCTTTGAACAACACATAATATTCATGACTTCATGTGCTCCTTACACTTTGATTTGGTTTTTCTTGATTTTTATTTTAGAAAAGTGCAAAATATGAATAATTTTGCTATAGAATTTGATGCATTTGATTATAGGAAAGCTGTGGGTGATACATTGTTGCTTTGTAAAGCCTGGTGCATTCCCAGGGCAGAAGGGGGAATATAGAAGAATAGGGAATTAGAAGTAGGAAGTAGGAGACAAGAATCAAAAATAGCACATGCTATCAATTATAAAATGCATCTTTTTCCACATTTTACCTTCCAAAATCAGGATGCTTGTTATGATACATAATGTTTTAAAGTGATAATACACATTTTTTTTCTTTTGTGGTAGTATGTAAGATTATAGTGTACATTACAGTCAATGACACCATACCATTGAACATTTTGAATACTAAGCTGATCTTTAATATGGAAAGTTGTAGGGAACTATCGATGATTTCGATCTAGAGAAGAATAGCGATGTGTTTTAATAAGATGCACATGACAATCATGTAACGCTATGGATTAGACATGTTGAAGAGTAGGTGACCCTTTAAACATCTACAAGTCTTTTTTACTATACAAAGTATAAATTGCTAAGCTGTTAATCTGTGTGAGAAATAAAACCATCCTGATTCAGGGCAGAAATGGGTGGAGTAGAGACAAAGAAAAAGGAGGTTATTGAGCTATGGAGATGGAACATTGTGAATTGACAACCAATTGGGGGTTGGGAGCAAGGGACAAGGAGGGGTCAGAAAAAAAACCCAAAAATTTAGTTGTTTTAAGTTCACATTTTTGCCTTAATAATGATTGGATTTTTCATGTGGAGAAATGTAAGAATCCAAGCTTTTCTAAGTCATGTCTTCTGAGAGGAGATGGGTGGGAGTGGAAATGGGCACACTCAGGGTGGTGTAGTGGGTGAGAATACTGGCTTCGTTGTTGGAGACACCTGCATTCAAGTCTGTGAAATTATTGCGTAAACTTGGGCAAAAGCCTGAGTCCTCTTAATCATAGTTTTCTCGTGTATAAAATTAGTACAATAATGCCTACCATAAAAGTTTGTCAGAAGAATCAAAGAGCCCTTTACCACAATGTCTAACACATAATTATGCTCAATAAATATTAGCTGTCAATTATTTGAATAAAAGAGCTATAAAACAATTTGTGAAGTGGAGTGAATAAAATTCAAGGTTGCAAATATGAAGTAGTCTAAGGAATAGAGAAATAGTAGTGATGGGATTTTAAATTAGAATGGATCAAGTGTTCCAGGAAATTTTCCATCATAATTTCATCATTGCTAAAATGTTCCCATTTCACATAGTACTGAAGTTCAGAGTCAATTCATAACAGTGATTACTAATTTTTTTATATTTGACACATGTCCATTCAGTTGTAGGATATGTTTTTAATAATTATAAGCAATGTAAAAGAAAGATGATTTAGTTGATACTTTTTTCCCCCACAGCAAAGTATGTTTTAGTTAATGGAAGCAACATGGATAATAGGGGAGGAAACACCCATCCGAAGTTACGCCCTCCAGGAATGTTTCCCTATAATAATATCCCTCAGAAGCAGGTTTCTACCAGGAAATCATTATCATCCCAGTACTGCTGCAAGGAGTTTTGAATAGTTAAAATTGAAATAGAATAATACATCTAAACTATGTATCTATTATGTGACAGGATGAAGTACAGAGAAAGTGTATAACATTGTAAATCTCAGAGAAATGAAGAGCAAATGAACATTCTTAGTGTGTGTATTTGTAAGTGATACCAATTGGATTTGTACATGATATTAGATAAATTATAAGTAAGTACCATTCATAATATGTCCTTTCAAATAAATGCACTTGTCCTGAAAATTGCATGTTCAGGTAACATATTATATTGACATACTTGAAATGGTTTGGCTTTGTGTCCCCACCCAAATCTCATCTTGAATTGTAATCTCATAATCCCCCCATGTCGTGGGAGGGACCCAGTGGGAGCTAATTGGATCATGGGGGGCCAGTTCCCCCATACTGTTCTCATGATAGTGAGTTCTCACAAGATCTGAGTTTAGTAAGAGACACTCCCCTTCGCTCCGCCCTCATTCTCTCTCCTGCCGTCCTGTGAAGAGGTGCCTTCTGCCATGATTGTAAGTTTCCTGAAGCCTCACCAGCCATGCAGAACTGCGAGTCAATTAAAACTTTTTTATTTAAATAAATTACCCAGTCTCAGGTATTTCTTCATGGCAGTGTGAGAATGGACTAGTACAATATCCTTTAAATATATTTTGTGTATGTTCTCGACATAGTTTTTTTTTTTGTTTCTTTTGTTTTTTCTTTTTGAGATAGAGTCTTACTCTGTCGCCCAGGCCGGAGTGCAGTGGCGCCATCTCGGCTCACTGCAAGCTCCGCCTCCCGGGTTCACGCCATTCTCTTGCCTCAGACTCCCCAGTAGCTGGGACTGCAGGCTCCCGCCACCTCGCCCGGCTAATTTTGCCTCGGGACATAGATTTTTAAATCAAAATTACTTTCTTTTGTTGAGTTATCTTAACCAAATTGCAAGCTGGTATACACAAGAAAACACAGATCGTTGGCCAGGCGCGGTGGCTCACGCCTGTAATCCCAGCACTTTGGGAGGCCGAGGCGGGTGGATCACGAGGTCTGGAGATCGAGACCATCCTGGCTACCACAGTGAAACCCCGTCTCTACTAAAAATACAAAAAATTAGCCGGGCGTGGTAGCGGCGCCTGTAGTCCCAGCTACTCAGGAGGCTGAGGCAGGAGAATGGCGGGAACCCGGGAGGCGGAGCTTGTAGTGATCCGAGATGGCACCACAGCACTCCAGCCTGGGCGACAGAGCGAGACTCCGTCTCAAAAACAAGAAAAAAAAAAAAAAAAAGAAAACACAGATCGTCACTCCCAAGCATCCGGAAATAAATGACCTAATGTCCTTTTTTTTTCACAAGCCGTAACTAAATAGACATTTTGAAATTATAGAAGAATTTTTTTGAATACAATAGTCTGAACATGTTCTGAAAACATTCCTGACTTTCCCAAGGTGGCATAACTACACAATTCCTATGTGTCACGTTATAAACTATTTTAAAATAAGACAACATTACACACCCAGAACTTAGTCCCCCATGCCTTGTGCAGTTCGTGGGATGTACAATATTCATTAGGTAG
This sequence comes from Macaca fascicularis, assembly GCF_037993035.2. Taxonomy (NCBI): domain Eukaryota; kingdom Metazoa; phylum Chordata; class Mammalia; order Primates; family Cercopithecidae; genus Macaca; species Macaca fascicularis. Next base: position 14,989,157 of record NC_088392.1, on the reverse strand, counting down.
CTACTGCATATTTATTGACTGAGTTAATTATTGTAGTTTACTCACATTTATTTAGATGAGATGTACAGAGTTTGGGGAATAGAAGAGATCTTTAAGACCCCTTGGTTCAATCTGTTTTGTAGATGAACAAAGTAAAGACCAGAGAAAGTAATGATGGCTGCAGGTTGCCCAACATCAGAGCAACACAAGGGCATGAGACCCCAAATCCCATGGCTCTCATGCATGTTAACGCATAACACAGGCTTGAAGCAGTTTTAATATCATGCTGACTCGCTTGAGCAATTCTAATTATGTTGCTGAAGAGGTTGTTTGATTCATCTTGAATCCCAGTTCTGTGGATTAATAAATAACTGAATATACTTCTGTATTTGATACTCATTTGGGCAGAAGGAGTGAAGAGTCAAACTGTGAAATAAATGTAGCCGTTAAGAAAATAGGACACCTATTACAGTTTAAAAATCTAAACAGAAATTAAACAGCTGAAAAGCTAAACAGAATTTTGCAGAAAGCATCTTCCTCAAGCAATGGTGTTACTGATTCTCCCTTGCCTGTTCGTCAGTTCCGTGATGTGGTCGACTCTCTCCAGGCAGTGTTAGTGGTGGCCTCCTGTTAACACCAGAGCAGCCAATATGCAAAGACAACAACAACAACAACAAATCATGGCCAATCTCTCCTTGGAAAGCCAATATACCTTTCCAGAGTCCATGGAATAATATTAATGGCTATTTGAGAATGTCGTATTCTCACATCAACCTAATTATTGACTTTATTATGGTCATTGCTTGTTTCTTCCACATCACTCTCTTTTTTTCCCTTTTTCTTCCTATTGATTTCTGCCCATTTTATTACATTTCTTTATGAAAATGTTTATCCTTAGGGCATTAGCAACTGCAGTCAAGATTGTTAGTGTGCAGGAAAGCAGGGAATGCAAGTTTCTCTGGTTGCAGAGATGAGTCCCTGAGAGAGCTCAGAGGAGACTTTGTTTTCCTCTGTATTTCTAAATAATACTTTGCTGAGAGAAGAAAACCTGTCTCGGGCCTCCTTAGGTCACCTGGGCTAGAGTATAGTCTTATTATTCTTTATATCAGCTCTATTTTAGAAGAGACAATTACATATTCCATGGAGGGTCTTGTTATGTGAACCAGGTTTGTTTTTCATTTAGGAAGCTTTAGTGTTTTGAAATTGAAATTATGCCAGAGACTTTTTGAGGTAAGCTTTTAAACATTTGTACCTTCTCAGCAAATTATTTCAAACGTTCTGCAGACATGCTTATTTCCCCTCTTTTATAACTAGCTAATAACCCTATTTCTCCTCTGTCTTTCAAAATGATAGTACAATGGAAGAACATTGTCCTCAAACTTCCTCTGTATTTCTCTATTCTTTTTAGGCCAGTGGCTCTTACCTTGGGCATTAACTAGTTTGACCCAGGAAGCTTTTACAAATAAAAAAGGCTGGGACTATGGATGGATATTCTGATTGAATTATACAGTAGTGTGATCTGAGCATCCCAGCACTTGAATGAGCATAAGATACTCAACCCTTGACACAGAGAACTGAGGAGGAAGGCATGCAAACTGGGTCGCTGGCTTCCCGGAGCTAAGGCGATTTTGCTTCTTTCTCTTCATGCTCTTGGGATTGGTCCATTCACAGTGTGAAGTTTCCATAAATCAAAGCATTTGAGAGCATGGAAAAATAAGAGTATGTCAGATATCTACTGAAAGAAACGAGTGACTCACTGCCTGGGGCTACAACTTTTATGAATTTTGCCATTTGACAGCCTCTACTTCAGTGGCTGCTGCTTCTTATCAACAAGTACACATCTCTCAACAAATGACATACATGTTCCCCTCTATCACCTGTGCCTCTGAAGGAGAGAGCATGGTATGCATGAGTACCAAGGAGCCAAGCTCTGTGATTCATTAGTTACTGAGTTGGTAATGTGTGTGCATGCTGCAGGTAAGGTTGCATAGGAAACAGACCTGGACCAGGGTGGATTTGCCCGTAAGGAATTTATTGGAGTACATTCTTGGAATAAACACTTGTGAGGGAGAAAAGAAGGAAATAGGATTGGGCAGTAAAAGTTGTTGAACAAAGCAGCCTAGGACTTGGCTGACCTTATGGAGAGTTCAGGAGTAGGGAAAGGTCTTTATAGCTGTCCTGAGTTAAGGGGAGAAGGAGGAGCTTTAAAGGCTCACGGCAGCCAATCATCATTGAATGTAGCCTGTTCTTAAGAAAGATGTGTTACCTTTGGTCAAGGTGGCTCTCTTCAACTGAGGACGACTTTTGGAAAGGACTTAGCTGAGATGTGTTGGCCACCAGCACACCAGTGTTTCATTTGGTGAAGCAGGGAGGGGATCTGGGAGGCTTTCATGACATGCCCTAGAGTCAGCCCCTTGCACCAGTCATATCCACTTGCTTCATGTAGTAAGTTCAGGAAACAGTTCTGCAGAAATATGTTAGGCCCTCTTTCCTGCTAAAATTCACGAGAAGATTAAGAATCTCCAGGTTGCAAGTGGTACTCATCACATCCCTCTCGTCTCCAGCTCCCCCTTGGACAGGTTCTTTCACTTGTCCATTTGCCATTAAGATGGACAAGAGAACATCAAGAGACACTCTAGTGTCCAGACACTAACAGAAACCCCCATTAGATAACAGAAGCCCACCTCCTCCTGATGATCAAGATAGGTTACACCTACCAGGATTGTGACACTTGTCCTAGTCTGCTGGTCCCTAGGTGCCAGGAGTCCCAAGAGAATGGGACCGACATACCTTGTGAACCTGGTAGAGTCACCCTGCTGTAGGAATGAGAAGCACACATCAACACCCAGTGAGTCAATAGGAGTGAGGTAAGAAGGACAATCCCATTCTGATCCTTTGGTTCTTGGTCTTCAGTGTTCTGCTTACCCCCGGGAGGCGGAGCTTGCAGTGAGCCAAGATTGTGCCACTGCACTCCAGCCTGAGCGATAGAGCGAGAGTCCATCCCCCCCATAAAAAATAAAAGGGAAAAAGAGGTGTGGCTAAGTCACCATCTGTCCTCTTACCTAGCTCCTTTTCAGTTTCCCCTCCTTGTTCTGCATTATCTCTGACATTCTGTGTTTGTCCATATCTTTGTCCAGGCATTGGCTTCCATTAGACCACATTGAACAAACATTATTCTTACATTAGAATTGAAAAGATGCTTTAGAAAATTCTCTCTTTAGATTATACAAGTGTTGACATTTTCTCCCCTCAACCAAATGGAGACTCTAAACTTTTATTTCCATTGCTTTAGCTGTTATCGTTGATATTTTCTAATGGACAAAGCACTGTAGTGCAGACAACTCCGAGAAACATTTTGCGAACACCTTATGCTATTGGCATCTGCAACATGTACGTGCATACCTTCTCCAAAATGCCAGGTACAAAACATTTGTGCAAGTCTTAAAGATGAGCTCTCAGATTGCTCTCTGCCTTCATCATGGTATCTTCCAGTCATCTCTAATGTTATGACAGGGAAGAAGTGTTAGATGGACTTTTGCCTAGAAGCATTGAAAACAGTTTTCATGTAGGGTTTTTTTCATGGGCCCAGTGCTTCTCAATGGATCTGTGATGAAAGGACAGGGTGTGTTTTGTTGTCGGTTGTGTTTTTGTGCACATATTTGTTTTTCTAAGAACATACTATACTATTGTCACTTGATGCTAGTTTTGTAAAATGCAATAAAAATAAATTTCTTAGATAAAAAAAATCAATTCCCATTATTTTTATCATTGTATTTGGGTTCAACAGACATGAAATTATTTGGTGAGCTTACTATAACAGTTGCTAAGCCATTCATCTCAAATTCTGTTTTTATCTTAATTCCAAAAAACAGATACCTCACTTTGAGTGGTGTTGCTTTTTGCCTTGGTTATATACATTTCCTGCTCAACCGGTCTCATTTTAAAAAGTAAAATTAAAAGTTATTCTTTTGATAAAAAGCTGAGTCTCTCCAGGGGTTGCTTTTAAGTGCTTCTGGCCTATTTCATGGAGTTTACAACTAAGAGAGCAAGGTACTCTCCTATCCGGCGAGCCCTCAAGTAGAGAACATGAAGCATTCACAGTTACACTAAGCGAGGATGAAGCCTCAGCTTCAATTCTGATCATTAAGAATTCGACTGTAGGCGGATTTCGTAAGTTGTGTGAGAGTTGTGGATCTGGCCGGGAGACAGCAATCAGAGGCAGGATGGGGGTTTTCTTTAGGGAAGTGAATGTAGCTGTGTGGAATAAAGAATGCTTTTTTGAGTTGCTGTCTCTTGGTCCCTGATGAAAAAGCTGTGTCTGTGAACGTGACGCTTTAAGTAACCATGTCGTAGGCACAGATCTATGACCTTTTCACTCCAAAGCGGGACTGTTTTCCCTAAGGAATGCAGATAAGTATATTACACCACTATATGGAAATGTGTTAATATGGATGGAAAATTTAATATTACAAAATTACTTCCAAATGCATCTTTTTATTTTATCCTCACTCCAACATTCAAAGCCAGTTGTCCATTTACAGATGTGGATGTATAAGAGATGCATAAACTGGGACTCAAGCACCATCAAGACAACACAACATGGAGCAGAATGGAGATTCAGTAGCCATACCTGGGGCTTCTTTGCATTGACCTTCCAATTGGGCCATTCTGCTTCTAAGAAAATGGACTGTGACCCCCTAGAATGGCTGTTTGTCACAAGTGACTTACTGTGAACTTTTTCGGAGAATAAAAACAATATGAGTAGTATTTTTTTTTCTTTTTATTTATTACTTAATAAAAGAAATGAATTTTTCAGCAATATTACCATTACCCATGTACTTCCTGAGTTATATTTCTTTCCTTTATTCCTGTTTGTTAAACAATATCTTTACTTCTTAAACCACTGTCTTCATTAGAGATGCTTTACAAGTAAATTATGTTCCATTACCTTGAATTACAGTAATAATTATAAATTAGGAATACTTCAAGCAGAAAGAAATGACTCATACATTTGTTTTCATCTATAACATTTTTTCAACAGCTTGATAATTGCAACATATCCAGTGGTATGTGGAAAATATTTATTAAAAGACATTATGAGAAAAGAAAATTTGTTTATCATATGTATATTCAGGCAGTTATACTTCTGCCAATCATTGTTTAAATCTACTTTCTGTACTTGTAATTGTAAACTTGTAAAATTTTAATAGACTTACCCTGCATGGGTTCTAATAATCTGGAATACACTTTTAAATTTTAAAAGTCAGGAATCTATAATAAGTAAATCAGTGGTAAAATTTACTTTTAATACTTTATTAATATTTAATAAAAATCACTCTCAGATTGATTAACTTACTGCTCTGAAAAACACATTTTTTACTTTGCTAGCATTACTTCATTTTTTTGACACAAATGCAACAGCACCAGTATGTGTTTTATTTATATTACAATGTATTTTTTCTTATTCCAACGTTCATTATAAGGAAACATTTAATCCAAAGCTGCAATTATTGTCATCCTTATTGTAAATAAGTCAGTGAGCATCACAGAGGCTTTAGTTTCTAGTTTCATTTATTAATGTTAAAGCTTTCACAATACATATTATCTCTTTCATAAAATTTCACCTTATGTTTGTAGATGGTCTTTCTGTGGCATGAAAATTTAGTATTTTTTTCAAAGGCAAAGACATCAAAAAGTGCAACTCTAACATTACAATAATTTACCTTTATGAATCCTAGTCCACTGTATCATCTCAAGTACTGGTCACAATTATGCAGGTTCAAGTGTGGATATATTTGTCTCCATTTTACATGGCTAAGCTTTAGGTAGTAAAGACAAGATCACCAGTAAGATCAAATAAGCAGAATTTAAGAAGTACTAGAGGAAAGAAAAGTTGATTAATAAAGTGAATTGATTTTTTTTTACCTTCATCTCCTAAATAGAGGATGTTTTCCATTTTCAGACTTTTATTTAAGCAGATAAATTGAAAGTGGTAGACCGGGTAGTTCATATCAAGTGTAATCTGGTTATGTAGATGTAAAAAGATCACCAGAACATCAGTGCGTTGCTCTTTTAGTTTTGGTCTCTACAATCTTAAATTTAAAAATAAGGTGGATAAAAATTTAATGAAGGTAATGGATATTCTGGCACCCAAGGACGTGCAAGTGGGTTTCAACCCTCCCTTAACACATGTGCATGTGTGTATGTCTGTGTATTTATGAGAGAGAGAAAGGGAGAGAGAACTACTGTATAAAAGCTGAGGAAACAGGAATAAGAAAGATGCCTGTTTCTACCAGGGCTCTGTCTCCTGGGGAACAAAAACATGTAAGTGTGAAAGTACAAAATCATACACTAAGTGTTACCATGAGCAACAAAGCAAGGCATCTGAACTCCATCTAAGTGGTTCAGAGGATTATGGAGAACAAACCAGAGATATAGGATGTTTTTTGTTTTGTTTTGTTTTGTTTTTCTTTAAAAAGCTATTAAAACTTAAAAGGACAGAAATTGAAATAAAACAAATACTGCTATTTTACAAAGTGGACTGTAAATTTACCAAATTTAATACAACAGACTTTATTAAGGATGTAGAACATAGTGATAAAAAGAACTTAATTCTTAAGGAGTTTATAAATTAAAGTTGAATGTAAAAATAACTAGATTTTTCAATATAAAGCAGAATTAAATGAATTCTATCATAGAAATTGAAATAAGAAACTATGGGAAATAAACAGGACAGTTGTAAAACTTCAGAAAAAGGGAACTTGCATCAAGCTGAATTGGATGTCTGTGAGTGGGTGTGTTGGGAAGCATGGGAAATGCTTGCTATGCTCAGGCAGTGAGAACTAGTCCAGCACGCTTGGACCATAGACTACACTGTGAGATGTGGTGGAAAAACAAGGCCAGGGAGATAGAATGGAATCGGATTGGGACTCATGCCTAGAATTTTCGATTAAATCCATAGACCATGGGAAGCAATTAAATATATTTGGTGAGCATGCTGAAAAGGCCAAAGAAGGAGGATCAAGAGTCAGCCCAGTAAATGTTCCATACACTTTGAAATAGCACAGATGTACTTTCCATAGGCTCTAAAATCAGCATAAACATAGCAGTAGATGCTTCCTGGAATAATCAGCCACAATTGGCTGGACCATCGGGAAGCTCCAGGCCATGCCCAGGGGCTGATCCATCATGAAAGTCCTTCAGAGCTAACATTGTTGTGCAAATATGATATCTTATGATATCTCAGTGTTATCTTTCAGCACTTATCAATAAAGATACTCTTGTGGACAAAAACATATTTAATGAGGGGTGTGATAGAATTTAATATATGTTTTAGAGGAAATAATTTGATTCTGACAGCCTAGACAATGTGAGTTATTAAATTAAAAAATAATTGAGATGTTTTGCAATAGCCCAAGTGAAAGGTTTGATGATTCTGAACTAAGATTATAGTTCAGAATGAATGAAAAAGGGCTCGGATAAAATAGACTCATGGTGGGAGGTGCTCTATGAAGCAGGGCCTGATGGAACATTAATGGATTATTCACAGATATATTTTAGGGTACATGTAAAATGTAATTTGCATTCATGGTCTATGTAGTTTATGAGAGTCTGATATTTCTTACATATTAATACATAATGCTGACATAATGACACAGGATTTACATAATCGTACCTCCTCCTCAACTTATCTGTTGCCTTATCATGAGCTAGATTCAACTAAGGTTCTATGCCTCTCATGTTTTGTGCTCATTTGAAAAAATGAAATCTGTAAATAGTTACTTTGAAGTCAAAACAAATACTTTGAAAATGATTTATGAACCCAGGCAGTAAAGGTAAATTTTATCTGCTTATTAATATTTTTTTTTATTATTGTTTAGGCTAATCTCAGGTTCACATTTGCAAGGGTATTTGTGAGTAGAATAGACTTAGGTGATTCGCTGTTCTGTCCCCAAATAGAGCACAAATACTTGTCTTTGGTTGCATTGTTTATTTTGCTTTTGTACTTATTTACCATTTTATAGGATCATAGTTTGTTTTTTTTCTTGGTCAAGGGTTTTCACAGCGGAGAGTAACATTTTTCTGTTCGGGTTGTTATAGTTATTCTCAAAGGTGTCCATGCATGTGTCCATGCATGTGTGTGTGTGTGTGTGTGTGTGTCTGTGAGTGTGCACGTGCCTACGTAGACACTTGTCAACTTAAGAACGTGATTTGCTATTTCTACACTTGAGAACATTTCTTTGCTGAGCATTCTTTTTCATCAAAGAGAGAGGAGTTTTTTACTAAGAGTGTGGATTTCACTCCACCTATTAGGATTAGTAAAATGCACAAAGTCTCACAGATTAAATGTCTGAATGACTCAGATAATTATGTACCCATTTTAACAATTCAAAGTTGGTCCCTTTTAACCACAGATGCTTAGAGTAACTTTGCAAAGACACTGAGTATAGGCTCCAAGCAATTTTCTGCTTGTGAATTTTGGCAGTGGTTAGAAGCCTAGTGATGGTACCAGCTGGGAGAAAATTGTCAGCGATGGGAAGAATAGTAAAGTTTAGGGCTCCTGAAACAGGATGTGTGCGGGGCCGGGGTGGTGGGGCATGGGTGGGGCACGGGTAGGTAGTAGAAGAGGAAGAATTTGATTGTTGAATGATTGGAGAATCCAGCAGTATGAAACTTTTAAGTTCTGATGTTGTCAGTAATGGAGAACAACTGACAACCCCATAATATTTAATAAAATGCAGCATCAGAGCTCAGGTTGAAGTTCACAGTCAGGACTTACTGTGTGATTTTTCCTGAAAATAAATTTGTTTTGTTTCTCATACTTGGAATACCACAGGGACATTGTAGCGCCATGCCACGAAAACAGTGATCAGCTGGTAGGAATTAGGTAAATGAATCATAGGGTTTGTTCTGTAAATGAAAATCGTTCATGTGATTTCAGTGTAAAAAAGCTTTGATTAAAGACATGACTCATGTATAATTGATATTTCTTGTGGTCTTCTGGATGTTCTAACATTGCACGCCACTGTCAGCAGTAACGTGTAGATAAGTTGCCACCAGCTGCCGCCCCATGGGTGCACAGATGAGGGTGAGGGAGCCTTAGGAGAGCAGCATTGAGCATTTAAGCGGCCCAGGGACTGGAAGCTTGTTTTAAAAACAACTTGTTTTCATCCATCATCTGCATTTGTCTTGGGAGTCAAGTTTTTTGCTATGTGCTACTGAGTGTGGTGGAGTTTATTGTTATGTAATGGCAAGAAGGGACCCTGTTGGTAAGTCATAAAACATACAGATGGAAACCACTCGAAGCACTGAGCTTCTTGAAGATTTGGGGGGTGATCAGGTGGGGTCGGTTGCATATTCCCTTCTTTCCTCACATTCCCCTTTGCATCAACTCTTGAAGACCCTAGCACACAGCACAACAGTTCCTATCCTGGAGGCTGGATCTCATTATAGGGAGTGGGGATGTGGGCTTTAGACCAGCCTGCCGGTTTTCATAATCCTGCGTCTGCCAGAGTTGGTTGGGCCACTTCAGGCAAGGTTCTTAGCCTTTCTCTACCTCAGTTTCTTCATTTGTTCGTAGGATTAAGGGCAAATGTGAACATTGAATGAGTTACTATGTAAATAATGTTTTACCCATGTAACAAACCTTCACATGTACCTCTGAACCTAAAATAAAAGTATTGTTTTGTTAAAAAAAAAAGAATGTTAAGCATAGTGACTGACATCTAGGAAGTTCTTAATAATTAAAACTATAATAATTCTCATATTTCACCCTTTGTATTATAAATTAGAGGGAGTTACATATATAATCATAACCCTAAAAATGACTTGAGAAAGTTAAATAATTCACAATAGTTGAAGAACACACGTTTTCCGTACACTGAATAAACGTATGGCTTAGGATCCACTAGATAATTCACACTGAAAAAAATTAAATTACAACTGGTGCCAGAAATTTACTTTTTGTATTATGTAGTCCTATCGAAACCAAAAGATAAATCAGGTATTCAAGTACTTGTAAGCAGAGGATAAACACAGCTGTTACAGTGCAGTAAAACAATCATTTACAGAAATTCAAGGTACAAAAAGCTATGTCCTCAACAGCTACCAGGGAAGGATGAAAATGTACTGTGTCCATACTTTCCTCGGTGTTTTTTTTTTTTTTTCATATTTTATATCTCTTTAGCACCTTGTCTTTTAAAAAATGCAAACGTAGTTCTGAAGGGCAGCGAAAAGCTTTATTATTTGGTAAATTGGATTTTACATTCATATTAACCAAAGCCCAGAATGATGGCAGTTATAGGGGGTGAAAGATTGTTGAAATGACGGATTGAGTAGTGCGTTTCTCAGGTTATGAAGTTCAGGGAAATATGTAATTACGTCTGAGTTTCCTGAGGTTCGTCTGTTCAGCATAATGTTCTGACATACAGCAGGGACAGCTCCAGATGTGAAACGCAAATCGGGAGGGACTGCTGTGCTGCTGATGCTGTGCTTAATCATGCAAGTCGAATGCAGTTCTTGGTATTTCAAGAAAGGGTTTAGCTGAAGTCCCATGCGTGTATTGATTTAAAATTCCTACTTGAGAGAGCTGTGTCATTTTTTTTTCAGCTCCAATTTTTAAAATACAGAACAGGATTTGGAGACAGATTTAGAGACTGGACATCCAGCCGTACTCGTTAATCACAGAAAGGAGTGTGAGTGGGGACAGGGCAGGAAGGAGGGAGAGAAGGGCATATGGGGGTTTCTAAGCATATTGAATGGTATGTTGGAACTAGATTTACAAATGTTCTATAGAAAGTTTCTTTGCTTGGAGTAGATCAAATCAACCAATTATACATGTTTACCGAATGCCTGCTCTGTTCAAAGAAGATGGCTAAAACTGACAAGGACAGATCAAATAAAAAATAACACTACAATCAGTTCCCAACTTTGGGACTGATATAAAATACCTTTGGAAATGTGACTGTTTACAGGAAGAAATGAAATTGTCTTGCTCACAAGTACAAGCTGACACATTCTCATAGCCTTTCTGCTGTGCACAATAAGCGTTCAGCTTATCTTTCCAAGAACAATAAAATTTCGTGTACTCCTACCTGACATAAGAATTATTTTTACATATCTCCGTATCGCTGACTCTCTTGTAAGTTAATCTCATCTCACATGAATTTTTCACCAGCTTCACTCTGATGTTGATAAAGGAGATGGTTCCATCAAATACATCTTGTCAGGCGAAGGGGCAAGTTCCATTTTCATTATTGATGAGAACACTGGGGATATTCATGCCACCAAGAGACTGGATCGTGAGGAGCAGGCCTACTACACGCTCCGAGCTCAAGCTCTGGACAGGCTCACCAACAAACCCGTGGAGCCCGAGTCGGAGTTTGTCATCAAAATTCAGGATATCAACGACAACGAACCCAAATTTTTGGATGGCCCATACACGGCAGGAGTTCCAGAGATGTCTCCTGTGGGTAAGTAAAGAACAATCTGCTTTGTAGCCTGTGGCTGATTTGGGGAGTTTTTTATTTAAAATTAAATCATCCTTAAGTACTGAATAGACTGTATGTATGTAGCAATTGTCAGTTAGGGTGAGGGAAACGTTTGAGACATGTTGGTGGCCAGTATCCATTAACTTAACTTATTAATTTATTTGTATGGAAAATTAGGAAATTGTTTTTGTACAGCTATTTCAATGTTTTCAGGAAATTACTTTAATCTTACATTTTTTTCAACTTGATATTTATTTATATTTTTAAATGATTACAGTGATGCCTCAGAAGTTAACAAACAGAATTCTTCCAGACACAGGCCAGTGTTTACTTTTCTTTCCATGATATTAAGATATTGATTCATTGTTCTAAACATCTCTCTATGGCCAGTGTATCAAGAAGGCCATTGATGGCTAGCCAGGCTAATATTTGGATCGGCTGATCTGTTTAATTGTAATGAGTATGATTGAACCTACAAATGGCCATCCACATGCCACCACTGATTATTTTAAAATTTTAATTCCAGGGATACATGTGCAGATGTGCAGGTTAGATAGGTAAACGTGTGCCATGGTGGTTTGCTGCACAGATTATCCCATTACCTAAGTATTAAGCCCAGCATCCCTAAATTACTCTTCCTGATGCTCTCCCTCCTCCACCAACCCTTCAACAGGCCCCAGTGTGTGGTGTTCCCTGCCATGTGTCCATGCCACCATTAATTTAAAAAAAATTATCCAAAAACTTAAATGAATGAAAATTTATAGTGAATTTATAGCAATGGTAAGGAGGTACCCATTTGGAGATATATATTTAAAAAAATGAAGGCTTTTTTTGTTCAAAGGCCTTTTGTCATTGCACCATTACTAGAAAGATAGCAAGTAAAGTACTTCTAGTGTGTACTTTATTTATATAGAATAATAGAAATTCTCTTTTAAATTTCATTTATTCAAGTACTTTTGGAATAGTTTACAGCCAATATGTAATTTAAGCGTAGGCAATCTTACAAAAATAAAAATAAAAAGTTATGAGACTGGGTGAGAGATGAGTTGATTTATATATTAATTTCCTGCTGTTTTTAATATTGAAATAGGAAGTTTATTTAAAATCATAATGGAACTTGTATTTTAACACATGGGCATTTTAACCAATGTGATTTATTTTTTTTTAAAAGGTCATTTCATTCATCCAATCATAAAATCAACATACTTACGACCCTGAGGAGTGGGGTTGCAAAGATGTGTATAATGTGTGCTCTTAAAGGGATCGCAGTCTAGTGGCCCTAAATTTCTGTTCCTATTAGAAGAGAGAGGGGAAATTATTTGGGGCACCACCCTGCCTCTAGCTGTTAGACAAATGCCAAATGATAAGGAGACAGAAGAATCAATGCTTGTGGCCAGGAAGAATTTGAACCACAGTGGCATGATCTTACTATAATTAGCACATATGTAAGCACTGCTAGCATTTCTGTGACCAAACAGGTGTGTTCACTCTTCCTCACCACCATCCACACCTTCCAAGTGCTTTCTGCTGTTCCTGCTTACCAACAAGAGCAGCAGCAACAGTAACTGTTACAAGATTTTGGAGGTTATAGAAAAAAGAAAGGGCACATCTTCCTCCCCAAATTAGTAATGTTTGGTAAATCAGGAGTTTTTGAGATGTGTTTGATCAATTTAATTCAACTTCATACTCCTAGTTCTCATGGACATTTTGGTTGTTCTTCATTGGCTTGCCAGTGTTTTCCTTTCCCACATAGAATATAGATATGCAAATTTTATATAGGTATATGTGAACTTTTTGTTTTAGAAGCTAATAGTGGCCGGGCACGGTGGCTCATGCCTGTAATCCCAGCACTTTGGGAGGCAGAGACGGGATGATCACGAGGTCAGGGGATCGAGACCATCCTGGCTAACACAGTGAAACCCCGTCTCTACTAAAAATACAAAAAATTAGCTGGACGTGGTGGCGGGCACCTGTAGTCCCAGCTACTCAGGAGGCTGAGGCAGGAGAATGGTGTGAACCCGGGAAGCAGTGATTTCAGTGAGCTGAGATCTCGCCACTGCACTCCTGCCTGGGAGGCAGAGCAAGACTCCATCTCAAAAAAAAAAAAGAAAAGAAAAATCTGATAGTGCACTGTCGTTTTGATTTTGATGGTACTCTGACATGAAACAGCATGACTATTATGCATACTTAATGTATGTTATAAGTCAAATAACTTATGTTATTTAAGTGTGCATAATAGTCATTAATAGTCATGCTATTTCATGTCACAATACCTTTTGTTTCTTTTCTTTATTTTTTCTTTTCTTTTTTTTTTTTTTTTTGAGACAGAGTCTCACTGTGTTTACAGACTGGAATGCAGTGGCATGATCTCGACTCACTGCAACTTCCGCCTCCCAGGTTCAAGAGATTCTCTTGCCTCCTAAGTAGCTGGGACTACAGGTGTGCACCACCATGCCCAGCTAATTTTTGTATTTTTAGTAGAAATGGGGTTTCACCATGTTGGCCAGGATGATCTCGATCTCTTGACCTCACAATCTGCCTGACTCAGTCTCCCAAAGTACTGGGATTACAGGCGTGAGCCACTGCACCTGGCCCATATCACAGTGTTTAAATAATTTATATTTAAGTTATTTACTTGGCTGATTCAAATGGGTTCAGAACTTTCTTAGAAAATTATTTTCAGATGTCTTCAGAGTTTATCTGACACCGATTCAGACAATTAAGTTAATATAAAAATTGGGACATAGAACATGGAATACCTAAACTACATAACATATGTTGTATGGACTTACAGTTTATCAAACACTACAGTTAATCAAAGTGCTTAAGTCTAACCAAGTATAATAACCATCAAATAGTATGATATAGGCCATGCAGGTTTTCAGTGTTTAATATCCAGGGATCTTTTTTTATTAGATGTTAACTAATCCTAAAATTTTAAACACACTAGTAAGCCTTTAGGATATTTTGTTTATTGCCAGAAGAACATAGACAGGCATGGAAAGTTTAAATTTATTTGTGAATATGTGTGTGTGTTATCTGGTTTGTGTGTCTATATGTGTTAAATGAGATAATGAACTTTTCAGAAAAAAAAAAAAGTATTATTGTTCACAGCCAAACTTACTGAAGTTTAGTTTTTATTATTTGGTTTAAAATTGTTTTCTTTCTTTTAAAATGAAGTAGCAAAATCATACTTAGGCATATTACCAAAATAAATATTGTAAAGCTAATACATATAGAGGAAAGAGAGAACATCAGTGTAATTTATTATAACATTTAAAATATTCAAAATTTAATTCTTAAAAAAGATTTAAAAATACTCATTATTTACCATCTTGGCCCCACCAGACATCTGCAGGGCACAATCATCTAAGTCCATAAAATAAAAAACTTCAGGCTGGGTGTGGTGGCTCACACCTGGAATCCCAGCACTTTGGGAGGCTGAGGCAGGCGGATAACCTGAAGTCGGGAGTTCGAGACCAGCCTGACCAACATGGAGAAACCCCGTCTCTATTAAAAATACAAAATTAGCTGGGCATGGTGGCATGTGCCTGTAATCCCAGCTACTCAGGAGGCTGAAGCAGCAGAATCTCTTGAACCCGGGAGGCAGAGGTTACGGTGAGCCGAGACTGTGCCATTGCACTCCAGCCTGGGCAGAAGAGTGAAACTCCGTCTCAAAATATACAATAAAATAAATAAAAACTTTATGGTTTAAAGAATAGTACTGTACACTTAACTTTCATAATTTTCACATAATTTTAAAGAAAATGGAATTGGCAATGAAATATATATAGAAAATAAAGTGGATTTATAGCAAAGTGGACATTAATGACTTGCTTAAGGCATTTTGAAAGAGATATTTACATAGAAATCAATCTGAAAATATGTTAGCTTTAAAATGTCATATTCAGGAAATTATTTGAAACAAACTAGGACCTTAAAGAATCCATGAAGAAAGGGACCTGTTCCATATTTAAAAGACAGGATATTTACTAAATAATAGTATATAACTAAATATATAAACTAAGCAAACATGAGTCTTTCTGATATTTTAAAGATTACATTCCAAATGGAAAAAAATAACAGATCAGAAGAAATGCTTTCCATATTGAATGTGTGAATACATAGTAAATGAAGAAAGAATACAACATTTCATATGTAACATCATATGTTGTAAATCATATGTAACAACCAAAAAACTATCTATGCAATTTTTAAAGTTGCCATGGCTTTCCTCTTTTACAAGAGGTTTGGTTTAAATTTTCATTTCCTGTTTTGTTTTTAAATCAATTGGCAGAGAAAATTTTAAAAAATCCCAAGGAGATAGGGTAGCCACCTAATATCCAGTTAGATGCATCAAATATTCTTTGTCAGTTAATGACATTTTGGTTTCTATCTGGATCATCTTAATCATGACATTTTTGTACCTGCAATGATTCAAGTGTCCAAGATGCTGTTATCATGCTGTTTTCTAGACAGTGATTGAGTCTTATAGAAGCTGCTCTTGATGAAAATATATTACCTGAACCCAATGGATGAGACACCTAAAGTTTCAGTCCCATCCGATTCGGAGTATATCCCAGCCTAATGTGCATCATCGATGGTATTTTTTTTTTTTTTGCCAGAATATTTTCTTATCCCTTAAATATTTCAAGGGTTTTGTTAATATCTATCATCTCTTTGGAGCTGGTTTATTTTAAAATAATACTGTATCAATTTTTTTATGTGCCTTGAAAAAGATAAATGAAAAATTTCAAATAAGCTTAATGTGGAATCAGTAACATTTTGTAAGTTATTTTGTTTTGTGGTATTTGGAAGTTTTTAATTCAGTGGTTTTGGGATTGGCATCTAGGGACCTCAGTGGTACAAGTGACAGCGACAGATGCTGATGATCCTACGTATGGCAACAGTGCCAGAGTGGTCTACAGTATTCTGCAAGGACAGCCATACTTCTCAGTGGAGCCAAAGACAGGTAAAAACTGAAATGTGACATTCTTGTAAAGTCATAAGTTGTTTGTTTCTTACAATTAATATGATTATTTCTAAATATAGTTGACACTAATAACATACTATTTTATTCTACTTCTCCCAATATGTCTACTTTGGTAAGCATCATATTATTGAGGATTTATCACCATTTAAAATATTTTATTTTAGTCATCAGTATCTTAACAAAATTAAAAATAATGCTATATATTCAAAAGTATTTCAGTTTCTATCTCCTGAATGCTTAAGAAAATTTTGATACTTTACCTCAGAGTTTTACTTGTGTTTTGTTTTGTGTTTTCATTCACACAGGAAATTATACAGTAATCTTTACATCTCAGAAACCTCTCTGCCATGTAATATAATAGGTAGTAGTTTCAGTTTATTCTTCCAGATGTTATTTTTCTCAGGGAAATAAATTTAAACATAACAGTTAGGGTGATGATCTGCTAAATCAAAAACGAAACTAAATATATATATTTTTTAATTTTGGGGAACAATTTGTACTGGGTTGAGTGGTATGGATAGAATATGTAGTTGGTTTGTTCTGTTTTACTTTTAAGCTGAAACCGTTTACATTAAGACTATACCATGGGACATTGTTATCTTGGTTATTAATTGATATTTTAATGTATTCAGTTTTCCTGGTCCTGTGTGTGTAGGGAAGGGCGGGTGGGTGTGAATATTACTGATTCACACAGGCGGGTGTGAATAACACTGATTTTTTTTAATCACTGTGAAAATCCACGTTTTCTCTTTTTAAAAATAATTTTGCCTTTATCATGGAGTTAGAATTATTCAAATATATAAATTTATGATTATGAATATTCATCAGTACCTGTAATCCTAAATGAATATTTTAATGCCATTGATCCTGTTTTTCATATTTACAAAAAGAGCAGTATTAATTTATTCTCATGAACACCTTTTGGGAATGACCATTGTAATGTGCGTGAACAGACAAGTAAATTCAATCTTAGCTCATTCATTAGAGCTTTCATAGAGATGGAATGCATATTTTATAACAGTGTAGAGATGGGGCTTGGAAACCACATGGCAAGTCTAATAAGGAAGAAACAGTCATGATTAAGCAAGTATTAAAGGAGAAGTAAATGAAAGTATTTGATTTATGATATGAATCCTGTGAATGTGGAAAGCGTGCTTCTGTTTGCCTGGATGATAGATCTGAGAAACCTAAATTCAAACACCCACCTCTTCCCTTCTATGCCTACTCTTGACAACCTAAAAAGACATTGACAAGTTCCTGACAATTTGCTCACAATCATACACTCCTGCCTTATATAACTTGTCCAAAAATAGCATGTATTAAGTTCAGGGATTAAATATTTTGCTGCTACTAATGATTGGCTTGTGATTTTGGCTTTGCAGCAGAATAACAGGATTTCTATGTAACACTATGGAGATAAAGCCTTACCGGTTGATCAACTAGACAATGGTATATGTCATAGGATTACATTATTAATACTTCAAACCTGATTTTAATTTCAGAGTTGAAGGGATTGTGTGTTTCAAGAGAAGAGGAAAGTTTAGTTTAGTTTTTTTTAATACTGTAACTATGGTAATCACTGGAACTTCTTTTTACATGGTCATTAATGCAGAGATATTCTGGGCATCTTTGTCCTCTCTGCTAATTTATAATACGTAGAGTACATTTCTTGTGAGAAAAAATAAATTACATGTTTTTCTGACAGAAATGGAAAGTTTTCAGACCTAAAGGGCATGGGGAATTGTAAATCAAGGTTCACTTAGTCTTGTTAGTCTTCCTTTCCTGATGTCTGTCTGATTCATTTATATGTGAGAAATAACATTATTTCTCCTTCAAATCTGAGGGTTTTTGTGTCAGAAAGTAAAATTTTGACAGGAAAAATGTTGAAATTATGCTAAATAAAAATTATGTAACCATAGGCACAAACCATCACTGTTAGGTGCATTTCTATAAATTTCTTCTTCTCAATTTCTAAGAAAATAACATGACTAAAATCTCAGAGCACAAATTTTCATCTATAGCACTATTTACAGGCTGAATGACCAGAGGGAAACTGTATTTTCTGCGTCAATTTCTCCTTCCCCCAAGCTAGAATGTGAGTAGTTGCAAAACCCAGTGTTGACAGTTGACTTTAACAAGCAAGGTAGCATGACACTGGAAACAAGGTAAACCACATTCCCTTCAAACTTCTCAACACCTATCTTCATAGTGTCCACAAACTTACTAGGGGATTACGGGCTTTACATTTATTCCATTAAACATACTTAGGATCATTCTAAGGTGTATCTATTTATTTTGTAACCTGCAAGCAAACAGATAACTTTTTTGGGTCTATGTGATATATGGGAGGACTGGCTACCTAATTCGTAACTTAAAATGAACATTCAGGTCCTTTATTCTTAAATGATTAAGGATTTGAAGACATCAGCAGCAGAGCTTTAAACTAAGTACAGGGTAAGAATGATGGTACAGCTCACCTGACGATGAAGCAAGCCGTGGAAAATGAATTGAGTGTTAAACATCATTTGTCATTTAGGACTTCTTTTTTTAGACATAAGAAGTATGATTACATGGTGACTGCATTATGTGTTGCATGCATACCTATTACATCATAATTTTATGTAAAGGGTATTGCCATAACAAGTGACCCCTTCCAACTACACCCTTCACACACTCCCGGTTCTCATTCTATGCAAGAGTGCTGTCTCTTTTGAAAGCTTGCTGAGAACATCCCCCACAGGTTGCAAAAAGAGTCCTTTCCTCAATGACTCTTCATTTTCTGCCAGCACTGGAATTCTTTGATGTTCCAGAAGCTTCCAACTTTACTACTTCACTGTCGTTCGCTCTTCTCCATCTTTTTATAGCTCTTTCGTATCTACACTACAGATAAACAAGTCAAATAATACAGAGCTTAGGCACAAAATTTAGAAAGAAATAGAAACTCATTAGCAGATTTTTATCTTAAGTGTAAAACAAAATGAGCATCCAAAAACTTTTGTGATTTTGTTTTATAAATAGGTTCCTCCTCCCAAGAGTTTTCTCAGCTAATCAGTAACATAGTTTCTGCATAGCCAGGGCTGTGCATTTCTTTCATATTTGATTTACTGATAAATGTCTGTAATAAAAGTGCCATACTTGATTTTATTGCCTATTATATGAAATTCATTTATAATTTGTATTCCAGTATTTAAACGATTATCATCAAAGGATATTTTTAAAAATAGAAAGCAAGCCTGAAACATTTGTGCTCATTTCAGTTTCTAAGTTCCTTTGAAATTTAACTTTCAAGCATCATGAATATTTTTTTTTACTTGAAACTGCTTTGTTCAGGATCTGTTTCTTCTTGCCTCAGTGTCTACATTTGCAAGAAAGAGTGTTGCTTGACCCCAATCTGTATTCGTCTCTGTAATTCTACAAATATGTAACACAAGACTACGCAATGTATTGCACTCATAATATTTTTAAAATATAAAGTGGTACATTTATCTTCACAATGCAATTCAAGTCTCAAAGATGCACATACTTAAGGATGTTTATACATCCCATTCTCCATTTTATTTCTAATTTACTTTTAGTTAACTTTGTATGCTACAAGGTTTCGAGTTTTTTCTTTTTTAATTTCAATAGTTATCAATATGTTACAGAATGAGTTGAGTTTATTATAATTGGTGAATTGCTCCAACAGGAGCTGTCCAAGGGAAAGAAGGTAGCAGTTAGGACTCAGAATAAATTTACAGAAGTGATCATTGTTATCCAGTCAGAATGTGCATGGGGGAGATAGCATAACAGCTGATCACATTGCATTAAAATATTCAATTGTGTCTTCATTAGCAAAACATCATATTGGATTTTTTTTTCCCTGAATATGTACTATATTTCTAAACATCATGTAACATAGCACTCATTGATATAATGTAAAACAGAATAAGTTAATATTAGTCACAAGCATCACTGAGATATTTTAAATACTAAGAATACATATTGACAGAAACTGATTACATAAATACATATTCAGTTCATTACCAGTTATATCTATTATTCTCATTCACTAGGGAATAATCACACAAAAATAATTATCTTTAAAGGAGTTACCAAGAGAGCTAACATGATATCCAATTAGTTCTGTTAGAACAAAAGCAAAGCAAACAGCCAAACTACATGTATTTGAAATGATTTTTTTGCTGTTGCGTCATTCTCCTGTCCATATCTCAGTGGTGCTGCCTTCACTGGCGGCTCCATTTTGGTGGTGGCCATACCAAATGGCTTTAGTTCATTCATGGTCCTTATGAGGTAGGAGACCAGCAGGACTTATTTTCTGGTCACAACCTTGTTGACCAAAACAGGATCTGGTTCAGACAGGATAAAGTGAAGAAACTGGCAGGAACCAGCAGATGTCAACACAAGCAGTCCTAGCTGCACTCATTGCTCATTGGCATAAGACACTCCCACCAGTGCCATGACAGTTTATAAATACTATGGCAACAACTTGAAAGTTACCACCCGTCTCTGTTGCAATGACCTGGAAGTTACTTCCCTCTTTCCTAGAAACTTCTAAATAATCTACCCCTCAATTTGCATTCACCCACTCCTTAATTTGCATGTA
The DNA here is from genome assembly GCF_037993035.2 of Macaca fascicularis. Taxonomy (NCBI): domain Eukaryota; kingdom Metazoa; phylum Chordata; class Mammalia; order Primates; family Cercopithecidae; genus Macaca; species Macaca fascicularis. The sequence goes on along the minus strand of NC_088392.1, from coordinate 14,968,093 downwards.
ATTGAAATTGGGTTTACATAAGTATAAATAACTTTGCCAAGAGACCATAGATTGCAGAGTTTGGGCACATTGACTATGAGTTAGCACTGCTCCACAAACAGCAGTACCATTTAATAAAAGTTGCTATCCAAAACCCACTGGATTACCCTTGAATTCTTTCTTGGGCAAAGCCAAGAACCTCCTGAGCTAAGTCCCAATTTGGGGGCTTGACTGTTTGGTATCACTTACCTCTTGATGTATATTATTAAGTACATAAAAACCATAAGGAAACCAGTTTCTTTAAAGTCTAATTGTATGGTTTTAGAATTCTTGGAATAGCTACAGACAATAAAGGCTGTAATGGAGAGAGAAGGAGGCATGAAGTGCTTTGGGAGTTGGAAGTGCAGATGACCCAGATCCTGGTTGCTGTGAGAAGGTACTTCCTCAGTTAACAAGATCCCTGAGGAAGCCAGTTTTGCAATATTGAGATTCCCCTTGGAATGGTAGTCCAGTCAAAGTGATATCCAAAAACGTTTATTTAGTTTTAGTGAGAACAAACCTAAAGGGTTGAGCCCTCACAGTGTGAATCTCCCCAGCCCCTGGTTATTAATCCTTGGGTTCATGCAGTTGTCTAGACTCCTGAGGGTAATCTGAAGCCTGAGTATGCAGAACCCGTGTTCCATTCCTTCCCTAAAGTGCGGAAGATTTCAGAAATGGCTATCATCTGTTACATGAGGTACATATACCAAATTTTTAAAAAGATTCAATAGTAGCTGAATATGCATTAAAAAAATCATCTGAGGCTGATAGGATATTGGATCATCAGATTTTTTTCCTATACTTAAAAACAACTTTGAGCAATAGCAATATAAGTTTATGTTTCACATGCACAATGCTTTTTGTGAACATGGATTATAAATAAATGAAAAGTTCTGAGTTATGGTATCAGATGATGTAGTTATAGAAAAATTATTATTCACAAAGCCTAAAATATGAGCCAATGTCTTTTCCAAAGAGCCCACAGATAGAATTCCTTTTTTTTTTTTTTTTTTGCTAAGCCTATGTGACTGAAAATTATTGATTATTATTAAGCATGAAAATCTCACAGAGTTAGAGGTATCCAGTTGGTCAAGACTAGACTTTACTAGTTCAGTAATATGATATTAACAATTTTCTGTCTGTGCATGTATTTATATATACAATTATATAATACATGACAAAACACAAATGAAATCCAATGTATGAGAATGCTTTTCCAAATTTAGACAGTTTTTACTTAAAAGTAAAAGCGAGCAAATGCCTTACAAGTAGAAATCTATTAGTAGTGGGTGTTCTTATTTCAGATCAACTTTTCCCAATTATGTTATTCTTGTCAAAAATATGTTCAATAGTTGAGGCATTTGGAAATTACCTTTCCTACCTGCATTGATTTGCAAACTTTGTGATGATTTCTGCCTTGGAAAGGTGTTATTTATAGGCTCACTTATAAAGAGACAATTAGATGTGTGAAAAATAAGTGAGAAACGTTGACTACCAGACTTCTATCTTAACATGCTATATTTCTTTTCAAAAATAATTCCGCTAAGCAAACCCTTGAGAGGATGAGGCTGCAGTGTTTCCCTTACTGATTAGTTGAGGGGTTATAGACTTCTCTCCATCACAATAAATATGCACAGACGATAACACACATATTGATATTAGAAGGAAAAATGAGAGATGAATCAAATTTTTTTAAAAAAACATAAAAGTAAGTGGGACTTCCTTTCTAAAAATAACTCGTTTTATTAATATTTTTCATATAAATGAAATATGTGTTGTCATGTTCAAAATAAGTAATGCTCAATTTTTAAAAAAAGGGTTACAGAAATAAAGATGATTAACAGCAGAAAACAAACAAACAAACAAACAAAAAAAACAGAAAAGAAAAGGTGGAGATATGTCCCAGAACTCTCACACAAAGATTGTTTATGTTGGTGACAGTATTAGGGAAGTCAATATTTGCTTTGTTATAAATTAGAGTTAACAGAAGTATTGAAGAACAAACATGAAAAATGCATAAAATCATTATGGCTCTAAGAAGAATATGTATTAGATACTTCACCTGGACCTAATTTGTATATGATTTTTTTTTCATTTTTATTATAATATTTCAAAGATCAATTATAAAATATATAGACACACATAAGGATTCATTGAAAGTGTTACGTAAAGTGAGCCTGGATTACCGTGACAATAGCATCCAACTACAGTTCGTGTATGAGAATAAATGAGTAATGTCAAAAAATAAATAAGCAACCTGGACTTCTCAAATAAGTGTAATTTGAATGCTTAAAATACAGATCTGTTGCTGATGTATGTGTATGTTTGTGTTTGAGAGCTAGTGTGCTCAGATTTAAACAAAAGTTTTGTTGCTAAGGATAGTAAGAATATTATTTAACTTGAAAACTGATAATAAGTGGTTATGCATTTTTATAAGTTGTTGAGATGGAAGAAAAGGACGAGTTCATTGCTGTGTACTTGTACAGGTGATTGTCCATTATTTTAGGTAAAAGGCCATTTTATTTATTTATAAATTGTTATTTTCTTAACCACTTTTCCCTGAAACCTAAAGATAATCCTCTTTATTCAGTATTGAGAAAACCACGTTAATAATGTTTTCTCTGTTTTGTAACATTGTGTAAAACTATCATATTCCTTTGGTCTTTAATAAACAGTAAAATTACTTACACAAACGAAACAACAAAAGGCAACAACTCAAGAGCGACTTACTACTTGTATCAGTATTCTTTGTTAGTATAAATGCAGTGATTCATGATGGGTTTTACTGGGATTTGAAATTTTACAGGAGTCATCAAGACTGCCCTTCCAAACATGGATAGAGAGGCTAAAGACCAGTATTTGCTTGTTATTCAGGCAAAGGATATGGTTGGTCAAAATGGAGGACTGTCAGGAACTACATCAGTCACTGTGACGCTAACGGATGTCAACGATAACCCACCTCGCTTTCCTCGAAGTAAGTTGTTTTCTTAAGTGATACAAGTGTAATAACTTTTCCTGACGGTATAAAATACGTCTTTAAAATGACTTTTTTCAAATATTTCTAAAGCAAATAATTATCTTACTTCATTCTTCCAAATTTACATTTCATTAGAGACATAATTTTGATTCAGCAATATGGATTATAAGGGTATTGAGAAGAAATAGAAGCCATCATATATTTGCATTACTTCTAAGTAATGCAAATTTTGACTACCATGTCTTAAATATAGTAAGATTTTTCTTTCATTCACATTTTCAATACTAGACAATTACTAATTGTGTTTATGTATTAGTGTTTTTTCTAAGAATTACTTTTTATATTTTGTAAATTATAAAGTTGTTGCCCATTAAAAATATTCAAATACATTTTATTCTTTCTATGCACTAAAATATTGATTTATTTTTGAAAATTAAAAAAGACTAATAAACATTTCCATTTTTTCATTTCACACTTTTTAAAGCCAGTTTGTACACACTGAACATTCCATTAGTAGTTCCCCCACATCTTTCTTGTGCAAACATTCAGTGTTTTAAAAACCAATCTAAAGAACTAAAAAACCAAATGCCCTCAATTCCACTTATTTGACCAAAGGGGCTTTTGACTTAACCAAGAAAAAAGAAAAAAAAATTCTCTAGGTAGAGGTGTGCTGTTTGAAAAAACGTTTCACCTCACTCTCTTTTTAGTTCCCCTTTTTCCCTAAGTGTGTTATTTCTTTAGAATGCTCAAGAAAATAAAGAGATTGTACAGACTACAATGTCTGTACAATGTCTCTAAAATGCTTTTCCAGTACAAATGGGAACTAAACTCCCTACCAACAGAATTTAGAAGTGAATTGTATCAAAAAAGGAAGCTTTCTGAGCAAATACGAGTGTCACTGTTTTTTCCTTCAATGACGGCCTCTTTAAAATTTTCATCTTTGTCTTATATAGTTTTAATATTTATATTATATGAGAAACGATATCTCCTGGTAATATAAAAAAGTGACCCCAAGTTTAGCATTATTTTCTTTAAATAAGCCTATTCTTAATTGTGATCTTGATGGCTTATCATGGAGAAGGAGGGACTTTTAGAATTATAAAAGCAAATAATGCAGTTATCTTGGGCTTATAATGAAATGAACTGCTTTCCTTTTGTTTAAGCCTAGATTGATAAAATTATGTAGAATTTTAGTAAGATACAGGTTTTCTAGGCCATTATAGGTTCCCCTCAAACTTACTGAAGTGAAAAAAGCCAAGGATATATCATTGTTATTCATTTTTGCTGGGATTTTTCTCTACCATTGAATCACTAGTTTCACCTTGACATTTTTGAATTTTACGAAGGACACTTTGAGATGTGTAAAAGGGGTCACTCAGAAGTCATAGCATATATTATAATCATTTTAAAAACAAAGAGTAACTATTCACAAAATCTAGAAAATTGCAAACAAGTCTCAGTCTAATACATATTTCCATCATACAGACACATTTTCCTTTCTATGTTCTTCTCAGAGAGAATCCTTTCTTCTCCCTTTCCAAGACAGGACAAATGCAGCAAAATTTAACAACCAAAGGAAACGGAAAAAGATGGAGGAGGCAGGAAAAAGTAAATGATCAGAGAAAAAATAGTGAAGGAATATAGTGTGCTGAGGTGGTTCCTCATTTCTCAGTGATGTGGTTCATGTATTTCTTCATCTGCCCCCAAACTTTTTCTTTAGTTTGAGGGATGGCGATGAGGAGTTATGACAAAATTTAAACAAAAATTTTTTTAAATTATTTTTTTCTCTTTTACTGGCTTTTTTTTTTTTTTTTCGGTTCGACTAATATTGCCTAGGCTCCTGGACCATTGTGGCCCAAATCAATTCTATGTACGACCCACACAAATCATTCTTATCCTTTCTTATCCAGTTTTCTTACCCAGTTTTCTGAAACTCTCTTGGTAAAAGATGCTAAGAAAATTCCAACATTAAGTTATGAAAACGATTTAGGCTTGTATTTGCCCATTGGAAGCCCAATCTATTCTATTTTTATTTCCTAGTGTTTTACACATTATTGTAATTATTATATTGAATTACATTTAATAATTATATATCAATTATAATTACTTTAAATTTATTTTTATTTTTCAGTGTAGGATATTTCTCACCACCAGAAATACAGGAATTAGAGATTCTTCTCTTGCTTTTCCTCACCATCTATTTCTGCTATCACAATGATTATTAACTAATCATTCCCATCAAATCTCTTAAGGCTATATGAAACATCTTTTGTTTTCCATTATCTTAGCATATTTTTTATCAAAAAATAAAAAGAAGTTACGCTAAGATGAGGTCAAAATAACCCAATAGTTAAGTTTTTATTAGTTGTCTTGGTATAATGTGTTCATTTCTTGTTTTGAATTTCACAGGATCTTATCAATATAACGTCCCAGAGTCATTACCTGTAGCCTCAGTTGTGGCCAGAATTAAAGCTGCCGATGCAGATATTGGAGCTAATGCTGAAATGGAGTACAGAATTGTGGATGGTGATGGATTGGGCATTTTTAAGATTTCTGTTGACAAAGAAACACAGGAAGGAATCATTACTATACAGAAGGTAATGTTTTCTTTATTTATCTCTTACCACAGATTACTGAGAAGTCGTATCTGTTTGATGGGAGAATGCACTAGACAAAACGAATGGCCATATGGGATCATTACTATTTTAATTTTAGTAAGATAAGCTATGCATTTATTTTTAGGTGTCAGACTCTTAGGGAACCTTGAGTTGCATTTGTAATAACACCCATCAATTCTATTCTTTAAGAAACTCACAGCCGTTATCTATAGCACTATAAAAATAAAGCAGACTGGCAATGTGCTGTTTTAAAGACCTATTTGGAGAGATGAATATGTTTCTGCCCTGACTGTTCCACTAATGAAACCCTAAAATCAACCAAAACCCATGTATGCAAACAACATATGCTATTATTTTCTCCATGAATGAAAATAATATAATTTCAAGTAGAAACCAAAATGTTGAAGACTTGCTACGTTAACAATTATTGCCATTTAAAATTTATAGTAATTGGAAGACTTGAATATTTCATACAAGAAGAGCATGAAAAGTTGTAAAACCTATCGTAATTTCTAGAGAGTGTGAAAGAGACGGAAGGTCAGTACAGCCTAAACTAAAGATTATTTTCCATAATATATTTAAATTAGTTCTCAACACAGTTATAGGAGAAAATGGACTCTTCTCTTTTCAATATAGAGACATGACTTTTTACAAGTTTTTAATCAAAAATAATAACTCAAAAGCTGTTATTTCAAAATGTAGTCTTAGTTTATCAACTATTTGAAACATTAAAAATATATCAATATATTGATCCCTAAGATATGAATTTTTTGTCAGTATGAAAATCCAGTGTATAACTTTGTAATTAATGCTTTTCAATGCTTAGCACATATCAATAAATAAAGTTATATTTTAGTTGTTATAGGAAAACATATGTTTGATTTCAGACCAATGAGAAATACATTTCTGCAATTATTTCCAGTGGACAGCTGCTGTTTTAGCTAAGCTGGTTACAATCTGTGTATAAAAGTTTTAATAACTAGAGTAGGCCAACTGTTGGTAAAATGTTTTGTTTTGTTGTCTAAAATAAAAGGAATTCAGTAAGGTACAATGCTGCTCAAAGATTTCAAAGAGTCATCTGAAATCAATCTGTTCACATTCAAGAATTTTTAATGCAAACTGAAACTTTTTATTGAACAACTACCTGTATTTTATATATTATAATGAAGGTAGCATGAATCTTTGAAAATTCTAAATTCAATATAAAATATTTGATTTAGTAAAGGAAATATAAAACTTATTTTCTAATTTTATATCATTTCTGGAAATTTTAGAAAATTGTTAGAAAAGGAGACATAAAAAACCTAGGTTAAAAATTATGTCATCTAAAAGCATAAAACTCATGAAAAAATTGCAAGGATAAATTTGATTATCACTTATAACAATAGAAAAGCATCACAATCATTATTATTCTTATAGCTAGCAATTAATATCTGTCAGGCTTTTCTTTTTGAGTAACTTACAGGCTTTATTTTATTTTCTCAACAATTTCATGAAGCTGCTATTAGGACACTGAAAATATGGAAACATTATAAAATACTGAACAATTGAAGAAATGGTAAATAATTGATATTATCATATTAAGAAATTTGCATCCATCATTGTAGTAATGTGGTGATGTTGTTTTTGCAAATGAATATGAAAATTTTTATTGAAAAATTATTAAAAAGGCAGTATCCAAACTTTTACAAAGTCACATTTTATAAAAAGTATATTTATACAGAATAACAGATTACAAGAAAAATGTTAAAATGTTAGTAGTATCATTTCTAGATCTTACCTTTACTGCTTTTTCAATAATATGTAATATTCACTAGTTATTGTTATAATTGAAATGTTGTTAAATATATAAAAGAGTTATTCAAAGGCCAAACTGAACTAAATCTCATTAAAAACACTGTATAATCTACTTTGACTATTATTAGAGATGGTAATTATTTTACAAATGTAGAAATAAGTCACAGACAGGGTATTCAGTGGGCCCAAATTTCATGTATGAAGTTCCCTTAGGTATTAAAAAAGATATAATCTTCTATTTAATAAATTATGATTTAAAAACATTCCAAATTTTTAAAAATTTAGATTAATAGAATTTTTGGTTTTGATACTAGAGATTCGTTACTTCTGCCCAAAATCTGAGTGATGCTTTGAATCTAATAAAAGTCAATAATTGGTTATTATTAAATATTTATTCATCAACCATTATATGAGAAGTTAGCTAAATATTTTAACAATTTTTTCACGGAATATGAGGTCAAAACTCCATTATTTTTACTTGTGATTGTTAGCAACTAAAATTAAATTTTATTTTCTTAAATGGCTTCTAATACATAAATACTTGTCTAATTCTTTGTTTTCTTATATAACATCAAAGATTAGGAATAATTAAGCACACAGAATGTACAGGAGAACCTTAAGAAACAACAGTGGTGAAAAATTTCATATTACTTCTGTGTCATAAGTAGCCAAGGTAAATCTTCATATGTAATGAAACAATTCTTGTTCATCCTGAATTACTATGAAGTGTGGAACCAAACCGAGTAGCTATCAAAGGTCAAAAAAATAACATTTAGTTACCCAGGGATTTTATACACATCAGTAGACAGTTCAGATGTTGAATGCTATCATGATTTTCTATATTATTTTGAGCCTAAATACACTGTTTATATGAACAATAATTTAGACTAAGAAGTTAGTCATAGTTTATTACTCTTAAGGGGATGGCACTAACTTGCTTTCAGCTTTCTAACGTGCAAAGTAGATCTGATTTTTAAGTTTTATCTTAATGTGGAGAATATATATACCATTTGAGGCAGAACCATTAGATTCCAAAAGTAAAATAATGTGTAGCAACAGATGGCATGAACCTAAGCAGTATGGTCTGCAATTTTTATGTTCATTAATTCATCATGATAGAATGCATGGGTGTTAAGACGAGATATCTGAAATTTTGCTGTTTGAAATAGGTAAAAATATTTTTAAAAATACCTATGGTGCTTTTATACAGAGCAGATAATATCAACATGGAGATAAATGAAAACAAAATCTCAGTTTTCTTCATGCTAAAAATCTTTAGGCTTAGCAAATGTTACTTTTTACTTTCTTCCTACACTCCTTCTTCTCCATGTAGTTCTGAGTAGATACTAGATAGTGGAAAATTAACTCGTATACAGGAGCTTAAGTTTTATTTCCAAAGCTCCCTCTACCTCCAAACTAATTTTTTAAAATTTTACAATTTTTTATTGTCTGTTAATATGTTCCAGTGTCCAAACAATCCTACTTTCTCATCTGCATTAGAATAAACAAACATAAGTAAATAACTTCTGTAGGAGTTGACTAAAAATAGTGGAAATGATACATTTGAGTTTTACTGCAGTTTAAGCTTATAGTGTTATACAGTTGATCCTTAAAAAACATGGGCTTTAACTAAGTGGGTCCACTGATATATGGATATTTTTTCAATAACTATATTGCAATCTTTTTGGAAATTTGTGACAATTTGAAAATACTCACAGATGACTTATGTAGCCTAGACATCTTGAAAATTTTAAGAAAAAGTAGTTATGTATTGAATGCCTAAAATATATGAAGATATTAGTCTATTCATGTGTTAATAGGCTAATTGTATTATCAGTAAGGTTTCTGGCCAACAGTAGGATGTTAGTAGTTAAGTTTTGAGCGATCCAAAGTTACACACAGATTTTTGGCTGTGTCGGGGGTGGTTCTCCTAACCCGTATGTTTTTCAGGGGTCAATTGTATATTCATCTGGTTTTTAGATGAAAATTTACCATTAATTCATAATTTTCTTATTCTCAGCAATTATTTTATTAATATATTGAAATATATAATTCAAAGTTTGTGTGTAGCTTCTATGCCTCTTACCCTGTAATTGGTTCCAGAATAATCCAGGATTTGTCCTGTTATCCTCAAACATTGTTCATATGCTTTCTATGAACTGCAAAGAACTATTAGATGCTTAGAATTGGGATCTCTTAAACTTGCTTTCAGTTTTCTAGTGAGGAAAATAGATCTGATTTTTAAGTTTTATCTTAATGTGGATAATATATTTACCATTCTGAGGCAGAACCATTAGATTCTAAAAGTTAAATAATGTATATAGCAACAGAAGGCATGAACCTAAGCAATATGGTCTGTAAAATTTTTATGATCATTAACTCATCAGAATAGGATACATGGGTATTAAAACGAGATATTTGAAACTTTGCTATTTGAAATAGGTAAAATTAAAAAAAAAATTGTGGTGCTTCAGACTCATGGTTGCCAGATACATATCACTATTCCTCAGTTTCACTCAACAATCTAGAGCAGTCACTAAACTACTTGTAATTCCTGGAAAGCAACGTAAAGTTTTTTCCAGTTCTTCAAACCTCCCCCTGCCTGCTGACTCCCCTGTGCTCTGCTTTCATGCCCCCTACCATACTCATCTTTTGAGTCTAAAAAACCGCTCCTGTTATTTCTTTAAACAGTAAACAGAAGAAGCATAGCGCTTGGACCAGCAAGATGTATTTTTTTTTTTCTAGGAAGGGAGTGTGTGTGTGTGTGTGTGTGTCCCTTCAGTCATGGGAACTGGTCTAATCATGGAATGTAGATGTCCCAGTTCCATAAATATTGTGATCTTTTTCATAGACTTAGCTGTGGTCACAAGGATTGAATAAATATCCAAGGCTTTTTAGAAGTGTCCAGGAGAACTCAGGCCCCATCTGTCAGCCAACTGGTCAGTTCTACCAGGGCTTTCAAGGATTTGAACATGCCCTGAGGAAGAAGTTGAATAGTGGATGCATAACACTGTTTTTCTCAGATAGACAAGGAAAAGCGGCACAGAGGTAACCACCTGTGCAGAGACCTCACTTATGAGATAACCTGCTAAATACAGAAAGAAGAACTGGGGCAATTTCACTGGAGAATAATGAGGAAGGGAATGTGGGCAACAGAGGAGGTAATATAAATGAGAGGGCTCTTAATGCCCCTTCACAAAACTGCTGTAGATAAATAGGAACATATAGGTACAGTGCTTTGCAAATAGAATGGATTACACATGATACATATTGTAAGGTATTTTAGGTGCAGCTCAATAAAATATGAGTAGAAAATTAAAATATTTGTTTATTTCCCTTAAACACTTATTCATGGAAGTGTCTGTGATAACTTTAATTCATTTCAAGCCTTTCGCTTCTTTTCAAAGGACTGTATTATAATGAATATCAATATTTATTAAAAAGTTATTACTTTCTGGTTATAAATACATTTCCTCTCTTTCTTTCTTTCTTTTTCTTTCTCACTCTTCTTTCTTTGTCTTTTCTTTCTTTCTTGTCTTTTCTTTCTTTTCTTTCTTTTTTCTTTCTTTCTCCTTTTCTTTCTCTTCCTTCCTTCCTTCCTCTCTCTCTTTCTTTCTTTCTTTCTTTCTTTCTTTCTTTCTTTCTTTCTTTCTTTCTTTCTTTCTTTCTTCTTTCTCCTTTTCTTTCTTTCTTTCCTTCTTTCCTTCTTCTTTCTGTCTTTTCTTATTCTTTCTTAGCCTTGAAGTTATTTTAAATTTCTTTCCTTGCCTCTTCCTGTCATGATAGCTCTTGGCTGTTTATTTTCCCTTTGACATTATCCTAAACTTAGTGATCATTGCTTCACTTCTTAAGTTATTTTTATGTCCCCCACACCTAGTTCATAACCTGCTTCTAACTTCTTCATTTTTAAATACATCTTTTTAAAAAATTGCTGTTTAAACTCAAAACTATATATTTTTATTATTCCAACTAGTCTTAAAAGAATCTACCTAATACTAAGGGAAACAGAATAATATCAGCAATTGAAAGCAAGCAGTGAAATAATTATTATAGAATGATATTATATACTTAGAAATTCTAAAATAATTTATCACAATTTTGTTAAATTAATGAGAACTTTCAATAATGAGAGCTACAAAACAAGTTAAAAATTAATACACTCACTGTATATACTTCATGAGAACATTTGTGTGAGTTTCTGGGCTTACTCTAACCATGGAAGAGCAACCTGTGAGGACCTATGTAAGGAATATCCATCACTCTCATTCACATCCCTAAAACCTTCCATCTTAAAAGAATGTGATCTGCTGGCCCATCAAAGGCAGCCTTTACCCCCATTTCCAGGTGTCTTTCCATCATAAGGCCAACAGTATCTCTATACTCAATTTCAGAAGAAAATATTTGCTTATCATTTTGTAACTAGAGTTTATTTGGAGTTGTTTTCCCAGAATCAAAGAAGTCTTGTTTTTAAGATTCCTCAGTCTGAACTAACAGTTTACTGTTTGTGGCCCTAACAAGACAGGATTTTGATTTTCAATTCTATTTACCCAGATTTAAATAAACATGGAGCCTACAGTATACCCTAGATAAAACTTTTCCAGGGACCTTTCACAGCAGGAGAGATCTGCAAAACAATATATGAGTCCCCTAAGTTCAGTATTCTTTCTGTCCCAGAAAGTAGTGGCATTGTATGTGAAATTTAAAATGGATTTTTGAATCCGAGTTGGAAGACTAAAACCCAGAAATTCTGAAAGAAAAAAAAAAAGATAAATTTGGCCTCCTTTTATCACCACAGAATATTTTTAAAATTTTACTGAGATAGCAGTCCACCAAAACGAACAGTTTTTTGGTTGGTCTCCCAGTCCCTTCTCCACATAAGAAAACATTTACAACCAGACGTTGCTCAGATGTTGACAAGATTTTTGTTATAAGTCATAAATGTGCTTGTTCTGGTGGTTCTGAATGTCTCAATATTACTTCACATTTGGACAATCAAGTTTCAATGTCCATCTGGATAGAGTAACTTCTATTGGAATTAGATTACTTTCTACCTGCAGACCATGCTTGATAATCATCTGAATCTATTTTCTCTCTATTCTATACTATAATAAAGCTTTGGTCCATACCCTTTTCATAAATAATGTACAATGAGATTTATTCCAGTTTGTGAAAATTGTCATTGTATTTTGCAGCATTTGAATGTGCTATACTTGGCATAGAACAATTTTAGAAGCAGGAAGAGAAAAACACAAAAGCAATCATTTTTAAAATAAATATTTCAAAAAGAATAAATAGAGAAACGTGAAAAATGCTGGTGGTTATTCTATTATTGTTTCAATATCTTATACAGAAAATATTTATTAATATGACAAAATGTGCAGAATTTGGAAGGCCAAAGATTGCTGTAAATAATGACATAGAGTTTTTATGATTTAATCATTCCTATAAGAATAAACCTAATTATATAGTTTAAAGGTAAAAATGATGATGAAATTTTCATCTTAAACAGTTAAAGCAATGCAAATACTATTTCTTGACCATTTATGAATGCTTCTGTGATACCCTTTATAACCAGTTAAATAGGACTTGAAAATTTACATAGTGTAAACATAGAGATTATCACATTTGAGTGAATACAATAGGTTTTGTTTTACCTAGAGTTATTTCTTTTTACATTTGCTGTCATAACTTAAAATTAGGTACTTTAGTTTTTTTTAATTTTTTTTTCTATAATATATGGGAGTCTCTCCTCCAATGGACCTCAGTTTTCAATATAAGTCCTCAGTTGTGATTAAATACGGATTTTTTTTTCTATAAAACACATTACTACGGAGTTACTATAGAGTAAAAAATGAGCATTTTCAAAATTAATTTCCTATGCAAGACAACTATGCATCCAGTATCTGACATGTGATTTCTTTGGTGGTCCACATTGTCACACTATTAAGACATTTAGGCTTTTAAAGGCTAATTTTGCTGTGCTAGATTCAAAATATTCTCATATCCATACCCCATGAAAGGCTGAATGAAGTCAAAATAATAGAGCAAGATGTGGAAGTGTTGATAATGCCGTCTGCCTGCCATTCACTGCGCTAAGTTAGATAGCACAGTGTCCTTCCAACCTTCAACTGAAGCTGCACAGATGAGGACGATCTGGAGTTCACTATCTTGTATTGAAATGTTTCTTTTGCCTATTACTTGCGATATTGAGGGCTAATTTCCACAATCAAATATGTATTTCATTTAGTATTTCATAAATGTTGCTGATAGGTAGGGAGAGAAAATCAAACCAAGGTTAATTCCAATTTATTTTTCTTCCTCTCATTTTTATTTTCTTTCAAACATTTTGTTCAATTAATCCTGCTGCTCAGGATGCATATTTCTTAAAATTGAGCAAAGACATTGCTCTCATTAGACCATTATAAAGCATAAATTTTGGATTATTTTAGTTTTCAAGGCCGAGAAAATTTGGTGAGCTTCTGGACTTCAGAGTATGTTTTCCACTTAATTCAATCATTGTTACTATGTATGTAAGTATATACTGTTTTAATCATTATGTGTGTGTTGTTTGTGTATATAGGCTTATTATCTGCTAATTAAGGTATAAATTTACCTGTGCTTGAGTAGTCAAGAGTAGAGATGAACACAGAGTTTTATTAAAAAAAGAAAATAAGAAATCAACATTCTTTGAAGAAAATTATGCTAATTTACATGTTGACATATTTGACCTGATCAAAAGGCACTGACTTTTTTCACTTAGGATCATTTCAACTTTTGTTGATTTTGTTCACTTAAGAGTATTTCAGCTTTTGTTTGATTTTTTTAAAATTTTGATAGTTATTATAGCAGTATTCTCAGAATATGTGTATATCAAAGATGTTTTCCAGTGAGTCCATTATGGAATTTATTTTGCTGAAGAGTACAAGTCACAGATCATGTAACATTGTCCTTCCTTTCCCCCCAGCCCTCCCATGGTGTGTTGATTCCTAGGTCAATTTCAATGGGTAGGATTCCAAGAAAGAGATATATAAGAAGTAGATAGGAGAGAATTTAATAATTGTATGAGGAAGGTTAAAAGGAGAGTTTAAAGACAAAGCCGGTGTTTCTAGTTTGTGTAAATAGCTGAATACTTGTGTTGTTCTTTGAGAATGAGATGGAGATGTATAGGATGGCTTGGAGCAAGTGATGTTTGATGCACTGTAATAGCAAGGTAAATATGTTTAAGAAGTCATGAATATAGGTCTGTAGTTCAAGGAAAAGGTCTATAGTACATTCTTAGGTCTAGGAGTTATATGCACGTGCATGGTAATCAAAATGAAAGAGACCATTGATAACATCCATGGAGGGCATACATTAAATGATGAAAAGAAGGCTTTAGACAATTCTTGGTGAAACTGAAAAATTTAAGTTATCATGGCGAAGAAAGACTCAGAGAAGGCAAACTGTTTTATTCTTCCAGAATTAAGGTATTTTAAGAGGAGTTAAAAATAACTTATTAAAAAGGCTGATAAACAAAGTTTTATATTTAGATGAATAGAAGAAATTGCATATATTATCAATAGAAGAGAGAATTGATGGATCCTGACATCTATGATACATAGTAATGATGGGACATAACAGATAAGGCGAAGATTCGGATTGTCAAGGAACTGAAGCTCTTGCTGAGTTCAAAGAAATTCCCATGTCAAGATCTGATTTCTCCCCCACTGTTTGATTTGGCCATTTCAAGTTTATTTTGGTTCATTTTATCAGGATATGCTGCCATCGCCTGACAAAAACTGGTCACTAACTCTCATTCTCTTTCTATCTGTGGTTGTATCAACTACCTTATTGCTTAATAAATCATCCCCAAACCTGGTGCTTTAATTTCCTTAGCTCATGATTTTGTGGGTCATTAATTTGTCCTGGGCTCAGTAGGGTGTTTTTATGCTGGTCTTAAGTGGGTTCACACGTGCATCAGCTATTGGTCAGCGTGGTGGCTCTGCCTCCATGAAGGTGGCTGGCTGTCTGCCCGGAAAATAAGGGGCCTGGACCTCTGCCTCCTGTCATCCCTTGGGTAACCTGGGCTTGTTTCAAGAATGGTAAGAACAGAGGTTGTATGGTCTTTTGAGGCTGTTAGACAAAATTGGCACATCATAATTTCTGCCACATTATATCGACCCAAGCAAGACACAGGACAACCTAGATTCAGGTAGTGAAGGGAAAAAACATCCCTGAGAAGAAAGAAGCAATAAGGTATTGTGGACACAGGGAAAGTCAAAAAAGTATGTTGAGATCCAGCACCGCTCTAGAGAGACGAACTAACCTTCAGGTTACATTTCATGAAATGGCAAAGAAAATACTGAATCTCAGATCTGCCCACTTCCCTCATCATCATTTCTCCTCTGTTAGCCTATCTCACAAAGTCATTTTATTGATCAAGATCAGTTAAGATTTGCCACTGTTTGATGAAGGGTTCCAGGAAAGCATATGTTAAGTTGTCTTCAGGTCATAATGTGGATTCTGCTTCCCAGACAATGTATGAAGCCCTCTAGAAGTCATTGGGTATAGTTATAGTGCATGCTGGAAAATGTTGACCTCAGCATAGTAAGGGAATTGGCCTGAGCTGTAAGGTAAACCAGGTTTTAGATGCTGGGCAGAAATGCCGTCCTTTCCAAGGCTTGTTTTCTGCTTTATGCTTATAAAATCAAAACAGACTACCTAAGTTCACAGTAGGAGGCTGTGGTAGACACAATAATGCCTCCTCCTCAAAAAGATATTCACGGAATATGTGAATGTTTTACCTTATGTGGTAAAGTGAATTTTGGAAACGTGATTAAGTTATGGAGCTTAATGGGAACATTATCCTGGATCACATAATTGGGTGCAGTCAAGGCTCCTTAAAGAGGAAAGAAGGATGAGTCAGTGTTATAAAAAAGAGATACAGTAACGGAACCCAAGCTTGGAGTGATGCACTTTGAAGATGGAGGAGGGGGCTATGAGCCAAGAATACTGCAGATTTTGGACACTGGAACAATTCTCCCCCAAAGCCTCCAGAAAGAATGAAGCTCTGCCAACACCTTGATTTTAGACTTCTGTCCTCCCAAACTATAAAGCAATAAATTTGTTTTTAAGCCACTAAGACGTTGGTAATTTGTTACTGTAGCAGTATGAAATTAATTAATGCAGAAATCAAAATGGAACATTTCTGTGGGGGCGAAAGCTGATCCAGACAGGAGAACAGAAGAGAGAAAGGAAGACACTCGTTAACTAAGTATGAATAAGAATCTGGATAGGCAGAGCCAGAAATTCTGTGCTCAGTTTAAAATAATACGTGATGGCTGTGGTTACTTTGATGATAACATTCCTCAATGTTATCTTGTGTTACTAGATGATGAAAATAATATCTCCTGATATTTATATCATTATTGTATTCCTGATCATGTCTTTGTATAATTTATGGTTTTAGGCTCCAATCGTTTCTGCATTATTTATTATATTTGTTTCAACCTACCTTTGGAGCACAGGCACTTTCTATCTACTGGTAATAATATATTTGCAAACTGCAAGTGTTTGTTCATGTACTGTCCTAATATCTGTGTTCAAGTATAATTAAAATAATAATGATAATGACTGTCATAAAAGTATAAAATGGACATGGAGATAACCAGTAATCTCTTTTGCTTATTCTGAATTTGCTTACACTAATTTTACTGTTTTTCAGGTAATTTGTTTGGCCTTAGATATTTTTTTTCTTCGTAAATCAGTAAATCTCTATCTTATTAAAAAACAATCATATCTATTGTAGATTTGTAAGATTAATAAAGTTAGGATCCTGTTATAGGAATCTCAAGTCTAGTACAGTTAGAAAGATAAGAAAGTGTCAGTTCCACTGCAGAGAATACACAGAGCTGGCAAGACCTCCAGAGCTCCTCTCCCCCATAACCCATAGACCTCTATGAATGCAGCAACAGTGTGCGCCTAGATAGAACATAGTATTTATTGTTTATATATTATCTTTCTCTCACCTTCTTCTCTAGAAAATATAAGTTCTTACTAAAATTCATGAGTCCCAAAAATTTCAAAATAGAGCCCTCATCTACCTACCAAAACCACTTTCTGTGAAAGCAAAAATTGCACAGGACAGTTAAACAGGTAAGGAAGACTTCATTCAAGGCTGTTGCAATAGGAGAGAGAAACCAGACTCAGTCCAAACTCAACTTGGCTAAAGCAAAGGGCTGCAGAGTTTTTATGAGCCAGGATGGAGGGTGGGGATCACAGGCCAATTGTGTTTGATAATTGGCTTTAACCAGTAGGAAAGTAAATGTTCTTGTGTCATCATGACAGGGGATAGTTTTGCAATTTGGAACAAGGCTTCTGCTGAAGTTAGGCTCTTATCCTTTTACAGAAACTGGGGTGTATTGGTTCTGTCTTCCTTAATGATAAAATTTCATAGAGATGGCTTTGGGGTCCTTGAGGAAGACATTCCTTGTTAATAAAAGTGTCAAGAGGATTTTTAAAAGATTTGCATATTAAAAGAGCAGAGAAAAGATTTACAGTGACAAGTTTTCTAAAGAGAGGTCGGGACCTAAAATTAGAAAGAAACCTGTCTAAACTTACTCAAGCTAGAAGAAGCATAAGGTCTTCTTGGTCATAACCCAGGGAAATAAGAAAATAGAAACCACAGAATGCAGTTGTTCATAATAAAGAGGATGTATTTTACTTTGGAAAATTCTTGGGGAATCATTATATTTAAATGTACAGAATTATTCCTGCTCTTATACCTCATCCAAGGTTGTAGATCAGGTTTAAGGTTCTGGATAGTATATTTATTTAGAGAATTTTTCTTCTTTTTTTTTTTTCTTTTGAGATGGCATCTTGCTCTGTCGTCCAGGCTGGAGTGCAGTGGCGTGCTCTCAGCTCACTGCAACCTCTACCTGGGTTCAAGCAATTCTCCTGCCTCAGCTTCCCGAGTAGCTGGGATTACAGGCACATGCCACTGTGCTCAGCCAACTTTTGTATTTTTAGTAGAGACAGTATTTCACCATGTTGACCAGGCTGATCTTGAACTCCTGACCTCATGATCTGCCCACCATGGCCTCCCAAAGCACTGGAATTAAAGATGTAAGCCACTGTGCCCAATGTAACATAAAATTATTGTAAGGGAAAAGTTATAAATGAGGGTTATCTTTCCATAGGTATGATCTCATTTAAGCCCATTTAGGAAAAAATATTCATATTTATTTGTTCAAGAAGTAAGGAAAAGCTACGGATATTGAAAGCTACAAAATATACTTTCATCTGAAAAAACAGCTAGAATCTCCAGAGAAAGAAATACTCTTAATGATGGCAATCCATCATAGAACTATTGAACAAAATCAACATTAAACATAAGACATTAAGTATATAGACACACACATATACACATACACTATCCAGCCCTGATAGTGTCATGCTACCATTAAAGAGAACAGAATGGAGAATTTTAGAAGGATTTAACTTGGATCAATTCCTGAAACATTAACAACATCATTGGCTAAACGCGCAAGATCCATAAGAAGGTCATTGAACCTAACGAGTATATATTTGGCTATAAACCAGAAGCAAAGCTATATTAATGAAGAAAAATAAAGTGCAATGATTTTATTAAATGAATTCAGTAATTAACTTGTTTTAATATTGAAAAGACTACAAGTGGCAGGGGAAACTTTGAGACTCCACTATTTGTGATAGTCATATTTTTTAATCCAACAATAGATTTTCCAAAGACAAACAACGTAGGTGCCAGAGCGGAACAAAGATGAGAAACATATACTCTTTACTTTCCATTTGCTTATTATCTAGCAGGAAATAATGCTTCTAATAACAGCATAATAGTAATACAGCACATATTTATACAGTGATTATTTTGTGTCAGTCACTGTTCTAGGTGCTATTTATTTCTCAATAATTTACAAAAACCTCATGAAGTTGGTGAGGTCAACAAGGGCTTATGCAGGATAACATTATACAGTGTGATGGATATACATGACCGTGAGTTCATGTAGTATCTGTGCTCTTTAAACATGGGCTTTCTGGACTTTCACTAGAACTCTTTGCTCTTTACTTTTCATGTGTATTAATAATATTGTCTTAGTCTGTTTGGGCTACTATAACAGAAATATACGCTGGATGTTTAAACAGCAAATATTTATTTCTCACAGTTATGGAGGCTGAGAAGTCCAAAGTCAAGATTTGGTGTCTGATGAGGGCCCTCTTTCTGGTTCATACACAGCCATATCCTGTGTCCTCTCACAGCAGAAAGGGTGAGGGAGCTCTCTGAGGTCCCATTTATAAGGGCACCAATACCATTCATGAGGGATCCACACTCAAAACCTAATTAAATCCCACAAGTCCCACCACCTAATAGCATCACCTTGGGATTTGAACGGGGGCGGACACAAATATAAAATGCAAAAGAAACACTAATCTTACATTTTTTTAAATGCATGTTAAAGATGTGTGTGTGTACAACTCTTTGTAGTTAGCTCTTAATATAAAAAAAGTTTTATTACATAGGTAAGGGGATTATGGAAATGAGTATTAAGAAGGTGATAGTCTCTAAAAGATTTATCTGAGAGGAATGACTAAGTTATGTGAGAAATAAATACAATTTTTGAATCATCTGAGAAAGAAGGAGCAGCAGGTGATATATACTAGAAGAGAGAAAGTGTACGGGATGCTGATCACTTGTAATGTTAGCCTTACCATATTGGGCTCCTTAGATGAGAGACTGGGCTCCTTTTATCCAGCCCAGGAGATAAAGATGGTTTTATATTTTTAAATGGTTGGAACATCTCAAAACAAGAAAACTGTGTCATGATACATGAAAGCCATATAGAATTTAAAATCTGAGTTAACTATCAAAAAATTACTATTTGAAAACAATCATATTTATTCGTTTTCATATGGCAGACAATGTATGCCCTGCAAAGGCTAATAGTCACTAATACTTACACTTCACAAAAAAGTTTGCAGACCCTTGCCTTACACAGAATTCTTTTTATTTAATCTTTTTAATTCTTTTTATTTAATCCTAATTTAATTGTAAATTTAATTATAAATTTAAAATTAATTATAAATTTAAAGACTACTTTTGTACTTTGGAAACTAATACAACAAAAAAACTGCTTCTTTCTTTAGTGTCTCTAACACAGATGTCACTCAAAAAGTATCTACCGGTCTGTATGTCCCTTATTTGATTCCAGACTTGAAGTGGTGAAGCCACAGAGTCATTCTGGGAATGCTAGAGACGCTAAAAGAGAGAAGAAGCTTTTTTTTTTTTTAATCCTGGTTAAATTTCCAATTATGTAAGTATCCACTTATACGTATGATATGTTTGGCTGTGTCCCCACCCAAATCTCATCTTCAATTGTAGCTCCTATGATTTTCATGTGTTGTGGGAAGGAACCAGTGGTAGATAATTGAATCTTGGAGGCAGTTTTCCCCCATACTGCTCTTGTGGTAGTGAATATGTCTCATGAGATCTGGTGGTTTTATAAGGGGAAGTTTCACTGCACAAGCTCTTCTTCTCTTGCCTGCCACCACGTGAGATGTGCCTTTCACCTTCTGTCATGGTTGTGAGACCTCCCCAGCCACGTGGAACTGTGAGTCCATTAAACCTCTTTCTTTTGTAAATTGCCCAATCTCGGGTGTGTCTTTATCAGCAGCGAGTAAACGAACTAATACAATGTACTTTCAAACATTGAGATAATTTATTTAGAAATTACTTTTTTTTCTATTTCCTTCTTTAGTGTCTTTTCTCAATTGTTGTTATTTTTCAAGTATAATCTTAATAATTAATTATAATCGTTATGGACTATATTACTTATCTAGAAATCAACAATGAGAAATCAAATAAAAAGTAAATTTTACTGTAAAACTTTATTTTTTATTCAAATGCTTAACAGTCTTATTCATCACACTGTTCCCCTCTTTGAAAACTAGATCCTGGCATATTCTGATGTGCTCTGAAAATAATTTTGTGAAGCAATTCCTTTTGTCTGTAATCTTGATTCATAGACTTTCACATGAATTCTTTTATTGCTTTATTTTCATAATAGCTTTTAGGCAACCAATCATCATGCATAATACTGTGTTTCATCATGACTTTTTAGCATCCAGATGTCTATACCTCATGTTACTGCCTTTTAGACACATTTAAAAAAATAAGTTGCTATAAAAAATTGCATTCATTTCTGCAGTAAATTTTAAATTATTCTTTCATAAGGGAGACAAACTTTTACTTGAATACAGAAATACTTGGTATGCCTTTTGCTAATGTGAAAACCTGAATAAATAAAGTTGTGGTTTTGCATTGATTTGAAAGGAGCTGACAAATGGGATTTCTAAGCATATTCTTTTACATACAGACACATCATATTTGAAAATAAGTTTTCTCTTATAGTTAGTAATTTTTATAAAGAATATAAGGACAAACTGAGATTATTATCCAAACTATTTACAAGTATGTTTTGATTTCTCAGTAGATGCTTTTAGGTAAATGAGAATGCTTCTGAGAAGTGTCCCCAAAATAAAGGTTGGAATTTATATATAGGCCCAAGAAAATTTTAATGAATAGGTCAGGTTTCTTAAGAGAAAATTTGCATCAGAATCACCTGATGAGCCTTCTAAAAATATATCTGCCTGTGCCTCATCCTGCACCTGCTGAATCAAAATCCCTTGGAAGGGGCCACACATAATATAGAAGGGTCTCTGGTAGGTTCTGATTCTCACCTTTGTTTGAACACCATTGGACAAAACCAACTCTTAAATAATAAAAAACCAAAAAAGTTAGCCTCATAAAAATATTACTGAGTTTGTTAATACAATGTTGTTATGGCAGTATTTTCCATGTGCCCCAACATTTTTATGTAAAACCTTAGATAAGAATTAAAACTTTTTCATTCTGGAGCAATTCTATAAAGTGTTTTTGTGCTCAAGAAAAACAATATACCTGACTGTATTTCTTCCCTTGTCTCTCACTTTGACCAGCAGGATTCTTTGGGTCAGATATATAGTTTAATTTTCAGCCTCTTGTACTTGAATATCTGTGTTCTAATTTTTGTTGTTGTTGTTGTGTTAATTCAAGAAAAGGAGGCTCAAGAATGTATTAAGACTCCCCTATGTATCAAAAGCATTTTAGGTACTGGGAGTAATAGTGATGAACAAAATGGTCAGGGCTTCAAATCTAGTGGCTAAGACAGATGTTAAATAAGCATTTTAGTAAGTACAGTCTGGTCTAGATACTGTAAGCCTATTTTCTGTATTGATTTATACACTTTTTTTTTTCATTTTTCTTATTGAGAGATAAACCATGGGATCTCTTTAATATTTGTGTGCAAACATACATATATATGTATATATTCTTATGTATATATATGTACACACATATATGTGTATATATATGTAATGTGTATACATATATTTTTATATATAAAATGTGTACATGTGTGTATATATGTGTTATATTTTATGTAACAAAGTGAATATGCACTGTTCACAGTATGGGGTATATGATACACAATACAGTATGTGTATATATATCCTATTTTATACCTATTTTATACTTATGTAGCTATATTGTTTTATTTATTTTGGTTATCACATCCTTTGTGGGTTAAGTTGGAATAAATGTGTGCCTGCATATATACACATATGTACACCCAAACATATAGTGAATGAATTAGAATTACAATTCTCAGTATTACATATTAGCTCACATTTCATAATGTTTTATTTTTATATACTGACAACTAAGTAAATATGTATTATATTTTGCAGTATTCCTATGCAGTTTTTTTTAACTTTTTAATTCTTTTTGTTTTACATCATTAAATGTAAAAAGAATTTGGAGACAGTTTTGCAGTGGTGAGACTGAAATTAAAAGTCATAAAAAGCTGTTACTTTCTGTATCCACTGAAGAAAAAGGAGCATGTTATTGTACCAAACAACGTCTACATGTTGTGCGTATGATTTTTATTTTTCAAAGATGATGTTGTGCTAGTGCAACTGGTTTAATTGTCCTTATAACCTTTTTCAGCTCTCATGTGGTTTGAGTTGGTCACTAATTTTTAGGAAAATTGTAGCATGTAAATCCTGTTGGAAAATTAGATACAGTGTAAAGATTCTGAGATATAACTGTTAACCTCCTAAAATAGAGATCTAGTGTTGTGGGAAGTCAGGGACCTCGAACGGAGACCCCAAGGCTGGAGCTGAGGCAGAAGAACACAAATTGTGGAGATTTCATGGACACTTATCACTTCCCCAGTCAGTACTCTTATAATTTCTTATGCCTGTCTTTACTTTAATCTCATAATCCTGTTATCTTCATACACTGAGAATGTACATCACCTCAGGACCACTATTGTACAAACTGATTGTAAAATATGTGTGTTTGAACAATATGAAATCAGTGCACTCTGAAAAAGAACAGAACAACAGCGATTTTCAGGCAATGAGGGAAGATAACTGTAAGGTCTGACTGCCTACAGGGTCAAGCAGAATAGAGCCATATTTTTCTTCTTGCAGAGAGCCTATAGACAGATGTGTAAGTAGAAGAAATATCACTGAATTATTTTCCCAGCAATGAATATTAATAATTGAGACTCTGGGAAAGGAATGCATTCCTGGAGGTAGGTCTATAGACGGATTGTCTGTCTTATGCGGTTGAGATAACAACTGAAATACACACTGGTCTCCTGCAGTACCCTCAGGCTTATTAGGATTGGGAAATTCCAGCCTGGTAAATTCTAGTCTGATCGGTTTGTCTGCTTTCCAACCCTGTTTCCTGTTAAGATGTTTATCAAGACAATGCCTGCACAGTGGGACAGAGACCGTCATCAGTAATTCTAATTTTGTCTGGCCTTGTGATCTTTATTGCCCTTTGAAGCATGTGATTCCTTGTGACCTACTGCCTGTTCATACACCCCCTCCCCTTTTAAAATCCCTAATAAAAACTTGCTGGTTTTACGGCTCAAGGTCATCATCACGGTCCTACCAATATGTGATGACACCCCCAAAGGCCCAGCTGTAAAATTTCTCTCTTTGTACTCTTTCTCTTTATTTCTCAGATTGGCTGACACTTAGGGAAAATAGAAAGAACCTACATTGAAATATTGGGGCCTGGTTCCCCCAATAATCTAGTATATTTTGATGGAGGAATAGTGAAGGTAGACATGATGGGTGCTTCATGGAGAAGAACTGGCCATGTTTGCAGACTGAACAACCTCAGGATGGCACACTTGCCCCTGCAACCACACTTTGAGTGCCCTGAAAACTCAGAATCCTAATGTAGTCCCCAAAATCACTGACCTTTAAATGAGAAATTCAATAGAAAGTGATGTTTTTCTTAATTTTTAAAGTACACCCTGGGTAGTACAGTTAAATCACATGGTGGAAGAATATTACATTGAAAGTCCCTGTTGGAAAAACATAAATTTGACCCGTTTTTCTTTCAAATAATATTCCAAAGACTGATATCTGTCTGTTCATGCAGCGTATAGCAGCAGAGTGGATGAAGTTGATTCAGAAGCACTAACCATTGTTTGTGAGCCAGGAAAGCAGCAAGAATTCTGATTGGCATTGTTATTTATTATTTTTGAATGCTGATGGTGCATTTACATGACACAGTCTTTCCTGTGCTTATTGACTTTCATAAATGAAAAGGCTCTGCTTTGCTGACTATTTAACTGGTAATTTAATTTTCCTAATGACTTTCTTTACAGGAACTGGATTTTGAAGCCAAAACAAGTTACACACTACGGATAGAAGCTGCAAATAAAGATGCCGACCCCCGCTTTCTAAGCTTGGGTCCATTCAGCGACACAACAACCGTGAAGATAATTGTGGAAGATGTGGATGAGCCCCCTGTGTTCTCTTCACCCTTGTACCCTATGGAGGTGTCAGAAGCTACCCAGGTTGGGAATATCATTGGTACTGTAGCAGCTCATGACCCAGATTCTTCCAATAGCCCTGTGAGGTAAAAAGTCATTGCTCTCCTTTTCTATGGTTTTACAAACAGTGCATCTTTATTCACAGCTCTTGTTTTATGCTATGATGCTTCTTTGTTCATAACAAATAAAAAACTATATATATATATATATATATATATATATATATATACACACAGAGAGAGAGAGTTATAACAGCAGAGGTAAAACAGGATTAGAAACATACATTTTACTAACTCAAAATCGTCATCTGATTATCAAGGCCATTATCATTGAGCCATATTTTTAGGCATCCATTATTATCTACAAGCCATAGCTTATGTTTCTATTCAAATAATTATCCTGAACCTATTTTAAAGCAAAGCATGTTCAAAAATGAAGTGGTGCATGTTTTAGTTGTAGGATATGTGCATATGTTAGAAAAATAATTGTATCAGCAATTCAAATTAGGGACTAATTTGAAAACAAATCATTTTATTGATATTGGTCTACTTGAACAGTATATATTTGTTCAGTTTAATATTTCCACTTAAAAAATTAAAAAAAAACTATCCACATGTAAAGACTATTAAGAATATCCTTTCAGTAGTCTTGTATCAAGGCTAGACACTGTTATAGCCAGATAATATCTTTAATACTGACACAATGGTGATATGTAAGCATTTCAAAATATGTCAGCCTTACATTTTGCACTTTTTAGCTATAATTTATAATCTGAGATCTACATGTGTTTTTGTGTGTATACATGTGTTTCTGTGTTTCTGTGAGACTTATTTAAGTTAACATTATAAAAAATAGAATATAATTGAAATAAAATGTCTATTGTATTATATGTCTTATTTGGGTTTGTAAGTAAAATACTTCACTTTTCAACATAAAGGTTTGATTTTGATTACAAAGACTATAAGGTAAAAAAAGAAAAAGAAAACACAATGATTATTTTATATTCAGATATGTTCAATTATAAGCTATCTACAGATTTTTAGATTTAAATAATATTTAACAATGGTAAGTGCTTTTCAGCTAACTTTTGAGATAAGTCTGGACTTTGACTCTAAATTATCATGAAAATTACTTAATATTTCTTGGTTTAAAAAAGCCCATAATATTTCTTTCTAAACTAATAAAGTGATTATATACATTTATACACACACACATATATTTTAAAGTAGTATATATACATATATGTATGTATATATGTGTGTGTATATATGTGTATATATATCTATATATGTGTGTGTATATATGTATATATACATGTATATATACACATATATATACACACACATACACATATATATAAAACCGTGTAAAGGATTGGTATAGAACAATAGTTATTTAAAAAATGAAATCATACATATTATGTCCTTATCTAGACAGCAATTTCAGAATGTATTGATGATTATACTGTTTTTAATGTGGTGATAATAGACCATTTCTGAGAATATAATCTGTGCACAAGAATATTTATGAATCACAAATATAGCAGATAGAATAAGCCTTCCCCTCTTCTCTGTAATTGCCCTGCCTTCATGGTCAAGAAAATTTCCTGACTGCAGTTCAGCCCCACATACCAAGTTATATTAATTTGGGCAAACATGAGTGTGAGTTTTGTTATAGCATTCCATCTCTTAGTGAAACCTTAAATCTCTTGCCCTCATGAACAATCAACCACAGCACAATTACTGGCATAGATTAGCTGCTTAGGACAATTTGGTTTTTGCTTGAATCATTTAATTTAATGGAAAGAGAGACATGCTTTCATAAAGTTGGAGATATGGAGACAGAAAGACATTAATATATATTATAATTTACTACTAAAATGAATGATGGAGCCAGGTGGGATGACAAATGCCTGTAGTTCTAGCTACTTGGGAGGCTGAAACAGGAGGATCACTTGAGACCAGGAGTTCTAGATTGCAGTAAGCTACAATTGCACTTGTAAGTAACCATTGCACTCCAGCCTGGACAACATAGTGAGACCCCTGTCTCTAAAATAAATAAATGAATGAGTAAAATGAAAGGATTTAAGAATATTTTCATTGATTGCATTGATATTTTTATCCTGTTCAAATTCTTCTATTACCCAGTCCCTTGTTGTCATTCTGTTGAAGCCTTTCATAGAAAATATTTTACTTTTTATAGTATTTTTGTTGAAAAAAATGTCAATATTATTGTATAGTAATTTGAAGAAGAAGAAGGAATAGAGGGCCCAAGTGGAAGGTGACTTGAGAAAGAGCAAGTAGTGACTAGAGAGAGATGAAGCGAGCTCCAGGTCTGTTCTCTGAAGCACAGAGGTCAAAGGCTGAACTTCTGATTTTGGAAGTAAAAATCTCTGTGGTCTTTATCAGTGAAAGAGTACCTACCCAGCACCATATTTTTTACCCCACTTTCATTTCCTTAAGAGTAATGACAGTGACCTGAAAGTTCAAGTTAGTATTAGCTTACATTGTTATCTCACAAATAGAGAAATAGACAGACTTTGTCCCCAGTGAATTAAAATTTTATTTTGAATATATGGATATTTCTTTTGCATTTGTAGAATTAATTTCTTGAGTCACATTTAATACTTACATACTTGAAAGTTTTTACATGATTTTCATAAGGTCAGCACAATTATTTGCACCTTTTTTTTTCTGCATTTGTCTTTCTCATACTTCTCTTCCTCTATCCTTTAATATAATATCCCTTAAGAGGTCAGTCTCTTTATTTTATAATTTGTTGAGTCTGCATTACTCTCATACATTCTCTTGAAGACTGGTTTCCTTCCCAGCACTGCTGTTTGTGGAATGACCTAGGAGATGTCACCTTGCTTCCTATGTTTTTGTATTAGCCAGCAAAAAGGAAAAGTAACTGATGCTTTATCCCAGGATTTTCTGATGATTGACTAAGAGAGAGAAAGTAAATGAAGCTTTTAAACTGTGAATCATGACTTAAATATTACCATGTATTATCATTATGTATTGCTATTATTATAGGTTATTGTGTTTTCATGCCATTTTAATTCTGAGATTAATGAAGTCAGTAAAAGAGACATAGCATTTTATACGCAACCATATTGGCAATCTATATTGCAGGTTGTCTTGTACTCACACATATTCCAAAAGATATAACATATTGTAGGGCTTTTTGATGAATATAAACACGTATTTGCATTAGGCACTCCAATAACTATCAAAATGTAAATCCTGTCTCACAATATATGTTTAACATAATAAAACATATGTTAATGGATGAATAAATAGCACAGTTTTCTGAGGTACTAGGAAAAGTGAATCTCCAGATTGAGATGGGGCATGAGGAGCCTTAACAATTGTGAGCTTTGTGCGTTACACCTTTAGCAATATTGTAGTTCTTTGAGGAATGAAAAAGCATTTTTTGTTTTGTTGTAATTGTTTAAAATTAGACCAGTAGGGTTTGACTTGTAAAACAGTATAGCCAATAGGATGATTAGTTTTGAATTTATTGACATTCTTTGTTGTATAATACTGAAATTTAGCATATGTCATTTATGTTTGTAATATTTTCTGATATTTGAGGCAATAAGTTAAAATTCTAGAAAATATATATTTAGTTGCCCCCCACAAGGCAAAGTTGATATTGTCTTCTTACATGATCCCTGCTTTGCACAGCATTTTAAAATGTCTACCTACTTTACTGAAGTACCAACCAAAGGTTATGCATAACTCTTCTCTGTGAATCTGCTTTTTCCTTAAAAAAAGACTGGGGCACCTACATGACTATTGGAACCTGAGCATTTTGATGTTCACAAGTGTAGTTGTCATAGATGGAAAGATTAAGCCGAAAGTCCAGTAAACCACTATTTCATGTACACTGTACTGTCCTTTTGTGGCAGGGGGTGATATGTGGAAATAAAACCATGTGTAAACCAAAATTGCAGTTAAAGCCAAGGGTGGAAGTTAGTTGATACTTGAGAATACTTAGAGGAAATTTTTTTTTTTTTTTTTTAGGAAAAATGGGTAATTGAGGGCAAGCATGTTTCTGGCTTGTTATTTGATAAGTAGCTGTTTATCACATCATGTATTTTGGCCCTAAGTACTCAATATTGGGCTTTATCTCTTGAACTTGGAAGGACAGATTGTGGTCTGTTGATTCTGGTCATGTTTCTGAATGATAGAAACTTCACTTCTTTGATTCTCATCCAAGATGGTAAAAGCTGTAAGAACACCCTAAAGTCTAGAGGATTTGACTCATTTTTCATGTCAGCATTGGCAGACTGATCAATGACGGAACAGGCATTCGTTAAAAACCTGTGTTATGCAAGGCACTGGGGAAATGCTAATGAGAAAACAAAGATAAATAAAACATTTCCTCTGACCTCAAGGAATTTATAATCTGGATGAAGTAATAAGATCTCATAAAAGTTAAACAATATGGGGAAAAATATGCCAGCACTGTAATATGGCAAACTGTAAGATAAATAATCAGCACTCCAAGTTCAGGCTGTGAGATTTCACGTGAAGGAGAGGTAGAGTAAGTAGGGCTTCAAGGGATGGCAAGATTTGGACAAGCCAAGAAAACATCATGCAAAATACATTTATGTTTTATTTGGTTATATCTTAAAAGCCTAGTACTAAATTATGAAATAAGCAAATTCATTTCTGCAGGCATCACAGCAAACCCAAAGTTCCTATGCTAAAAATGACCAATGAAATGGAACATGATATTATTACAAATAAGATCAGATATGAATATAGGAAAAGAAAAAGTACTAGGCATCATTTTAAGCATTTCTAATAATCTAATTATAGAAATATGTTTATATTTATGTTAAAGGATTCTTGGATAATATTTACCTGTGGGCTTTTTCAGCATTCCTGGTATTGTATACCCTCACATAAAAACTGGTAATAGTATATCAGAAATTCCTTTTTGTGACTAGTGTGAACATATTTGAAGTATTTGAATAATTCAATGTGTATTTTTTGAGTAGCTTGTATTAATGCATTTATGTGCACATATGAAATCTAAATTATTTGTGAATATCTATTTTATTCTAAGAAAATTAGCAAGCTGATAACATAACATACAGAAAAATAATAGCAGCAGTAAAACTGATTAACTTAAAAAGTAGCAGATATTAAATCTGTGAGAAGACTATAAGCTGTACTCTATTTCAAATGCTGCTCATTTTAGCATAACTACCACTAAAAATGGAAAAAGAGAGTATATGTTCATGTCTGGTGAAAACATAAAGTGTTAGAGTAGTGTACTTACTATCCAGAGATAATTTTTGTAGAGTTAAAGTTTCTAGGAAATGCCTAATTTATTTGAGCCATCTTTTTCTCCTCTCCTCTCCTCTCCCCTCCTCTCCCCTCCCCTCACCTCCCCTCCCCTCCCCTTTTCCTCCCCTCCCCTCCCCTCTCCTCTCCTCTCCTCTCCTCTCCTCTCCTCTCCTCTCCTCTCCTCTCCTCTCCTCTCCTCTCCTCTCCTCTCCTCTTCTCTCCTCTCCTCTCTCTTCTCTCTTCTCTTTCTCTTTCCTTTTGCCCAGCTGGAGTGCAGTGGTGCAATCTTTGTTCACTGCAACTTCCTCCTCCCAAGTTCAAGCAATTCTTCTGCCCCTGCCTCCCAAGTAGCTGGCATTACAGGCATCCGCCACCATGCCTGGCTAATTTTTGTATTTTTAATAGAGACAGGGTCCCGCCATGTTGGCCAGGCTTGCCTCGAACTCCTGACCTCAGGTGATCCACCTGCCTCAGCCTCCCAAAGTGCTGGGATTACAGGTATAAGCCACCACCCCGGCCGTTTTTTCATGTTTTATTATACTGCTGTAGAATTACAAAGCTCTGCTGTCAGCAAAGCCTTTCTTAGTTACCTTTTTGGAAGACTCCAGGTAAAATAAATTCATTGAAAATTACATTTGTTCTGATTTGTTTCTTACAGTATTTTTCATATCTAAAATACTTATTGAGGGCTGGGCACGGTGGCTCACATCTGTAATTTCAGCGTTTTGGGAGGCCACAGCGGGTGGATCATTTGAAGCCAGGAGTTTGAGACCAGCCTGGCCCATGTGGTGAAGCCCTGTCCTTACAAAAAACACAAAAATTACCCAGGTGTAGTGGTGCATGCCTGTAATCCCAGCTACTTGGGAGGCTGAGGCAGAAGAATCTCTTGAAATCAGGAGGTGGAGGGTGCAGTGAACTGAGATGATGCCACTGCACTCCAGCCTCAGTGACACAGTGATGCCCTGCCACACACACACACACACACACACACACACACACACACACACACACGTATATTAAAAATATAATGTATAATTTATTAAATAAAATACTTAATGAAAAGTCACATTAATAAAGGAATACAAAAATTCAATGTTCTTGGTGTAAATGGTAGAGAATTATTCATGGGGTTAAAAAGTTAGGGAATATTACTTTTTATCATGTACTGTCCTCTCAACATTCTTTAACCATAATCAACAGAAATTGGCCATGGTTAATTAAAAAAAGAGAAGTTTATTGGAATAATTGGGTATAGCTCAAAGAATCAAAGGAAAAAGTTGAATGACCAATCTTCAGAAAAGGAGGAGTAGGGTTCCTCTGTAAATACTTGTAGCAGGCTCTTCAGAATGTGGCAACTGTGATGAATCAGCTGCAACTCTTTTCTTGCAGCTCTCTGTTTAAGATTCACATTTGCTGCAGAGGTTTTGTTTTTGTTTTTGTTTTTTTGCATATATTGATATATGTGGCCGTCTCTTCTCCAAAACGTTTTGGACATCTTGAGTGCCATGAAGATTGCATATGAGATTTGAAAAAGTTTAAAATCCTAAAGGAAAATTGTGTTGACATAGTCAGAAGAGGGGTGAGCAAGGTGTCTGCTATCATTAAGTTCAGAAATCAATAGTTCATTTTTATTCTTTTTTTTTTTTTGAAACAAGTCTTCACTCTATTGCCCAGGCTGGATTACAATGACACAATCATGGCTCACTGCAACTTCCGCCTTCTGGGCTCTGGTGATCCTCCCATTTCAGCCTCCCCAGCAGCTAGGACAACAGGCACATACCACCACAGCCAACTAATTTTTTGTAGAGCTGGGGCTTTGCCATGTTGCCTAGGCTGGTCTCTAACTCCTGAATTCAAGCATTCCACCCACCTCGGCCTCCCAAAATGCTGGGATTATAGGTGTGAGCCACAGGGCCCGGCCTCAATAGTTTATTTTGAAGTTTACTTATCATTAAATTCCTAAGAGGCAAGCATTATTATTACTATGTTCTTAGAAATAAATACATCCCTGGCCACATAGTTAGAAAATATGGTTCCAGGATTTTAGCGAGGTCTATATCAAACCTGTACGATCCTTACAGCAATCCACATAGACACACGCAAATGCCCACACGCATACTGACAAACTTTATGGTAGATTAAATTTTCAATTCAAATTATTCATCTATTTCAATTGATTAAACTTGCTGATGCTTTTTTATTACATTATCTTTTGCCACTTTGGGAGTACTGATGATATATTTGTGTTAATCTAGCTCACTCACCCCCACTTTTTGTTTGCGAACACTGATATGCAAATTAATAGCTGGTGATAAGAATGCTACCTGTGAATATAAAGAAGAACATTTTAATTGATCTCTTTAGCTTATCAAATAGCTGCAGGATAATCACCGGTATTTATTAGGGAATTCATCTTGTAACAGATGTTCAAACACTGAAGACACACGGATGTATGAGATACGGTCTTTCGCAGAAACCTTCTTGTTATGTGGCTGTAGAAGAGATCTCACATGAAAACTCATTTAAAAAAATTCAGTGTTAGATCTGAAAATGATAATTAATCTTGTAAACCTTTCTCATTGAACAAATGAAGAAACAGAAAAAGCACAGATGAAAAGCCCCAATTAGTACAGTAGGTTAGTGACAGGGTCATGGCCAGAAACACTGTCCCTTAATCCTCAGTCTTTGGTTCCTGGTGGTGTAGCACAAGGAACATTCGGTAAACTCCATGGATCACGCACCCTGCAGGTTTTCTTTAAAAAGCATGACTTCTGATGTAATTGGAAAGGCATGCTGCTTTAATGCTACTAGTTTGTCTTCAAGGAATAGCAGGACTGAAATAATTGGAAAGGAAGAAAAACAGGGATACAGAATGACCAACATGAGAAAAGGCACAGAATTGGAGATGTGTGTGGTATATATTTGTTCACCAATTAATACATCAGTTTGACTGGTTTTGAGTTTAGATAGGAAAGCAGAGGGGGATAAAAACAAATAGAAGCTGAATTATAGAGATGTAGGTGGCTGAAACTACAATTAATGTATATGCAACATAGTATGCTGGAAAACTGGTTCAAATAGTCATGATTCTAAATCTTGGATCCAACCCCCAACTGTGAAATTTTAGAGTCCAGTACTGAAATAACCTCAATCATAACATATGCTTGCGTTAGTTAGAAATTGTGCTTGGCTAGTAGCAGCAAAGCTTAACACTAATGACATACTAATGAGAAGTCTGGAGCTATGCTCTCAAGGACTGACACCTTGGCAGTATAATGCCATCAAGAGCCTTGGCTTCATTTTTTCAGCACTTGTCACCGCTTATTTACAATATGGCTTCTGGATCTCTTCCATTGTGTTTATCCCTCAGGTGAGAGAAAGGGGAAGGGCAGAAATCAAATACCAGATAAATTAACAACTATCACTCATGCTTTAAGGAGTTTTTCAATTAGGCTGTAGGCTAAAAATGTATTTTGTACTTCATTTCCCAAAACTTAAATAAAAAGACACCACATCTACAAGGGAGGCTAGCAAATATAGTTTTTCAGCTGGACGTATGGCTGACTCTAACAAAAGCACAGTTCTCTTAACAGGACGTAAGAGAAATATAATTATTAGGTATGCAAATGGAAGTTTCTGCCACTATATGACTTTACATATTTGTTTGAGAATTAAGGAAAGAAGGTAAACTACATTTTAAATATTACATCCTGCAAAGAGAAAAGTTCAGAAGGTGGGGTAATTTGGGGAAAAGGTTGATAAATTTGCTCATAAATATATCGAGATTGTATTAGTGATGGTACAGGCATCTATAAAGCAGTGT
Source organism: Macaca fascicularis (assembly GCF_037993035.2). Taxonomy (NCBI): domain Eukaryota; kingdom Metazoa; phylum Chordata; class Mammalia; order Primates; family Cercopithecidae; genus Macaca; species Macaca fascicularis. The sequence goes on along the minus strand of NC_088392.1, from coordinate 14,933,645 downwards.
ACACAAATCTCAGGAACTAGTTTGAGACTGGATATTGAGATACAGAGCTGTCAGCATAGTAAGTGGATGGGGCAGAGGCTTAACTGCTGTTGCAGCAAAAATATGGAAGTGATCTCTCTAATTGTTCACTCCAACATACGCTAAAGGTAGCCAAGTATTTTAGGCTGTATTTTGCAGAAGCTAGAGAGATTGTTCTAAGTCCACACACCACTAATGGCGTCAGAAGTTGCACTGTAGTTGGTGGTGGTTCATGATTAGGAAATCCCCTATCCTCACACTTCTAGTTCAGCCTCCAATGAACTCAGGCAACTGCATTTCTCAAGTCCCTGGGCCAGTCAATCCACAACATCAAATAGTGTGTCCTCTCAGACTTCTTTTAGGGCCTTTCTTCTCTTGACTCAATCAGCCCTCCCACATTACTAAGGCAGAGATATTTTACACTTCTCATTCTAAAAAGTATCTGTATTTTCTTTATTTTTCTTACCTAAGGATTTTTTTTTCTCAAGCAACTTTATGCATTAGCTAATGCTTTATACAACAACTTAAGGTTTTTGCATGTCTAGAGGGACTGGTAGAAATAGGAAACCCCTTTAGTACTAGGTGATCCCAAGTCCTTGTCATTAAGAAATGTAATAACCAACAGGACTGTTCTGGATTGTCAGTCTAAACCTCATCTTTGCCAAAGCATCCCATGTCTTCTCAAGTCAATACCTTTCTGCAAACATACCCTGACCTCCTTCATAACAACTTCTTAGTTTCTTCCTCAATATTTATTATTTCAGTTGCAAGTTTAAAAAAATTGTTTATGTAATGTATTTCCTGAAATAGTATGTCACTTGCAGGTGCTCAAGAATAATTGCCAAATGCATAAATGAATAAATGGAAGACATAAGGAAATTATAACATCATAAATTACCTATTTAGTGAGATCTAAGTGGGAATTATAGTTATTAACAAATACACACAATTTAGAAGGGGGGCCAGACGTGGTGTGTGGTTCAAGCCTGTAATCCTAATACTTTGAGAGGCTGAGGCAGGAGAATTGCTTGAGCCTAGGAGTTAGGGACCAGCCCTGGAGGCATAATGAGACCGTGTCTCTAAAAAAAATACAAAAATTAGCTTGGCACATGGCCCACGTGTGTAGACCTTGCTCCTTGGGAGGCTGAGATGGGAGGATCACTTGAGCCTGAGAGGTTGAGGCTGTAGTGAGCTCATGGTTGCACCACTGTACTCCAGCCTGGGCTACAGAGTAGATTTTGTCTAAATAAATAAATAAATATATCTATAGGGGAAGCTGCAGAATTTATAATTCAGAAATGATAAATATTTGAATGATAGAAACTTTTGTGGCCCACGTTTTTTCAAAACAGATAGAGAAGGCCTAGGTTATAACTAGATCCCTAAATTATTTGTGGTTTTCTGTGAGGCAAATAGTTGTTGGAGACATTTAGCATATTAAATAAATTCTCCACTTTAATGTTTTTTATTCTAATGCTAAGATCTTTGAGACTATTGATAATAGAGGCAGGTGTTTTAGTTATTGACGTTAGCCCTGTGGGGAATTTCATGAATTCATTTAGACCAATGTCTGTCAAGTTCAAGGCCTTTTTGCTTTTAAGAATCTAGACATTTATTTTTTCATGAATATTCAAACATTATCTCAGTTATTAACTTAGAGATTTGACAAAGAGAACAATTCAGGCTTTAATATTGGCTCAATTGATGCATGAATGTATGGGTTCTAATCTCATTAAGTTACAATCCTCTTATCAAACATTAATATCAGCTGTCATATTGCCATTGGATATTACTTATATAGAAGTGTATTTTATATATTTATATTGGTTGCATACATATATATATGTAGTATGTAAGTACATGTATATATACATATGTATACATAGATACACACATAATCCTGTTCTAAGTAAACATATTCCACCCTGTATCTCACAGTAAATGCAGCTATGAAACCTGGATAGAGTGGAGCCATCAGAACTCTGAAAAGTAAATATTAGCAGGTAGTTTAGTGAAGAAGGGTACTACAAAGTATCTCCAAACCTGTGATGAGTTTACCATTATTTTCCCTCTACTGTCCCCTGTCCTGGAGTAATAATTAGAAAAACATTAGCAGAATAAATCCGAAGCAAGATGAAGAAATAAAACAATAAATATAAGAGCAAAAAACAATGCATTTCAAAACAAATTATACAGAAATCAATAAAATTAAATGCTTGTTTTTTTGAACAGACCTAAATATTGATAAACCTCTACCAACACTGAAAAAGGAAAAAAAAAAAACCCAGAAAAAATGATAAATATTAAGAACAAAAGAGGAGATGTTACAGACCCTGCAAACATAAAAAACAGAATAAGAAAATACTATAAACAAGTCTACTGACATAAAGTTTATAATTTCAATGAAATTGGGCAATTTGGAATAAATGGATCAATTATTCAAAAAGTGTTAACTCTCAAAACTCAACATGAAATAGATAACCTAAATAATCCCATAACTATTAAATAAATTATAATTTTAGTTAAAAACTTTCTGAAAATGGAAATATTTGAGCCCAGATCACTTCAGTGACAAATTTTTACCAAACACTTAAAGAAGAATTACCAATTCTACACAGTATTGTTCAGGAAATATAAGAAGAGGGAATGCATCCCAACATTTTTACACAGCCTTATTCTTACTACCAAACCAGGCAGACGTAGTACAAGAAAAGAAAACTTTGATCAAGACTTTCATGCAAATATTTTCCACAGAACATTTAGATAACTCAATCAAGCAATATATAAAAGAATAATTCACCATGATAAAGTAGGGTTTATCCCAGAAGCATAAGATTGGTTTAATATTCAGAAGTTCATCAATATAATTCATCATATTAAGAAATTAAAGAAGAAAAAACACACTGTCAGATAAATTGAAAAAAATGGGGGAAGCTGGCTCTCCTGCCATGAGGACACTCAGGCAGTGCTGTGAAGAGGAGTCCATTTGGCAGCACCAGCTCGCCATCCATGCCATGCACATGCCATCAATGTGAATAAGACACTTTGAAACTGGATCCTCCAATCCCGGTCAAATCATCAAATCACGGTTGACCCAGCCAACATTGACTACAACCTTCTGTGAGATTAAGAGCTAAAACTGCCCTACAAACACACTTTGAAATTCCTGACTCAAACAAAATAAGATATATTATTATTATTGTTTGATGTCACTAAGTTTGATATATTACGATGTAATAGGCATATATACAGGAGTATTAATAATGAGGGCTCATAGTACATAAATTGGTAAGAGAAATGTGAGGAAATAAAGGCAAACTGATTTTAAGAAAATGTTGCTAGTGTCAATAAATTGTAGATCCCTGTCAGGATGGAGAATTGCTGGAGTAGGACGTGGTGAACAGAGAGTATGCTTGAAGTAGAGTTTCCAACAGTAATGCGTATATTAGAGCTGACAAGTCAAGGGTATGTTCATAAGAATCCATGACAACTGGAGTAAAGGAGCAAATCAGGAATCAAGAAGATGAAGAACATGAAAGGCCATTATGTTTAATGGATCATGAGTGTAGTTGAAGCAGTTACTAATCATCATGTCTAAAGTGGGTATATGCTTTTTTTTTCTGTTTGTTCTTTTGTTCGTTTGTTTGTTTAATTGTTTGTTTTTAAATGAGAGCCATCTCACCCAACCAGAAAGACTGTGAGAGGAACCTGAAGATGATCATCATGAGGGGAGGGTGAATTTTGTGTATAAAACAAATAATATAGACAAAAATACAAGTGGAGCAGTAATTTTTCACTGCTGAAAAAATATTTGGATTACAGATATTTCGAGAAAAGGCTTTTACATGCAAAAATAGCCATGCAATCTCAGGGGTTCTACTTTGAAACATGTCTTTAGAATCCTCGTCAAGACCACTGAGTAAGATTTAAAAAAAAAAAAAAAAGAAAAGAAAGAGGGTTAATAACAGGTTGGTGCTGTCAGAACAAAAGATGTTACTAAGTATATACAAATGGGCAAGATGTTTACATGTTTCATTTTAGAAGGGTCCATAATAGTGAGCAGGGCTACCAAATATATTGTAAATGGTTTACAGGAGTCATAATAATAATAATGAATTTAGCCAGGGACGGTGGCTCATGCCTATAATCCTAGCATATTAGGAGTCTGAGACAGAAGGGTCACTTGAGCCCAGGAATTCAGGACCAGCCTGAGGAACATAGCAAGACCCTGCATCTACAAATAATAATAATAATAATAATAATAATAATAATAATAATAATAAAATGGCCAAATATGGTGTTGCATGCCTCTAGTCCTAGCTACTCAGGAGGCTGAGGTGTGAGAATCCGTTAAGCCCAGGAGTTCGAGGTTACAGTGATCCACTCCACCCCAGCCTGGGTGACAGCAAGACCCTGTATCAAAAATAAATAAATAATAATAGTAGTAATAATGAACTTGTAGTTCTAATGGCATATTCAAAGCCATTGTGAAGATCACTGTGGTGTTCATTTAGTACTGTCTGACAGAAAAGCAAATATATTAGTGATACACAGGTTATAAACCATCTAATATGTGGGTAGAGTTTTAAACAAGGCATGCATTTCTGTGATTAGTATGACAGATCAGAGAGTCAGTAGGATTTAGTGATGAGCTACATAAATAATGAAATAGTTTTAGCAAATTATAATCAAACATGCATGTTGAAGGCTTTTCTTTTCTTCAATGTTCAATTAGGTACTCAATTGACAGAAACACAGACTTGGAGAGATACTTCAATATTGATGCCAACAGTGGGGTCATCACAACTGCCAAGTCTTTGGATCGAGAGACAAATGCTGTTCACAATATCACAGTACTTGCAATGGAGAGCCGTAAGTTGTGAGGCTTAAAACTAAATTAAGATGGAGGACAGTGAGTGGAGAATCGATTGTCATGAGGTTGTAAATTCAACTTAATTAAAATAGTTCCTTATAAGAATTGAATGAAAACCTGAGAATACCAAATTTCTAAGTTGTGAAATATACTTATCTTCACTGTCTTTGTATGCTAATAATTACAAAATTTATGAAAACCAAGGACTAAAAAACAATGGCCCTATATTGCCCTCACAGGATTTCTTGTTTTCTGATCACAATTCATATATCATGTTAATGCTGTTATGGAGTTAGTGAAATAGCTTATAATAATGAGTACATTGATCTATAACCAAGACATCTGGATTTGAATATTCTGATATTAACTAAGTTTAGTCCCTCATAAAAACTAAAATAAAATAATAAGTAATAAAAACTATTGAAAATTGAATGCATATTTGCATGTATATATGTATATGATATATTGTGTATTTTAATATGTATGCATTTATAATACATGTGTTGATAATACAAATGTATAGTCATGCAAATATGAGTTCTAACATCAAAGAATATTGAAATTCATGGTTTACCATTTATTCTTCTTTCAACAATTTTCTCATCAGGGACTAAAAAACTACAAGTACACATATAGACTATAAATATACATTTATATATATACATGTACATCCAAATACACATATAATCATGTATAGGTATATATTTGGGTATACACATATATGTATATGTGTATATATATACACTCATATATACATATATACATACATATGAATGTATGTGAGTGTGTATTTGGATCATATTTTCAATTTTCTATAGGTCCTTTTAAGTAATACAGCATTATGATTCTAGATTTCATTCTCAGCTTAGTCATTTTATTATTAGAATTGTGCTTTAGAGGGGCAAAGCGTAAATGATAAGACACTGTCTTATTTATTAGAGAATCCATCTCAAGTAGGAAGAGGCTATGTGGCCATCACTATTCTTGACATCAATGATAACGCCCCTGAATTTGCCATGGACTATGAGACCACCGTCTGTGAAAATGCCCAGCCAGGGCAGGTAAGAGTCTTCAGAACACTTTGCTTCTAATTTGTGGTTTCTTAAAAAATATCCAGCAGCAGTTGCCTTTGAAATTCTTCCAGCTTTAAGATAAAACATAATCAGCTTGTTTCAGCAAAACTAACACTTTGATGTGTAGCATGAACTAATATTAAAGGAACCTTCAAATTCCAGCTTAATTGGGGTGATGAAAATTCCTCAGGAAGAAAAGGTAAACGTTGTAAAAGCTCTGTTAAATGGCTAAGAACTTAGACTCCTTTAGGAGAAAGATAGCATAGTACGCTGATTGGGCTGTTTCCACCTTACACAACCAGGTTTAAGTGTCTTACAATTCTAAGAATTAAGTGCAGTTCAATCTCAGGTTGGTTTGTTCATCTATTGTTCAGTGTCTTGTGATGTTTCCCGGGATGTCTAATCAATTGGAACAGCTTATTTCTGAAGTTCACAAAAGTGAATTCAAACATGAACTAAGAAAAGGACATGATTTGTTTTTCCGAGCCCTTTTTTAGATTGGGTTCATAATAATACATTTGATCCTTTCTCCCTAGCTCATTCAGGGAGATGGTATTTATTATAAAGTATAAAACTGCTTTGTCCTGACACAGAAAACTAAGCATAGCACACCAGTGTGCTTTCAACTTTTACTTTCTCTTTTCCTAGGTTATCCAGAAAATCAGTGCTGTGGATAAAGATGAGCCATCCAATGGACATCAGTTTTACTTCAGCTTAACAACGGATGCAACAAATAACCACAACTTTTCATTGAAAGATAACAAAGGTAATGTATTAATATTGTTACTGATAGAGGCAGCAGGTCCAGGTACTCTAAGCAAGTATTTTTCTCCCTCAGGAATACTGATTATGGATTTTTTTTTCAAGCAAAGACATTAATTAAAGGGCAATGAGCACCTCAAGTAATTTTTATCTATGGATTTACTGTCATGAAGGAAAAGGTGCTATTTAACTTATTTTAGGCCTAAAGCCAAATAGGAGGGAAAGTTAGATTTTTCTTATTGTTTTCTTATAGGCACTCGTTTTTTTACTTGTGTACCAAGTTCATTATCCAAATAATATAATAAGTTGATGGTCAACTAAATACCCCAATAAGTACTATGCTCATAGATGCAACTTGAGACATAAGAACTGGACATTACACATTTTAATCTAAATCAGCTTTGACTTAATGTTTTCAATGATAACACCCCTTACTCTTTTATTTTTACATAAATGCAAATGTAATTCATGCAAATAATAATAAAATAATGACATATTTATGAGCTAAGAAATATTAAAAATAACAAAATGACTCTCTCATGTCAGATTGTATTTCTCTGCTTCAAAGGTAAACAGTCTTAGCGGTTTCCTAAATATCATTATAGTAAAAAAACACTTACAAATACCGATAAGTAGATTTTAGTTTTGCATAATATTATATATTGACAATTATGAGAATTTAAAGCACAAAGACCTGCTATCATTGTCTAATTTTGAATTATATATTTGAATGAGTTTTTATTCAAGATATTTATTTTAGAGGAAGGAGAGCATTTGAAACTGATGTAGAGGGTGAATAGTACCCCCAACAACATGGAAAATACCTATTTTTAAAAATTTATATTGTTTATGTAAATCTGGTTTTAGGGAAAAATACAGAAGTGGATGTGCTAGTCAGTACTGGGTTGTTTAAAACACACTTACTACCAAAAGGTGGACAAGAACTTTTGCCTGAGGCCATCACCTTATTTAGTGCAACCTAGGCCTCAAAAATTCAATCCGAAAATAATAATTTTTCCTGATCTTATTTCCTACTCAATGAGAACACTATTGTGTCCCTTTAGTAATATAAAAGGTAGAGCATTCTCTACATGGGTAACTCCAGACTCACTGACTTAAACATAGTTAAGAAGGATAATTCTCAGCATTTAGATTCATCTGGTACAAATGCAGAGAAGGGAATTTATGACCTTCACAAGGAGAATGTGAATATATCGCCCATGTGTCATCATCCAATACCACCATGATTGCTGTACAGCACGTGCACTAAAATGTCTGCATCTATAGGACATCCACATTGCCACACAATTGAAAAATTATCTACTTTAAGCCCAGAACTCCCTTGACTGTACCTTGAAGGAAAACATATGAATACAAAGAAAGTCAGTTCTTAAGAAGTCTTCCATAGGATCGCTTTTCTGAATATAGAGTCATATTCTCACTTTTTAGGCATTTCAGCTTGTGTTCCTCAATTGTGTGTGTGTGTGTGTGTGTGTGTGTGTCATTTTGATATCAGTCATGTTAGATTACAAATCAACTTTCTAAAACTTTTTGTATCAAGTCATAAATGCATCTGACATCTGAATTAGTAGGAGGCAAAGGCATAAGCCTGCATGCTATTGTGAAATGTACAGGAACTTACTGAAAACCATATCCTTCAACAACTCTAGCTTAATTTTTTATTGAATACCTTCTCGAATTCATACATTTTAAAATAAAAGATTTGTTTACATAAAAATCTACCAGATGGAATCTGAAAATCAAATCGTTTTATTACTGTCTCTTCTATAATTGCATGTAATACATTTTCTGCAGTCTAATATGAGCTTGCTGTTTTGTGCTGTTTGAGACAGATTTCATCTTGCTGTTTCACTAGAGTACCATTAATTTTTTCATGCTATCATTGAATAAATCTTTTTGACAATTTGGAAGAGAGAAAAATATATAAAAGCACACTGCATGAAACTCTGATCCTGATTTTTCTTCTTTTCCTTTATATTTTTATTAATAGCTCTTAATTTTTAAAATCTCATGAATACTCTAATTATTTAATTAAGACAAGTTATTTGGAAAACTGCTAATGAAGACAAAACGTATTTTTTATATATAAATCACACATGTTATAAAGACTTATTGATCAATTTTTTAAAGTTTATATTAGTATAATTGCTTAGATGAAATCAAATATTGAATACAAATTGAACATAAATGGCCTGTTTTATCACTGACAAAATGTTTATACACATAGAGTAGCTATAAATACGAATATAGAATTTTTAAAATTTTACAATAAAATTATTCTGAATACCCCTGTATATTAAATTTAAATAAAGTTAAAATAGCTGATTTTACCCTTTTTAAATATTGGTCTTGAAACCTGTCAAAAAAAGGATAGATTGAAAATTTTATCTGTACTATATGATGATGCTGCAAAATATTTAAGCTGTTAATATGTACCATCCTTTCTATAAGTTTATGGTGTAAAATCTAAGATAAGTAAAAAGGTGTAGTTTTTATAAAGTTGCAATTAATGTAATAAGTGATGCATAAACATTTTTGTATTTTGTTTTACTTTATAACTATTTATTTTGTTATACTGTGTAGAATAACATAAGTATCTTATAATGTATTAAACTGGAAATGTCCCCCTGTCCCAGAGAACTCAAAGAAAATGGTTGAAATAAATCTGTAACTCTAGAGATTTCCCTAATTAAGGCATCAAAGAAAACAGAGTGACTTAAATAAAGTTTGGGAAGACTGATTCCATCAAAAATCTTGTGTTACACATTTGCTTTCGTTATCCTAGACAATACAGCCTCAATATTGACCAGGAGAAACGGCTTCCGGAGACAAGAACAATCGGTTTACTATCTGCCAATTTTCATTGTGGACAGTGGATCTCCTTCACTTAGCAGCACCAACACCCTCACCATCCGCGTGTGTGACTGTGATGCCGACGGTGTAGCCCAGACCTGCAATGCAGAGGCCTATGTCTTACCAGCTGGCCTCAGTACAGGAGCCCTGATAGCAATACTCGCCTGTGTCTTGACATTATTGGGTAGGTACTGTTTCCAGGGCTTGCTCTGAAAGAGCTCTCACAATAACCATGTGTCACGACTTGCCTATTTTCTTCTCCATTTGGTGAATATATGCAGACATTCTACTAGATGGTGTTTGTTTTGTTTTGTTTTTCTTTGAGATGGGGTCTCACTCTGTTGCCCAAGCTGGAGTGCAGTAGCAGGATCTCGGATCACTGCAGCCTCTGCCCCTCAGGTTTAAGCAGTTCTCCCACCTCGGCCTCCTGAGTAGCTGGGATTACAGGGGTGCACCACCACACCCAGCTAACTTTTGTATTTTTAGTAGAGATGGGGTTTCACCATGTTGGGCAGGCTGATCTTGAACTCCTGACCTCAGGTGATTCACCCGCATTGGCCTCCCAAAGTGCTAGGATTACAGGAGTGAGCCGTCGCTCCTGGCCTGGATGGTGTTTTGCTCACTAAGTAATACAATTGTTGGCCACACTTTCCAGTGGTATATTTAAAGTATAACTCAGACAAAAGTTCTATCAATTTCATTTTCAAAACAACAGTGAAGATAAATGGCTTATGCTTTAAATTAATGTTTTTTAAGATTTAAAATAATCTATCTTATCCCGGTTCTTTGCTTTAGAGCACTCGACAGAGGAGATACACTAGACTGGACAATACATTTTCTATATTGTTTTGATAATATGCTTATTTTAGAAATTATGGCTTTATATTCTATTTTTTAAAGAAAATAAGATGGCTTTCTTAAATAATTTGCAAATTTGAAATGATTACAATTTCAGCAATGCAAATGTTATACTTTTAAAGTATTAAATACTAGCACATTTAATTGTACATTTCTATGATTACTTTATTACTCGGTTAAATTGAATTTATAACTCATGCTTGCAGGAACTCAAATTTTACAGCATCCTTTTAAAAACTGGGAAACGTCTAATGTGGACGTTGGGTAATGGGTTCATTCCAAAGCAACATTTTTCTTCTCAATGTAACTGCCTGTAACACGGACAACAAGCACTTAATATGTTACCTGAAACTATACTCTGTGTTTTCTTGGGTTTTAATAGAATTAGTGAATCCACTTATGACATTTTTATATAACAGCATTTACAATGATAGTCACCATTGTATAATGTTTAAAAACTAGATTTGTGGATTTAGGTAAACTGAGCTTTTACTTCTGCCTCCAACATGCACTCCTTCTTCCCAAGGTTAATGTTAATCCTTCAGTAGCTGGTTAATTAACTTAAAAGTGAAAAATAACCAAACTAGGCCGGGCGCGGTGGCTCACGCCTGTAATCCCAGCACTTTGGGAGGCCGAGGCGGGCGGATCACAAGGTCAGGAGATCGAGACCACGGTGAAACCCCGTCTCTACTAAAAATACAAAAAATTAGCCGGGCGCGGTGGCGGGCGCCTGTAGTCCCAGCTACTCAGGAGGCTGAGGCAGGAGAATGGCGTGAACCCAGGAGGCGGAGCTTGCAGTGAGCCGAGATCGCGCCACTGCACTCCAGCCTGGGCGACAGAGCGAGACTCCGTCTCAAAAAAAAAAAAAAAAAAAAAAAAGAAAAATAACCAAACTAGATTCATAAGATTGTTGTGAGAATTAAATCAAACAATTCATATAAAGAACAGAGTAAACATTCAATATACTATATAGTGAACGTTCAATAAATTTTAAGTGTTACTGATGGCAAATTATCAGCTAAGACCCATTTACTAATACATTATATATGCTGTCATGAAAATAGAGGTTATTGTCTTAAGTAACTTAAGCTAAACAAGTAAATCTAAAAGAAAATAAACTGTATTTTGCATAGAACTTGACACAGTTGCAGAAACTTTCAGAATTTCTTTAGAAATGGAAAGTAATTACCTGCTAAATCTAATTAGAATCTAAGGGATTAAATTTTGAAAAAGGTAGAACCACTGCAAACAACTTTTTATTAGTCTAGAAGCTTCTAAAACAAACTTGTCCAACCTGTGGCCTGCGAGCCGCATGCAGCCCAAGATGGCTTTGAATGCGGCCCAACACAAATTCTTAAACATTCTTAAAACATTATGAAATGTTTTCTGTTTGTGTGTGCTTTTTTTTTTTTTTTGCGCTCATCAGCTATTGTTAGTCTATTTTATATGTGGCCTAAGACAAGTATTCTTCTTTCAGTGTGGCCCAGGGAAGTCAAAAGATTTAAATTTTGGAAACTAAAACTTAATAAAAAAGATGTAAATTGCATATTTATTTTATAGTAGCAGAATAACCTACATTAGAAGATTTAAAAATTCCATCCATGTTTAGAATATCTTTAGCTTGAAGGCACAGAATCAGAAAGAATAATGAGAGGACAAGTAGATGATGTGTGGAAGACTTTTTAAGTTTGGTCAGTTTGTCATAAACAACTTAGATTATGCCTTAAAGGAATAAGGTTGTATTCCCCCAATTTTAATGATCCTCAATAATGAATCTATTTTTGATTATTTTAAGGCTGTCTGATGAAGCTTGCTTCACTTTAGTAAATACTTTCACCTTTGAATTTGGGGTTTTTTTTGCGATTTAGGTTGCTTGATGATTCTAATTAATTAAAAATTATCAGCTAATTATTACTGAAAGCCACTGAAATAGAGATTTATTAGATTTCATTATTAGATATATACAAGTATACATATACAGTATGTGCGTGTGTGTTTGTGTGTGTGTCTGTGCATAAAGGTTTGAGGGATTTTGTCAGAATTTAAGTATGGCTACTCTTTCTGCTAAATTTGAACATATTGCTTAAGTAGACACCAAATTTGGAATCCCTCTTCTACTTCTAAGGGTCAATTTTTTTGTGCCCTATATTTTATTCATTTTTTAAGAGTTACTTCAAGTCTCCAAAACCTTGAGTAAAACAAAGTCTATTGTACTGAAATACAGTTTGGAACAAGGGACTTCTTCTTGCAGCTCCCATTTCTATAGTGACCACACAATAATCAGTATCATCAAATGCTAGCATTTTAGCTCAGAAATGTGGTCTCTTTGTGTCTTATTTCCCAAGTTTTTAAAAGCAGATAATCAGGAATTTTTAGACGTCTTTAGTTTTGTCGCCAGTATTGTAGACTCTGGATTTTCACACAGTAAGTGCTGAAATCAATGAGATTAAGTATTCACAGGGGTTGCAAGTGAGGCCTGCAGCCTGGCATGAAAATGGAGTTCTAGTACACAATTCATTCTTTATGACACCTCAGAAAGTGGTGTGAATCTCATTTCTAGGCATTAGGTACCAGGATTTGTAACTCAAACCTTTTAAGACTTCTGAACAAATATTACTAGGAAATAGCAAGGTGAGGAGGTGGAGATGGGAATAACAACTTGAAAATCAAGTTCAGTTAAGAATGAAACTATAGAGTACCTGGACTTTAGACTCTTAAAAAATAAAAGCACTTGACTACGTGTTAAGTCTGTATGCCAGTGATGTGACAAATTAAAGCTACTTGTAACATGATGGATGGGGATGCACTGACGTTACCGGAAGTTTAATGCTGGAAGGCATCCCAGGTATCGATGCTAACCCAAACCTTACAGAGGGAGAACTTGAGGTATAGGGTAGGTTTGAAGATTTGTAGGAGTACGGTTAGAGGATATGATGGGATAAGATTCTAGGTCTCCTTATTCTCAATCACTGATTTTTATTAAACTGCACAAGAAATACATCTTGAAAATATAAAAATGTTTACTCCTATATATTGCTGAAATAATTCATGTTACCTGAAGTTGTATTTGTCAGTCTTCATCTCTATCTGTATTCTTCTAACTTTATGGATGAACTGCTTTCTAATTTCTCATTCTTGCTCTCACCTCTTTCTCTAATTTATTTGCACCTGAATTCTCTAAATGAAAAAAAAAAATCCAAAACTTAGAACATGGGATTCCTTTATTTACAGTGAGTACAGTTTGAATGAGATACGTTATTGCTATACTCATATTTCATCATAAAATAATCAATTAGATGCCTCAATTATTTTTCATGCAGAAAAAGTCCATCAATATAGGGCAAGATATTCTGGTATTCTAAATTTTGAATAGAAATTACAACCCATGAGTAACATCAATACTAATTTAATTATGCATTTTTAATCATAGTTAAATTCACACTTACAGACATACACAGTTATTCTTCTACCAGGCTAAAAATACTTTAAAGGAAAAAAAATCTATGAATGACTAAGACATTAGATTATTCAGTAGATTTTTTTAATAAAGGGGAAGAATTTCAGCTGTTTTGTTTAAAAATATGGTTTCAATATTAAATATTGTACTCCTATTCTGAAAATATTACAGCTAAATTTTTTCTGTTCCTCCGCACACACAAAAATAAAACCTGTTTCTTGCACAATAAAGCTGCCACAGAATTTACTATATTAAGTTTTGGGTGTTTCTGTACTTGGACTTCGAGGTCGCAGTAATTGAAGTCCTGTAGCATTCCTTCCAGCTCTTTGCTCTTCTGAAACAATTGGAATTAGTTAGACCAGCCCAACTTCATAAACTCAGGTTTAATAAGGTGTTTGTAGAAACTTGCTGTTCACTGCATGGGATTCAGTCTCTTCCAGTATGTCTATGATGGTCAGCTTGACAGTTAGCTGTCATGCATCTTTTCACTTTTCTTCCCTGATCTCCCAAGTACTAAACTATATTTGGTCACCGGTAACTGTGGCTATTCATGACTTTTTTCCAACAGAAAAATACTTTCTTGTTTTTGCAAGTGATAGTGAGCATTACTGAAGGAAAAAAATACGTTAAATTGCATAGAAAAAAAAAAGTGGTAGCTCTATGTAAAAAAAATTGATCCCCATCATAATCTATAATGATAGAACATAATTGGCATAGCCGCCCTAGAGATAATAATGTGCAGACTACAGTTGGCTAATTTATGGTAGCAGATGTGTTCCTCTCTCAAACAAGCATGAGTATAATAAAAAATGAATTGCATTTCATAAGCTTGTACTATGTGCTAAACATCAGCCTAAGTGCTTTACAAGCATTATCTAATTTAATGCTCATAACAAATTTCCTAGGCAAGTATTACTATGCCCACATTTTATATAAGAAGACTACAACTTAGAGGAAATACACAAAAAGTTATAGGGCAAACGAGTGTCAGAGTCAGGACCCAAACACAGGGAAGCCTGCCTCCTAAATGTTCTTTATAAGGTATTTTTGCATATGTGTTTCCCCATGTGAAAGAACCCTCCATTTCTAGGAAATACCAATAGGTCTGTGGATATTACAGCCTGGGCACTGCCAAATTAGGTGCAGAGTATCTTTGCTGTGTTTCACATAGTGGCTTTATTATTTATCCGGTTAACTCTGAGTATCTTCCAATTCCTTCCAGTCTTTAGAAAACACATTTAGAAGGGTGTATGTTAAATTTGAGGTTATATTCCAATACAACCAAAATCTAATACACAAATTGTCTTTGTGCATAAACCATTCATTGTACTCAGGAATTTTTTTTTCTATATTAACTGAGACTAAGATGAAATCATTCTCTCTCACACATTTAAAGGAAATGAATTTTGCGATACCTGTTTTGGGAAAAGATCCCTTTTAGTTAAACTTTTCCTTTTCTTGAGACCTGGAAAGAATTGGCCCCTTTAAGCATATATGATCTATCACAGCAGGTCGACCAGTGTAGCTTCCTTGTTCTATTGGAGAGTTGAAATCTCCATAAAAACATCAATCTTGAGCAATTTTCCTACATGTCTGCCTCTTTTTCTTATTGAACCCCATTTATATGTTTTTCTGAGTGGAATCAGTCAGGCCTCTCTCTTCTCACTTGCATCCTCCAGGGTCAGTTAGTCCACACATACTGTTAACTTTAGTTTGTTGGGCCTTGGATCAATTTGTTTCTGTCTCTTATTGTTGCACCTGATATTTGTCCAGGGTCCTTTCTTTTCCTCTTGAATTGTGGCAGCTCTACCATTCTCTATCAGAACCAATCCATCAGTATTGCAGAGTAAGCTTTTAAAACGTAAATGGGATTTTGACACACCCCAGCTTAAAATTGTATTTTCATGAAACCCCATTGTCTATGGACTAAAATAACAGACTCTCCAGGACCAGACAGCTCTCATCCAGTTCAACCTTATTTTTCTCTACTTACTTGGTATACTTTAGTCAAATTGCATCAGTTGCTTTCTCTAAGACTCATTCTGCTTTGTCTTTCTGCCTGGAATACCTCTTCCCAGAATCTACAAGTGGGTCACTTTTTTTTTTTTTTTTTTATTCAAGGCTCACTTCTTTGGCCTCTGAGTCCAGGTTGGGTGCTGTTCCTAAGGACCCCACAACAGCTTGTATCTAGTAGTCTTTGAGCATCTGACATGGCTGACTTGTCTGTTTCATTGGTTTATCTCCTTGTCCATCTCTTCCAGTAGACTGCTTTTAGAGGCAAGGACTGAGCATTATTTTATCATTATTTATATCAGCTAATCAGATGCTGATCTGACACATACAGAACATTCCATACATGCATGATGAATGAAGCATGAATGATTTGAATGTACTCAATTGTAGAAAAGAATAATTGATTTGACTTATTTTTGTTACCCATTAGGAGTATCTCCATTAGACCCTGTTTTTTCTGTTTCCCAAGACTCTATATTTTTAGGACATTTTTTCTGAGATTTGGGCTATCTCTTTAACTCTTCAGGAAAATGGATGTGTCACAAATTAAAAGAATTTAAATGATGTTTTCAGGTTAATAGCCATGGAACTACCTAATGGCTTAAGAAAACAAATTAGGGCCAGGCGCGGTGGCTCATGCCTGTAATCCCAGCACTTTGGGAGGCTGAGGCGGGCGGATCACGAGGTTAGGAGATCGAGACCATCCTGGCTAACACGGTGAAACCCCGTCTCTACTAAAAATGCAAAAAACTAGCCGGGCGAGGTGGCGGCGCCTGTAGTCCCAGCTACTCGGGAGGCTGAGGCAGGAGAATGGCGTGAACCCGGGAGGCGGAGCTTGCAGTGAGCCGAGATCGCGCCACTGCACTCCAGCCTGGGCGACTGAGCGAGAGACTCCGTCTCAAAAAAAAAAAAAAAGAAAAAAGAAAAAAAAAGAAAACAAATTAGAATGTATGACTAAAGGTAGATAGACAAAATATTGCAGAAGAGATGTCAGAGATATTTTATTTATCAGTTTAAAATTCAGTTAAATGTTACAATTGATATCTCAATCACTCACTTGGATCATATCAATTATGAATCTTTAGTTATCCTTTGCAAAAGTAAAAGTGGTAGAGTGGGTCCCTAAGCGCAAGATAAAATTTTAGCCTTGTGTTACTGGGGATCTGCATGAGCCTCAGATTCCGTAGCACATAAATCCAGACAAAATGACAGGTTGATTTCCACTCATCCTTCAGATCTTTGCTTAAATGCCACTTCTGATGACATCCTTTTCTGATCACAACCAGATGGTGCTGGTACTCCTGCATTTTTCCTATCACTTTCCTTTTTAAGACATAAATTATTTTACGTTTCTGCTTGAAACATTTCAAAAGCATCAGATGCACTTGCATGAAATCCAAATGTTTATCATGATCCACAAAGCAAGCATGTTCGGCCACCTGCTTACCTCTCTAAGGTATCAGGCTGTCGGATCCTTCTCTCACCCAGTAGGAGGACCCATAGTGCGTTTCTTCCCATTATTTTCAAGTGTGCTACCCTCCTCCTGAAACATTCTTGCTGCATTCCTTCACCTGTCAAGTTTAGATTATCTTTAATGCCTCAGCTTCAGTGTTATCTCCCCAGGAGGAGTGTCCTAAGCACCATTATTCTCCATCATAGTATTTATTTCTTTTGTAGTGCTTATCACAACTTGTAACTATATAAGTTTGTTTGTTTTGCTCAAATATAAAAGCTTTTCAATGTAGTGATCTTCAAGTCTGTCTGTCTTCTTAACCAGTATATTATTGGGGCCTGTCATAGGCACATATAGAGACAATATTTTTAATCCATAAATATTATTTATTGTACTCTACAGTGAATTTTGCAACCTTATCCACATATTTTAATCCCTTCAAGAATAGGTCCAGTATCCTCTATAATTCATTATTCTACCATCAGTTAGAATAGAGTAGATAACAGATAAATTAACTACATTACAGGAGGTCATCAAAATCACAAGTGAGAGCATGGTAAAGTTTACATTTTATCTGTGTATGAGTTACACGACTCAAATTTTAGCGAGACCCAAAAAGTTTGGAACTGAATCGTATGAATTTATTGTAGAAATTCCACAATGTAGGACCTATTATTGAATAAAAACAGATATTGCCTATGTGGGTCACACTACTTAAGCCCTTTACAATTAGACACTCACCTAATCTTCATAAAGTTACTATGAAGTGGTTTCAAAGAGGTAAAGACTATGATTTTCATTTTGGAGAGCAGGAAACTGAGGCAAGAAGTAAAAGATCTCACCTACCTCCATACATCCAGGAAATGGAATAACAGGGATTCAACACAGATGAGGTCCTTAAATAGGCAGGAGCCATGGACTGAGGGACGGGACTTGAGACGTATTCCATGGGTTACAGTGAGTAAGAAGAATTGGTTGAGTGGAGCATGCGGTGATGGAGAGTTGAAGCAAAGAGGAAATGAAGAAGCTGGAGTCAAAGGTGACTTGGAGTTTCTGGTTTGGGTATTCTCTTACTTGAGAAAAGAACACAAGATAGGAAACAAATCAGAGGAACGTTAATGAGATTAAACTTACAGATTTTGAATGGTGTATGAATGAGAGCCATTGGACAGAACGTTGTTATCAGTAAAGGAAGTGGTCATAACAAATCATAACAATGATAATAATTACCGTTTTGAACATTTATTATATTCTGACGAGTACATATATTTGTATTATCAAAAATAGGAGTAGTCATTTTAAAATACGGTCTGGTTATCCAAAGAGATAAATGAGAGATTTAGATGTTAGAGACATCAGCTCTTGCCATACAAGAGGCAGTTGAACCCGGGGTTTCACTGGGCTTGCCTAGGAAGAATGTGGGGTGAAAAGCCAAGAAGCCAAGTATGGAACTTGAGGAATATTTACTGTAAGTACTTCTCAGAAGAGAGCGGCTACAAAAAAATATATATATAGTTTGAAATAAGAAAATAAAATTTTTTTTTCTTTTAAACTGGCTGCAAGCAGCTGCGTTGTTTACTATTGGGTAAGTTCAAGAGAGCTGGCCCACACAACTTCCCATGAGGTTCTGTGTCAAATAGGACACACATGCCATGTAAAAAAAGGGTCACAAAGTGCTCATTGGATTTAGCAAAATGTCAGTCATTGGTAGCCTTGGTCCCTGGGAAATAGCAGGGAAAACTCAGATTGCTCTGGTTTGAGAGCAATCAGGATGTAAGAAAGTGGCAATGTGGAGTAGGCTACTTTTACATAAAATAAAAGTAATATTGAGGGTATATGAAGATAAATGTTGGTTGGAAAATTTCAGGAAACCATGTCCACTTAATGTCCTCCCTGTTTGAGCTCTGATGGAATAGTGTGTCTGGAGGCAGTGGAGAGAGTTTCAAGTTGACCCTGAAAAGAGTGAGGATACCATGTTTCTTCATCATGGTTATTTGTGATCCATCTGAAGCCAACAACATTCAAACTCAGTTCAATATTAAAAGGAAAAGAAGCTGGGAGCAGAGGCTCATCACTGTAATCCCAACAGTTTGGGAGGACGAGGCCAGAGGATCACTTGAAGCCAGAGTTTGAGACCAGCCTGAGCAACAAGCGAGACCTCTTTCTCTACAAAACATAAAACAATTAGCTAGGCATGGTGGCGTGCACCCAAAGTCCCGGCTGCCCAGGAAGCTGAGGCAGGAGGATTGCTTGAGCCCAGGAGTTTGAGGCTGCAGTGAGCCATGATCACTCCAGCCTGGGTGACAGAGTGAGAAAAATTAAAATAAATAAATAAATTTAATTTAAAAAATTAAAATGTCTCAAAAAATTAAAAATAAATTTAAAAAACAGAATTAAACAATTTTTGAAATAAACAAAAAAGAAAAAAAATTACTAAAGCATAATTAGTGCCCAGTAGAAAAAACTGACAGATTTTTAATAAACTTCATGTAAATCAACAGGATCGATACATGGTGAAGAATTACAAAATAGAAAGTTATTGGAAGGCTAAGTTATACTTGCATGTCAATGTGGATGATTGTTCAAAATAAATTATTGAAATAGTATACAGATTGTGCTGACAGAATTTTTATTTTGATTAGATTATTTTTCAGGTATACCTTATAGGTATACTAATCATTGAACTGATTATAGCTGTCCTATTATTCAATATGTCATTGGACAATAAATATGAGAATACCTCTAAGACCATATGCAATTAGATTATTCTGGTGTTTCAGTCTTTTGTTTAGATCAGTTGTCCAAAATAAAGTTATTGTGAACCATCAGTGTGAAACACATATGTAATTTCAAATTTTCATGTAACTCTATTAGAAAAAGTAAAAAGAAACTATTGAAATAAATGCTAAAAATATATTTCAAACACACTATACCAAACTATTATCATTTTAATATGTAATCCATGAAGATTATTAAGACAGTATTTTACTTTTTTTAAAAAAGAAACTTAAGTCTTGAATATCATATGTTTATTTTACACTTAGAGTGTATCTCAATGAAGAATAGCCACATTCCAAGTGCTCAATAGCCACATGTAGCTAGTGGCAACTATGGTAGACAATGAAAATTTAAAGGACTATTTTATGGCTAATTAGAAATGATGATTGTTCATAAGAGACCATATAGATTATGGTGTTTTTGGTAAATACTTACTCATCCCTCAAGTCACATTTCAAATGTCATCTATTATGTTGGACTTTCTCTGAGGATCCTGGGCAGAAATAATCCCTTTCCCATACAAATTTTCCTAGCATATTTTATATTACTATATATTTAATTCATTCTATAATATTTAACTGTTTATTTTTTATTCAAAATGTTGGGCTTGTTGATGGCAAGTCCAACAGGTCTACATAGTTCTAGTCACATTTCCTTGCCTATAATTTATTAATCCATTTAACAAATATTTATTGAGCACATACTTACTATCATGTATTATTCTTTGTGCTTAAGGTAAATCTGTAGAAAGCAAAGTCACTGCCCTTCACATGGCTTACAGTCTTAGCAATTAGTACTCATTAAAAATATTATTGAATTAAATGGAATTTAGGCTTTAAACCTGTGGGAGTGGCCACTAAACAATGGATCAAACTTAAGAAAGTGATATTTAACAGATACAAATATAAATTTATGTGATTTGGTTTTTTAAAAACTTTTTTTACAGAGTTTTAGGCTAGGTAAAAACCTAGTGGGATGTAATTTACATGACTGAGTGATTTTAAAAGGATACCAGATTCAACATTTTAAATATGTTAAAAAAACAATACATTAGTGGAGTTACTTTCTCTTTAATATAAGTAGCCTTAGAAAGCCAAATGCAAAATAGAAAGTTATTGGAAGGCTGAGTTATACTTGCATGTCAATGTGGATGATTGTTTAAAATAAATTATTGAAATAGTATACAGATTGTGCTGGCAGATTTTTTATTTTGATTAGATAATTTTTCAAGTATACCATATAGGTACTCTAATCATTAAATTGATTATAGCTGTCCTGTTCTTCAATGTTGTCATTTATAAGTGGGAACTAAACTATGGGTACACATGGATATAACACGGTGGAATAACAGACATTGGAAACTACAAAAGGTGGGAGAGTTGGCGGGGAGAAAGGGTTGAAAAACTACCGGTTGAGTACAATGTTCACTATTTGGGTAATGTACAGACTTCACCACTGCAAATAAATGCATGTAAAAAGTCTGCACTTCTACTCCCTAATTACATACAAATTAAAAATTTTAAATATATTTATTTTATATGTATATACATATATAGGCATATATATAAAGGGTATATATATTTATAACTATATATGTATGTGTATGTGTGTGTGGGTGTGTGTATATATATAGCCTTATTTAGCAATGGTATCATTTTGTGATGATCAGATCTCATCGGCAGAAGTCTGCTAGTTCTGGGTGCCAAAACTGAATATTGAGAATTCTGACATTTCCAGACACAGAACATCCAGAGTAGGGGACTCAGGATGATAATGAGGTTTTGAACTCAAGACAAGCTGAACACTACACATGCCTGTGGAGCAAACTTGTTCAACCTGAGGCCCGCGGGCCACATGTGGCCCAGGACGGCGTTGAATTTTGCCTAATACAAATTCGTACACTTTCTTAATATATTAGGAAATATTTTTGCAATTTTTTTAGGTCATCAGCTATCATTAGTTTTAGGGTATTTTATGTGTGGCCCAAGACAATTCTTCTTGCAGTGTGGGCAAGGGAAGCCAAAAGATTGGGCATCCCTGCTGTACAGCAAATCTAGGTGACTTCTAAAGTGTCTGCCATCTTTAAGAGGATATGACAGTTCCTAATAGAATACATTCATTGGAAAGAAGGGATGCTTAATTGTAGAGACCAGTAAGTCCATGGTTATCATCAAGTGGGAAGACTGGTTAGGACCATAGGACTTGACGATAGTCCAGTAGAAATCATGCTCCACTTTACTGTGCAGATGGACATCTGCCAAAGATCACAGTACAGCTGAGAATGAAGGTGCCCACTGATTTGTAGTATGGTGTGTGTTTGTACATCAATATTTTTCTCCATATTCCCTTCCTTTTATTTATCTTGGTTTTGAGAGAATGATTCTATCCAATTGCTGGACAACTAAAACTAATTTAAAACTGACAAAAGGCTGGGCATGGTGGCTTACACCTTTAATCCTAACACTTTGGGAGGCCAAGGCAGGAGGATCACTTGAGCTCAAGGAGCTCAAGACCAGCCTGGGCAAAATGGCAAAAGTCTTTTGAGCTCAAGGAGTTTGAGACCAGCCTGGGCAATATGGTGAAACCCTGTCTGTACAAAAAATATCCATGTGTGGTGGTGCACGCCTGTAGTCTCAGCTACTTGGAGGTGCTGAGGCAGGAATATTGCTTGAGCCCAGGAGATCGAGGATGCAGTGAGCCAAGATCCTTCCGCTGCACCTCAGCTTGGGTGACAAAGTGAGACTCTGTCTCCAAAAACTAAAAATAAAACAAAAATAAAGTTAACAACACATTAGTTCAAAAGAGTATAAAGAATTACATCAAAATTTGTAATATAGTTCACAGTAGGGTGTTGTAATTTTATATAACTTTTTTCTTGTAATTCTCTTTTCTGCATATTTCTCTGCACCTATGCATGTCTGTATCTTCTTACAATGAATTGCACTAAGATTCATACTATATTTATCTGTGAATATACAGTCTACAGTGTTGGAACTGCTTTCTTGTAGGAACCCTCTCTTGATATGCTTTTGCCAAGTGCAAGTAGCACTATTTCCTATCTGCTAGGATGCTCAGAAAATGCTGAATTGAATGTTGTAAGACTGAATTCCAAAACCAGAAATTTAGGCCTGCATCGTGCTTTTACTGCTGTAATAGCACTCTAACTTATTATCTTCCTCTCCTTGGTCCAGTAAGAATGTTTTTTATTTTTTATTTTTGAAACAATCTGATTATATCATGCAGTCCTTAAGATATGTTTGTTCTTGGGCCTGTAGGGTCTGACTCATCCCTACAGCTCCACCCTTACCTCACCTCTTTATTTGCCCTCCAGCCACGTTGGCCTCAAATATCTGCTCACTGTCGTCACCGTACCAGGCATGTTCCTCCATATCACATCTCCTTCCCGTCCCTACCCTCAGCCTCCAGTTATCAGCAGTTAAGTCTTTTTTGTCTGCATCTATTTCCCCTAGTATATTTCTTTTAAGA
Organism: Macaca fascicularis; assembly: GCF_037993035.2. NCBI lineage: Eukaryota > Metazoa > Chordata > Mammalia > Primates > Cercopithecidae > Macaca > Macaca fascicularis. The sequence continues at coordinate 14,910,000 of NC_088392.1, read as the reverse complement.
TCACATTTCCCTCTTTTGGAACAATTATTACAATTCCACTTCTGCGTTCATTTATTTTAATATTTGAATCAGTATCTATTGGTCCCAATGAATTGTAAGGTCCATGAGTAAATGTTACATGTCTGCTTCTATGTGCAACATTACACTACAATACCTAGTGCATATCATAAATGGTTAACATATTTTTGTTAAACAGATATGTAAATTCCTGAACAACCAGAACAATCTAAGTGTCAAATATGACTAGATTTCAGCTAGAACTAAATCTTTTCTTCTATTTCCACTCAAAAGTAGAGGTCATATGACAGAAAAGAGAAATGATAAAACCTCTTAAAATATATAATCTTATGCTTATTTAGGCAAAGTATTCTTCTTAATACAGTGATTAACACCATAGTCTATGAAGAACAGTTAATTCTTGTTCTATATAAACATTAAATTCTATTTTTTATATGCACTTACATAGTTAGAAATTTATACTTTCCGAGGTCATTCAAATGTTAAATTATCTGACCTTCCAAAATACCATGTTTTTCTTTGCCTTGGACAAAGTTGGGAAATAAAGCGAACTGCATAAGACATTAATATCCTTGATGTGTATTGTACCTTAGGGCTGATATACCCACAGGTACTTTAGAGTTTTACTTTGAAGATTTGAGAATCAAAAGTCAAGTTTATCAGTAGCATGAAATACATTTACAATCAAATATAAGAAATAATTGATATATACTATATATAGGTATATATTTATGACAACATTTATTATAATTAAATAATTGATAATTTTGAAATGTTTTTGTCTACTTAGACATTGATTTAAATTAAAAGAGCATCTAATTATTATGTAATTCTTACCCTCTTTATACCCTTACTGACTCTCATACTCATTCGTTTCTTACATCCTTTTGTTCTCAATTGGACCTTTCTCCTCCTTAATTTTGCTGTTCAATATGTGTAACAGATGTCTTATTTCTACCTGCCTCCATCTGTGCATCCCATCACTATTTTCTCTCAACATCCCTCTTCATTCCTTGCTTTCCTTTATTTGATTTCTCACTAACAAGTTCTACTGGGTTCTACTTTCTTTCTACTGCAGTTACTTTCATTTTGGGGGAACTATGTAAAAAATTTCAGAAACTAAAATTGTATATAAATATAACAATTATTTTTTCATCCATGTATTTTTAAAATCGTTGTCTTTCTTGAGCAAGCAATTACCTTTTGAGGTTTCATACTTGTCACCCTTAGCCTTTGTTTTTTAATCACCTTCTATGAAAGTACTACACATACAGTGTTAGAAACAGCATGAGGGTTTTGAAGACAGACTGAGATGGAGTATGCCTCACCCCTCACTACTGCATTTAATTACATTTAGACAGTTATTTTATGTGTCTAAGACAACCATCAAATGGGAAAACACCTACCCCAGAGAATTGTTGTGAGTGTTAAATAATATATCCTGTGTGCAGACCTTCATTTCTCATGACACTGCCTTTCCTATTTCCCATTTATCTTTGGTACATATGCCTAGCCATATATGGTACACTTTCTATGTTGCTTGTTACCTTAGAAACAAACTGCTCTGTTGCACACTGACAAGTAACTGGGATTCTGCTAACTCTACTTATGTTATTTCCAATGTTCTTTATCTCTTCAGTCCACACTGTGAAGATTGATGTGGACTATTATTATCATATATTGCTAATTTCAGTTAGTTTGAAAGTTACTTATCCCAACATCACGCAGCTAATATGTAGGAAGGTTGGACAAGGCCTTTCTGACACCAAAGCTGCAGCTCCTGTTGTAGCATTCTGGTGTGTACCTTGACAACCACAAGGCATTAGAGTGGTGAAAGTGCTAATTCCAAGTAGACAAGAAAGGACAATCCGCTTAACAGGGAAGGAAGGTGAATACCAGACTACTTATGGGAACCGAAAGATATACAAGCAGTAACTTTTGAACTTAGGTTGGTGCAAAAGTAAGTGCGATTTTTGCTATTAATTGCAAAAACCAGTTACTTTTGCATCAACCTAATACCTATATGCCCTCTTGGTGAAGCTGGTTTAAAATATCTAAATGAAGTAAACAGGAGCAAAAAGAGAGCAGGCATATCTGTGCCAATGCAGCATGAGAAGGTGGCCAGAAAAGCTCAGAAATGTATCAGTTTCTGAACTGTAGGTCATCCTTAAAGTGTAAAGCTTATGAGAAGAGCAGTACAGTAGGATCCAGTGGGAAAGATAAGGAAAAAGTGCCACACACACAAAAAATTGTTTTCACAACTATTTCCACAGATCACCAGTACAGTATGTTCATCAGTCACATTCCTGTTGATGATGTTAACACAGATAGCTGACAGACATTTAAGAAAGCATATATTTTTATTGAAGATGAATTCATTTTATTTAAAATTAGATAAGTGCTCAGTCTTTTGGTTTTTGAAAGTACACTGAGGTGGGGGACGGAGTATACCTCACCCCTAGTTACTGCAGTTAAGTACACTGCAGTTAAACACATTGATACCCTTTTTGGTTTTATATTTTTATTTTCCAAAGTGTTCCTAATGCCAGAGTAAAAAGTTTACAAGATACTTTAAAAATATTTCATGCCCGCTTTTAAAAATATGATGACAATAACGTACCCAAAACGATAATCCATATAATATACGTTTTGGGCTGTTCCGACTTTCCAGAAAAAAATCTTAAGCTGATGCAATATAAATTGTTAAAAGGTATTTTGTAGACGAATAAAGGTACTTCATTGCTTTACATATTTTTAAATTCCAAAATTCAAGAATACCCTTTTTATTTCATTGTAGTTTAGTTGAAGTAGCAGTGAAATTAAATGTATTCCCAAATCAAGGAGCATGCAGTCAGTCGGAGGCCAGAGCACTTACCTTATTTGTGTATGCTAGTGAAAAATGCACAGAATACGTTGTTTGTTTAAGTCCCCCATATAGCCAGTGTAGTTGTTCTTACTTGTTTTACAGTGCAACCTCCTGCTTTAAGATTTAATTATTAGTTTTGATATAGGAAGATAAATTCCTAATGTTCCTAACATTAAAGGGGTGATTCATTTCTTAAATTTAGCTTGGACAGTTGCTGAAAATCTCACAGCTTGTATTCTGTCTGTAGGTATAATGGATAAAGACCAAGTTCAGTATGTTATACATGAAAGTGGGACTCAATTTATTATAGAGAAGCTTTTAATCTTTGTAAATGGCCTGACATGCTGGATTTTATTTAACAGTTGACTTTCATAGAGAAGGAGTAGGCATTTCTTCAAAGAACCTGACTGAATGCTATAATCCATTTCTTTCTGAAATTGCAGTTGTTAAATTAGACACAAAACATTTATGAATTTCAATTTGCCTTTCCAGCAATTAAGGAGTTCAAAAAAATCCCTTTGTGTTTCCTGGCTTTGAAATGATTATGTTTATTATGAACTGGCCCTTCAATTTCTTCTATCAAATACATTGGAGGTTACGTTAAAGAGGAAGACATCAGTTCTGAACAGGTGTGAAAAAGGGTTCCTTGATGTATGAAAGTGTTCTATTTTAAAGCCATTTTAGCAATTTTAGCACATCTACCGCTGTGAATCCTCATGGAAATAGGTGGCCAATTCATTTCTCTTTAAAGGGAAGAAAACCTATAACTCAGTCTCCCGGGCCTAATTTTACCATGACGTGGGGCAATGGGTGAGTTTACTGAAACTTTCTCTTCCTGTCTCATTGTTTCAGTGTTGATCCTCCTTATCGTCACCATGAGAAGACGGAAAAAAGAGCCCCTTATTTTTGACGAAGAAAGAGACATCAGAGAAAATATTGTGAGATACGATGACGAGGGCGGGGGAGAAGAGGACACGGAAGCCTTTGACATGGCTGCGCTGAGAAACCTCAACGTCATCCGAGACACCAAGACCCGGAGGGATGTGACTCCAGAAATTCAGTTCCTGAGTCGACCAGCTTTTAAAAGCATCCCAGATAATGTCATCTTTAGGGAATTTATTTGGGAAAGATTAAAAGAAGCCGATGTTGATCCTGGTGCTCCTCCTTATGACTCCCTGCAGACATATGCTTTCGAAGGAAATGGCTCAGTTGCTGAGTCACTCAGCTCTTTAGATTCCATCAGCTCAAACTCTGATCAGAACTATGACTACCTAAGTGACTGGGGACCTCGCTTTAAACGACTCGCGGACATGTATGGGACTGGCCAAGAGAGTTTGTACTCATAGCCTTGGAACCTTAATTTGAAATGTACTGAAGAAAAAGTAACAGCAAAAAATAAAATGAAATGAAATAAAATAAACCACTACATACAGAAAACAAGAACTCCACTTGCTGGAGAGAGATGGTTGTAAATATTTCTCCATTTTTAATTGTTTAGGTTTCTGCCTTGGTGAGGCATATCTTCATTAGACTTATCTAAGGGACTGCACTGACCACAGACTCTGAGCGTTTGAAGGTTTTTTGATAAAAAGAAATGCTCAGTGGTTTGTGAATAGATAGCAACTCTCATCTACCTGCAAAGGCACCAAACCTCTATGAGAAAGTAGTGCCCTGTGTTGTCAGTGAGTCAAAGATGCCCTGTACATACCTTCATGGTACTGTCATTGAGAGGAAGAGAACATGATGAGCTATTGAAAAACCCTGGAACTTCTTGCATATCAAAACTTGGGACAAATTTAATTTACAGAGATGCTTAGAGCTTACTATATTATTGAATCCAACAGAATTATGTTGCTCTTGACTAACAGAAATATTTTATTTAGCAATATATAAATTCTCAGAAATTCCTTCCTAACTGAAAACCCTGCCACAAAAGCCAGTAAAATTTAGTTTAAGGCAATATAAACCATTGTTTATCCAATAAATTATGAAGTGTTCCAAATAAGAAAAAGGTAAATAATTTTTAAAGTTTGTGATAGTTTTGAGATGCTTGTGTAGGTATGATAAAAAAAAAAAAAGTTGCTGTCTATTCATTGATTTTTATTCTCTCTTCTGATTCATACAGGAGAATATCTTTTCTCTTTTATTTGACACATGGTGTTGTATTTATTTTGGAGCTCCAATCTCCACTAAATTCAGGTCCATCATACTGCCTCATAGTATTAAACTCATCAGAACATGCTGATTTTTCTCCAGCCCGAGCTACATGAAGGAAATGAAGCATGGAAATGGAGAAATAATAGTAAAGCAATTGAGCCCTGTTGCAGTTCACATCTCAAGGAGGAGCACAGCTACAAGGACATATAAATTGTTCTTCTGAGCCATTAGAATGTCAAAACATTGGAATAAAATATTTGTATTTTAGAAAGACTTCAGAGCGAATTGAGATTTTCTTTGATGCAAGAATTATTTTTCAAGGTCATGAGTTCTACATGCTCCAAAGACTTTCAAGAACCCAACCTTTCTTGTTGCAAACATATTGAGTAAAATACTGATTTCTTAAAAATCTTAAACAATATAATGTTATAAAGATTAAAATCCATCTTTAAGTTCTGATGCAAATATGTCCCTCAAGAATTAACCAAGCAATGTATGATTTCTATGTGGTTTAGATTTGTCAAAGGAAGGAAGGCAATTGCAAGTCATCATATTGTTTAAGTCTGAGATGAGCTTCTTAGAGTATGACTTTCATGACCAAAATGATATTTCTACCTATTATTTTTCCTAGGTTAATACTAGCCTAATGTGCATATATATTCAAGTAACAATGGATTTATTATTTTCCTTCCTTTCTCTTTTGAAAATAATTCATTGTTGGGTTCCTAATACATTTACAGATAGTAAACACTGTATAGAGAATCATGTTCTAAAAGTGCTTTTTGAAAGGCAGACAGTGAAATTAGAATATTAATATGTTGATTACACAAAGAACTACGTCGGATTCTGTAAACTTGCAGCCCAACTTTAGAAATGAAGTATGTAAAAGTGACCTTCAGCTTCATAAAAATAGATAATCCAATAAATTTGATTACCTGCAAACAGTTCTTTAATTTGAATAAAGTTTTGTAAACATTGTTTTATAACTATATAGATATGCTTCTTGCTGTATTAATATGCATATATATTTTAAAAAATTATAACAGAGTGAAATATACTGTTCATAGCTTTTAATCACACATGCAAGTTTTTCAAATTAAGAAAAAAAAAACAGTGTATTTGACCAGTTTAATAAAATCAGAATGTGGTGCAGGAATTACATAGATGTTAAATCAGCAAGGTGCTGAGAATACAGTTTGTAATAATCCCGTTGTTGTCTGCAAGAAGATGAAATCGTTTAGTACATTTGGATTATGTTGTCAAAACTGCTGATTGTTGCACATATCACTAAACGGAGGTGTGGATGTATTTTAGAAAAGGAACACATATCATTCACCCTTCTTTTTCTGCTTTTAAAATGTGTGTTTTTTCTCATTAATTTTTTCAAATGTTTACCAGTGATAGATTGGAAAAAGAAAGGTTCACATTTAAATAATAATTTAAAATTATTGCATATACCCAATTGCTATTTATGTGCAGATGATTATATCAATGCAGTATTAAATTTGATTCAGTGGTTTTTTTTTAATTTAAAAAAATTTCTTAAGATGGCTGGAAGAATGTTCCTAAAATGGGTAGTGTTTACATGAAGTCGTCTAAGCTTAATTGTAAGAGTAGTAAATGTTCTGCCGTTGCTTATTTTAGTTTTCTTTTTTATTCTGAAAACTAATGCTATATATGATGACTGACAATACTTGAGATATATGCTTTGTTTTAAAAACAGAGATTGAAGAGTTGATTGATAAAATTAATATTAAATCTATTTGGAAAATTCTCCAAAAATCATTTAAATAAATATATATTATCAAGTTGCTTAAATTCAGTATTATACTGAAACCAACTAGAATGAGCTCACAAGAACTAATTATGCATATCTCTTCCCAACTCCAGGTACAGTGATATCATTTTGGTATGTTGATGTCAGCCTTGGTGGGATTATTTCGACCACAACAGTAATTAGCAAACACTACCCTTTTCTCTGGAGAACAAGTTGTTAAACATTTACCAGCACTCTACTGCTTAAATTATTTTATAAAAGGACATGTGATAATTGTAAATATGTTATGAATTTATATGATTTAAAATAATGACATGAAAGGAATTTATGCTATATTTTACTACTAAATATCAATGCGTATGGTAGTGATTTCCTGACGTGAAATCCTTGGAGCTACTTGTAGACAGGGAGAGGATTCACTTCTTTATGGAAAACAATGGCTAAATTTTAAGTAGAGATAATAGTTCAGGAAGTCAATATATTTAAATATTTTCCGCTTGTCCATATAGGAGCATCAATAGAAACTCAGGGTGTGCCAAATTATGCCCATTTTGAACAGTTTAATTTATTGAAAAATCAGATGCATTTTACTTGTTACTGTCTATGTCAAGGAAATACACCCAAGCCCTTAATCTGAAATGTCACCATTGCATTGTTTAAAATCAGCATAAAAATATAAAAATCAAATCTTAAGAAAATGGATTTCTGGAGATCAAACCTAAATTATCAATCTGAATTCACAAATTAGTCTCTCAAAGAAATATTCCTAGATCAGTCAACTAAAGGAACAAAATCAAGAAAAAATTAGGTAGTAATTTACAGGCAATAAGTAGATTTTTCTACAAGCAATCACCAGATCGGGGATCTGGTAAATATCTTGATTTGCCAGGAAGTTTCGCTTATGACTACAATTGAGATTAGTTGTCTACAAGATACATGCAGGAGGTAGTAGTGGTTAAGTGATGGTAGCTGCCTTTTCACTCTGCGCTCTGAGGATGTTTTACATTATTTTATCTTGATGCACAATTACATTTACTACATTGGATGATAAACAGACATAGGCAATTATTTTCATGTCAACGGCATAGTTACACAATGTAGGAATGATATTTGTGATATGACCCACATGCCCAAGAAATGCAAATGCAAATAGTGTTAGCATTTATATTGAAATATAAAATCTACAGGAGCTTAAAATAAACTAAGCTAAACACACTGCAAGAAGCTAAATGATTTAGTTTAAACATGTTAAAGTTTTAAAGCACTAGCTGTAAATATTAATCTTCAGATTTTCAATTTAACGTATATTCACTTACAAACTGTTCTAATAATAACCCTAATTATTTTCCAAGTCACCATTTAAAGTTTTATTTACAGTTGACCTAATCAAATTAAAGTTGATGAAAGCTTCAACTTATTTTTTAACTCTTTCTGGTCAACGATGCCTGGAGGCAGGTGAAATATATATGACAACTAATAGATAAACCAATTTATTTTATGTTAGTGTATGTTTATTTTTTAATTATGAATAATGTATATTGTGTGTATATATGATGGTGTATGAAAGTTGGCAATGAAAGCTAATGCAATCATGTTAGTTGGCTGGATATAATAAAGAACAAGAAAGGAATAATAGCATTTGCATTTTAAATATAATTGAAATGATTTCAGAAGAGTGGGATAAGACCTTAAGAAACATGGGAGATGTTTAAGGCTGTGATTTGGTGGATACTGTAACGTATGATTCTGTGGGTAAAACTTTTCAAGCAAATCAAGGCAGGCAGTGTGTGTTGCATTCTGACACTTTTTCATTATTATGCTAACTTCTACTGGCTCAGAATTTAACTGAAAAGGATGTGTCCGTGTGTGTGTGTTTTTATGTGTGTGATTGGGAACCTTGAGAGATGTATCTGAAGCAATGTAAAAATAAGAGTCTCATACTGCCTGGTAAATGCTGGCATATTGTTGTCACTTGCCAAGTGACTGTTAGGCAATAAGACTAGAAAATATGGTACTGAATGAAAGGAGAAATATCTTATTTGCTGTAACCATTTAATTTATATTAGGATAAGGATTTCAGTAGCTAAGGAAAGAACATTTAGCTGAATTATTTGAGAAATTGTCACATATTATTGTGTAGATTTAATCTCATTGTTAACACAGAATATAGAGTGTGAATTATTTGTTATGAAATGTTACTGGGCATTGGTGTCAGTGTGGTATACCAGAAATTACCTCTGGTCTGTGGTTATAAAATCTAGGTCAGAAGCTCAGTTTTGCCACATTTTTGCTGTGCCCTCGATGCCATTCTCATTATCTGAACTTTTATAGCTTCATGATTAAAATTGAGTTAACTACTATCCTGTTTCAGAGGCTTGTGAATGATTAAGTGAAAGACTGTGTAAACTGTAAAACACTATAAAAATATAGAGCTTTATTATGGGAAATAATGGGAATTATGTAAAAAGGTCGATTATTGTTATATGGTAAACAGAGAATTTTTGTTTGGAGATATATACATTAAGGAAAAATACATGCAATTTGGTATCCTAAATTGGGAAATAATATTCAAATAGAAAATTGTCATAATTAATTGAAGCCACTCAAATACAGTTATAAGATCTTAAAAGAGTGAAGTTTAACCCAACCTAATTCAACTATTTATATGAATTGATATCCATATGTGAATGGGATTATAAATAAAGAACAAATCTTTCCTACTTATGATGATGACAGAGTAGAAGACAAAGGCCTGCCTTTAGATAATCCCAGCCTCATTGCTGAACACACAACACCAGAATAGAGAAAATAAAAAGACAATAATGAGTATAAGTTAAGTGGTCTTCCAGGCATCCAGAGTAGATAAAGAAAATGAAGTTCTAGAGAATACAACACTTTTTAAAGTCACAGTGACATATGTGTAATTAATAATTTATACACTTGAAAAAATTAAAATGCAATGATACTGGCTTAACATGAAAACCATTCTGAATGCAATGTACTCTTGATGACTCAAACTCACTTCTTATATCTTACAATAGTTCATCTTAATCTCATGAATGAAGAAGCTCTAGGAAACTAAAAAATAATATACAATAGATATTACTTTTTGTCAGTGATGCCAAGATGAATGTTAATAAGCTCTCTTCTCAACTTTAGCTCTTAGTTATCTGGTTATTTTATGCTCACGTGAACAGACACTAGAAACAAATATATTAATAACTATGTAACTAATGAGAATGTTGAGAAGTACAGCATACTTTCATTCAAAAACTTAAACTTGCATTTTCATTTTATTAATGAATATAATTATGGTAATAGTTTATATTTTTATAAGCTGGAAAAAATTATATGATTCAGTACCCTACAGCTTCGTGTTCTATTTTTGTGAGTATAAACACTATGTTTTTGTATTTCAAGATCTGGAATATGTTGTATATTGTATATGACCAATACTTTACAAACAATCAAGTTTTAAAACATTAGATAACTATATACCAATTTCATTTTACATGCAGTAATTTTACATGTCCAAAAATAAAAGGAAAAGGAAAAACAACTCACTACACAACTTATATATAATATATATTATGTATTTGTCTTTGAATTATGTGTGCATATGTGTGTGTGTGTATACATATAGACAGAGAGAGAGCATGCACACACATACATACACATATGCAGGAACACACACAATTTGAGGCTAAGTGTTGAAGTAAAGTAAATGACTTTTAAATTAGATCCAACCTCTACAATTAAATTATATGAGCATACTGAGAAAAAAAATGCACATTTGTAAAGGTTCTCTTTAGTAGAGATTTCAGAATTTTTTTTCAGAAATTTAGAGGAATGAACAATTCACATTAGTAAAACACACAGTATTACTTTCAATGAAACTATAACTGTTATGTTTATGAAATTCCATTACAATTACATTAAAAAGAATTAAAACCACTTTTGAAATGTTTTTGCTTATGTAAGAGTCACTTGTATAATAAAACAGTCTTAAAAATGTTAATTCAATTGACTGCAGAATTGATCCTGAAAATCCAGTTCACTTAATCTTGGAAATGAGCCATGAAGCATAAAACTTGAGGTCAGAATGTATGTCAGAACGGAATAGATTATTTTCATTCAGCTCAAGTGCTATCTTTCTGGCAAATAGGCTTCTACAATATTCAGTATTGGAGATGTTTAAAACAAATATAAGAAATAGGGTACTGTTTCAGAACTAACAAGTGAAGAGATACATACAAAGTGTACTCTGAACTGAAATAAATGTAGGAAGACAAGCCGTGAGGATGTGAGAGTTCAGTGTATTGTATTTTCTTGTGTGTTTTGCTATATTTTAAAAAAATAAGAAAAAATTGTCGCAGAGTAAGATACATGGAAGAAAATAATTTCCTCAATTCTTGGTACCTCACTACAATGAAGACTCCTAGTGTCATCATTCTCAGTTCTGATGGTGGTGCCAACCTGGTTTCCAACATATACCTCCTGACAACTCGGTACAGAAAATGAGTATCATTGTAATTAAAGTTTAACATTTTCTTCTAAGTGACTGATTTTTTAATATAAAATTATCATAATAAAGTTTTTCTATAGATACGTAATTTTAAGTTCCATAACATTCTAACATATACATGATTTCAATTTTCGTATAAGTCTGTGAATCACTCAAGTTAGGCATTGTTAGGTTTTTTAAGGAAAAACTTTGATGACCAGAATAATTGTAACTTATGGAAAAAAAAAACACATAAAGTAAATGGTAGAAATGAAAGAAGAAGAAGAAGAAGAAGAAGAAAAAAAAAAAAAAAACTTTGGGACATTTTGCCCTTTATCTTTTCTATTATCTTAGACTGTCAATAAATAATGGTTTGGTTTAGGAGGATAGGAAGATTGCTGAAACTCTAATAATTTGACTTTCCAATCTTAATTAGGCTTCAGTTCCCTCACTAGGATTGTGAAACTTCCTTGCGATTCTTTTTTTAAAAAATAATTTAATCAGGATGTGACATTAAATTATGTTTCCATGTAATGAGAAAATGGAAATATTTATATTGTCATGATGATGGCACTTCACCAGTATGTCTCAATCTATTCTCAATTGTGGGAAGTCAGGGACCCCGAATGGAGGGACTGGCTGAAGCTGCGGCAGAAGAACATAAATTGTGATGATTTCATGGACATTTGTTAGTTCCCCAAATTAATACTTTTATAATTTATTACGCCTGTCTTTACTGCAATCTCTGAACTTAAATTGTGAAGATTTCATGGACATTTATCACTTCCCCAATCAATACTCTTATAATTTCCTATGCTTGTCTTTACTTTAATCTCTTAATCCCGTCATCTTTGTGAGATGAGGATGTATGTCGCCTCAGGGTCCTGTGATGATTAACTGCACAAATGGTTTGTAAAACATGTGTGCTTGAACAATATGAAATCTGGGCACCCTGAAAAAGAACAGGATAACAGCAATGTTCAGGGAACAAGGGAGATAACTATAAGTTCTGACTACCTGCGGGGCCGGGCAGAACAGAGTCATGTTTTCTTTATTGCAGAAAAAGAGTAGGAGAAATATCGCTGAGTTCTTTTCCTAGTAAAATAGAAACCTGCTGGTTTTGCAGCTCAGGTGGGCATGATGGAACCTGCCAACATGTGATGTCACCCCCAGAGACCCAGCTGTAAAATTTCTCTCTTTTGTACTCTTTCTCTTTATTTCTCAGACCAGCCGACACTTAGGGAAAATAGAAAAGAACCTATGTTGAAATATTGAGGGCTGGTTCCCCTGATACTCTGTTATGTCTTTGAGGTGGGACATTGTTTTAAGAATGGATGATAGCACAAAAACATGGCAGACCAGATTTTCTGAGGGTTACCCACTTTGCAGATTCATAAACTTGTTATTGAATAGTTGGCTCACAGGGTAGAAGAAAAACCCCAACAAGTCCTCCACCTTTTCCAAAAAGAAAAAAGAAAAAGAAAAAGCTAAATTTTATGAAGCTAAACTGTCCACCAACAGATCTACTGAAGTTGCCATGGGAGCAGCTCCAACCCAGCGCTGGGCTCGTGGAAGGCAGCAAGGTACCTGCATCAAGCCAAGATCCATAAAGGTGCTAGTGTCATTTGAGGACAGTTTCACCCCTACCTCCCATAGATTCTTTTAGACCAAATATGAATTAGTAGTCAAAAATGACCAAACAGATGATAACACACCATGAGGGAGATGGTTCATAGAAATCTCCAAGAACTTCATATATGGTAACTATTAGAAATATGACAAGAAAAAACTTTGTGTAAAATATAGAATAAAACACAAGCAATAATGAAAAGATGATCTATGATGGTGTATACTTGCAAAATAACCAAACAGTGTATTTAAGATTTAAATATATCTTTGAAGCTAGAAGTACTATGAAGAGTGTATATACTATATTAGACACTGTGTAAGAAGGAACTTGTGACGCAAAAAAAATACAATGCAAGAAATTAATCTGCCACATAGAGAAAAAAAGATAATCTGAAAGAACATAAGGGACAAGGATAAAATACAGTTTAACGTGCTTATAACCAGTGTGATCTTTGTTAATCAGAATTCTAGAATGTTCCATTGCCTTGTGTGATACCTCCACTGCCCCCACTTTTTTTTCTTTTTCTTTTTTTTTTTTTTTTTTTTAGACAAGGTCTCATTATGTTTCCCAGACTGGCTTTTAACTCCTGGTCTCAAGTCATCCTCCTGCCTCTGCCTCCCTAAATGCTGGAATTACAGGTGTGAGTCACCATGCCAGGTGTCTCCCATTTTTTTCATGGTAGCTTAACTTCACCTGAAGCCTCCTATGCCACTATCTTTATAGGAAGCTTTACCGATTTTGTACGACTTGGTTTAATTTATTCAGCTTAATGGTCCATTTAACCAATATTGTTATAAATTTATGAAGCTTCAATTCTAGCAAAAATAAATTATGTACATTCATCAAAATGTGTGGCACACCTATGAAAAGTGATCAGGATGCCCAAGCAATTTTAATTAAAATCAGATAACTAAATATGGGCTCTGTGTTTTCATTTATCTTTTCTCTCTGTGGTGTTTTGGATTACTTTCTCTGGGGTTAGTAAAGATCAAAATAAAGCCCTATTTTTTCCTCTAATAAAAGGGGATTTATTTGGGTTGTAGAGAAAAGATACAATATAATCATGGTTCAAGTGGCATAAATCAAGATTTTGTGTTTTTTTCTTCTCTTTTAAATACTCTCTTCCTACTTCTTTAGTCCACCAAAATCCTTTTAACAATATATTCAATAGCCAGAAAATCAAATGAGTTGAGGACTGGGTGAATTCTGCAGCTCTCAATTGATCTATCAGTGAGTAATTCTGATCTTTATCACTTCTAGGTGGTCTTCAATATCTTGATTTAAAGTTTCATAAAGATAACTAAGCTGTGCTTTTGCCATTTCACAGTTTGGTAGTAAAGGGGATTCTCTTAGTTCTAGTTCAAGGCAAAGATTGCTGTCTTCTTTTTTTTTTTATTTTCTTTTTCATCAATGGTGGGTCAGGGATGAGCATATGTCACTACTTGTTTTCCTAAGATGTTAACAATGCGAGGGTTGTACGACAGGCATAGATCCTTTGTACTTAAAACCATCCAGTTCCCTCATCAAAAGGAATAATAAATTAATGAAATTTAGTCTCCTAGTTCATGGTGGGTTAAGTAGAATGTGCATATGACTATCAGCATGCACAAGAGACCAAAGAAAAGTCTCACTTATATATAAAACTTTAAAAGGTTCATATTTCACTTTCCTTAACCTAAGCATGTAATATCTAGCTTCCAAAATGAAAATAATTAGTTGAATAATATGTACCAATTATTTAGAAAGGACATTTTTAAATTTTAAACATGCATTATGCATTATTTTTATTATGTATAATTATATCAGGAGAGGTTTCATCACATAAATGCTCCTGAACTGAAATTTAAGAAACGTATTTATATGAAGTATGTTTCACCATTATTGCACATGTATTTTCTGAGGACATGTATTATTACCAGCATTTAACCCACGAGGAAAGTGAAACTCCAAGAGGTTTGATGAATTGGCCAACATTCCACAAGCATTGAGTGATAGGGCAGGACCTGACCCAGGTTACTTCCATTCTGCCTTAACACTGCTATGAACATTCATAATTTGAGGTTTCACATGATGATACTGTAATTTCACCTGTTAAATGTATGTGTTAACATCACATAGGTAGGTAAGTATAAGTAATTAAAGGTTATTGTTTTTCCTCCAGGTGCTCAGAGGGGAAAGATACCTAAAAAGATAACACTTTAAGCTCTATGTTTCGGTGAGAAAATGTGTGAAGTGGGCTTATGGTCAAATTTATGCAGGCAAGTCTTTAAGTTTTAAATATCAGTTCACCTTCACAGCACCACATTGGTGTATATACAAATCAAACAGGAATGCAAAAGAATTCCTGATAAACAATTTGGGCAACTGTAAAGATTAGAAGTGAATTAGTGAAACAATGGATGAGGGCTAGAAGTAGAAGGCATGATGGAAACAAAAATCCTCAGTATTAACCACACTGAGAAACAAATGCACCTACCAGAAACAGGAAAGACAGTTTTGTTATGATAACCGCTGTAACATGTTATGTTTGCAGTTGAAATCATCTTCAAGGCTATTAATATATAAACAATTAGAAAAAGGTGTCTGCATTCTTAAACCCATTCAAACTGTTAGCGAAAGTTTCAAACAACGTTGCTTGAAAGTACAGTAATTCAGAGCAGAATAGAGGTTGATTAAAAAAGACCAAAAACTTGTAAAACAAGAAAGTAGGATATTTATAGAAAATTATTATTCAAATTAGTTGTAATTCATGTCAAAATCCTTCCCCATCTTCAATTCAGCTTCTGTAAATCTTATCATTCATTCATTCATTTAGAAGTAAGCATCTGTATGGGGTGGGGACTGGCTATACAACAGTGAGTTAAAGAGATATTATTACTAGAGCTACTAGACAGTTTTCTCTGAATGTGATTCCTGGATTACCTAAGTCATAGTAATTCCTGTTACATAACAGAATTCTTGTTTAGTGTGTTTCTGCAGACTTCATATTGCACATTGAATTAGAATTTTTAGGAGTGAAAAGCTTAGCATTTCAGGGCATCCTCTCCTCCTGATCACTAACAACTACCATAGAAATGTCCCAGTCAGGCTCAGTGGCTCATGCCTGTAATCCCAGCACTTTGGGAGTCCAAGGCAGGCGGATCACGAGGTCAAGAGATCGAACCCATCCTGGCCAACAAGATGAAACCCCGTCTCTACTAAAAATTTAAAAAAAAAAAAAAATAGCTGGGCATTGTGGCACGCGCCTGTAGTACCAGCTACTCCGGAGGCTGAGGCAGGAGAATTGCTTGAACCCAGAAGGTGGAGGTTTCAGAGAGCCGAGATCGCGCCACTGCCCTGCAGCCTGGGTGACAGAGCGAGACTCTGTCTCAAAAAGAAAGAAAGAGAAAGAGAGAGAGAGAGAATGAAGGAAGGAAGGAAGGAAGGAAGGAAGGAAGGAAGGAAGGAAGGAAGGAAGGAAGGAAGGAAGGAGAAAGAGAAAGAGAGAAAGAAAGAAAGAAGGAAGAAAGAGAAAGGAAGGAAGGAAGGAAGGAAGGAAGGAAGAAAGAAAGAAAGGAAGGAAGAAAGGAAGGAAGAAAGAAAGGAAGAAAGAAAGAAAAGAAAGAAAGAAAAAGAAAATGTCCCAACAGGTGCCTCTGTCAGGTTCTCCACCATGGGGATCAGCAAATAAAATTCATTATATGTTCATTCTACTATTATACAGGGAACCAACTCCATATTGAGTAAGGAAAGTTTTATAAACATCATTGATTTGAAGCACTTCAAATAGTCTTTTGCAATTTGACCATCAAAATAAGCGCTAATAGTGAGTGATACAGGAGAGGCAGATAGTGAGGACAAAAGGGTCTTCGGTAAGGCTTTCTTTTTAATAAAAAGCAGCCACCAAAATCATTTCCTTTCTAACAAAGAGCGGCCTAAAAAAAATCAAGCTGCGGACATAGATGAGCAAGCTGGAAGCATCCATGGGTGAATGCCAGCAGCTGTTCCACTGGGAAAAGCCTACCTGTGGGCCAGGTATGTACAACATGGAGGCTTCATCTTCCCTTTTCTTTGTCACCATACATACCGTAAAAGAAGCAGGCAATATGGCACCGGCCAGGTAAAGAACCAAACCGCATAATCAAAGATTAGAGTAGGGGTGACCAGATTTTTGCACACTATGCGAATGGCACACACCTGGTCTAACCAATCTTTCATGCCCCGTGTAAATCAAACACTGCCTCCTCAAGCTCATCTGTAAAACCTCCTGCACTTCACCACAGGAGTGCCAACCCATTTTCTCCAGGACCCCTCTATCTGCAGCAGAGAGAGCTTTTCTCTTTCTTTTGCCTATTAAATTTCCACTCTTAACCTCACTCTGGTGTGTCCACATCCTAGTTTTCCATGGCTGTGGGACAACGAACCTCAGGTATTACCCCTAACAGAGATACCGCTTTAAGAGCATGAAGTATAACCTGAGTTATAACCTGAGTCCATGCTGGCACAAACAAATAAATAGAGATTCATACAAGTACTTTCTTGTAGTAGGTTGTCAACCAATAAATATTGAAGGGATGATGAAAGTAGAAATTCATCAAAGTTTTTTAAAACTAGTGTATAACATGAGACAATAAACATGTTTACATAACACTCAACTTTTTTTTCACAAGGAATTTATTAATTACAGAGGAAAAAGTAATAATTTCTGGTGCAGAAATATGGGAGACACTGCCTGAACCAATGAATTAGCTGATCAATAAGATTAGAAAAAAATGTTGTGAAATGTGTCCTGATATGATGCACTGAGGACACAACACCACTTTTGTGTTATTCCTGACAGATATGTATAACCTATTTCTATTTAGAAGGACACAATACAAACCATAAAAGAACGTTATACAAAATAAGGTGCCTATATTTTTCAAAAATGTCAAGATCAACAAATATAAAGAAAAGCTAGGGAAGGTTCCAGATTCTTTAAAAATTGTATAAATGCAATGCAAGTGTTTTCATAGTCAGAAGGCATTTTTTTCCCTAAATGTTTTTCTGAAACTACAACCTGACAGTCTAGTTTCTGTGAGATTACATGAAGAAATCTTTTTGTATTTAATAAATAACAAATGAAATATTTAATTACAGTAGAAATAGAATAGTAAAGACAGCATTATCTTAGTTCCCCAGATAAATCAAAATAGATAAGATAAAATAAGATAGATTTGCACATGGCAATACTGATGCATACAACGCAGACTTGGAAGTACAATAGTTTCTATGGTGATTGCCAAAGAGCTGCTAATCAGAAATTTTTTTCCATATGTCAGTATTTCTTTTTGCAAGATTCTAAGAAATGATCTATAAAGTATATGTATGTTATAAAACTAATTGGTTTGTTCAAAAATTAGTTATTGTAATTATTAGTCATGGTCATATTTTATTATTGGAATATTAGGTGATAATAACTAATTTTTAAATAATCCAATTAGTTTTTTTTTTAAATAAAGGTCTATAAAGATTGTAACCAACATCACTTTTTAATATGATGTGAATGGCAGAGTATTTGATTGGTTTGATATAGATTCATTTAATGGAAATCTACATATTAATTTAAAATTAGAAATTTTCTTTAGAAAATATTATCTGAAATAATGGTAGCTGTTGAAAATATCATGAAGTATTTTAAGTGATACATTCTCACTCATTGTACTTATTAAGAAAATAATAAATGCCTAATGGTTTGAGTTATTGCTGAGTATTATTTACTGTCAAAACTTGCAACTGACAGATCCGGAGTATACTAGAGAAGCATTTTGCATATTCAAGCATTTTTAAGAAATTTAAATTATATGTAAGCAAAGGGTAAAAGTGACAAAATAAACTAACACAATACAATAAAATGGAGGGGGACTTATTTTATCTGCTTTAAAGGCTGGCAAAAGATAAAATATAATTTTGTGTGTAATTAATAGTATTGCCTTCAAATATCTGCCACTGAAGAACCTTAAACTTTCTCTTAATCCTATTTAAATCATCACTGTGGACCGTGCACAGTGACTCATGCCTGTAATCCCAACACTTTGGGAGGCTGAAGTGGGTGGATCAACTGAGGTCAGCAGTTTGTGACCAGCCTGACCAACATGGTGAAAGCCCGTCTCTACTAAAAATACAGAATTAGCCAGGCGTGGTGGCAGGCATCTGTAATCCCAGCTACTCTGGAGGCTAAGGCAGGAGAATCGCTTGAACCCGGGAGGCAGAGGTTGCAGTGAGCAGAGATCACGCCATCGCACTCCAGCCCAACAAGGGTGAAACTTCAACTCAAAAATAAATAAATAAATAATAAAATAAAATATCATTGTGTATAATGAACTCAACAAGTTTACCTTTCCCTTTATTCCTTCTGCCTTTTAGATAAGGTTTCTTAAGATACTCAATCAGGATATCATCCTAATTCCCAGCAGCATCAAATTCAGAGACCTTGCTTTCTTGAAACTTTCCTATGTCACTGAAGCACAAGATCTGATAATATGCCTTTTCTAACATCCTCATACTAAGACGCCCAACAATTATGTACTATGTGTTCTCCATTGTTGGGAATCACAGTTAAACTCAGTATTGTTGAACTATATATGTCTATTACTCGTAGTCCTTGGCTTCTGGACGTTGACGTGGTTGGATTGCAGAGGACGACATAGCTGTAAGATAATGCAGGGTCAAAGGAGAGTTTTTTAAAGATAAGACAATAGTTCACTATTTTTGCTAACCAATGCAGGGCAGAAAATTTCTGAAGTGATATCTTTTAGGAGGTGAGAGTGAACGGGTATAGTGAATGCATAAAGATTGGTCTTAGGTAGAAAAAAAAGAAGAGTCCAGAAATGGAAAAATAGAGATAATAAGTCATAATGATACTAGTATCAATGGGAACATGTTCAAGTGGGAACATGTGGAATTTCTTCTTGGGTTACTTTCATTGTTCTTGCTAAACAGAAGAGCAAAATCATCAGTGGAATGTGAGGAAGTGGAAGAAATCTTAATGATGGATGAGATACAAGTGTGAAGAAGATAACTAAGGGAAGGGAAAGGATCACATAAATGTCCTAGAACCTCTGGCAGCAGGAAGGGCTCAACACTTATTGAACTTATTGACCATGTCCAGAAATCAACTAAAATTGTCCCTACACTCCCACATCCCAACACAGTACATATACTATTTAAGCAAAGGTGTGTATCGACCTTCTAATTTCTGATTTACTAAATTATCAACCTGCTCACATGCACAGACACACACACACACACACATAGACACACACATACACACATACATCTTAAGGTGAATTTTTCAGAAGTCATTAGGGCAACCACCTGGCACCATCATGTCTAGCCACTAGATGTAGACCTACTGGTTCCTAGCTTACTTATTCTCTGAGTGACTCCAGGCAAAAGATTTGCCTCTTTGTATTCAAATGTACCATCTATGCAGTGGGCAGAACAATATAATCTACTTCCTATGCATGCTAAAACAGTTAAATGTATTAACACTTATGAAGTAGTACTTAGAACAGTATTAGGCACTGCATTTGCCAAATAAACAGAAATCTTACCAAACTGAAATCCCTGGATTATTTTGAAAAAATAAAATCAAATGGATGAACTAATAGAACTAGCCTATTACTGTGGCCTATTTGACAACATGTCTAATTTTGGTAGTCGTTTGGGAGTCTTTGTGGTCTAGATTATGGTTGGCATTACTGAGTGACTTTCATTGTGTAAGCATGAAACCACTCACGATTGAAAGCGCTCCTCCCACCCGCCCAAGCGTTCTTGCATCATTTTGTTATTTCTAGAAGAGTAGTGGTAGAAACTTGTTCTAAAAGTCAGAGAATGGGCAGACATCATGGCTTAGGCGTCTATCCCAGCACTTTGGGTGGCTGAGGGAGGAGGATTGCTTGAGGCAAGGAACTTGAGACCAGCCTGGGCAACAGGGGAGACACATCTCTGCAAAACATAAAAAATTACCTGGGCATGTGCCTGCAGTCCCAGCTGCTCAGGGGGCTAAGACGGGAGGCTGCAGTGACCCATGTTTCCACCACTGCACACCACACTGGGTGACAGAGTGAGACCCTGTCTCAAAAAAATAAAAAAAAAAACTAAAAAACTAAAACTAAACAAAACAAAAAAAAGTTCAATAAAAAAGTTGAAGAAATCTTCAGTCCCGCTTAATGATAATTAATTATTAACACATCACTAATTTGACCATTTATATGAGTAAAAGAATACACCCTTGCCTAATTAATTTTATTTCTATCAGAGAGAAAAAGAGAGAGATCCAAAAACAATATTGTTGAACACCTTTCTATGTTCACTACTACCCCCAAAGGCCCCTTTAAGAAATGGAATATCATATTTTGAATGCATCCAATTAACTAACATGGCTTTTCAGGATTATCGTGTACTATCAAAGGACATCCCCAATGTGAAAACCTGTTACAACTCATCACTATTCTACTGCTCCAGTTTTCATATTACATTTTAAACTTTTGAAATATTTGTTTAATTCTCTTTATGCTTTACTTTTTTGTATGACTGGAGATTTGTAAGACATGTCCACAAATTCTAAGAAAATCTGAAAAGATGAGGTCTACTGAATGGAAATTCTTTCTCAGGTCTATAGAAATTCAAATAATAAAACTTTTAAGAGAAATAAATTCTCTGTAGTTGACTCTAGCATTCTAAGTATCTAAATCTTCTTGAAAGAAGTAAAATGTGATTAAATTTTGAGGGAGAGCAATAATCTAAAGTCATCAAGTTTATCTATTTTAGAAGCAAAGCATTAAGACAAGGAATGGTGCCTAAAAACTGCCTGAATCACATCACAGGAAGAGCCGAAATCCACCCAGGAGAAATAAGTTTCTACTGGAATACAACAGGGCATTTAACTGCACTGATCATCTTTTCTCTTTGGAGATGCATTCGATCAGAATTATTAAGAATGAAGTCCTATTTACTTTATAAAAATGCTCTTCAAAGATTTTCTTTTCCATCTCAAACAATTTTGCCTTGCTTACAGGCAATACCCAGAAAAATAAAAGTTACCGTGTGTGATATTACATTGCACTTTACATTCAACGACACTGTAAAGGTGCATGCATTGTATAAAAATTAAAACATTCATTTTCTTCTAAGAACGAACACAGATTTGAACACTATTTGTCTGTTTCTGCCCTTTCATACCTATTTTCCTATCAAGCTAGAAATGATGGTAAAGGTATTCAGAAAACATTAAACTTTTCAGTAGTTCTTCATTTTGTTGTATTATAGAGTAAATACAGATTAATTAGATAACTAGTTTGAAATATGAGAATAAAAGTATTTAATAACTGCAAACCATTTGAGAGCATGTGAGTTGGGGATATTGTCTACAAGGAAAATATTTTTAAACTATAGAAAATTGCCTTTCTGAAACACAATTAGATTAAAAATTGGAACTATAACCTGAACAAAGAAAGAAAAGGCAACTTAAGAAAGAAATTATTTCACATATCTAATATTGGGAACTAATTTTATTTTTCCAGCCTGCAGATATTAAGTCAATGTATTATTATACGTATTATGAATATGCAAACTACAGGGATTTAGAAAGCTTGTTTTAAACACCACCAGAATTATTAATGAAAGAAAGGAGGCCAGATGTCAAATATTTATCCTGTTATGTATGTATGTATATATTTTGCCATTCAACTCAAGTTGGATTCCAAGACTCAGTTCTGACTCACGTAGTTTGTTTTCCATTTATAAGTTGCCAAAGACATAAAGACCACCTATATTAGTGCGTTTTCACACTGCTATAAAGAAATACCCGAGACTGGGTAATTTATACAAAACAGAGGTCTAATTAACTCACAGTTCTGCATGGCTGGCTGGGCCTCAGGAAACTTACAGTCTTGGTGCCAGGTGAAGCAGAAGCAGGTGTCGTCTTCACAAGGTGGCAGGAGAGAGAGTGCTAACAGGGGAAATGCCAGATGCTTAGGAAGCCATCAGATCTCCTGAAAACTCACTCACTATCACAAAAACAGCATGGGGGAAACCACCTCTATAATTCAATTACCTCCCCACCTGGTACCTCCCTTCACACCTGGGGATTATGGGGATTACAATTCAAGATGAGATTGGGGCGAGGACAAAAAGCACAAATAACCGTATCACCATCCTTGGAACATGTACTTCCCATTACTATATCTCAGTGATAAAACGTGGGTATTGATACCTGCAGAACTTTTTCCCCTATAATGTTACAAAACTAGGACAGCTGCATGAAGTCTTTTGTAAGATGAAAGACTATTTTCTCTTTGCAGCTTGCTAGGGTATTTAAGTTACTTATAATTCAGGATATAAATAAAGCAAACTCATACATCTTCCTACTGAACTAGGCACATAACTGTAATGGCCTTCATGTGAACAATATCTCTTAAAAGGTACCTAATGATATCTCTTACCTTTCTTACTTCTAGAAAAAAAAATAATTTACTCTAATGGCAATCATTAAATTCATTTTACTTTATTAAGGATTTTTTTTAAAAATTAGAGAGAAACCTTTGCATCACACTGAAAAGAACTTACATGAATACTTCCTTTTCAAGGTGCTTCCCGAGTTTAATACAAAAGAGATTCCTCTATGTTTATTTTTTCAACTTTGTTTTGAACCTGCAATTGACTCACTTTTTAGAATTTCTTTTCTGTGTAAAGGACATAATGTTTCAAGTAGTATATTTATTCCTTTTGTGTTGAGCAACAGGATATAATTCAGGTGCTGATATAACTGAATTATCTGAAGATTAATAATTTATTTCTTTGAGTATTTCTGCAGATATCCTTAGTCTTGGACATTCAATTTCAGACCATTCTGTATCACTTTCAAACTTTATGCTTAAAGCTAAAATATGCTTAAAGCTAAAATAAAGTCAAATGATTTGATTTTTAAATTGTACATCATTCGCAAGCAGCAAAAAAGCATTTTTAATCATGTGTGCATATCACTGCAGTCCCATGATTCCTGAGTGTGTGCCACAACCTCTAAACAGCTCAGAAATATGTTGTGTTGTGTTGACAATTGCCCATATTCATTTGAGAACTGTTAACCTAGATTTATTAAATGTAGTGCACTTTGGAAAATGTAAAATTGAACACAGGAGACTAAAATATAAGCTGCATTCCACAAGAAATAAATCCAGTGCCTTTGAGCCTCTAAAACAAGCATAAAATACACAGAGGAATGAAAAGAGACAATTTAGAGGGCAATAGTCCCTCAGCATCTTACAAGACTGCCCTTAGCAACTTGAAATATACGACTGTTCATATGCTCCGTGATTCTTTTACTCTGTCTGGTGCTTTTTCACCTTTTCTATGGGATTTTCTCACTCCAGACCCAGTGAAGAGCTTTGCTAATTTGAAATAAGTTTGGAATTCATACCATAAAATTTGCTAAAGTATTGAGTTTTAGGCATGATGCCAGTTGTATTCTGTAAGAATGCCTGCATTACTATAAACAAATCAGATAATTATGTAGAAACAAATCCACATCAACCTGAAAAATAATAACAAGTGTTGTGAAAAAGATAGTTCAGAAGTACCCAGACAGTTCATTCTTTGAGAGTGGAAAACTGGGCTTGTGTATTTGGTCAGTACTTGTATTGACAAAGTATTTTTAATTCTGGTTGAAGGATTTTAAATTTGACCATGTAATGGCTTTAATTCTCTGATAATAACCCCGTAATAACATTTAATTATCTAGATATGGGAGAAAAAAAAAAGGTAAACACATCATATCAAATGTACTGAGTACTTTTATTTTTTCCAAGATAATTCTAACAGACAAGAAATAATTACCTTCCTTTATCATAAAAATCCAGAGAGATTATAGACTACACTATACTCTTTCCAAATACAAACACAAATATAAACTAGTGAACACATAACCACGGAACAAAGGAAAAGCAAAGTATTCAAAAATGTGAGCTTCTGATTCATTGGTTTTTGGGGACTCTCTTAACTCCTGTGAAAGAGCTGATACCATTATATCCATTTAAAAAGGATTTTAAAATGTACCTTTTGTGTGAATTCTAATTTGCTTTATCTGAGTCTAACTAGTGAGTGGTCTTCAGGAGTTCTAGCTTGAAAACTGTAATTGAGAGTGAGAGAAGATGCAATGATGTGTGCGAATAAGACATTACAGACCTTCCTAAACCTTATGACCCGTAAATCTGTACACACATTACACACTTTATTGCCAGGTTTAAAAATCTGAAGTTAGTTTTAACATGTTTGTTGTATTCAACTGTATAGTAAACTTCTTGAGACAAGATAAAAGCTCTTCTCTTATATCTTATTTCACTCGATAAATATGAAGGCTTCCTTCTGAGTCATACATAGCATATACTTGAAATATATTGCTTTGAACAATAAATCTAGAAGAAAAAGAGGTGAGGCTACCAACATAATTTGAATAAGGAATCTCAGTGATTCATTAAAGATACATTCAGCCTTACATATTAAAGAAGTGTATGTCAGATCTAAAATAGACATCATGATGTGAAAACAAACACAAACAACAAATATCTCCGGAATAGTCTTAATAACCTGTTAGAGATATTTGATAATGTGTTATTTATTCTGAAATTTCTAATATATGTTATCATGTGTATAAAATTAAATGAAGACTTACATTTCTGGTGATGGTGAAGTAGCTTATATCAGAAAAATCTCCCTGTAGTTAACGATACACTCTATCATTAAAATAGATGAAAAATAACCATTTGAAGACAGACGTAGGCCAAACCAGAGGGTATTCAGCTGTTGAATGAAAAGGAGCACATGAGTGAAGTGTGAAGTGATGAAACTTTGAAATTTAGCAGTCTGATAAAGTTGAATATCATTAAACTAGCACAAGCACTAAATATTAATGATAGAAAATAAACATGGCTAAAAAGCCCAAAAAGGAAAGAAGGAAAATACAAAAAAAAGAAAAAATCCCAGCCAATTAAGCCAATGTAATACGAGAAAGGAGTAACAGAAAAACAAAAAAAAAGAGAAATGATAAATGGAAGACACATACCAAGATGGTTGACTTAAGCCAAAAGATATCAAAATTACAGCAAATATAAATGGAAAAAAAAAAATTCAATGAAGACAAGAGGTTTTCAAACTTGATGTTAATCAAGAAATAGCTGTATGTTGTATATAAAAGATGCACACAGTGTAGGTGTGGATATCAAAACAAGCATAGGTTGAAATGAATAATATGGAAAACAATACACCAGACAAACTTTCTGCTTAAAAACTTGTGCAGTTTTATTAACATCAATTAGTGCAGACTTCAAAGTAATAAATCTCACCAGAGATAAATTATTTCATAATGATGAACACATCAATTCATCAAGAAAATGTAACAAGTACAAATGTGTATTGATTAGAATTTCAGAATATATGAAATAAAACTGGAAGGTCTTCAGTTAAAAAGAGCTAAATCTACATTAATAGATGGAGATTTAAAAATTTTTAATTTTAATTTCAGCAATGAAATTAAAATCAAGATGAGATACCATCTTACTTCTTTAAGGATGGCTATAATTTAAAAATTTTTAAAAAATGATAGATGTTGGCATGAATGTGGCGAAAAGGGAACACTTTTGCACTGCTGGTGGGGATACAAACCAGTATAACCACTATGGAAAACAGTAAGTTTTCCATCAATCCCACTACTGGGTATCTACCAAAAGGAAAAGAAGTCATTATATGAAAAAGACACATGAACATTTATGTTTATATGAGCACAATTTTCAGTTGTGAAGATATGTAACCAACCTAAGGGCCCAGCAACAAACGAATGGAAAAAGAATATGTGGTATATATACACAACATTGAATACTATTCAGCCATAGAAAGGAACAACATAATGTCTTTTGCAGCGACTTGGATGGAGCTGGAGGCCATTATAAAACTAAATATTGTATGTTCTCCGTTGTAAGTGGGAGGTAAGCTATGAGGACGTAAAGGCGTAACAATGATACAATCATTTTTGGGGACTCGGAAGGCAAGGTTGAGAGAGGAGTGAAGGATAAAACACTACATATTGAGTACAGTGTACATTGTTTTGATGGCAAGTTCACTAAAATCTCAGAAATCACCAGTAAAGAACTTCTTAATGTAAGCAAAACCAACTGTATACCAAAACATATTGAAATAAAAATAGTTTAAAAAATCAGCAATAACTATAAAGAACAATATAAACCAAAAGAGCTTAAATTATACCTATAGAAAATTACACTGAACAGGCTGGGCGTGGTGGCTCACGCCTGTAATCCCAGCACTTTGGGAGGCCAAGGTAGGTGGATCACGAGGTCAGGGGTTCAAGAGCAGCCTGACCAACGTGGTGAAACCCCATCTCTACTAAAAATACAAAAATTAGCTGGGCGTGGTGGTGGGCGTCTATAATCCCAGCTACTCAGGAGGCTGAGGCAGGAGAATTGCTTGAACCCAGGAGGCGGAGCTTGCAGGGAGCTGAGATCACGTCACTGCACTCCAGCCTGGGCAAAAGAGCGAGACTCCATCTAAAAAAAAAGAAAAAAGAAAAAAGAAAATTACACTGAACAAGTGAAAAATATAAATTATATTTTCCAAGTTCACATTTAATATCCACCAACACAGAGGATGGGCTTGGCATCAAATAAAGACCAATGTGTTTCAAAAAGTGAAATCTTACAGACTATACTATCTGACCACAATAATAGTAAGTTAGAAATAAAAAAGAGATGCTTTAAAAAGCCCCACAACATTGGAAATACTATTAAATAAATCATAGAATTTTTAAAAAATCAAAAGATAATTTATTAAATCTTTTAAGATGAGTGACAAAAATCTAACATTTCAAAAGGTTGGGGGTGCAGTCAAAGCAGTGCCCAGAAAGAAATTGATTGCCTAAGTGTTCCTGTTAAATATAATTCTTTTTTTCTTGCCCCTTACCCATGCCCTTTACAGAAAAGCACTGATCTTTCTGTTACTATAGATTGGTTACTAGAATTTTATGTAAATTAAATTATACTGTGCATAATCTCTTAAAATCTGTTTTCTTTCAATCAGGGAAATCGTTTGAGATTTATTGATGTTGAAACAATAGCTCATTCTTTTTTTCTGCTTATTAGAATTTCATTAATAAATATACTAATGTTTGTTCATCCATTTACCTCCTGAGGGACATTTGGATTGCATTCCATTTTGGTTATTACTAATAAAGCTTTTATAGCCATTTGTGCATAATAGTTTGTGTATACATAGGATTTGGTATTTTTGTGTAAATGTCTGGATAATATAGTTGGCATTTGTTAACTATATTAAGAAACTGGAAAACTTTTCCAAACTTGTACCATTTTCTATTCCCCCCAGCAATATGGGAGAGTTCAAGTTTCTCTGTCAACACTTGGCATGATCAGTCCATTTAATTTTAACCTTCTTAGTAGATGTGACTGGTATCTCATTGGGATTTTAATTTTAATTTGTTTTTTCCTTAGGACCAATGACGTTGGGCATCTATGGCATTGGACATGCATAGTTTGCACTAAAATAAGCTTTTCATGTGTTTGCTTGTCATAAAGAAAATACAAATAAGTTGATAAATTAATCATCATTAGGTACATTACTGAAATCAGTCTGTCACGCTAGGTCTGTTCTACACTTCCTGTGACTTTCCTTCAAACTAGGATAGCCAGATAAAATGTAGGGCACTTAATTAAATCTAAATCTTACACACACACACACGCACACACGTATATAGCATATATATACACACACACGAAACGTGTACATATCTGTATGTACAAACATACAGATACAGATGTACAAACATACAGATATACACGTATGTAGCATTTTATGTGTGTGCGTATGTGTAGAGAGAGAGAGCAAGACAGTGAGAGATAAATTTTAAGGAATTTGCTATCATATTTGTGGAGGCTAGCCAGTCCAAAATATATAGGGCAAGCTGGCAGGCCGAAGATCCAAAGGAAAAGAAAAAAAAAAAAAGAAGAAGAAAAAAGCAGGCCTTATTCTCCTAAATTTCTTCATGATGGATAAATTATGTAGGGCAGATTTACACTATTATGCTATCTAGAATGCTGCGCACAAGCATTAATCAGCTAGAGAGAACAAAACGTAAACACTATCTGGGACTTCAGAGCCTCCGCAGGAAAAAAAAACAAAACACAGTTTGTGAAATTTATAACAGCACCCAGCAAAAACAAGGAGTACAGATTGAGATCCAGCCTGTTCTTTCCTAGCCAAGCCATGTGTCCTCTCCCAGGTCTGCTTCAGCTTGGAGGATGAGCCACCTTTTTCTTCACTTAGAGGCTTATCAAGCACCACCGTGCTTAGGACTTCTGAGAGGACATCACCTTTTTTAATTAGTGCAAAACTCATATTGATCTAGTTAGGGGATTTCTGGTCTTTCCAAGCACTGAAACAACTTCAACTCTACCTAACTCAGATCTGTGTAATCATTGTTCATCATTCCTTAGGTAAGTAAACCAAGCCACCTGTCTTGAATGCTCATACTCATGCCTTCATTGTCCCATATTCCATCACTTTCTTTCTCTCTAATACTTTCCAGCATAACTTCTATAGTTCTCATTCCAAGATTTAATATTCTTATGCATTCTAAACTAATGATTTCCAAATTAGACAATAATAACCATGAGATAGATGATTTCCTGCAGAACTTTAAATTTAATTACTTTAAAAAGCTATCCTAACTCTCAAATAACATCCCTTCTAATTTTAGATTTGAAAGTAATTTTTCCTTTATAAAGTCAATTTTATAACTGTTTTTTTTTTTTAATTGTCCTTCCATGGAAGAGAACTGACAACACTATTCTGATCTATCTTCTTTGAGATTACTGATATATAAAAAGCAAAAGTCTACATATCATTTTCCCAAAACACTTCTCAGAATCTCTCTGCTGCTGCAACATGGCTGAGGTTTGGCCTCATTTAGGGGCCCCAATTTTCCTGCTGAAGCAGCTCAGTTCCCTACATTATGGGATAGTTATGAGAATTGATTTAATGTATGCAATAGACTAACCTATGGAAGTAGGAAGAGATCCATAAACAGTAGCCATGGTTTTATTTGTGTTCTTGGGCAAGCAAAATAACATTTAAAAGTCAGTACTTTAAAGAACTTTCTTGCCAATTACAAGTTATGGAGAAGATGCATTTTAGCTTGTACATGCGGAAGTGCTTTTAAAATTAAAAATAGTGACCACAGGCAAACTTATTATGAAATGCTGTTGTCAAAGCAAAAAATTACACCAGACAATCAAACAGGCAAGCAAGAATTTGTTCAAGGCTATTTGCAATGGAAGAGAGAGGCCAGAACTCAGTTTGCACTCAACTCCCCTGAAACAACGGGGTGGAAAGCTTCAGAATTTGTATGAGCTGGAGTGGAAAGATCTTAGGCATTCTATGTTTGCTAATTGGCTTTACCTGAAGGAAAAGTAAACTTTCTCCTCCTATCTTCATGAAAGGAAGTAGCTTTTACAACTTGGGAGAAAGTGCCCAGTGAAGTGAAGACCTTACCCTCCCACAGAGACTGGGAGGTAAGGCACTATCTTCCTTGCTGATTGCATTTCAGAGGGATGGCTCCCAGGTCCTTGAGAAAGACATCCCTGGGTTGTAAAACTAGAAAGAGGTTTTAAAATGATTTACATCTCAAAGGGGCAGAAAAAGGATTAACAATGACAAGCTTTCTACGGTAAATGTTATAAGCAAAGGTAAATCAGAGGTCTAGTCTACTCTCAGGAAGAAGCCGGTCTAAACTGCAGGCAAATTGAGGAGAACTGAAGGCATTTTGGGTCCCTAGCTATATCAAATAAGGCCTTAAAACATAATTTCATAAGCAGAAAAAAAAACGAATAGCTAAATGGTAAAAATCAAGGCCACTTAAGGGAGTAATAAAGGTTACATCTAAGAAAAAAAAGGATTAAAATCAGCATCAATTTAGCAACAAAGAAAACTAGTCAAGAACAGATGAGATGTTTAACTATCAAAATCTGCTGCTTCTGAGACTTCTTTGCTGTTGTGTGCTTTCAAGGAACAAATACTTCTGTTTAATAATCCTGTACTATTATTAGAATCCATGTGTTAATATGTTTAAAATGTTTATAATACATGATTGGCACATTCGCAGCCATCGAAAAAGTGATTATTTACTTATTCTGAATTACTCTGTCCTTCTCCTCCTTACGTTTGTGCAAGCCATGCCTTGGGTATGTGCTCTAAGCTTTCAAAAATAATGGATTGCAAATGGAAAGGGTTTTCTAAACTAGCATGTGGACCAGCATTCAAAATCTTTGCACTTGCTTGAAGAGTACTGTATCTTGACGCAAGAAAGATAAAAATGGCACAGAGTAACAGAAGAATTCTTATTTTTTAGATTCTATGCTATAATTTAGGCCTTGATAGGATTTTCTTTCTTTTTCTTTCTTGATTTTTGAAATTGCCATTACCTCATTCTATGAAATAGAACGAGTGTTCCCAGCTTTGGTATTTTTATGATTCTTATTTTTATGATCATGGTTTATACATAATTGTACTAGGTTTAAACAAATCTCCTAGCTCTGGAAAAATTTTAGTAGTTCAAAACCAATCTGTATTATTGGGGAAAACACCTCTCAGTGATATTAACATTTGCTATGTGAAACAAACAATGGATCAAATGGTAGACTTTTGAAGCAGTGATATGGAGCCACTAATTTATTATATATTTTTAAAAGAATAGTTTAACTTCAAACAAGTTTTAGAAAATTATAAAATATCAATTGAAATTCTGAGTATTTTTCATGTTTGGGGATCGGTAATTGCATCATTTGAAAGGACATTGCCAAAATGGACAACTTGTAGACTATAGGCAGAAAGAAAATATTGCTTTAAGATTTGAGTTGTGATTTGACTCTGGAAGTCCTGCAAATCGGATTGAAATTATTTTTAAATTGGCTGTAATTTCTAAAATAGCTATATGGCATTTTATTGCTATGGTCACCTATCAATTAGAGGAGTGTTTTTTGTTTGGTTTTTGTTTTTTGTTTTTTCTGCTTTCATTTAAAGTGATTTACCTAAGTATTCTAAGGAAAAAAAAAAGAGTTTCTTAATGAAATACAATATGGATTTATGTTTTTTGTTTTCTCTGGTTTTTTTGAGATGGAGTCTCGCTCTGTGCCCCAGGCTGGAGTGCAGTGACACAAACTTGGTTCACTGCAACCTCTGCCTCCCGGGTTCAAGAGATTGTTCTGCCTCAGCCTCTCAAGTAGCTGGGATTACAGGTGTGAACCCCCACGCCCAGCTAATTTTGGTATTTTTAGTAGAGATGGGATTTCACCATGTTGACCAGGCTGGTCTTGAACTCCTGACCTCAGGTGATCTGCGTGCCTCCTTGGCCTCCCAAAGTGCTGGGATGACAGGCGTCAGCCACCGCACCTGGCCTTCTATCTCCCTAAATTGTATAAAATCAAGCTGTAACCCAGCCACTTGGGGGCATGTTCTCAGGACCTCCTGAGACTGTGTCATGGGTCATGGCCCTCACATCTGGCTCAGAATCTAGTCAAATATTTTACAATTTGACTTTTTTCATCAACAAAACACTAAGTTTTAAATTACATTCTTCTTTCCCTCTCTCCCATTAGTATTTATTTGATTGTGAAACAAAGTTTGTTGTTATTTCCCCCAATCAGTTGCAAAGTGGTGATTTGTCCTAGTACAATGTAAAAACCATTGTCATTAACTTTAATGTATCATTGTACTTCAGCTCCCTTGGCTCTAAGCCAGGAACTTATTAAAGCTGGTGTCAGATTGGCTCACTCCAGATTCGTTTTTACAAACATGTTTTCCTCTGTACCACTGCAGATCATAAGCCTGTGTGACCAAAAAAAAAAAAAAAAAAAAAAAAAAAGGCAGAAACCCTTCCTTTCTCACTGGCACAGAAGTGAGGCTTAATTCTATAGGCTACATTTGCCTTATCTATCAACTTTTTTGTTTTAATTCATTAGTTTTCATATTTTTTTCCTTGAGCTTCTTTGAAGTTCATACTGTTCTATTTCCATTAGATATTATTGTAATCCAGTGTCTCCAAAACATAATCTGATGGGTTATGTTATTAGCTTTTTATATCAAAAAAATGTCAAAACTCTATGTGACACTGACCTTTAAAACAAAAGCAAAAACAAAGAATAAGAAAAGTGTGCCCCAGGAAAAAGAGCCGGGTATAAAACTAATCATCTTATACAATTGCACCTTCAGTTGTAGGTTTCATAGGTGTTCTTAGGTGTTTAAATTTCCATCAGGTTTCTGAGAAAAGGAAGATAGCCCAGAGCAGTTTGAGTTATGTGAGGCATGCAAAATTTATCAGGCCCGGAGTGGTAGGAGTATGGAACCTCAGTCAGCT
Organism: Macaca fascicularis; assembly: GCF_037993035.2. NCBI lineage: Eukaryota > Metazoa > Chordata > Mammalia > Primates > Cercopithecidae > Macaca > Macaca fascicularis. The sequence goes on along the minus strand of NC_088392.1, from coordinate 14,876,596 downwards.
GCTGCCATGGCACCGATGCCTGGGGTCAATTGTTTAAAGCCACTTTTTTCCTGACTAGCTGTTTTATCCATTATCGTCACATTCCTGGAATTTGTGATGATAAAGAGCAATGTATAGACAATTAATAGTTGATTGTTTTGTTTTCTTTTTGTGACAGAGTCTTGCTCCGTTGCCCAGGCTGGAGTGCACTGACACAATTACGGCTCACTGCAAACTCTGCCTCTCGGGCTCAAGCGATTCTTGATTCTCATGCCTCCACCTCTCAAGTAGCTGAGACTACAGGTGCATGCCACCATGCCCAGATAATCTTTGTATTTTTTTGTGGAGATGGGATTTCACCATGTTGCCCAGGCTGGTCTCGAACTCCTGACCTCAAATGATCTGCCCACCTCGGCCTCCCAAAGTGCTGGGATTACAGGCATGAGCCACCATGCCTGGCCAGTTTAGGTTATTTTAATGTAAATTCTTGCTGAACCACTTTAGAACTGCCTCTTCTTTTTCTTTAAAAACCTACTTGTAACTGCTGCTAATTGGAGTGTGTATTCAGAGAGACTTGAATCTACGCTATCTGCTTGCAATCCTCAAGATTTACCAAATAAACTCTCCACTTATATTAATTTTGCCTCAGTTTTTTTCCTTCTAGGCCTACATTTCATTATTTCGTTTCTATTTTATTCTTATTTATGTGTCACAATCTTCAGCTAAATGAGGCAGAAGACTATTTGGCATGACAGTTGAGCAAAATTCTTTATTGAAACAGAGAATAAGTGAAAAATTGTATTAATGTGAAAAGTAAAAAATCTTTTTGGAATATAGGTTTAATGTACCTTGGAAATGTTGGTGGAACATGATCATCTTTTCTTTAAAATAATTTTTAAAATAATGAGGAAGTTTGTCTTTTAGAGAGTAAGTTTTAATACTGAGTCAGGAAGTCACTGGAGCAAGTTTTCCCAAAACCTGTTGGTCTTTGGGCAGTTTTGTGACTTACAGGGAAAAACAGTTTGAAACAAAAATGCATGTACATTTTACAAATTGAAATAAAGGGTTTATTATAAGTCTTTTATGCAAACTTCATTACATTTAAAACAATATCACTTTGTGCTATATGGCCTACCTTGTTGAGTTTGCCTTGGCTGCTACTAAATTAGCAGAGGGTCGTTTGTAAATGTAATTTTACATCTGTTTTTTGTCATTATCTTTATTAAGTTTGCATTTTAATCGTTACTGTTGTGTTCTATTAAATCTCCAAAATGCTGACTAAATTATTAGCCAAAACATGGGTTATTGAAGTAAAATGTAGTAATGTTATTCACATAATGATTACAACTAAAAATAACATTATTAATGCAAATAATCAGGGCCTAATGCCAGTACAGAATGTGAATTTATATGCTCTTGAACAGGTGATTCTGTAGCTGTATTAATTAATTCATGAAAAGCTGCTTTTTAAAAAAATTGCTTTAAAAAAAGAAGAAGGAATCTCCATGAATGGTAAAAATTGCATTCTATTAACTTTGCAATTCGTAGAGCCCTAGTTGCCACAGAGGTGCACAATATGAAAATGTATCAAAAGTCTCATGAGCCATCAATGCTTATCATGATTTATAGAATGCATTAATTTCTTGGATGAATCAATATCTTTTCCCTCCACAAGCTTAATAACAAATCCTTCTTACATATAATTAATTATTTAACATTAAAAGGTAGAAAAGTAGACGAAATTACAAAGGCACAATTCAAAGTGGCATGTCTCATAGCCAGAATGTAAACAAGAAACACTATTGCTGAGAAACATGCAAAGCAGGAAAAACGGGCCATTGGCAAGATAATTTGTCAAAATAAACTATTAAATGACACCTCATATTAATGCTATACAACATGGAATAACAAAAGCAATCACATTTGTAAACTAGGATATATACACTTGGATGAAACTGCTCATATCCAGAACAGAAATTCACACTTGACTTAATTGTAGTGTATACAAAGAGGAGAAATATTGGTTCTGTGTGTACTACAACCTTTGTGGACTGTCACATAAACTGGAAAGAGTGTTTAGGATGAATACCATCACCAGAAATTAAGAGCATTGTCATATTAAAAAGAAGATGAGTCCAATTATTGATCTGAGTTTTGTGAGAAAGAGATGTTAGAAGTTAACAATAAGCCTACTGATGTGAATTCAAAGTTAAAGGAATTACTGAAAATGTTGTGTAGCTCAGAGTGCTCTACAAGGAGATCTGGCATTAGAAAATATTCTACTTTTCTACTCTAAAATCCACTGACTCAAAAATATATGTTGAAAAAATTAGTTGGGCAACGATTAGAGTGGGCCCTCTTTCTTTGCCACTTTTTGGTTATTAAATTCATTATTTCATAAAATATGCAGAAAATATTTACAATTTCAAGGTATATTTCTTAAATTACAGAGAAAACTTGGAGTTATCTTGACATTATCTGCAGTGCAATTTAAAAAGTTTTTATATCTAGGATAATATTAAGTGATGATCAATGAACTAAACTGGAAGTGTTTTTGTTACAGAAAGAGGCTAGTCTGTGGTCACTGCCCCATAGATTCAACTTGGTCCCTGCTCATCTCAAAGGGCTGGACTCTCTTCTGTAATGAAGATATTAACTTTTTATTGTTGTAGTTTAGGACATTGAGAGTCTTAGTTCTCTATCCTGTAACATTATTATTTTAAAGTCACAAACATCATAGTTTTCTTAGAAGGATGATATAACATTTTGAAAACAATGTATACTTTATCCCCTATGTTTGGTAATTTCTGAAATATTTCCTGCTTAATTCTACATATCATTTAGAAAAGCTGCATGCTATACTTCTTTAAAAGTTTTTTTTTAATTGTGTTTGCTATACTCTTTAATGAACTATGTATCCTTGTTTGACTTTTATATAGCATGAATTTAAAGAGGGCTCTGAGTCAATCGTATGATACTACTAAAATAATGACATATTCTCTTACCTGAGACTAAGATGACCAAGCATAACGGGTTACTTTCTTCTCAGCTTCTCCTTTAAGGTTGCTGTTCATTTAATGTATTTTTCATGGAAGTTGATTATTTTTCAACTCCATGGGCTCTGTCTTATAATAAAATATAATTGCACCACTGCATTTGATCCTAATTAGATTGACTTACAAATTTTATTTATTTATCCCAATTTAATTAAGCTTTGTGGGTTCAAGATAATTGTTATCCCCTAAATGTTCTAGCCCAGCTGTTATAAACTCGTAAAGAGCATCAATGCCTTTCAATTAATAATGCTAATAATGCTATTGATTAGCCCTATGAGTTATGATCCTTGCAGCACATTTAAAATAATTTTAGTCCACAAATCATCTGATATTAGAATTTTTTGCCATTTTCTCTCACTGTCCAATATATCACAAATTGTTCCTAAAATGAATAAAAACATTTTTTACAAACCTTTCAAAGTCTAGGTCTCTAGGGCACCCAAGTTGATCAGAGAAGCCAAACTCATTGTGACTAATGCCATTTAACAAATGGCACAATTTCAGCTGCTACACACTAAATTCTATATGTTGAAGCAACCAAAGTGAATAGATATTTGTGAGTGTTACATTTGGATATTGCGACTTCTCAGACATCTCTCTTCTTAATGCTGCTTCGATTGTATGATTTGTCATACCAAAAAATTAAAGTACAACTTTGACCTAATATTATCTTATTAAATTTCCTGTTATTGCTAATTCTTTGTCCTGCAAAATTCTTCAAATTATATAATATGATTTATTTTTGAAAACTTATTTTTACATTCTCAATCATAAAGGAATTTTTTATGAATTCAAAAGAATTTTATGAATTCAAAAGGAATATATATTCTCTGAATATATATATTCAAAGAACTATATATATATATATATATATATATATAGTGTGCTACAATACCAAACATTGCCAGGATCTCACATTTTGATCTATGGTTGCAACACTTTGAATTCCTACAACTTCTCCTCTTCACCATGCTCTAGTTGACATTTTCCAATACAGATGGGTCACATCTGCAACTTATGTACGGAATTATTTGCTTATTTTTATTACAGTTTTATTAAGGTATAATTGAACTATAATATATAGTACATGGTTAAAGTGTATCATATGTTTTCACATGTGGTGATAATTCATCACCATAATCAAGAAAATGAACCTATCCATCACCACCCAAAATTTCTCTGTGCCCCTTTATAATCTTGTTCTCTTGTCCTTTTGTGTCTCCACCATCCACAAGCAACCAATGATCTGGTTCACTATAGAATAGTTTATTTTTCTAAACTTTTATATGAAAGGAATGCATTTTCTAAATCCAGCTTCTTCTGTTCAGCATAAACACTTAATACCCATCCACATTGCATTGCTATGTGTGTCCATAGTTTCTTCCTCTTGTTATTGAACATTAACTCTTTGTTTTTTGCTTTATTTTCTTTTTTTCTATTTATTTATTTAGCCTCTTTACTCTGAGGGCACTGTCTCAGAGCCCATTGTATAGATATTCTATAATCCTGTGGGTGGACATTTCAATTGTTTTTAGTTTTTAGCTATTTCAGATAAAGCTACTATGAATATTTGTGTAGAAATCTTTTAATGAAAATACTCATTCATCTCCTCTAAGTTAGGATTGGCTGTGCCCTGTGGTGGGTGTATGTTTATCTACCACACTAGTACATAAGCATTTCAAGTGCTCCATATGCCCACCAACACTCTACAAGCACAGTCTTTTTAGTTTTAGGCATTTAAGTAGACATGTAGAGCTATCTAGTTGTGATTTTAACTTGTGTTTATCTAATAACTCATGATCTTGAGCCCTTTTCATGTGCCTTTTTTCTGTCCACATAATTTATTTTTGGTAATACATCTGAGGGTATTTGGAGGGTTCGCCTAATTTGTTTCTGTCCCTCAGAAATCAGTGTCTCTCATCGTTTTGTGCCTCATATTGTAAGAGTGATTTGATTTTATTTTTCTGGCTTTGCAATTGTAGAGAATAACTCTAGCCTCTGTTATTCCATTTTGACCAGAAGTAGAAGTTCCCATATACACAATGAAATGTTTAGCCCTCTTCCAATGAATCCATGTGGATTTTACCTACATAACAGTCATTTATACCTAAGCATTTCAGGACTTTGTCTTTCTTCCTTATTTTAGTCTTGTCATTCAAAGTGTTCCAAGGTCCATACCCTTCTAAATGTGATATTCTATTTTTACCATGCTGATTCATTCTCTCACACTTGAGGCACAAATAAATAAATTTATTTGAGGTTTCTACATTTATTCTGAACAATTAGTTTGATACTCTGCTCTGTTTACTAGAGACATAAAATTTACCCTGTAATATTGCTGGGCTTGTTATAATGTACATATTTTTTACTGTATTTGCATACATTCTTCAAGTGCCAGCTTCAGATCTGTACACAGAACTGTCATTAGCATTTGTTTCAAGTCATTGATTATCTGCTTTTCTTATTATATGAAGTGGCACAGTTTGATGCTTTTCATAGTTGAATGTATTCCCATACGGCCCAGCAAGCAATTGGGAATTAATAATTATCCATGGCTAATCTCCTTATGGCTGACCCCAGCTTAGGGAGACAATAGTTGTCCAGTGAATCCTGGCCATCTGCATTGAGGTTGCCAGATGGGCTTTAAAGTGTTTTCTTTATCACCATAAGTCACTGTAAATCATTGTTTTATACTATTGGACCATATATAAACGGTATTGGCTGGTTCTTGTGAAATTAATTCATAACTACAGCTTCAAACCATCGAAACTATCATCAAAATTAGAAGAAAGAGAGTAATATAGAGATAAAAGAAAACCTATTAAATGCTTCCTAATTATAGGTAGTTTAGGGTTTTAAAATTTATTTCTCACGATATTAATTACCTATATATTAAGTAAATTCTGGACCTTAAACATTATTTCTCTGTTTTGGGTCTGGCTCTTGGGTAATTAACCCATAATTTATCTTTTATTTAGTCAAAGGTAATTTTCTTTCTTCAATTAATATTTTTCTTGAATCATGGTTTCATCAGTTTTGTTCATTAAGTTGTAACTCTAGAGTTTGTAAACAAAACTCTAGTTCATGTTAAAACAATAAACTTTGCGAATTAGTATTTTCCCATAATGAACCATGTAGATTTTGTTCAAATCTACTACCAGCTATATTTTAACAAAGATATGCTAAGAAAGTGTTATTTTATTAGGTTCCTTCAGGGTAGGCATGGTCAAATACATATAATGGAATGGCTTATTTATTGGCTGCATCTAATATGTTTTATATATTCCATCATTTTTATTTCCCAAAAGGAGTTTAATGATGTGGGTAACTCATATAATAGGTTACAGATGATCAAAATATACTAGGTTATAAGGTTGGCAAATATCAGAAAGGGCTGAAACACATGAATAACTGACAGTTTTGTTTCATTTTTTTTAATTTGTTTTGTTATTTTTCCCCATAATGACTAAATGTTTAGGAGAATGTCACCTTGGGTTTTCAGTTTCATGCATTCTGATGTTTTAGTCTCATTGTTTAATTTAAACAAAGTAGGTGTAGCTTGGATTGGATAGTCCTCACATGACCCAAAGTGGCATATATGCATGTTGAACTTAAATCTGACTGGTAGCCCAAAGAAGTATTTAGGTAATATATTTATCTTATAAAATATTTTCACCTAATTATGAAGACTATAAAATAACTACATTATGAATGATTTATGAAAATCAAACCTTTTTTTCTGGAATGAGTTTAAAATTGCCTTATTGTGATCAAGCTAGTCAATTTTGTCATGAAGTATTATACAGAATACTCTGAATGCTCATACTTAGGTGGCTAAACACCTTCAATAGCCTTCTTTATAGTAGCGTCTCTCGAAGGATGATCACTGAGCAGAAGCATCAGCATTACCTGGGAACTTGTTAGAGATGCAAATCTTGCTCCAGTCTCCTTTACCCCAATGTTTCTTTCAGATTTACTGTATCAGAAACTCTGTAAGTAAGGCCCAGCTAACTTTAATAAGCCCTCAGGGTGATTCTGAGCACACTAGAGTGTGAATTCACTGTTTGAATAATCTTATCTTTTTATTTAAAAAGTCTGAGACTGTTGTAAACTGAAGTACTCAGGGAGATGTCTATCATTTATTAACTTATTTTATTCAAACACTCGTCTTATGAGTGTTCAACTGATGTCATATGCAAAACTGTAGCAAACTAACTTAGGACATGGTTGAAATCGTTCTTCATAAACATGAAACCTTATGATATCAAATTAAGGACATTGCAAAATATTATGTTTTGTATCACTAATTTAAAATTTTTTCCTGAAATTGTTAATAATTTGAACTAGCCATTCAAAGGCACAAGCTAGTAACTGTAATTTTTTATTAAATTAGGTCATTTTCTTAATCTGCTTATTAATGTGTTTTGAATATTATAAGTTTCTATCTAGATATAATTTTAATAGTAAAATTTGTTGAGTTTAAATTAATACATATTGCTATATTTGCTTTAAATGATGAGAATACATAAAAAACTTTTTAGTAACAGTGGCATACCTACATTATTCTACAAAAATTTTATTTTATAATAATAGCTTACATCAAAATTATTTTAACAAACTATTGATCTCCATCTTTTCTTCACTTGTCAGACACAGTTTTTATTTATTCCTTTCATTGTTTGGAGAGTAAGAATCTCAAAGAATCCAATTCGATATAGTGTAATAAAACAATAAAGTCAGTTCAGTTGATTCTAATGTTTAGCAGCTTTCAATACACTGAGAAGTGATAGTTACAGAAATTGGGGCTCTGAATAGTCCATCAGAGCATTCCTCTTGATACTTGGCATGAGCATGAATCTACAAAGACAACAATAATAGTTAAGTTATGTCTGAGGAATGTCAAGAATTAATACAAGCGAATTACTCATGGCAGCTGCCTAGTCATTTCCAAAGCAACACATAATATCCCCTTTTGTTTATTTCCTTATGTCCCTGAAACCCGTTTGCATAGATATACAAGGCATACTAGCAAAATCACTATGCTTTGCCACAAAGCAGCATTTTTAAGAGCAATGTAACTTTCATTTTCCCTCTTTACCCCATTACTTCTCCCACTTTAGAAAACATTAGTATCAAATCTCACATCTCAGGAACTTAGGTACATTATGTATTCTTTAGGGGACAGAATTCTCAGTACAAGACTCAGATTTAGACCCTGTTTATGCATGTAATGAAGTGGCAGAGATGATGCAGTGAAAATAGAAGCCATTTTGAATGAGATAAACTTGGAATCCTTGTTCTGACATTCACTTACTCTATTCTTTGGGCTATTAAATTAACCCTTCTCGGTTTCAGTTTCTTCACGTGTAAATTAATGTAACAATACTTGAAATAGTTACTGTAAGATTTAATGCTTTTGTTGCTTTCCTTCCTTCCTATAACTCTCCATACCTCCTCTGGTGATTTTATGTGTGGTTGTCAATAAAAGCAGTTTACATGCAAGGTAATGATCAGTAGTACATTTTCATTAATCATAGCTTGCCTTGAAACAATGATTTTAATTTCTGATTCTCTTACTTTTCTGCTGCTCCAGCTCTGCAGTTTTAATAAGCTTTTGTTGTGTTCTTTAACACTATTCTCATGGAACAGGAGATAACTTTTAGCATCCCTCCAGTATTAAATATTTAATGATGTTTGAATACTAACTTGTTAAGAATGTTTTAAATCATTCTGTAAATACACTGGCACAAATCATAAAGGTTTAGACCTCTGCTAGATACTAAGAAAAACAAGGAGTTTAAATCCACTACAAGCTAGGAGATTTTATATGGTAAGGAAAGCAAAAAATGTATTTTCATTTATTTCTCTGGCGTGAGAAAGTTTTTCACTAATTACTAGTTAATGATCATAAAGTACATTGAAAATATGTAAGTGTTGTATATAGTCCTTATAATGATGGAACCTTTATGACTCTTTCAAATTATATGATCATTTAACAACATTTAAAAACCCTTTATGCTAATTGCTTCTCTTAGTCATTTACTTTGCAGGGTGATTGCTCCCATTCTAAAAGACAGATACTCATATTCTCTGAGCATTCATCCTATCGCTAGTCCATGCCTTCTGGTTTTCATATTTGACTTTAGCTCAAGTATTCTTCTAACTACTAAAGCATATATATTCCTTCAAATGTGATATATAAATAACGTCAGTGGAATAGATTCTATCTTTAGTGTCTTGCTTTCAACATTAGGAGTGTATAAATTCTGTTGAATGCTTAAGTCTCTAATATCACAAACTTATGTTTTTATATTTCATCTTATAAACTCCTTATTTTAACCAACTGCCACATATCCTTCTTCCTCCCTCTCTCAAGATACAAGTTCAATTCTCTTGTGTATGGCTTGACGGCACATTTTGTGTGCAGCTCTCTAAAGACTGCCATAGCAACATAAAATGATAACTTATGCTTATATGAACTTTCATGTATTGGAAAAATAAATGCTTGGCATAACATCAAATCCTTGTCTATATTTGTTATTTCTACCCTCTGCTATAATATGAAAATTATGGGCAGGTTGTCTCTCTTTCATCTTTTTTCATGTATGGAGATCTAAATTAGCTGCTATGATTCATCCTGACCTTCTAACATCACTTTGTAGTCAGAGTCCCTTGGTGCTCAATTCTGTGTCTGAACTGAGCAGCAATCAATTTATCACTGAGCAGAGGAAATAGAAATGGAGGAGAATGAAGAGTGTGTTAAAATACTTAATGCATGCAGGGCTCAAAACCTAGATGACAGGTTGATGGATGCAGCAACACCATGGCACATGTATACTTATGTAACAAACCTGCATGTCCTGCACATGTATCCCAGAACTTAAAGTAAAATCTTAAAAAAGGGATGCATATATATGGTTGGCTGTATATAGAAACTAAACTATAAATACATAGTGGGTTGAACTTAACAGTGATTTATAACTAGTAGTAATTAATGTCTGGTTATCAGAGATCATTAATGGCATGGGATGATAATATCTGTTAACATTATTTATGTTCTATGATCTCGGAATTATCATTGCTATACTTAATGTATTCATTATTACCATACCAATTTATCAAGAGCTACATATTAATCACATTTAAGCTTACTTTAAAAGAGAATCAACATTAAAATTTGTTTTTTATAAATTAATTTCTGTAATTTCATCTTTTTTTTTTTTTTTAATTTTTTTGAGACAGAGTCTCACTCTGTCGCCCAGGCTGAAGTACAGTGGCGTGATCTCGGCTCACTGCAAGCTCCGCCTCCCGGGTTCACGCCATTCTCCTGCCTCAGCCTCCTGAGTAGCTGAGACTACAGGCGCCGCCACCACACTCAGCTAGTTTTTTGTATTTTTAGTAGAGACGGGGTTTCACCGTGTTAGCCAGGTTGGTCTCGATCTCCCGACCATGCCATCCCCCCGCCTCAGTTTCCCAAAGTGCTGGGATTACATGCGTGAGCCACCGTGCCCGGGAAATTTCATACGTTATAAGTACTAAATTCATACTTCTAATTTAGTACTTAAAATGAATGCTTTCAGCTACTCTGAAAAAATCAAATGACAAAACAAATATGCGTTTTCCAAAGCAAGGAACATATAACTAGACAGACATATTGAGAAAATATTAGATTAGCATGCAGCATAATTCAAGTATTTGACCTCAATTATGGTCAACTTTGGCTTGGGCTGGAACGCTTGATGCCTCCTTAGCCATGGTCGCTATAGGTCTGAAGCACACCTGAAGTACTAAGACCGGAGCTCTTGGGGAAGAAGTCATCATTCAGGTCTATATTACTTTTTGAATACACAGATATATAAATGGATATTTTTTAGTGGTAGATAAGGTGGAAAAATGATACAAATTTTCTATTATTGGGGAGTTTTAATGTGTATAAGAAAGTCGGAGAAAGCAAAGGACTCAGAATGGCTTGAATATGGTTTTATCTCTTTCCACACTTTAGCCAGACCAAATGTTCTTCCGGCCTTGACACAAACCGTGGATTCAGTACTAGGTTCTTGTTCTCCAACCCAGAGAAGATGGAGGAAACAAAACATAACAAATATAAAAGACAAGTACATGTGGATAAAAATAGTTTCTGAGATATATATCTTCTAAGAAGTGAAAGATTTCAGAGAAGTCTCTGGAAAATGCAGGATGATGATGATGGTAGTAGTGACAAACCTGATAATTATCATACAAATAATGAATTTCATTGAAGGTGTGTTATGTACCAGACACCATGCCAAGTGTTTTACATCAATAGTCTCATTTAATCCTTATGGCCATTCCATGATTTATGCAGTTATCTCAGAAAGATGAGAAAAGGTACTTACACACAGCATAGTATTTGGGTAATATGTGAATAAGAAATGGATCTAAGTGCATATTAATGGAGGTGACAGGTATGTGTTCTGCTAGCCAAGACATCATTTAGACTGACAAAAATATGACAAGCTTAAGGACTGAAGTAAAGGCTGAATTAAATAATGATGGACATGGTGGGAGTTTACTGGAGACAGGGAGAAGTAAGAGGGCAACACAAACAGAGAGAACAGGTTGAAAGACACAAGAACATGTGAAAATACATGGTATGTTTTGAAAATAGCAAGAATGTTAAGGAAAGTAAAAGAAATGAAGCTCAACTATTGGGCAGATGGGAAAGGTCTGTGTAAGGCTTCAAAGACCTTCTAAATCTGACCTCTGACACTTCTTGGCAATCTGAATCTGACCTCTGACATTTTCTTTGCTTCAGCTATACTAGAGAAGTGACCCAGTGTCTAGGGGAAGCCACAATCTGCATGTATTCTATGTCCTTCAACATAGTATTTCCTTTGCTTGAAACCTGTTTCATGTGTCTTCTACCCCTCATTTGGCCACTTCTGCTTCCACGTTGCCTTCTTAGGGGAAATGTCATTCACGTAGTGTACTTTGTCCTAATCCCCAGACTTTATTTTTATTAATGGCTTATTCCCATATTTTTATTTTTATTGACTTATCACTATTATTTAAATTTCAACTTCTAATTTGGATGCAGGGAGTACATGTACAGGTTTGTTAATGGGAACACTGTGTGATGTTGAAGTTTAGGGTACGGATCCCATCATGTAGGTAGTGGGCATAGCACCTGATATGTACTTTTTAAACCTGTGATCCCTTCCCTCCCTCCTCCTTCTAGTAGTTCACAGTGTCTGCTTTTCCCATGTTTATGTCTATGTGTGCTTAGTGCTTAACTCTCACTTATAAATGAGGACGTGCACTAACCCCTAGACTTTAGCAGGCACCCAGAACACTCTGATAGCAACTCATTCTTCCTCTTTCCAATCACCATCCACTTGTAATTACCTGTTCAGTGGCGGTGATACCTGACAACAAGATTCATGAAGGCAGAGACAGTATTTAATTCTGACAGATAGCTTTGACACATAGTAGAAGCTCAGTAGATATTTTGGGAATAAATAAAGAAATAAATTCCATGTTAAGGAGTTTATCATTTAAACTACATAAAATTTTAGAGGTTTTAATCAGAAGAGTGGAAGATATTATTTGGGAATATAACTTTATAAGAACTTAATTTACAACAAAGTGGCCCCCAAATCAAAAGAAAATAATAAATAACCAAACATTTGGAGAAAACTGATTAGTCAAAAGGACAGAAATAAAACTTAATTCTTACTCTAACTCTAGAGGGATTAAAAACCTGATTGTAGCAAGTTTTACTATACTGGTAATATCACTGTGGAAGATAATCATTATGCTCTATATTGTGAAGGACTTGCTAAATAAGATTAAAAAAACAAATTCACAAATCTTAAGGCTAAAAATCAATAAATTTGATTATATCAAAAATTAAAGTCTTCCATTTAGAAGGATAGTAAAAACAAAGTTAAAACATCACTGGCCTTTTGGAAGGTGACGTTACATGTCAATGAAAGGATCTAAGCCAATTTCGCTTAGTGTTTTATATCACAGGCATTGTAGTTACACATGTAAGGACTGAAACACAGCTCTGCTGCTTGCTGTCTGTATTTTGAAAGAATGATCACTTCATATTGCCACAATTTAGTTTTTACATCTGTAACATAGCTTTAGTAATGATCAGTTAAAGTGTAAGATTTTCATGAGTTGTAGTTCTACGAGTCACTTGCTATTCAACTTCAGGAAACAAATAATTTTTTTTTTCTTTTTTTGAGATAGTGTCTCACTCTACCACCCAGGGTGGGTGCAGTGGTGCAATCATGGCTCACTGTAGCCTCCACCTTCTGAACCCAAGCAATCCTCCCACTTCAGCCTCCTGAGTAGCTGAGACAACAAGCATGCACCACCATGCTCAGCTAACTTTCGGATTTTTCACAGAGACAGGGTCTCACTTTGTTACTCAAGCTGGTCTTGAACTTCTGGGCTCAAGAGATCCTCCCGCCTTTGCCATCCCAAAGTACTGGGATTACAGGCATGAGTCACTGCGCCTGGCCTTGGGCAACCAATAATTTTTTTTAGATTAAAATTGCTTGATATCTTAAACTCTCACTACTTGCTACCTGAAATTCAGGAACTAAATAAAGACAATAAAACGATATTCTTTACAATCTATCAAAGCTATCTGAAATCTTTATCTGAACTGTGAAATGGAATAGATAGAGACAATGATGGTAAAATGTGCATACAAATTCACATGGTTGCTGCAGTTAAATATATTGGGAAAATCAGTAGTGGCTTGGTATTAGTCTTTGTTCAACTAATCAGTAACAGGCCCCATCTTTCTGGAATGAAATAAACTTAATATATCTTTTGGAAAAAGAAATTAATCTAGACCAACATAATGAGATTTTAAGAGAAAGGAACATATTGTACCACTTTTTGCCAGCACACAAATATCTGCTTATATGGCTTCTCTTACATTTATTTTATTTCATTTTGGTATGATATTATATTCATAGACTGGTATTCAGATTATTTAACAAATAGGGATCATTTGAGATCTAAACAACACTTTCAAAAATGTCAAATTATTACTTTTATATGTTAAAGTGCTTTTTGCTGTCATATAAAAAAGTTACTAAACTTCATGAAATATAGATTATATTCCAAACATATTTTGCAAGAATACTGCATATTTTTCAGGATACTCATATGAAAGATGGTTTTCAGTATAGTTTGTTTCTGTTTTTTCTCTTAGTCATTTTTAGGAAGCCATTTATGAATGATTTAATTCAAACATCTTTTGCTAAGTAAAATTTCCATATATTTTGGAACAATAATTCAAAGAATATGGTATACGAAATGGAGCTTATAAATATCCACGCCTTAAAATTTGTCATTTCTTTCTATATTTGAGTGTTAAAATCAGTTGATAAGTAAAGACACTTGCATAGTAGGTGATATGGTTTGACTCTGTCCCCATCCAAATCTCATGTTGAATTGTCTCTCCTATAATCTCCACATGTTGTGGGAGGCACCCTGTGGGAGGAAATTGAATAATGAGGGTGTGTTTTTTCCCATGCGGTTCTCATGATAGTGAATAAGTCTCACGAGATCTGATTTTATAAAGGGCAATTCCCCTACACATGCTCTCTTACCTGCCTTTGTTCCTCCTTTACCTTCTACCATGATTGTGAGGCCTCCCCAGCCATGTGGAACTGTGAGTCCATTAAAACTTTTTCTTTATAAAGTATTCAGCCTCAGATATGTTTTTATTGGCAGTGTGAGGACAGACTAGTACAGTAGGTTTTCTAAAGGTACTGGGCTCAGTGTGTGTATACACATGCACGTGTGTGTAGGCTATTCTTGAAACCTCATAAATATTTTGTACATTATGCTATATTGTTAGGAGACTCTCATTATGATGTTTTACAGAGCTTATTTACAGAGTTTATTCTATATCTGGGGTAGCAAAATCTGCTTCTCTAGAACAGATTTGTAACAATGATAATAATAATATGAGTTAATGCATTCACTGGGTATAACACTTTACATATGTTATATAATTTAATCTTCATGACAAAACTGTTAAGAAAGTAGTATTATCCTCTCTTAATGGATGAGTTAATTGTTTGCAGAGGCTATTAAGTTGATGTCATTGAAAAGAGTTGGACTATTGACCCAAGTCTGTCTGACAATGAAATTTGATGATGACGGATGCACATTAACCACAGAACAATATTTCTCAAAGTATGATACCAGGTTACAGATTGTGGTGTACTGGAGCTGCCTCCAACCTGCTCAGGAGATCTGATTATGTGCATATGTTTCTAGCAACCTGTTCAGCGACATCATGTGGAGACCTTGAAATGGGCCCTGGTGGGAGTATTCATATCATGGTAATAGGAAATGTGGCAAATCAGGGCTTTCATGTATCAGGAGAGGCACTTAGTCTGCATACCACTCACTGGCAAAGAATATCCTGCTAGTAGGATGCGAAGTGTCCAAAAAGGTAAATTTTAAAAATGTATATTTTGAATATCTCTACAAAATTGTACTTTTACCAACAACATAGGGGTTTTTTTTTTTACTAGATCTAAAACAATTTATTTTAAAAATGTTATTTGATTAGTTGTTCATAATTTTAAAGTGATGCCCTACCAGATCAGTTTACTAAGAATTCTAAATCAGTATTCTGTGAATTCTCGTTGCCATACAGTAATTGGCAAGTTTGTAAAGCACTTTCTCTCTCTGTGTATGTGAATGTGTGTATGTATTTGGAATTCCTGAAATTTTAAGTATTTGCTGTCAGTCCATGGTAAGCATGATCTTGAAATCCTCATTAAAATGTTTCTATTTTGCTTCTTAAATTGTAAGTCATCATTGCTTAAGTGTAGTCATTAAAATGTCAGTTTCTTTATGGTTTTTGGCTTATTATTTAATGTGTAATAACTCATATATACATCAATAGTGCTTTAGACTTATACTTTTAGATGCAATTTTATTTTATAGATAACTATCATACTTTATTTTTTTCATTTACTGGGGCATAACTGACAAAAATTACACATATTTAAAGTGTAAAACTTGATGTTTTGATATATATGCATTGTGAAATGATCAAATGGGATGATATTTATCAAAGAATACGAAGTTTCACTTTTGCAAAATGAATCCTTTATTGAGATAAATTAATAAAATGTTGGTTAACAATATATGCTTAGTTTCTTGAATTTAATGACAGAAAGCAGCTACTAAGGATTGAAAAATTCTTGTGAGGGGTTTGCTTGTTGGTTTTGACAAAATACTGATAAATAAAGCAGAGCAAATGCCCAAAGTTTTCTCTGAAAGGTAATGGCTCTAATGGATTTGGTGAATTTTTTACTTGAAAGTTGTAATACATTCTAAATGACCAGGTAATTACAGCTATTCTGAAAACATCTTAAAAATTACAAAACTGGTTGTATCTTACAAATCTATTCTAATTATTTTTAAAATTCAATGAAAACAAGTCAATAATAAATTATCTGGCACACATCTAGTATCTGTGTAGTAGACAGCCTGGTCCCCCAAAGAAATCAATTTCCTAATCTCTGGAATCTCTGATTATGTCACCTTCCATTACAAAAGTAACTTCATATAGGTAGTTAGGGTTACTGACCTTAAATGGGGGGATTTAACTAGATTATCTGAGTCTTCACAAAAGTCCTTAAAAGCAGAGAACTTTCTCTGGCTGGAGTTAGAGAAATGCAGCAGAAGGCAAAATCAGAAAGATTGGAAACATAAGAGGGTCTCACCTCTCCCTGCTGGAGGGGGCCTCACAGAAAGCCTGAGAAGATATGGGAGCAAGTTTCCAGGAGCAAAGACAGGCCTCTGGCTGAGAGCTAAGAGTCATGAACTTTGGTTCTACAATCCCACTGAGCTAAACCCAACCACCAACCTGAATGCACTTGGAAGCAGATTCTTCCTCTGAGCTTCCAATAAGGAACTCAGGCCTTGACACCTTGATTTCAGTGAGGCTAGTGAGACTCTAAGCTAGGGGTACACTCGAGCTAGCAGAGTTCTAACCTGCAGAAGCTGTGAGGTAGTCAATAGGTGTTGGCTTAAACCCTAAACTTAAACCCATGTGAGAAGTTCTTACATTAGTGAAAGGGAATGAATAACCTTGCTTTAGGAAGCAGGCATTGCCATTTACCAGGGTTCAGGAAAGTACTTGGCTGGTAGCATGGATCAGATGCTGAGACTAAGAAGGCGGTTAGGAGTTGCAGCAGAAAACAGAGGATTATAGTGCACTTATTTTCCTCACTCAACTGGATGCGTTGCCTCTGAATTTTTTGGTGACATTACAACCACAAAGCCAAAAATAAAATCAACTCAAAACATGTAGTATTGTGTGAAAGAGTACCCTAAGTTTTTGATTCATCTCTCATACTACTATGCCACCTGTCTCATCCTGAACCTGGGCTGTGAAGTGTAACTTTGATATTCACAATTTTCTGCTGCTATGAAATGTGATAGTGGAAATGTTGCAAAATTATTTTTTTCAATACTGCCAATTTCCAACAATATGTGTTCCAACTCAGATCTCACTACTGAATTGCTCCCTTAGCAGAACTTCTCTGCAGAGATTGTTTTTTATTTGAATAAATACTTGAAGAAAGCTTTATGGAATTAGCTTTAAATGTTTCTTGTCAGATATCTGTAAAAGACTGTTATTCATTTGAACATTTTATTACTTTGAAAAAATGTTCTATATCCAAAACACATATGGAAGTATCAGTAGTTTGCTAAATTCTGTGAAAAACACTCCTTCCCTTCCTTTGTTTTTGCCTTAATTTCATCTAGATTTTCCATATCTCTTCACATATATCATTCACTGATTTTCTTCCCCAGCCACGTTTTAGTAAAGTGTGCTCATTTAAATGAAACAGTCACCTGTCCTTGTCGTTAAATGGTATCCTGTCCTAAGAATTTAAAGACCTCTGAGTAGCATACCAGAAAGGTTAACGGCAAATGAAATGGTGCATTTCAGTGTTACTGTGGACTTCATTAAAATTTAGTATTCATTATCAGTCTTTTCTAAGATCACGAGTTCTATTGAATCATTTGATTTTGTCCTTGCAGTTTCATCAGTAAGTCAGAAAACTTTATTTCAAACACTTCTTTTAAGCATCTGTCAGCATCATGCTAATTACCCAACACCACCCAAGTGCCAAAGAAGAAAACCTTTACAAGAGGCAGAGTTGATTCATCAGAATTCATCTTGTCTGTTTTCACTACAATTTCATGAGTGTATGCAATCTCCATTTGTGTTCAAGAAGCCTATACTTTAACCACTTTTTTCTTATTAAAATGACTTAATTTGCTTATATGACATAGTATTTTTTCATTATGTTTTTAAAATAATACATGCTCATTACAGAAAATTTGAAATATAGAAAATTAAAAATTGAAAATAAAAGCTGTACATTATTATCTCTGTACCAGAGAAAACTTCTGTTATCATTTTGGTATATTTGTTTCTGGTAGTTATACGTAACCAAGATTTTACTATGTAGACAGGTTTTCAGTCTCTTTTCTTTTTAATATTTATTTCTTTATATTTAGAGACAGGGTCTCATTATGTTTCCCAGGCTGGCCTCAAACTTCTCAAGTAATCTTCCCAAGTAGCTGGGACTACAGGCGTAAGCCACCATGCTTGGCTCTTTATCTCCTTTCTTTTGCTTAACAATATATTATGCATATTTTCTCTTTTCCTTAACAAGTCTCTCAAAGTAGAATTTTTGGCTGGGTGTGGTGGTTCTTGCCTATAATCCTAGCACTTTGGGAGGCTAAGGTGGGAAAATTGCTTGAAGCCAGGAGTTCAAGACCAGCCTGAGCAACATAGAGAGACTCCATCTCTACAAAAATTTTAAAAATAGCTAGGCATGGTGACATGTGCCTATATTCTTAACTACTCTAGAGATCGAGTCAGCAGGATTGCTGCAGCCTAGGGAGTTCAAAATTGCAGTGAGCTAGGATTGCACCACTGTACTATAGCCTGACCCAAAGACCTAGAACTTATCTTTAAAAAAATAAATAAATAAAAAATAAAATTCCAAACACTATCATATACATGTAGCACAATTCATTTAACCATTTTTTCTGTTACTCAATTCATCATTATCAAAGATATGCTTTTGTAACTAAAATTAAAATACACAATTTTTACATATAAATCTTCCTACAGTCCTTGATGGAATCCTAGATGTTAAATTATTAGGCCAATGTTTGTGATCCTTACGAAAGTTCCTGTTGCATACAACCAATTGCTTCTCAAAGTCTAGGAGATAGTGTCACATGATTACCTCTCTATAATTTATTTATTTAAAAATTAATTTATTATTATTATTTTTTTTTTTTGAGACACTGTCTTGTCTGTTCCACAAGGCTGGAGTGCAGTGGCATGGTCACTGCTCACTGCAACTTTGACCTCCTGGGCTCAAGTGATTATCCCATCTCAGCCACCTGAATAGCTGGAACTACAAGGATGCACCACCACATCTAGCTAATCAAAAAAATAAAATAAAATAAATTGTAGAGATGAAGTCTCTTTGTGTTATGCATGCTGGTCTCAAACTCTTGAGCTCAAGAGTTCCTCCTGCCTCAACCTCCCAAAGTGCTAGGATTACAGGCATGAGCCACTACGCCTGGTCTCCTTTCCATAATTTAATATTATTCACTTCTGCCAATTTGATAGGTGATACATAATATTCCATTATTTTAATTTGTGTTGCTTTGATTTCTAGTAAGACCATGTTTCAATTTATGATTCATTATCTTTAAAATAGTTGATGATAATATACCTTACACTTCTCTGACAGATATATTAAAATGACTAAATTGATCTTCACTGTAGTAGGTCTTCATGACTTCCTCGGCTTCTCCAGCACAGTAATTTTTGCACTAGATGTGTCATCCTCCACTTAATGTCTCTGTTTGTCATGAAACTATACGGATACACAGTTTAAAGCAGGGACATGGCAGCTTTTTCTCATCCAGGCTAACTCTGTTTATAGGTTTTATTTAAGGTAGTTTACAAATGCTCATGGCTCTTACAATAACATACAGATAAATGTTAGTTACTATTTGATAAATAATAGGCCAGAATATTGAGAAAGAGTAGACTGAACCCTTTGCATTTAAATTTTTGCAAGAGCATAACATCAATTAAATATATTTAAGACTTGTCAATAGTCTTGGACAGGGTCCATGCAAACAGGAAGGCTCTGGATTTTAAGCTTTATTTGTTTCATGATAAATCCATTCTGCACTCACTATCACACAGTGAGCGCAAAGCAACTCACTACTGCAAAGCAAAATTCCTGGCACATTTGAGAATCGTGAAAACCATGGGAAAACCTAATTGGTTAGCATATTCAGAGATATTTCCTCTAAAGAGGTGACATTTAGGTTGAGAACTGAAGAATGAAAGAAAAAGATAAAGGACGCTTATTCCCATAAGTAGAAATAACACTAGCAAAATTCACCACTCAGAAATGAAATTCATAACTTATGGTTGCTTAATAAGAGTGAAAAAACATTTAAAATGGATGAGGTAAAGCAACAGTGAAGCCATGCTTGTTTTTGTAGGACAAGTAAGTACCATGGATTTTGTCTAAGTAAGCCATCGAGTAGTGTTATATAAGGGAGTGACAATATGATATGCATTTTATAAAGACAATGCTGGGACCAGGCAAGTTAGCCAAATAGGAACAGCTCCAGTCTGCAGATCCCAGCAAGACCAATGCAGAAGGCAGGTGATTTCTGCATTTCCAACTGAGGTACCCGGTCATCTCACTGGGACTGCTTAGACAGAGGGTGCAGCCCACGGAGTGTGAGCCAAAGGTGAGGCTATGCCTCACCTGGGAAGTGCAAGGGGTCAGGGAATTTCCTCCCCTAACCAAGGGAAGCCATGAGGGACTGTGCCATGAGGGGCAGTGCTATGTGGCCCAGACACTATGCTTTTCCCAGATAATACACTTTTTCCACGGTCCTCACAACCTGCAAGCCAGGAGATTCCCTTGGGTGTCTACACCACCAGAGCCCTGGGTTTCAAGCACAAAACAGGGTGGCCATTTGGGCAGACACTGAGCTAGCTGCAAGAGTTTTTTGTTTTTTGTTTTTTTTCTCCGTACCCCAGTGGTACCTGAAATACCAGTGAGACAGAACCATTCACTCCCTGGAAAGGCAACTGAAGCCAGAGAGCAGAGTGATCTTGCTTAGTGGATCCCACCCCCAGGGAGTCCAACAAGATAAGATCTACTGGCTTGAAATTCTCGCTGCCAGCACAGTAGTCTGAAGTCAACCTGGGATGCTCGAACTTGCTGGGGGAGGAGCGTCTGCCATTACTGAGGCTTGAGTAGGCGGTTTTCCCCTCACAGTGTAAATAAAGCCACTGGGAAGTTCGAACTGGGTGCAGAACCCAATGCAGTGCAGCAAAGCTGCTGCAGCCAGACTGCCTCTCTAGACTGCTCCTCTCTGGGCAGGGCATCTCTGAAAGAAAGGCAGCAGCCCAAGTCAGGGGCTTATAGATAAAACTTCCATCTCCCTGGGACAGAGTTCAAAGGGGAAGGGGCGGCTGTGGGTGCAGCTTCAGCAGACTTAAACATTCCTGGCTGTAAGCTCTGAAGAGAGCACTGGATCTCTCAGCACAGTGCTCGAGCTCTGCTAAGGGACAGACTGCCTCCTCAAGTGGGTCACTGACTTCCCTGCCTCCTGACTGGGAGACACCTCCCAGCAGGGGTTGATAGACACTTCATACTGGAGAGCTCTGGCTGGCATCTGGCAGGTGCCCCTTGGGACGAACCTTCCAGAGGAAGAGGTAGGCAGCAATCTTTGCTATTCTGCAGCCTCTGCTGGTGATATCAAGGCAAACAGGGTCTGGAGTGGACCTCCAGCAAACTCCAGCAGACCTGCAGCAGAGGGGCCTATTAGAAGGAAAACTAGCAAACAGAAAGAAATAACATCAACATCAACAAAAAGGACGCCTATGCAAAAACTCCATCCAAAGGTCACCAACATCAAACACCAAAGATAGATAAACCCACAAAGATGATATAAAACCAGTTAAAAAAGGCTGAAAATTCCAAAAAAACAGAATGCCTCTTCTCCTCTAAAGGATCACAACTCCTTGCCAGCAAGGGAACAAAACTGGACAGAGAATGAGTTTGATGAATTAACAGAAGCAGGCTTCCGAAAGTGGGTAATAACAAACTCCTCTGAGCTAAAGGAGCATGTTCTAACCAATGCAAAAAAGCTAAGAACGTTGATAAAAGTTACAGGAACTGCTACTTAGAATAATCAGTTTAGAGAAGAACATAAATGACCTGATGAAGCTGAAAAATGGAGCACGAGAACTCGATGAAGCATACGCAAGTATCAATAGCCAAATCGATCAAGCAGAAGAAAGTATATCAGAAATTGAAGACCAACTTGATGAAATAAAGTGGGAAGATAAGATTAGAGAAAAAAGAGTGAAAAGGAATGAACAAAGCCTCCAAGAAATATGGGACTATCTGAAAAGACCATACCTACGTTTGATTGGTGTACCTGAAAGTGAAGAGGAGAATAAAACCAAGTTGGAAAACCACTCTTCAGGATATTATCCAGGAGAACTTTCCCAACCTAGCAAGACAGGCCAATATTCAAATTCAGGAAATACAGAGAACTCCAAAAAGATACTTTTCAAAAAGAGCAACCCCAAGCCACATAATCGTCAGATTCACCAAGGTTGAAATGGAGGAAAAAATATTAAGGGCAGTCAGACAGAAAGGTTGGGTTACCCACAAAGGGAAGTTCATCAGACTAACAGTCGATCTCTCTGCAGAAACCCTATAAGCCAGAAGAGATTGGGGGGAAATATTCAGCATTCTTAAAGAAAAGAATTTTCAATCCAGAATTTTCAATCTCTCCATCTGACAAAGGGCTAATATCCAGAATCTACCAGGAACTTAAACAAATTTACAAGAAAAAAACAAACACCCCCATCAAAAAGTGGGCAAAGAACATGAACAGACACTTCTTAAAAGAAAACATTTATGTGGCCAACAAACATATATATTAAAAAAAGCTCATAATCACTGGTCATAAGACAAATGCAAATCAAAACCACAATGAGATAACATCTCGTGTCAGTTAGAATGGCATTCATTAAAAAGTCAGGAAACAACAGATGCTGGAGAAGATGTGGAGAAATAGGAACATTTTACACTGTTGATGGGAGTGTAAATTAGTTCAACCAATGTGAAAGACAGTGTGGTGATTCCTCAAGGATCTAGAACCATAAACTTCATTTGACCCAGCAATCCCAGTACTGGGTATATACCCAAAGGATTATAAATCATTCTACTATAAAGACACATGCACAAGTATTTTCATTGCAGCACTATTCACAATAGCAAAAACTTGCAACCAACCCAAATGCCCATCAGTGCTAGACTGGATAAAGATAACGTGGCACATATACACCATAGAATACTATGCAGCCATAAAAAAGATGAGTTCATGTCCTTTGCAGGGACATGGATGAAACTGGAAACTCTCGTTCTCAGCAAACTAACACAGGAACAGAAAACCAAACACTGCATGTCCTCACTCATGAATGAGAGTTGAACAATAACATATGGACACAGGGAGGGGAACATCACACACTGGGGCCAGCCAGGGGGTGGAGGGCAAGGGGAGGGATAGCATTAGGAGAAATACCTAATGTAGATGATGGGTTTATGGGTGAAGCAGATCACGATAGCACGTGTATACCTATGTAAGAAACCTGCACGTTCTGCATATGTATCCCGGAACTTAAAGTATAATAAAAAATTAAATAAAAATAAGTAAAGACAACTCTGGCTGTTTCATTAAAAATAACACAGGTCTGGGAGCTTAGAAGGGTGGATCACTTGAGGTGAGGAGTTCAAGACTGGCCGGGCCTACACGGTGAAAACTCATCTCTACTAAAAATACAAAAAATTAGCAAGGCGTGGTGGCACACGCCTGTAATCCTAACTACTCAGGAGTCTGAGGAAGAAGAATCACTTGAACCCAGCAGGTGTAGGTTGCAGTGGGCTGAGATCATGCCAGTGAACTACAGCCTGGGCAACAGAGTGAGATTCTGTTTCAAAAACAAACAACAACAAACAACAACAACAACAAAACACAAGTAAGAAAGCAAGGGCTGCAGCTATTGCAATAGTACACTTGGAAAAATGACATTCAGGGGAAAGATTGTGGAGGTTTATAGGATCATTTATTTATTTAACACTAGTTTTGCAATATATACCGATAACTGTGTGATTCCTCTATATCAGGGGATGGGGTATAATTGACGGCATTATATTTGTTCTCTAGCCCCACAAACATATTTTAGTAGGAGAGAAAATATTTTTAAGCAAGTAAAACCATTGCATAAAATAGTTAAAATGTGTGATTCATTTTATTATGACAAAAATAAAGTGTACTGAGGAAGACTGGTCAGGAAGCAGCTATGGAGTCGGGGAAACATTCCAGACAGAAGGAGCAGCATGTACAGAGACCCTGTGCCAAATGAGCTTGGCACATTCTAGAACTCCTGGAGAGACAGTAAGGCAGAGTGAGACTAGATCTTAGTGAGTGAGATTAAAGGGCAGGCACTGAGGTGAAAAGCAGGTGGGTACCAAATCAAGTGAGTCTTTTAAGCCGTGGTAAGGGGTTTGCTGTAAACACAATTGAAACCATTCCTAGGAATTCCTACTACGGGTCACTCCTTGGAGACGTGTGGATAGAATTTAAGGGTCTTTTATGGTTCAAATTTTTGTTCCCTCTGAAACTCGGGTTGTGGCTTAATCCCTGAAGTGACAGCAATAACAGGTGAGGTTTTTAAGAGGTCAATAGTCATTAAGTGAGACTTGATGAGTTCTCAAGGGACTGGGCTAGTTACTGTGAGAACAGCCTCAAATGAGGCTGCCTCTCCTGTGTACTATTTTTGCACCTGTCTAGTTCTCCTTCTACTTCTCTAGCATGTTATGCCACAGCACAAGGCCCTCACCGGAAGCCAACTAGATATGGCCCGTTGATCTTGGATTTTCCAGCCTTACCCAGTCTCAGGTAATCTGTTATAACTAAAAACAAACAAAACAAACAAATAAACAAACAAACAAAAACCCGGAAAACGAATTAAGGGTTCTTCACTTGAATGAGTCAACATTGCATCCTTTTTTCCCACCCATAATAAAATTTATCAAATAACCATCACATTTGAAGAAACTGTGACTTTGTCATCAAAAGAAATGAGAGATATTTTCATGGTACTTTATAGTTGTTGCAGACATCTCAACATTTATGCTGTCAGCACTATGTAAGTATAATAGTTTTAACATTCCATTAAATTTTGTTGTTTAATGTATTAAATGAATTTCTTACATTATCTCACAAATTAGTTTAAAAAATAGTTTGATAAGTGTACTTCAGCAATTTTCTTTGTAATACTATATATGTCATTTTACATAGTTAAAACCATTACTCTGAGAAGGGGCTCATAGGTTTCCCCAGACTGTAAAGCAGGCCTACAGCATGAAACAATCAATTAAAACCTATTAAGAGCTTCTTGTTTTAAGAGCATTGTTTTAAGCAAGGGAGGGACACAATCAGATTCAAGTCTTATAAGACAATTTTGTTTCTATGTGGAGTAGAGATTGCACCTATTTGGAAGGAAATGGTGATATCAGTTGGAAAACTAATAAGCTGGCTGATTTTTAGGATAAGAGTAGTGAAAATACAAAGAGTTGGACAGAACTGAGATGCTGAAATTGGTTGGGGAGAAGTGAAAAAAAGATAGGACTAAAGATGATTCAATGTTTAATATTTATTAAATAAATGAATACTCGCAATGCTTGCTTGGAAAGGGAAGTGTAAGGAGACAAAATTCCAAGACTTGTGAAAAATTCCAAGAGCACCTTCACTCTGAGATGCTGTCTGAGATCTTATCAGTCATATAAGTGAAGATATCAAAATTAATTGATATAGAAATTTATTATAAGATGAGGCAAAATTGATGATAAAACTAAATGTAAGAGTTAAACCTATATAAGCAATTTTGGAGAAAATAAATAAGTACTGCACAGATTTCTTAGACATAGCTCCAGAATGACAAGCAAAGAAGAATAAAATAAGACCATCAGCTTAAAAACTTTTGTTTTTTAAAGACACCATTAAGAAAGTGAAATGATAAGCCATACACTGGGAAAAAAAATATTTGCAACGTATAGACCTGAGAAGGGAGATTTTTAAAAGTCTTACAACCCAGTAATAAGAAAATAATATTTTAACAATGAACAAACGTTAACCCTAGTACTTTGATACTTTGAGAGGCCAAGGTGGGAGAATCACTTGAGACCAGGGCCTTAAAATCAGCCTAGGCAACAGAGAGAGTGAAATCCCATCTGAAAAAAAAAAAAAGAAAGAAAGAAAAAGAAAAGAAAGAAATACCATTAAAAATGAGCAAAAGAGTTAAATAGACATTCATCAAAGAATTTACACAAATGACCAATAAGCATACTCAAAATCATTAGTTTCTAAATAATGGAAATTAAATCCATAATGAGGTATTCCTTCGCGCCCACAAGAATGACTAAAATAAAAAAAATAAATAAAGGCAAGAACGTGGGTTGAAAAGTATGTGGAGAAATTAAAATCCTCAAACATTGCTGGTGGGAATGTAGAATGGTGGAGTCACTTTGTACAATAGTTGGGAAGTTTCTTTAAATGTTAAACACAGAGTTACCATATGATCCAATGTCTCCATCCCCAGGTATATACCTGATAGAAATGAGAACATATGTACATACTTCTTTGCTAATACTCACAGCAACACTACCCTTAATGGCCAAAAAAGGGAGAAAATATCCAATAGTTGGTAAATGGATAAACAAAATGTAGTGTACGCATACAATAGAATATTATTGACAGTAAAAAGAAAGAAGTACTCTTAAGTGTTATAATGTGGATTAACCTGAAAAACATTATGGTGTGTGAAAGAAGTCACTAACAAAATACCATATATTGTTTGATTCCACTTACATAAAATGTCCCAAAAAAGTAAATCAATTGAGAAATAAAGTAATATTGCTGCCTTGGCTACACAAAGGAATGGGGAGAGACTGCAAATGGTCATCATTTTTTACAGGGGTGATGTGAAGGTTCTAAAATCAAATTGTGGTAATAGTTTCACAACTCTGGAAACATACTAAAAGTCATTGAATTGTACATTTAAATATAGTGAATTCCATGGTATTCAAACGATACCACGGTCAATCTGTAAAAAGAAAAACATAATTACATGAATAGAAATCCAGCTCTGGGCTGAATATCTTAAAGTGAAAATGTCAGCGTGTAACGATATATCAGTCAGAATCCATTCAGGAAGGTGGAAACATTATTTGAACTTTCAAACAGAGGAAATCTAATAGGTTTCATAGGTAACAGAAGAACTTGAATGGTTTCCTCCTGGTGGTACTGATGTAAATGAGGTTGATTCTGGGAATGACCACAATTTTCTGAAGAATAGGGCAAACCGAACTGCTAGTGTGATGTGACCAGGACAACAAAACTTCCTGTTATCTTCTAATTTTCCTTTTAGGCAGACCAACAAATAGGCAGATCAAGGAGCTGTCTGACAAAGGAGTCTAAAACCTACAGTTTGCAGAGTTCCAGGCCTGTATGACAGAGCAAACTATAGAAGAGTGATTTTGGAGCTCAGACACAATAGATGAATAACCTACCTATGTAGTATTTTAAAGGCAAAGTGCTCAAAATACTAAACATTTCAAGGTCAGGTTAAAAAAAAAAAAAAGTAGGCCTAGAAAAGTAAACTCTAAGCATGAAAACATGTGGTTTCATTGAAGTCAGAAAGGAAATGATAGACGTCTCCAGTGAAGCCGAGAGGACAAGCTAGATGAGGGGAAGAGGATACATGGATTTGATCACATGCAGAGTAGAAGTAATATTACTAAGGCCAACTTCAGTGGAATGCTAGGAAACTGACAAATACCAGATGGAATGAAAGAACAAATTGGAGTGAACATTGTGACTCTCACTCCCTGTGAGAGTCAATTTGACTGTGCCACAGGGTGCCCAGACATTTGCTTAAGCATCATTCTGGGTGTATCTGAGAGTCTATTTCTGGATGACATTAACATTGAGTCTGGAGACTAATTAAAGCAAATTACACTTCCTAGAGTGGGTGGGCCTCATCCAATCCTTGGAGACCTGAATAGGACAAGAAAGAACAAGAGGTGAGATAACAAAGAATTTTCAGTCTGTGCCAGGCTGTCTTCCATCTGGGACATCTGCTTTCTCTTGTCTTCAGATTCAACTTGGACTGGAATCTACACCATTAGCTGTCCTGTTTCTGAAGCCTTTGGGGTTGGACTGGAACTATGCCATCTGCCGCCTTCCTGGATGTTCAGTTTGCCCGCTGCAAATCCTGAGATTTCTCAGCCTCCACAGTCATGTGAGCCAATTCCTTATTATCTGTCTGTCTATCATCTATCTCTAACCTATCGGTTCTGCTTTCCTGAAGAATCCTGACTAGAACACCCTCTGATCTTTATAAATGAGTAAGCTTGAATATCAAGAGATATCATTATGAGGTAGGAATTCATCAGGACTTATTTTCTGAGCACAGGTTGACCCTGGCTGCAACCCTGCTAATTAAAGCCACATCTTGTTGAAAGAGGGAGCAGTGAAAAAGCCCGCTGAAACCAGCGGATGGTGATGAAAGCAAGCTCTAGTTGCCCTCACTCCTCATTAACATGAAGACACTCCCACTGGTGCCATGACAGTTTATAAATGCCATGGCAATGGGCTTTGGCAAAGACCAGAAAGTTACCTTATATGGTCCTGGAAATACCTCAGAAGTTCTAGAAACATTTTTCCAGAAAGTTCTGCATGGCCCACTGAATTTGGTTGGCAGTTGTATTTATAACCACATTTAATTACATGCGAATTAATATAATTAAAAGTGGGTATAAATACAGAGACCCACACCCCCATATACTGCTGCTCTGGGCACAGCTGCCATGGGGTAGACCTGCTCCATGAGGGACAATACCTCTGTTGCTACTGTACATTGCTGCTACAATGAAAATGCTGACTCCGCCAGCGTGCTTTTGGATTATTTCCTAGGTGAAGACAAAAACCCTCCCAGGTGAAGCCCCAGTTTAGGGGTTCACCTGCCCTCCATCAATTAGACTTTGTAAAGGAAAGAGAATCACTGAAGTAGTTAGAAGTATATACGAGGTGGAAGGAGTTTTTATTTAGTATTGACATAATAATGGCTGATGTTTATTGTCAATTTTCTAAGCTCCAGGCACTGTACTAAGTATTTTTCCATGCATTGACACATTTGAATCTCACTACAACCCTATGAGTTAGATACTGCTATCATTAATTTACTGCTGAGGAAACTGAGGCACAAAGTGATTGCCACTTGCCTAGCCCTTGAGACTAGAAGAGGCCCTTTCTCTGTGGAAACTGAACGGAGAAGATGGGGTCCTGAGGCAGTTAACAGTCAGGAGAAAAATCTTACATTCATTTACAAAATTGCCATTTCTTTGAGAAGGATACTATTTTAATTTTTAACCCCAATGTTAAATTTTAATTAAAAATTTTAATTTTTAACCCCAATGTTCTCATTGTTCCTCACATGAACCTTCTACTCAAGCCTGAAATGTTCCAATATCTGTAGCTCTGTTTACAGTATGTCTTGTTTCATCTTCTTGTCATTTTCTTGGGTTTAACCTCAATCTCATCTTCAAAAACCCTTGAACCATCAGGCTCAGGGAGACTCCTCTGTTCTCCGAAGTTTTTCTATCCACAGGGACACAATGTTGCACCATTTTACCACTGATTTGATTGCTTTTCTTTTATTACCCTTTGGCCATTTTGTTTTGTTTTGTTTTCCAAAGAAGATAACAGGCAATTATTTCTCTGAATACTTGGCAAACAATATTTTTCCTTTGATTGATTAGAGATCATGACAAATCTATTCTGAAAAGCACACAGTTGAATTGGACATTTTTAAGTGACCTGCATCTGCTGAATTTGTTTTATAGTTACAGTGACCATATTACAGAATAAAATTGGCACATATAGCTAAAAAATAACAGTATACTTGGAAGGATAAAGGGATGTATTCAGAGAAGCATAGCTTCTATAGTTAATACCTGGACCTACAACTTACATAGCACAAAACTTTATTTCCAGAATGTGAATATAAAAATTGCAAAATGATAGTGATCTTTCTACATACCATTAAACTTGAAATTCATGTCTAATGTGTTATTTAATATTTCTTTTTTCTGTGTATTGATTTATTACATCTAAATATTTTAATTTTATTTATTTATCCTGTCTCTAAAACATATTTGAGCTCACTTATTACAAAATGCTAGTTTTTTTTTTTAAGAAAAAAGGGACAAGAAAAAGAAGCTACCTAAAAGTAATATTTATTTATTTTCAGAGGACAAGTTAAAAATCTGTTTCTGAATTTCCATGGTACTAAGCAGTAAGAAAAACATGATGATGTATGTGCTCCCTGCTCTAGAATAAAGGAGAACATATCATAATTAATTGGCATAAAATAAAGAATGTTGAAGGATGTAATATATGTGATCCTCAGCAGTTTCATAGCATACATAGAAACAATGAACTTGCAATGTGAAACTTCTAAAAAGGAAAGTAACTGATTTTGAGAAAGGTTTGAGTCAGTTAACTTTTTATAAAATATTTATATTAAGAATTATTTTTCCTCATTATTAAATTTGGAAAAGGAAGAAAATGAAATGGACTTTTAACTTTTCATTGTTTTCTTTAATGTGAAAATACAGCCCTTTCAAAAAGCACAGTTTTCACTTTGTTTAGACCAACATAATTTACTTTAAGTATTTGTTTGGGAAATGTATATTGATTTTGTGACTGATCTTATTACTTCTTCATTAAATGCGCTCAAGTCAGGGAAAGGGGTGATGATGATGATGAAGAAGAAAATACAGTGAAGAGATGTGTAATTTACAATGCTTCCCTCTTTCCCCACTAAAAAAAATAATATTATATCTTAATTTAGAGTACAATTCTCATAGATTTCTTCTTTAACACTGAGGTTTCTAGATTATTGTAGATGATGCTGAAGATTGCTTTGAGAGAAAAAAAAAATAAGATTAAATTTTCTGCTGAAATACCAGCTCCTGTCTGGTCCTCTCTTGTCCTTCTCTGGGGAAAGTAGTTGGCACTAGCCGCTACATCAAAAGTACAAGTTGTACCTAGTTCTTTCAGTCACTCAGGACAGAAATACTGAGTAGCATATTAATCACCCAGTGATTAAAAGTCATGATGCTTTCACCCACCAATAGACTGTTCTTGAAAAAGGAAAAAAGTGCTGTTTGATGATGATCATGACTGATGATGCAATGCAGCATTTACAGCATTGGTTCTGAGCCTTGGAAAAGCCTATTGTAACAACTTCTTAGATTGTTGGTGTGTGTTCCATAGTTTCATTATTAACAGAACTCCATTTGCAACACTTGCCTTGTCCAACATCACCAGTGCTATGAAACATATTCTTTACTACACAGTACTAATATGAAGATAACATGAGAGTAGAAATCCCAGCTAATCCAAGCATGTAGTTACTTAAACTATTTACCAAGATACAAGAGGGGCAGTGTAGTTTGACAGCCTAGTACGAGTCCCTGCCACCTGGGTGGATGCCTGGGTTGAAATCTCACCACCACTCTCTAGTTACTCCTGTCCCTGAGCAAGGCATTGGTCACTTCATTTCTTCATCATTAAAGCAGAGAGAAAAAAAAGAAAGCTATCTAATAGGGATTTTGCATGTTTTAAATAGGTTAACAAATTGTGCCTGAGAAAGTGTAAGCTTTTTGTTAATGACTATAGCATTTGTACCATGCATGGTAGACATAAACATAGAAAGCCGTTCCTGAATTCTAGGAATATGTATCAGTTCAAAGGAAGGGAATGTATTTCCTGATATGACTTGGGCCATATCAGGTTTTAGGGATGTCATAATGCTTTAGTTTACCAAGGTTCTTTCTTACTTAGATTAGATAAATTTGCCGACACTATAGTCTGCCCTTTTATAAGTGATAGCGTATTTCCTATTTTCCTGTGGTTTCTTAAAGATATCAAAGAATAGGCCGGGCGCGGTGGTTCATGCCTGTAATCCCAGCACTTTATGAGGCCGAGGCGGGCGGATCACGAGGTCAGGCGATCGAGACCATCCTGGCTAACAAGGTGAAACTCCATCTCTACTGAAAATACAAAAAATTAGCTGGGCGTGGCGGCGCCTGTAGTCCCAGCTACTCGGGAGGCTGAGGCAGGAGAATGGCGTGAACCCGGGAGACGGAGCTTGCAGTGAGCAGAGATCGCACCACTGCACTCCAGCCTGGGCGACAGAGCGAGACTCCGTCTTAGGAAAAAAAAAAAAAAAAAGATATTAAAGAGTAATAGAGTTTCCTTGTGGTCCGAGATTTTGCTCCTAATACATGGCATTCATAGCACAAGGGTAGGGAAAAATATAACCAGACAGTTGTTGTTAGACATATAGGGCTAAGCTTCATTGAATTCACAAAATCAAGCATCTTTGTGCGATAGATTAGTTTGCTTGCCTTTATAATTTTCAGTTATTAGTGTGAAAAGTATGCCATTAGGGGAAAGAATGATTTATGATGATAATAGGCAGAGTAATTAATATGCATACATAGCATAAAGTAAATATTTGAGGTCTTCATACAATCTCAATCAAGCTTAAGGAAACAAAACATCGTAGTCATTTAACCAGTCTCATCGATACCTCTGATTATTGCCAAATGATATATTGCAACAAAAATATTCAAGTATTAAATTTAGAATTTGGAAAAATATTGAGTCTAAATGTTGCTCAATATTTAAGAGAGTGATTTTTCTCTTTTCGAATCTGTCTTATTTCTTATTTTGAGACATAGGAAAAATGAAAGAAGGTTGCCATTTTACTGAATTCTTTCAAAGGTTTTTACAAGAGGAAATGCAAAAGCCTTTGTGAATTGAAATGTTTAGCTCAGCAATTTAAAATCTTTTGTCTGGGCTTGTAGGTGTAGGTTACAGTGCTGGCTTTGAAAGGGTAGAAATAAAATTTTCTGTTATTCAGCAGCTATTTTACTTTTTGATGCCAGATTTAAATGAATGTAAAACTGCCCCATGAGAGATTAAGATTAGCTATAGGGAAGAATATTCTTGAGAATTTAGGATGACTGAACAGGAGATATCCTCCTACTTATTTTAACATTGTTCAATGTTCCATTTCCCTTCGTTGTCACATACTGTTTTCTTCAAGCCTTCAGATGGGATCCTCTGTGTGGTGAATGTTGTGGCGGGCCACCAAAAGACCCCTACAGGAATGGAGAGTTGATTTCCCTGTCTGCTGGGCATCCTTTGGGAAGATGACCTTTGCTCACATTGACTTTGGGTGGCTCCAGCTAAAGAAAACTGCCTAACTCAGATTACAGGTTTTCCAGGGGCAGGCCATGTCCAATAACTGGTCACCCAGAAGGTGAGACGCCCTTATCACCATTGTGAAGAACTCTTAAGAACTGTCCAGCTTCGAGCTCTCCATAGGTGAGCTGAGTCTTTCTTTGTGACTGCATTACAGCTTGCCTTCTACCTCTGTCCAATGCTGGTTTCATCCTCTCCCCTACACATGAAGGTTTGAACTCCAAGCCTACCCCCACATAAACATCTTGAATGCTCAAGATCTCCACTCAAAATCAGCCTAACAAGAAACTCAACCTACTCTACCCAGTCCATTTGCTGCAGCACAAACATAACCCTTTAGAGCTCTTGGCTTTTGACTCTGTAAGTAAACTTTTTAATAAAGAAATACTTATACAAGTGAACAAATTGTAATGATGCAGCTCAATGACTTCTCATGAAGCTCACATTTCATTATAACAATACTCAGAAGAGGAAACAGAACATTAATGGATCCCCAGGAACACTTTCTGGGCCCTACTCCTCTCTAAAGAAGTGGCTATTATGACTTCTACATAATAAATCATTCTGTCTGTTTTTGAACTTGATGTAAGTAGAATCTTACAATTTGTGCGCTATTTATTATATGGCTTCTTTCACTCCGCATTAGGCTCATGAGATCCATCTATGTTGTTATACATAGTTTAGTTCTTTCAAGGCAATACAATATTCAATTACGTGACTATGTCATACATTATTCATCAACCTCTGGACATTTTTCCCCTCAATTTTGGCTACTATGGATAGTGCTGCAAATAATATAATTGTGAATGTCTTTTGGTGAACATATGTATACATTCTTTTGAATATCCTTTTGTCCTAAGAGAATTGCTAGATCATAAGTCATGCATATTTTCAGCTTTATGGATGGCACCAGTTTTCCAAAGTGGTTAAGCCAATTTATGTGTTTACTAGTAGTATGTGAGACACCTGGTGGTTTTTACTTGCTTGCAAACAGTTGATATGTTTTACTTTTTATTTTATTTTATTTTTATTTTTTTTAAAGCCTTTCCAGTGGATGTGTGGTACTATTGCATTACAATTTTAATGTGTATTGTACCAACAGCCATGAAGCTGAACATATTTTAATGCACTAACTGGATTTTAGATATCTTATTTCCTGAAAAACCTATGCAGAATTTTTATTTATTATTTTAAAATTATGTGACTGTCCTTTTCTGATTGATTTTTAAGAGACATATATTCTCCACGTAGGTCATTGTTGAATGTGTCTAAAATATCTTTTCCCACTCTGTGGCTTACAATTTTATCAGTGCTAACTGTCGATGAGTAGAATTTTTAACTTTAATGTAATCCAATTTTGTTTTTGCTATTATGGTTGGTATTTTTTGTGTTCTACTTAAGAAAATGTTGCCATGGGATATGAAGAACATAAAGATATTCTCCTATATTTCCTTCTAAAGCCTTTATTATTATTTATCTTTAACATATAAATCAACACTCTATATGGAATTATTTATCTTTCATAAAATTGACTCAGTGTTCATTTGTCACTCATGTTATAGATTATGTATCTGTATAGGAGCGGGTTTGTTTCCAGACTTTGTGTTCTATTTTAATGGTCTATTTACATACTCTTGTCCCATAGCCACCGCGTTGTAGTTACTACAGCTTTACAATAAGCCTTGATATCTTGTAGACTATACCATCTAGTTTTGTTTTTCTTCCAGATCTCTCAAATGTTTTTGATTCTTTGTATTTTCACTCTTTAAAATTCAGCTTGTCACAGTCCACAAAAAAATTGATAGAATTTTGATTAGGATGGATTGAATCCTTAGATCAACTTAGGAAGAATTAATTTCTTTATAATATTGAATTTTCCAATCCACAAATGAAGGAATTTTTTCTCGTGTTTAGATTTTAAGAATTTATTTAAATACAATTGCAGTATTTTCAGATTTAGTCTTTGGTATATAAAGTTTTTTGATGCCATTCCAAATGATATCACTTTTAAAATTTGATTTCCTGCTTCTTGTTTCTAATAAACAAGTGTCTTTTGTTGTCATTGTTTGAGACAGAGTCTCACTCTGTCACCCAGACTGAAGTGCAGTGGCGTGATTACAGCTCACTGCACCGTCAACCTTCTGGGCTCAAGCAATCTTCCAACTTCAGCCTCCAGAGTAACTGGGACCACAGATGCGAGCCACCATGCCCAGATAATTTTTAAATTTTTTGTAGCAATGGGATCTCCCTATGTTGCCTGGGCTGGTCTCCAATTCCTGGACTCAAGCTATCCTCCCACCTTGGCTTCTAAAAGTGCTGGGATTACAGGCATGCACCGCCACGCCTAGCCTATTTTTTTTTTCTTTTTTCATTTTTTCTATTGGCATTGTATCCAACTTCTCGAGAGATTCTCTTATTAATTCTATTTTTTTTTTCCTATAGACATTGTCTTTTTTTTTACACCAACTTTATTGAGGTGTAGTTGACAAATAAAATGTATATATATTGGACTGAACACAGTGGCTCATACCTGTAATTCTAGTACATTGGGAGGCCATGGTGGAAGGATCACTTGAGCCCAGAAGTTCGAGACCACCCCTGACAACATAGGGAGAGACTCTGTCTCTATCAAAAATGAAAATGAAAAATAAATGAAAAAAGTTATATATATCTACAGTGTACAATGTGACATTTTGATACATATTGAAATGATCACTGTAATCAAGTGAATTAACATAACCATCACCTAACATAGTTTTTTTTTTTATGGTAAGATCACTTAACACCGACATTGTTTTAATTCACACATATCATTTTAGATTTGTGCAAAATACTAGTTTATACTTTCATCTTCGAGGGAGGGACAGTTTGGATCCAAATAATATATTATTCTGGTTTCCACTGGTGAATATATAAGTACTGTTGATGTTTTACTTGCTTGTATTGCAAATGCTCATAAAGTACATAGTGGATTCTGATCAGGAAAACAAACATGTAGAGAAATGATAGTCTGACACCTGAATTATTCCTCAATCAGTTTCCCCATCCCGTTGGGGTGGTCCAAAAGCAACAATAGAGCATTCCAGGAAGAAAGAAGGAAATCACTGGCTTAAGTAGTTAAAGTTTACAGAATTTGTAAGAGATGCAATATTTCAAATAAACAGCTCAGTATAAGTGAAAAATGCTAACGTAACTGGGGGCTTACAGGCCACGATTAGCAACTGAATTTAGTTGTTATTCTTATTGTTCCATCTCTTCTGGACACTGTGACTGCAACTGAGTCCATTACATAAAATAGTGGCATTTGGTATGCTATCTTTGGCATTGCCACTGCCTTCTTTGCTCTCACACTGTCACCTAAGAACCAAGACAAATTGACAATTATTTGGCAATGCCTCCAATATAAGTTCGTACTACTCTCTCAGAAAGCTAGAACTCCTTTGCCATTTGCCACTAGGTCAGAATTTCGTGAGTGCCTCTACCATCTACTGTCCAAAGCTTTCAGTCTAATATAGGTGGTGTCTTGTTGGTCGGCAAGAGAGAAGTCTCAGTCTCAGCAGCCTGGACAGTGGTGTAATCATATCACCACCAACCAAGGTGGCCTAAAAACCTGACATATTTAGGGTTCAGAATTCAGAGGCATGCTTGCTATGCAAAGTTTTCTGAGAAAATGTGAGCAGATTTGCAACATTCTAGCTCTCTAGTCAAGCAAAAAGTGCTGTCACTTTGCTTTCCCCATCTGTAGAACTTCTTGGATATGTGTATTGATGTCTTTCATAAGTTTGAAAATACTTGGTCATTAAATACTGCAGTATTCTTTCTGTTCATAATCTTTCTCTTTCAATTCTAAATACATGTCAGATATTTCTGCTGGTTCCTACATGCCTTTGAGGCTTTTCTTTATTTTTATTTCTTTTCTTGCCTCAGTTCAGCTATTTTTTATGGACCTGTCTTCTATTATGTTTATTCTGATGTTAACACTATCCATTGGTTTCTTAATTTTATTTATTAAACTTTCCTATTTCTTGAATTTATGTTCTTATAAAATGTAGAACATAATTGACTTTTTATCAGTTATTAGAATCAGTTTTCTAACAACAACCTTACTGTTTTCATCTACTGGTTTAATATAAAATCTATTTTAGTAAACATAACAATCTTACAATATTTAAATGTCCTTTACTGGATGTTATTTTGTAGTTTACTGCAATATTCTAATTACCTATGATTTTTCTGTTGTGTGGTTTCTCTCTTGTTTCTTGATCATTATTGAAACAGGAAATATTCCCCTTTTCTTAGTCTTCATTATTGGTGTGGCTACTAAGAGAATTGAGTGCCAGACCATCAGGTGAAATATGGTAGAATTTGCAGATGAAGAATTGAGTGCCAGACCATCAGGTGAAATATGGTAGAATTTGCAGACAATGTTATCTTCCTTTAGAGAGGGTTCCTTTCTTTGTTTGACTTCTTTCCTAAAAACTTTTTAAATTAATAAATCAATTAAAATATTTTTTAAAACCCTTTCTATTTTGCTCAATTGTTTGACTTCTTTTGCCAGAGAGATACAGTGTTGTCTGATCACTTTAATGCAATCAGATGGAGGTCAGTAGATTTTGGTAAGGCTTGGTTCTATTTCCCCCTGAACACAGACATCCTCTTGCAGGACATTCAACTCAGAGCTTGTGAATTTATCAGGAATCTGCTCTTAGAGATACGTTTGTTCTAATATTTGTCTCATCATCTCGGGAGACTGCTTTGAATTCTGCTTGTCATAGACATTTTTCTTAGTGTTTCAGTCTTCTGCCATGCTTGGTTTCAGAATTCAGCATATACCATGCAATGAGAAATAATTCTACCTCTGAGACAAGTCAGATTTCAATTCTTTGTCTCTCCAAGCTTTCAAGATCACACAAAGCAGCACTGGTTCCCCTGCCCCTTGGTCACAGCCATCTGTTTTTGCAAAACTCAAATGGTGAATCTCTTGCCCTGTGCCAAGACACATCATTTTCCCTAGGGAAAAAAAGCCACTCCAGACAGTCAGCTCACATCTCTGGGGTGCTTTCCTCTTCAGAAAACCAATATCTTGATTTTCTCTCTTTCACAAGTTTCGATTTTAATAGTTTTTTTGTTTGTTTGTTTGGTTGATTGGTTGGTTGGGTTTTTTTGTTTGTTTGTTTGTTTTTGCTGTTGTTGTTTTCTTTTAGTTTTTCTTAATGTTCTTGTTAGAGTGTTGGTCTGCCACCATTCAGTCCATCATACCTAGAGTTATGAGCCCTGCTTTGCCAAATATTGATAAATATGTGTGTGTGTGTGTGTGTGTGTGTGTGTGTGTGTGTGTATGTGTGCTACACTAGGGCTGGATACTGGCATAGTAATTTCTATTATATTTCATTTTGATCATGGTGAGTCATTCAGTGTGGGATGGAGTAGGTGCAGCTTGTTGTGTGCCAGAGCTCCAAAATTGAAGCAAAACATGAAGCCCTTTGTAAAACAAAAAGAAAAATTACACCTGCTTGTTCCAATGATCATATGAGAACGCTGGCCCAGGAACATTTAAAAGTGTGGGGTCACAGCATTAGACAGTTTTGCTCAAAGACACAGCCCTGAAGGTAAGTAAATTGCAGAGTATCAAATGCTGCATTTTATAGTCCTTTTGAGAGGTTGTTATCCTGTAGTCATGATTGCATTGTAGTTGTTGCTGACTCACTAGTTTTGAGTCTTTTAATTTACACAATGCTGGACAAATTCTTATATCTAAAAAACTGTGTGCTGAAACAAAAATGGGTTGCCCCTATTTTGTTTTTATGAAATTATATCAACATTGTAGAAATGTAGAGTTGAAAAGTATAATGCAGGTCATGAGCTGTATAACCTTTTGCGAATATAATGAAACTCAGACAGATAATATGAATTTACCAAATATACTATTTAGTGGTAGTCAGTGTTACAGCCAAATTTTCTGATTCCTGGTTCAATATATTCACTTTATTTCATCACGATTCCCTCCAAATAATATTGCTATGTGCATCCTCACTATTGTTATTCTACATGTGCCTATTTTTTCCCTTTTGGTTTAAATCCTAACCCTGATAGTTTAATAGTATTCAGTATTCAGTCTGCCTCCTTCATGTTGCTTCCTGTTCACTCACTCTTTTTAAAAAAATGTTATTTAAAAGTGGCTAACAAAATCTGAGAACTTAATGATTAAGATAGGTGATGGGAATTGTTATAAAATACTTTTTCAAGAAGAAAATTTTATCTTTTTATAGGCTTTATGGGTAAATGTGGAGGGAAAAATGCTGTACCAAAAAACTGAAACTGTACATCTGTTTATTATCCCCGCTCTAAGATGTAGCAGCCAGTTATGCATAGGTGGTACTTAAGTAGATCCTCCTTAGTCTATTCCTTCTCCAAGCCTTGAATCATAGGCACACACATTTACAATATATCTGTTGAGATTCTCATCAGTTACAATGTATTAAAGGTGCTACTATTTAATGAGAAAATAAAATAAAGCTCAGTATAAGATTTCCATGAAAGTAATATAACACTGCATTTTCCAAAATTCCTTTTGGTGAGCTTACAAATTGCCATAATATCATACTCCAAATCTGCATGGCAAAACTGTCTTATGGGTTTTGTTATAGAGATGATATATTACTACCTTGG
Organism: Macaca fascicularis; assembly: GCF_037993035.2. Lineage (NCBI taxonomy): Eukaryota > Metazoa > Chordata > Mammalia > Primates > Cercopithecidae > Macaca > Macaca fascicularis. The sequence continues at coordinate 14,836,373 of NC_088392.1, read as the reverse complement.
GCTGCATTTTATTGTGTCATGTTATTTACAGTAAGACTAATGAAAAAAGAAAACTGAAATCAGAAAAGCAAAATGACAGAACCTGAATCATCAGCCACATGAGTGAAGTTAGAGTGGGCTTAAAAAAAATCAAGCTGAAAAAAAATTGTCATTTGAGTGAGTCTTGAACCCCACTGTGGTTCTATGCTTTTCCACAGTAAACTACGCACTCTAAAGTGAATGACTTCTGAAATACTGATTAATAAATATAGGAATGAGAAATATTTTTTCAAATTTTATGGATAGATAGGTGGATAGAGATTATATAAAGTCCATTAATGACACTTACAAATTTCAAGCCATCTCTTTCTTTGGTGTTACAATAGGATACACTTTATTACATTACCTTCATAAGAAACAGATGGAGTGCCATAATGTAAAAGCTGGGATTACAATGATAAGTATTTTTTTTTCTGTTGAGGTTCTTTTTTTTTTTTTTTTAACATAATTCTGAAAATACATTAATCATCTACCACTTTAGGTAAATAACATTCTTGTAGCCCCGTTAAATCTTCATGATTTCTATTTTCGATTGCAATCTGTTTTGAATTATTTTTGTTAATGTTTGCTTATGCTTAATTGCTGAACCACATATGTATGAGGCCAAGAGTAATAATATTCAAACTATCTCTCTAAAAAACACACCATATTGTGCTCAAATGATATATATCATAGATTTTCTTTTTATGAAAACAGGATTTTTACCTTCATAATATCATAAAAGTAATGTCATAAAAGTTATGTAAAATATATTTTTTCAATATTTTTCACCAGGTTACTTCTTAAATCATATGGTGGTTTTTATTATCAATAAATAAATTGATAATATCTGATGGACTTTATTGTTATGTAAATGTTATGCTTACGTTAGATTCTGATCTAGATTCTGGTAGGCTGAATCAGTCTTGCAAAGCAGAGTGAGTCATAACTACACAAATACTTGCGCACGCGCGCACACACACACACACACACACGCCTCTAGTATAAAGCAAAAAGTATGTTCTCTGGATTCAGACAAAGTCTTAATAACCATTTTAACAATTTCCATAACCATTTTAACAATTTCCACAACCATTTTAACACTTTCCTCTCCCATAGACTCCAATGGTTGCTGTTTTCCCTTCTACTTGGTATTAAGCTTCTAATTGCCACTGAGGTCTGAATAATCTAGTAGCGGCACTATGTAAATATAAAAGGATTATATATTTTTGACAGAACACCAAGCACATTAATAACTTCACCTAAAGTCTCATAATAGAATACATTGATATTAACTTAATCATATGATAATTAATTATCCATAACTCTGGTGTAACTGAGTTAGAGATGCAGCTAACATTCCTGAGTCACCATTTCCAACCAGCACAATCCTAAGGTCATTGCACTGATATTTACAGCAACCCTTTCTGTAATAGGTAAGTTTGATTATTTCTACTTTAAAGATAGAAACTGAAGAATGTTAAGAAATTTACCAAATTCACACTTTCAAAAAAGTGGTTGAAACACTTACACTTTGTCTGAATCCAAAGCACATGTTCTTCCCACAACACTATGCTGATCAATATTTGAACAATGATCCAAATCTTCATAGGAAGATGACTCTAGGTTACAGCGCTTTACATTCTTTGAACTGTTCACACACTGTAGATACTCTTGCTTTTTGTAGGAGAAAAAAAGCTCATATTTACTGAACACCAACAAGTTTGATAGGTAATTACCTATGATGTCTAAATTATCTATGATATACCTATAATATGCATAGAAAGAGATTTTATACTAAAAGTAAATGTTGAATTTACAAATATTCATGCTTCATATATTTGGCAGTAATGATTTTATTTGCATGTCTTCACTTAACACTTATTTATTTAATTCTTGATAGGGACCTAGTGAAGAGGGTTAAAAAGAGCAAGAAAATATCCTTGAGGAGTCGCCATACTGTCTTCCACAATGGTTGAACTAATTTACATTCCCGCCAACAGTGTAAAAGTGTTCCTATTTCTTCATAGCCTCGCCAGCATCTATTGTTTCTTGACTTTTTAATAATCACCATTTTGACTGGCATGAGATGGTGTGGTTTTGATTTACATTTCTCTAATGGTCAGTGATTTTGAGCTTTTTTTTCATATGTTTTTTGGCCATGTAAATATCTTTCCATCTAGAACCAGAAATACCATTTGACCCTCCAATCCCATTACTGAGTATATACCCAAAAGAATGTAAATAATTCTACTATAAAGATGCATGCACATGCATGTTTACTGCAGCACTATTTACAATAGTAAAGTCATGGAACCAACCCAAATGCCCATCAAGGATAGACTGGATAAAGAAAATATGTTACATATACACCATGGAATATTATGCAGACATAAAAAGGAATGAGATCATGGCCTTTGCAGGGGGTGAAGCTGTAAGCCATCATCTTCAGCAAACTAAAACAGGACCAGAAAACCAAACACTGCATGTTCTCACTCATAAGTGGGAGTTGAACAATGAGAACACCTGGATGCAGGGAAGGGAACATCACACACCAGGGCCTGTGGGGGGTGAGAAGTGAGGGAAGGGAACTTAGAGGATGGGTCAATAGGTGGAGCAAACCACCATGGCACACGTGTACCTGTGTAACAAACCTGCACGTTCTGCACATGTTAGAAAATACGCTTGATCCTAAGCAGCTATAGTTTAGTAGGGCTGCCTTGGCCTTCCAAAGGGATGGGATTACAGGCATGAGCCACTGCGCCCGGACGGTATTTTACTTCCAGGTTCCTTGGTTGTGGATAGATTTATCTGAGCCTTTGTTGGCATCTACCAGAAAGCAGATGGTTGCAGGAGAGATTTATTCTAACAAGTGGCCACCTCCTTGCTGTACCACCCAGGAGGTTAGGATGGTTGAGGTAAGCTTTATACAGCATAAAAGGAGAAGATTTTTTAAACAAGAGATTTTGAGGTTACCAAAACCCGATTTAGATTAAGAAGCAATAAGTTGTCAACGTTCCAGAGAAAAGTTAATTTAAGTATTTTCCAGAAGGTAGAAAAAGGAACAAAGTAAAAATTTAAAGACAGTTTTTATGTCTTCTTTAGAGACTAATCTACATTTTCTAACAATTCAAGCAAATGCAATCTGTACAGATGCTTGTTAGACAATTTCCTGAAAACCTACCTATACCAACCTGGATGAATTTTTATAGAAAATGAAAACAGAATGTGATCAAACATTAAATTTATTGTCAATTATATTGGAACTATGAGCAAAATAGCAATTAATTGATTGCATGATGGTGTAGAGCAGAGGTCCCCAAACTTTTTTGCACCAGGGACTGGTTTCATAGAAGACAATTTTTCCGATGACAGGCTGGTGGTGGGGGATAGTTTTGAGATCAAACAGTTCCATTGCAAATCAATTATCAGGGATTAGATTACCATAAGGAGCAAACAACCTAGATCCCTCACATGCGCAGTTCACAATAGGGTTCACACGCCTGTAACAATCTATTGCCCCTCTGATCTGACGGGAAGCGGAGGTCAGGAGGTAATGCGAGTGATGGGGAGCGACTGTAAATACAGATAAAACTCCACTTACTTACCAGCTGCTCACCTCCCACTGTGTGGCCCAGTTCCTAACAGGCCACAGACCAGTACTGGTCCTCATCCTGGGGTTGATGTGGAGCGTTCCCCCATATTGTTTTCTTTACAAGAGCTTAACTTAAAACAAACAAACAAAAATCCTCAAAAACTTAGCATAGAAAAATTTCCTTCTTCTTCTAGGATACTTTCTGCTCATTTCATTTGCTTGGTTTGGTTGATTGATATTTCTCATCATGGAATAAAGCTGGTATCATAAAGGAACAAATAATTATGAAGTTTACATGAAATCAACAAATATTTATTTAGCATTGACTACATACGGAGAACTAGATATAGAAAGCATCAATTGGCCGGGTGCGGTGGCTCATATCTGTAATCCCGGCAACTTGGGAGGCTGAGGAGGGTGGATCACCTAAGGTCAGCAGTTCGAGAACAGGCTGTCCAACATGGTGAAACTCTGTCTCTATTAAGAAATACAAAAGTTAGTCAGGCATGGTGGTGAGCTCCTGTAATCCCAGCTACTTGGGAGGCTGAGGCAGGAGAATCGCTTGGCAAGGGGTTGCAGTGAGACGAGATGGCATCACTGCACTCCAGCTTAGGTGACAGAGCAAGATTCTGTCTAAAAAAAAAAAAAAAAAGAAAAGAAAAAGAAAGAAAGAAAGAACGAAAGAAGGAAAGGAAAGTGTCAAGCTTTTAGTTCTCTGAGAACTTGAGGAAACTGCATATTCCTGTTTTTATGTTCTTTTAACTGAGGCAAGAAAAATGAAAATCAGGAGGCTATTTTTAAATTAAATAATTTGGCACCTTGTCCCAGCAGTCATGATTAAAGGTGGCTCCTCAGACATTTAAATGTTACATGGTAAGTAATTGAGTGTAAAACTTAATTAATTCTTGAGTTTAGCCTGGGCATTAATATTTTCCCAGGAAATAATTCCACATAGTCATTCCAAATAGGGAATATTTCCTTCTCCAAAAACATAAACAAAACTTTCAGCACCAATTTACTACTTAACAATACAGATTCTCTGAGTTAATCTATACATTTGAGTTTTAGGTGAATTTTAATTTCACCCTTTAAGGTTTTGTTTTTCCCGGGAAATAATCCCACATGGTCATTCCAAATAGGGAATATTTCCTTCTCCAACAACATAAACAAAACTTTCAGTACCAGTTTACTAGTTTACAGTACAGATTCTGTGAGTAAACCTATACATTTGAGTTTTAGGTGAATTTTAATTTCACCCTTTAAGCTTTTGCTTCCACTAAAAAAATGTTTATAATAGACCAATCTGTAGCTCAGGGAAAGAGGCTTATGACAGTAGCACCAGAAGTACCACACACTAAGGGGAAGTGATTTACCATACCCATGAATGCATTTCCTAACATGCTGTGTGCGGTTTGACTTTTATCGGGTAATTATGTTGAATCTTCTCCTAAACCTTTTGTTCCCCGGGTAGCACCATCTTTTGCGTAAAATATCATCAGTATGCCTTTCTCATACATCATCCCTGTGACAGCTTCAATGGTGTACTGAAGCAACAGCTCATCAGAGCAGCAGTGCGCTATAGTGATGATTTATTACAGTAACATATCGTCAGAGGGAGGGAGCAGAATAATATATGACCAGAAGCATTCAGGAGTGTTTTGCAGGAGTATATTTAGTTGTAGAAGAGGATTCAAGGAAACTTGAAAACCTCACATTAGAGGATCCATGTCCTTAATAAGTGGAGATGTTTGTGGGTGAAGGCTATCCATTCACTCTACAGGTAACTGGATACCTGACTGCAGTTATTTGCCCAAATACTGTGAGTAAGTTTTTTATAGAACCTCTGCAAATTTCAGTTCAAATTTTGTTTGTATAAGAAAATTTGCAGTTATCAAAAATGGCATTAAATGGCAGACACTGTTTCCTATTAGAGACATTCTGGATATTGTCCTATTCTATTTTCTAGAAGGATATGTAGGTTTTTAAAAAATTACTCACTCTAGGCAATCACTTTTTTGTTTTAAATAGGTTTATTCGAAAGCCTAGTTAATAAGTGGAGAAAGTTTCACTCTACAAATTAATGCAAGGTTAAAAACAGCCTATAATACAAAAATTGAATATTTGTAAAATTCACATGTTAAAGAAAAGGCCCACCATTTTAACCTGGATGACAATGACAGCAACAATGTTGTATAATTTGCAGGGAAAAGGGTTGATGGAATTCTTAGTTCTTAAAGGGTGTCTGATTAAAAACTGAGATACTGAGCAAATCTTCAAGCTTCCATAAAATCCATTTTTTTATTTTTATGGAAGAATCAATTTTTGAAATTACAAAAATAATTTTAAAAGATCTCTTGGGAATGTTAATTTCCTTCTGTAGATGATTAAATTTGCTTCATGTTTCCAGTCATTTTTATGCAGAATGTCTGATAGCCTCAGTCATACCTGAGATAATCAGTGGAACATTAAGATTGGTTTGGTTTTGGAAGCACAACATCATCTCTTTTTATGAGTTCTACTTTGGGAAAGATGAAGAGTGTTCTTGCCCTGATTCTGGTGTGCATGTATGTCCTACTTCTCGAAGGTGCTGCTCAGTTAGAAATATCTCCTGGCAAACTTCCCAACACAGCATTTGTCAAGATCTTACCAATCTTCAGTCCCAATTGGACGAAAAGTATTTCCTAAATGAATTATTTCTTCTCCATTCAATGGGAAGCTGTTATCACCAACTTTATTCGACAATAAAGAAGAGGCTGTAAGAGACGAAATCATAAATTTTTCTGCCAGCTTGTATTTTTTATATCCTCAATATGCAATACCTTATTTTATGAGTTTGGATACAACTTTTCCCCAATTCCTTCCTGCCCAGGCTGTGATTCTATCAAATTTTGGGAGAGGCAACTTCAATAGCACATATCCTTATGAAATACATCATTGCAATGTATCTGTTTACTAGAATGTCTTCCCCCATGAGACCTTGAGCTTTGTGAGGACATGAATTACGTTTTATCAATCTTTGCATTCTCAAGGGTAATGCACAAGTGCCAAATCAATATAAGTTGAAATTTTTTTTTTGTTATTTATGGTGGCTTAAATATATAAATTACTATTCACCTGAATGAGTTTCTATTTATATAGATTTTATATTTCTTTTGATTTTATATATTTTATTGACAACATATTAAGTGGGTTTAGTTAAAAAACATTTATTTAAAACCATTTGTCAGGGCTGCTGTTATCACTCAGATAAGAGAAGAGTACAGTTAGGTAAGCATAGACCTGTAATATATATTGTGTTGCCAGAATAACAACCATAATAATAATGCTTAGTAATAATAATAATAAATAGTATAAATAATAATTAGTGAAACAAATTTTAAGTAATGGAAAATAAGCCAGTGCTAACAAGGAGAATGCACTGTGCATTTATATGTCTTATTGAATTAAATACTCTCACTCTGAGGCAGGTGCCATTAGTATCCCAACTTTACAGAGGATAAAGCTAGTTTAAAAAGGATATATTACTTCATCAAAGACACACAATTAGTATGCAGTAAAAAGTCAATCTCAGGTGAGTCTAATTTGAAGTCTAACTCTAACTGCCTCTTAAAGTAGTTTATTAAAAATATGCCCAGGTGTTGTGAGGGGATGAAGGGTTTTCTATAAATTAAGGCTTTTAGGAGGGATTTCTGGAGCAGCCTACCTAAGCAGAATCTTGTACTTTATCCTCCAGTTATAAAGATATTAAAAATTTTCACAAGAGAGTGATAGAGGTTTGTGTTCTGATGGACTCACTTTTATGGCAAAGAGGACAATCTATTTCAGAGAAGACTGGAGATAGTACAACTGAGAGCAGGGTGTTCTAGGACTTCAGTGTACATCAGAATCACCTGGAAGACTTGACATGCAAAAGTAGGTTATTGTGTCCTACCCCCAGAGACTCTGTAATTACGGAGTGGGGCCCAGAATTTGCATTTCTGTCAAGTTTTTTGTTGATGGTGATGTTGCTGACCCGAAACTACACTTGGAGGACTACTATTCTAGGTGATTGCACCACTTCAGAACAGTAACAAAGAGGACTCAGGTTAAAAATACACTATAAGAACGCAGAGAAGAGGATAATTTTGATAACTATTTAGATATAAACATTTTCAAGAAGGAGAAAGTAACTACATTTAAGTCTGGTATTATCCTCATACTTTTTGGTGACAATATTAGCAGTGATAATAAAATCAACAGGGAGGAAGAGAATAGTTCCTCCTCCTCCTCCTCCTCCTCCTCCTCCTCCTCCTTCTCCTTCTCCTTCTCCTTCTCCTTCTCCTTCTCCTTCTCCTTCTTCTTCTTCTTCTTCTTCTTCTTCTTCTTCTTCTTCTTCTTCTTCTTCTTCTTCTTCTTCTTCTTCTTCTTCTTCTTCTTCCTTCTTCTTCTTCTTCCTCTGTTTCTTCTGCTTCTCCTTCTGCTTCTTCTTCTTCCTCTTCCTCTTCCTTTTATTCTTCTTCTCTTTAAGTCATGGTGTCATTTTGTCACCCAGGCTGGAGTGCAGTGGTGTGATCATGGCTCACTGCAAATTCAAGCCATCCTCCTACCTCATCCTCTCAAGTAGCCAGGACTACTGGTGCATGCCACCATGCCCAGCTACTTTTTAAATTATTTTTTGTAGAGATGGAGTTTCACTGTGTTGTCCAGCTAGTGACGAACTCCGGGCCTCAAATGATTCTCCCTCCTTGACCTCCCAAAGTGCTGAGATTACAGGTGTGAGCCACCACACTTGGCAGAAATTTCTGAGAGAGTAAGAAAGATGTTATGCTTTGCACTTTGAGGATTTGGGGATTTGAGATTCTTGAGAGATAGTTTTCCTTGAGTCTCTTATGTTTCTGCTCTCCTTGTAGCATCTTTTGTTCTGGGTTGCCTTTCTAAGGAGATAGAAACACTAAACATAAATAGATACAACATCTCCCTTTGGGACAGAGGGTAGATTCGTTCGTTGTCTAAGGAAATAAAGGCACTGATTTCTTCTGGGGCAACGATTGGACAGGTTCACTTGCAGTCCCCTTAAAAGATTGGAGTTTCCTAAGGTCATGGTTTCTAAGCAGTGACATATACCCACTGTGTGTACAGCTTTTACCCAGGTCACTTCACATTATCTGATGAGATCTGGGAGGAGCGAGGAACTGAAGCAACATGAAGCTCATGCTGCCTACTGTGCCTGTGTGATGATGTCCTTCATCTCTGGCTCAGGAGTCTCATGTGTTCCACCAGCACCCACGAAACTCTGACAGGAAGGCTTGTCAGCTTCTAAGGAATGTAAAAGTTTAAACTCTTCACAGTTCCAGCAGACCTTTGTGTGGGGGCAGACACGGCCATGTAGATATGATCAAGAGGAAGGTCCTAAAGGTCTGGTACTCAGGTGACCCGTCGATCTAAAGACACAATTTTGTTAATTATCATTATATAGGTGAAGAAAATCATGGGATTAGAGAATTTCAACCAAGAAAAGCATGCAATTTAGTGGACAGTGAGTCAAGAATGGAAGTGAAGTCGTTTTCTTCTTTAGGTGCTTGATTAGAACCGGATTGCCAAAGTCCTGTGGCCTTAGTTGTGGGTGGGAAAGAGATGTGGGGTTTGAAAATCAGAAACCATTTATTTGGGGCTAAAATCAAAGCAATCAATTTTAAATTAATCATACTATTCATTTTAAAGCATTTTTATATAAAAATTTTGACAGGGCTTTAGTGGAAGAAAAAAATATGACAAGGACTTTGGTAGAAGATAGAAAATAAGAACCACCCAAAATGAAAACAACATTGATATATGCAATTAACACAGATGTATCTGAGAAGCATGATGTGAAGTGATAGAAAACAGACACAAAAGACACAAAAGACCACTGCATCATCTTACTTATATGAAATCCTGCAACAGGAAAAATTATAGTGATAGAAAGTTGATTAGTGGTTATCAAGACCATGGAAAAGGGAGGATACAGCCTGCAAAAAGGTGCAGTCAAACTCTTTTGGGTGATGGGAATGTTCTATGTCTTGATGGTGGTGGTTACACTACATATATTTGTTCAAATTCATCAAGTTGTACACCTAAAATGTGGGAATTCAATTTTATGTAAATTATACCTCAATGAAACTAATTTAAAAATTAAGATAAGTAATATTTTAGGGCTATATTTACTTTATTCTTTTTAATATCATGAAAATATCAAATTAAGATTTTAATAGACTATGCTATGTAACACAACTTTCATATCATGTTATTAAAATATTTTTCTTGTTGATCTTCTATTACCCATTGTTGATACTTTTCTTTCATACAACTATTGAATTTATGATCTTGGCATTATTTAAAGGAACTCATCTCATTTCCTTTGCTTCTCTGTCTCGAACTGACACCACTCCAGGGTTTGTACTGCTTGTTAATATGTCCTCTGAGTTATGAGTCTTTCAATGGCCTTGGAATATGTCACCTTAACACACTGCTCAATTTTTACATGCTCTTTGAGCTCTGAGATCTTAAGATGACAGGATCTTGATTATGTCTCAAAAGAGAAATTTTGAAAAAGTGGTCACTAGCCCGGAATACCAAAGAAATTTCCATGTCAATATTTGAGTCAAGCCATTTTAGAAATATACACTTAGTTGAAAGAGTCTTACATCATTTATTTTATGATCAGAAAATTTGAGTTCTAGTCCTAGCTATAAAATTAACGTTTTCCTTGGCTATGACATTTAACAACTCTGCTTTTGTTTATCCTTAAACTGAATATAATTGTATCTGTCACCTCAAACTGTGATCAAGAAGTAAGGAAAAATATTTGGGAGAGCAATAATAATGAATATGTTATTTTGGTAGGAATCTGGGAATTACACGTAGTGAATAAACAAAATTTAGGGTAGGTTAATGAAATTGCTTCTCTCTATTCCATATTACTAAACCTCCCAATATCCTATTTTGAGATGCACTAATAAATTGTTTTTTTCAAAAATTTCTTATCTGGTTCTTATTAGAGTTATACCAGTTACTGTGACACGGCAGTGGCTGGTTACACAATGTTAAGCAAAACAAATCCAGTCTAAGTTCTCACATTGCTTCTGGTCTGGTGGAAGGTAGCCATCATTCTGATCAATGCTCAAATACAGGATGAAGTAAGTACTCTAATAGAATGAACAATAGTTCAGTGACAGCAAATAATAAAGTGATCTGACCTCTACTGAGGGTGAGTGGAGAGCTTGACCAATGAGGTTTATCCGGGGAAATGATACTTGAACTGAAACAGGAAGGATATGTAAGATCAATTAGGATAGGGGAAATGTAGGGAAAGAGCATGTCATACTGAAGGTAAGAGCAGTGGCAGGGCTGATAAATGAACAAGTTCAGCCAGAACACTGTGAGTCAAGGGTAGCATGACATAAAATGAAGAGAGATCGAAGGTGGGTAGCAGCCAGATCATGCAGTGTATCTTCCTAAAGGCCCTAGATGTGAATCTATCTCCTTGCTTTTTTCCTCTTGAGGCCCTCTTCCTCTATCTTCAAACCAGCAACATTTTCTGTCTGATCATTGCTCTGACTCTCCTCTTCTGCTGCCTTTTATCACTTTTAAATACCTTCCCCACATTTGAGGCTCACCTGGAAAATTCAGGATAATCTCCCCATCTCAAGGTCTGTACTAATCACATCTGCAAAGTCCCTTCTGCCATGTTGTGTAACAGTCACAGATTTGGGTGATTAAGATATGGTATCTTTTGGAGAGAGGTCATGATTCTGCCTATTAAATCAAATCTCCAGAATCTTTCTGTCACGGCTTTCATTAAGATATGGCTTTGATCGGTTTAATCCTTTCGCTAGTTGAATCACCATACAGTTGGTAAAAGTTATTAGAGTCAAGTTCGATGCTAAAAAATAGACATGTAAATAACAACATAAAAGAATAGATTATAGTTGGTTCTTGAACAATGCTGGGGTAAAGGAGGCCAAATCCCTACACAACCAGAAATGTGTGTATAACATTTGACTCTCCAGAAACTTAACTGCTAAAAGCCTATAGTTGATCAGAAGCCTTACCAATAATAAAAAGTTGATTAACATATATTTTATGTTATATGTATTATGTACTCTATTTTTATAATAAAGCAAGCTAGACAAAAAAGATGTTATTTAGAAAATTATAAGAAAAAGAAAGTATATTTACTATGTATTAAATGGAAGTGGATCATTATTCTCATCGTCTTCATGTTGAGTAGGCTGAGGAGGAGAAGCAAGAGGAGGGGTTGGTCTTGCTGCCTCAGGGGTGGTAGAGGTTGAAGAAAATCCACATATAAATGGACCCACACAATTCAAGCCCATGTTACTTAAGGGTCAACTGTATATTACTCCAATAAAGGCTAGGAGTCTAGCAGAAAGCATAGATTAGCAAACCAACAACGACAGTGCAAAGATAATATGTGGACATATAAATCAGACTTGGATGGAGGTGTGAGAGCATTCGGAGATATTTTTCCAATGGTGATCCATGCATTTTTGCTAAAGAGCATGTAAAAGTTAATTTGCTAAAGAAGGAAAAGTGCTCTTAAAATATATGCCATACTTTAAACAATTTAGTTCCTAAAGGTTTATAGTAACTATTACAGTTCTCTCTTAATAAGACCTATTATTATGCACATGACAATTGCTTTTTTGTGAGGAAAATAACTTGGTATTTTTCAAATCAATACAAAATATATGGTAATGGAAATTTAATTTTCTACCTATATTCTGACCAGCTTTTAAAGTCACTTGCCTTGGTAGAATGTTTTTATCCTTTAAGGAAACTCTGTTCTATTTTAACACAGATACTCCTGCACTAATCAAAAAATAATGACTGGAAATAATCACTTTCATAAACCAAGAATATATTTTCAAAAATCCCCCAGGAGGCTCTCTTCATTGCTTCTTCTCTCTTCCCTTCTTCATCTCCACCACTGCTCCCCAAAATGCACAATAAGCATAAAGACTGGGCTATGTGCTCCACTTATAAGCTCCCAATGGACCTCTGATTTGGTCTTTCTGTTACACTTAACTCTCCCCACACTGGAAGTTCTAATTCCCAACTAAGCTGCAAACGTTTTAAGGAGAGCTGTATATTTTCTTCACTTTTATGATCCTGCAATCTAGAAGACTTTGTTGCAAAGTCTCGAAAAATATTTTCAAATTCAACTTTTGCAGTTGAAGATAGATAGATAGATAGATAGATAGATGGATAGATAGATAGATAATTAGCAACAGATAAGGCAGTTTCTGTACTTACCTGCTTTGCTAGATGAGAAAGCTGAGGCTTACAGTAATCATTCGACTTCTTCAGGTTCTTGTTAGTAATTGCTAGAACCTGAATTCTAATCCCAATGTGACCTGTCTAGAGAGACTTTCATTGAACTCCTATGTAATTTCTACCAGGCCTGGTCAGATAGACTGAAGGAGAGGGAATGATGGCCCCTTCTAAAAACACGATACTTGAGGAAGCATCCAGTCTCCAAAATATAAATTCATCAACAAAGCATGCTTGCTGGAAAGCTCGATGGAGATGGATCAATTGTATACTCAGAAATTTAAAGGTGAAAGATCAATCAAAACTGCCTTTGAACAACTACCCTGCTCTTACCTCCTGCAGCGATGTTAGGGAATTAACACATTAGTCCACTTTGTTTTTGTCTTTTTTATGCTTACAAGTAACTTAACAAATCCAACATTTACTATCTTCATAAATAATGTTTTAGTTTGAGTTAATTTTATACACAAAAAACTCTATGTATCATTAATATTGAATTAAAAATGATGCAACTTAAAAGAAGTCAGAAAATACATAAATTATTTTCAATTTTGTGAAAGAAAGAGTCAAGAAAACACACAAATAGCAACCCAAACAAGCGTCAGGTGAGTGTGTGACTGTGGGAATGAGCGCCCAACTAGAATGTCTGCCATGTTTTGCTGTGTTGCACTGGGAAGGAAAGACGTGCAGGATTTGGAGTCAGGAGAAACTGCCTTGGTTTTTGCCAGCCCCGTTTTCGGACTGTCTCATAGATTTAGTAAGTATCAGGAAACCAGGCTTTAAAACCCTGTGTTCTGGAAGAGAAAAATCCATGTAAAACATTGTCTCTGTAAGCAGCAGAGTTAGGTAGATTGCCCAGGGTGACTCAAAATTCTCATCAATAACTTTCTAGTTATTTCAGGAATTTAGACCCCCAAGGAGGTCATGACTCCTTGCAACCTAGAGAGAGTCATATTACTAATATAAAGAATATAATTGGCCTGAGGATTATATGGTTTGTGATTAAAAGAGGATAATTTTCTTTAGCCTTTAATTTGATCATGAAATTTTAGCCATAGGCACACAACTGGTGATAAGGCAAAAGGCAGGTCAGTGGTCCTACTCTGATAAAAGTGACAGTTCCCTGGTCCCCACACTCATTAAAATGGATTCAGTAGGTACAGAGAGGAGCTAAGTTTTATGTATATATTTAACACTAGATTGAATGGGCGATCTCATCCCAATGTTTGAACTCCATGGCTTTATACGTTTTAAACATCAACTGTGAAAATTGAGTGACTAATAATCTGGTTTACAAATTAACCACTGAGTAATTAAACCGTTTAGATTTTTCGGAAACCTTGTTGTATGAGTTTATTTCCCTCCCCTCCTTTAAATTCCAAAAACCCACTCAGACTCTCTTAGCGTTCATTAGAATCTCAATTAGAAACGTAGCTATTTATTACAAGTTATGACAAAAGATTATGGCAGATGGGGAGTGGGTAGTAAAATTCTGTCATTTTAACATTCATGTTTCCCTTAGGCTTTTTTGAATTTTCTCTTTTATTCAAGAGTTCCCTTAGAGATGTTACTTCAAAACTCCCGTCTCTTCAATCCCCTCTACAATATTTTCAGATGATTTTAAACAGTGTCTCTAGTTAGGAAACAGAGGAACCACATATTCATTCTGGCTTTAATTTCTGAATTTTACCTCATCCCTTCTATGTTGTGATTTTCTTTTCTTTTCTTAATTTCATGAATGACAGTTAAAAAGAAAACACTAAAATTCTCAAAAGGTGCCCAAGAATTATGAAAGCATTTAAAATGCACTTTTAGACCTGGTTGATGCTTTACGCCCATGGCAATCTTGGCTAATGAGACCATTTACATTCATGAAATAAAATAATGGTCTGCAGAAAGCCATGAGATACATCTTTATACATTTAAATACATTAGTTGTATTATCTGGACATTATTGAATTGCAAGGCCAGGAGCCTCAATGATTTGAGGAGCATATTTAAAATAGCCAAGCTCTAGTTACAAAGAACAGTTTGAATTTTTAAAAGTTTATATTGCCAGGATACCATTTATTATGTTAATAGTTATTCTTATTTAAAAATGGAACTGTAATAGTTCTTGTTGAAGTGGACCATTAAAACTTATTTTCACAATTTTCAGTCAATGTAATGCTACACTAGAGTCTCATAGTGTTTAAAACATTATCTGATCCCAGTGAGTTTAGCCAGCTGAATCAGCTATTTCAGGATATTAAGGTACCACTTGGATAATGAAAGCAGGACGTTACTTAATAATACCCCAGGGCATTCTTCAGCATCTAGGAGCAACTTGGAGAAAAGGCAGATTTAGTTATTCCACAATGCATATATACACTTCAAAATATCATGATTCACATGACGTATATACATTTTATCTGTCAATTTTAAAAAGTTGCATCTCTTGTCGAAGGTCACACAATTAGTGAGTGTTTGAGATAAGCCTTGAGTCCAAGCATTCTGTCCACAGATTTTATGACCCCACAGCTAATACACTCTTATGTTGTGTTTCT
This sequence comes from Macaca fascicularis, assembly GCF_037993035.2. Classification (NCBI taxonomy): domain Eukaryota; kingdom Metazoa; phylum Chordata; class Mammalia; order Primates; family Cercopithecidae; genus Macaca; species Macaca fascicularis. The sequence goes on along the minus strand of NC_088392.1, from coordinate 14,820,905 downwards.
CAGGGCTACTTCCACTTTGGAGAAGACAAGTTTTTAGCCAAAATAATAACTTAAGGGTTTATTAATAATTTTTTTTGTTTCAAATATATATATACACATATATATGTGGAAAATGCAACTCATCATTTTATACGTGATTTGTCTTTTTAATTTCCTATCCATTACAGAAATATTAGCAAAAATAAGGCCATTCTAAGTAGAAGTCAAGGTACAAATAACTTCGGTTTTCCAATTATATCCTCTTCCTACTGCACCCTGGCCAACAATCCTTGTAAAATATATGGCCTCTGATCCTCATAAAATATGTAGATACGCCAGTATGTTTTTATTTTTAAATTTTAATAGAATTTATTTTTAAAGCAGATTTAGGTTCACAGAAATATTGAGCAGAAAGTAGAGAGAGTTTTATATGCTTCTTGCCTCACATATGCACAACCTCCACCACCGTCAATAGGATGGTACATTTGGTACAGTCTATGAACCTATATTGACACGGAAGTGTCACACAAAGACCACAGTTTATGTTAGCTTTCACTCTTGATGTTCTATGGGTTTGAGCAAACCTGTATCCAACATTATAGTATCATACAGAGTAGTTTCCCTGTTTTAACAATTCCTCTTAATTACATTTAAATTTAGAACAATTATTCTGGTTTCAGTGCAGAAAATGGGTTGGCACATGGAAGGTTAATGCTCTGTGTGTGGGGAGCTTGATGTAGGGGGTCTCTTCTTTTGCCATTGTCACAATAATAATAGTAATAATGAACCAACTATTTACTAAGTTGTTAAAGCAAGCTTATATGCTGAAAACTTTTAAAACACTTTATTATTGAAGAAAATGAAACGGAGAAGTTAAGCAACAGTGTAATAGAATTTCTGAGTGAAGCAACTGAACGTTGAACCCAGTTCTTCAATTCAGAGTCCCAGTTTTTGTTCACAAGTGCAATATTCTCTTTACCACCATTACACTTTGCAACTAATTGTGATCTTCTCACCCTGAGGCAAGAGGCTTCTCATAGTAGCCTAACTAGGATATTGTTATTCTGGTACAGAAAACATCCAGACATTATACTGGTTGGGTGCAGCTACTTTAAACTTTTCACCTATCCCTGGAGGAAGTCAAGTTAGGGATTTTCTATATTTTTCTACGTTTTAGTATCTGCTGGGACTATGAAGTCTAATAATTCAGTCCCTTTGGTAACCACCAGTTATTCTATTTTATCAAAGTCAATGTCAGATTATTAGTCCACATTTTACTTGTTCCTTCCGCAATATTTGAGAGTTGATCTCTCCCTTCTTGAAACACTTTTTACACTTCATGTTCAGAACATCACATTCTACTTTCTTACTTCATTTTCCACCCTTTCTCACCCTCCTTAACTCAATCCCTTAACTCAATCCTCCATCTCTTCTCCAAATTTAAGGTTTGAGGGGCCTCTAGAGTTAGTCCTCAAAGCACCTCTCTAGGGTTTACTTGAAATCTTCTAGTACACCAAGGGTTTACTTGCAATCTTCTAGTCTCCTTGATTATGAATAGTGCAAAGATACATTCTTTGAATAGTGCAAAGATACATCACTGAATAGTGCAACTCACTGAAGAGTGCAAAGATACATCTCCATCCCTAAATTCTTCCTAAACTCTAGAATCCTATATTGGACTTGCTACTCAACATCTTCACATGGAAAACCAACTGGAATCTCAAAGTTAATATGTACACACTGATTACTTGACTATTTCTCAGACCAAGTCTGTTTATCCTCCAGTAATTTTAGAAGATATATTTTTAAGCCACATTATGAAATTTTTCTTAATCCTGTTTTGGTCACATCACATATACAATCCAGCAGCAAATAAAATTAAATCTGTGATCAAAAGCAACATTCAATCTGACTGCTTCTTACTCCCTCAATCTCCAGCATCTAGTCTAGTACTACGTATAGAAATGGTGCAATACTAATACATCCGTTTTGCCTGACGTACCATAATATCCCCTAACTAGTACCTTCACTGCAAGTCATGGTCATACACTGTTTTTTCTTTACACCGCTTTCAGAATGGGTCTTTTAAAATATACATCAAATTATGAAGCTTCTATGTCTCTATCCTCCAATGGTTAATCACACCATGCAAAACAAAATCCTAAGTCCTTTTCATGGACTCAGCGTCACACATGATCTGACCCCTAATTACCTCTCTCATCTCATTTCTTACTACTCTTTTTCTGGTTTATTCCATTCCTGTCACAGTGGCTTCTATTCTTCCAAGCACACTTTTACCTCAGGGTTTGTTATTTGTTCCCCTCCCTAAAACACCTTTTCTCTTGATATTCTAGATGTTCTCTGACTCATTTACTTCATTCATTCCTTTGCTTCAATATTAACTCCTCAGAGATACCTCTTCTGATCAACGTCTTTAAGAGAGCACTCAGTCTATAATCTCACATAGAATTTTTTTATTCATGACTTACTCATTGTATTGTAGTCTATATTTTAATATGTATTTATGTTTTTGTTTGTCTAGTACCTGTCTCTCTGGCTAGAATGTTAAGTTCTATGTGGATAAGGACTTTGCCTGTTTCTCACTCCTATATCCAGAATCTGGGGCAGTGCCTGCCACATACTAGGAGCTGGTTTCTTCCTCCTTCATGCCACTACCTCTCTGCACATAATGACTAAATGTTTGGACCTTGAAGTTTTGTAGTTCTGAATTGAGTCTCCAACTTTCGTCTTATTGGCTGCACTCATGGGCAAATTTGATATATCTCACTTTCCTCAACTCTAAATTTGGCATAAGAGTACCCACCACCTCCAGTGGCTGAGATGAGAACTAAATGTAGAGCCCTTCTTAAAATAATAAGCATAAAGCCTGATACATAGTAAGGACTTTATAAGCACTATTTATTATTTTTACTAATTCCTTAAAAGATCTCAAGTTGAGTAAAATCAGTTAGTCTATTCTTTTGCTAAACTTTTAAAACAACCTATTTTAAGTGCAATTCTAGATTGTATTGTAATAACAAACACATGTGTACTAACTATATATTAAAACAATGCCATTAGCCTGCTACAATCTCTTGCATTGCACTACAGTTTCCATTTTATTTTCTGTATGTTATACCCTTAGTGTTTAAGTTATACTCTAATTTAGTTATGTGTAGGTAATTCCTTTCTAGCAGAGAAAATGTGGTCATTTATAGGTAATACCTTGTCCTTAATTCTCATATGTTGAATATTGTTGAGAGTGAGTCTCTTTGTTAAGATAAAGAATTATTTTGCAGTTTAGGAAAAATTTGAATTTTTCAATTCCCATTTAAATTACCCTAATTCATATGCCTATCAATCGCTAAAATGTTTTTTAAAAAAATAGATTATAAAATTATTTATATAGAACAGATTCCTAATAGAATGCTTATCTTTATGTCTTATTTTAGAACTATAGCCAATTATATTTAGTTTTCAGCTTAATGGAGTAAATCTCAAACAGAATTAGAGGTCTAAATGAGTCATCCAAATGTGCTGTGCTTCGTAATATAACCCTTTAGTTGACAGAGGTTTCACTCATTGAATCATGTAAATGGATTTTCTATTTACTCATCTAATATCTCAGAAAAGTATTGCTTGAAAGGTCAATAATATCAACATGAGACTTTTTAATGAGAAATAATGGGTAACTGAGTCATGCTTCTAGGAATTTAATACCTCTTACATTCATATATCTTGGTTTTTTATTGGTCAAGTAATGGTGATAGTTATTTTCAGCTCATCCTCGTACAGAGTAATTATTACACAATAACACCAATTCCCATGTTTTAGCCAGGTAGTTTTGGGAGTAAAGCCAGAAGAAAGGTATTTGGTTCAAGCCCCTTACCATGTAGTGCTGTCAAGAGTCAGACCTGCCTTGCTTCTGCCACTAGGAGGATTTGGAGTGGCATTTATATGAGATTGCACTTTTCTCTTTGAAAAGAAAGGGTTTGGTCTAAAGTTTTTTTTTATTATTACACTTCAAGTTCTAGGGTACATGTGCACAACGTGCAGGTTTGTTACATATGTATACATGTGCCATGTTGGTGTGCTGCATCCATTAACTCATCATTTACATTACGTATATCTCCTAATGCTATCCCTCCCCGCCCTCCCACAATAGGACCCGGTGTGTGATGATCCCCTTCCTGTGTCCAAGTGATCTCATTGTTCAATTCCCACCTATGAATGAGAACATGCAGTATTGGACTAAATTATTTCTAATATATTTTCTGTTTTTGTGACATTCTATGATGTTTCGGTATCTATTCATTAACATACAGAAACTCTTTGGCACAATGGGTATAACCAAGATTCTATGTGACAAGTTAATTCAGTGGTGGAATGTCTATATACATTTGGGATTTTATTGTATATTAAAACTGTTAGAAAAAAAACTCTCAGTCTTATTCTAGAAAATTTGTAACATAATATATTCAAGTCAAACATCCAGACTGCTCTCATTACATAAAGACTGGGAATTTTCATATAATTCCATGTATGTGTAAAGGCTATTACCTGTTAAAAATTCAGCTATCGAATTGCATTGATTTTGTTCATTCTTCTTTAATAGAGTGCAAAGAGTTATTTTTTGTTAAATAATAAGTTTCTTTTCAGATAAATAACCAGTTTCATCAAGCAGGTAAATACCAAGCCTAGAACTTTCAGAGATGTTCTTGGAAGCAAAATTCTATATAATTGCTTATTAGAGAATTAATAAGTAAATATGAGACACCTTATGTATAAAAATGCATCTACCTTTTGGTGTTAAGGGAGAGTATGTTTATTAATATTTATAAATAACATTATTCTTTTGGTTGCTGATATATTGAGATGCTGGGAAATGCATTAGTAACTTGAATAGTTTTCTAAATAAGTGTTAAAGTGGTTCTCAGTGAACTCTGAGTTTCACTTACACAAAAAAATACACATTTTAAGTTTGTAAGTATCCATTTAAATATGTTTAGAATAGAAGTTGGTCCCTGAAAATAAATATTACAGATTTTGTCTTGATTTTCAAGTTCAGTGAAGTCTATCTTGATGGTAGTCCTAATTTACTATTAAGCATAAATTAAATATGTATTAATCAGTTTACATGCAAACACACTCAAATATTTAGATGGATTGGCCTTCAGTGTTTATATTTAAACAACCATCTCTTTAGCAATCCCTGATAGTTCTGTTACCGCAGGGAACAATAAAACTGTACAGATGGCTTAGCTTTATACATCGGCTTTAAATAAGCAATGTGTCTTTCTTGTCTTTAAAGAGAAGCAACTAGAATTTATTGATTGCTCATTATGTGCCTAGGGGTGAGACTCAATTTTCACATTGAGAACCGTGGGAATAACTTTTCTGCTTGAGGAAGAAGTCGGGTAGGTTCATCTTATGTTCTGTAACTGAATTCCCACTTCTGATCACGTAAACTTTGGTTAAAATGTAAAAGGACTCAAAATACTTTCACTTTTTTTTTTTTTGAACAGAATCAAAATGAATGAACAGTGTGAGAAATGGAAATGTTTGGAATTTGGTCTTCTATCTACTAGACTGCAAATTAAGTGATGCTTAATATCTCTTTGAACCTTCATTTTGAGTGTTTTAATATTGAAATTGCACATATACAGAGCATCACACTGGAAACCTATTTTTCCTGCAAACTTAGGTACATATTCTTCTGCAGATGAAGTTACTGGGTTATGGAGAAGTATGTACATGCTGGAAATTCAGATTTACTCCGTGACCTTATACAAACAAGAGATAAGATGCTAACCATATATTGTGAAGGGAGGAAATGTATCATGTATTCTCTGTTTATACAGGAGACTAGACAATCTGTTCACCAGAGTATCTGGTGATCCATATTATGCTATGACAAAATATTCAATTAAACTTGCAGTGACATGGATGGCAGTTTAAGAAATTATTGATAAGATTACAAGTCAAAAAGTGAATGGTAATATAAAGAACACTATAAATCAAGACCTTGAAGTATTGAAAATATCAGGACAAAATAGAAAATATTAGAAAGGCTTTGTAAGACAGAGGCTGAGCAAAACTATTCAGTTAAATATAGTAACTCAGGGAAAATATTAAAACATAAGTAGAATGTTACAAACAATTAAATTACCCAATTGGATAAAATGATAAAATAACTCAAACAAAGACCAGAATAATAAGTTTGGAGTAGCCTGAATTAAGGGAAAGGGGTGGGATAGAGAGAGAAAGGAAAGTCAATAAAGTTAAAAAAAAAAAAAAAAAAAGAGCATATTTTATGAATATGATTGAAGAAAACAATTTGGAGTATTATTGGATATTATTACTGGCACATGAAAAAATCAAATAAATTTAAATAATAAATCATTTAAATAAATAATAATAAATTTGAATGATCAAATAAAATTAAAATAATGCAATGTAGAGTTTGAGAAAGTTATATTGCCAAAGAAACCACAAGCCTAGATTTTTTTAAAGCCTCTGAAACTTTTATTTTACACATCTTTTAGGAATCCATCCTTCTGTTGGGCCAAGAAATATGTATATAGCTTGCTCAAAAGGACATACTTCAATGTGTTCACTTTACTTGTACAAAATCATGAGAGATGGCTAGGTTTCACCAAACAATGGTCTTCTCCACATTTTCAGACTCTTGTAATTAGGTATGGACCATATATTGGGGTTCCAGCCAATGTGAGATATGAGAAAGTGAAGTAAGGTACTTTGGGTCATGGTTCTCTAAATCATCTTGTGGAATCTTTCTGCCCTTTCTTCTCTGCCCACAATCGTGCCTTCTCTGCCATGCATACAAGATGGATGCGATCCATCCAATCTCACTGAATAGAGAAGTGAGCAAGAAGTAAACTTTTACTGCTTTACACTAAGACTGTGATTTTGCCATCAATCACAAGCTAACCTTTATTTAGACTTCCACTGTTGCTCTAGAGATTAGTTTCATACTCTCAATTTTTTGAAGATCATCTGTTTTGGGGGTCTTTATGTAAAACTTTGTTCTTTGCATTTGGCTTTCTGGAGTTTTACAAGTTGTAAGTTTATTTTTATTATCCTTTCTTGAAAATATTTTGGGTTCTTGCATGTCAGGATTGGTGTCTTTAATTTGCAAAAATTTAAGACTTGAATATTGTGTTTCTGCTTCACTTTCGCTTTTTCATGTGAATCAATTAAACATATGTCAGTTTTTCATACCATCTCTTCTTTCCCCATCTTTTGTCTCTCTGCCTATCACTATCTATAGTTTCTTCTGACTTGTCTTCAATTATTAACTGTCTCTTTAGCTGTTTTAAATCTGCTAATAAACTCATCTATTGGGACCTCTTAATTTTGTTACTGTATTTTTTATTCTAGAATTTTAATTTTTCTACAAATCTACTATACTAATTTTAGAGTTTCTGGTTCACTGATGAAGTTTTTAAGCCTAGTTTTATCTCCTGATATTTATTTATTTATTTATTTATTTATTTATTTAGTTTGTGGTCATTTGTGATGCATCCCACTATTTCCCTTGATCTTTGTATATGAGACATTTTATTTAAGAAAAACAGATACAAATAACATGAGTCTTAGGATAATATTCTCTTCCTCCAGAAAGAAATTATATTTACTTTTCCTATAGGTGCTGATGGTCTGGGGTCCTTGCTGAGTTCCTGCCCTCAAGTGATCCGCCCACCTTGGCCTGCCAAAGTCCTGAGATTACAGGCATGAGCCACCACACTCAGCTCCAATGTTATAGCTAATTATGAAAAAAACCCAAACAATTGCCATTTTTTAAGTCATTTCCAGTGTTAGAAACCAAGTTGTCAGGGTAGTTGCAGTCATGGGAGCAGGTAGCTAAACTTTTGTTGTTGTTGTTTTGTTTTTTGACTTGGGGTCTCACTCTGTACCAGACTAGAGTGCAGTGGCATGATCTCGGCTCACTGCAACCTCCACCTCCCAGGCTCAAGCGATTCTCCCACCTCAGTCCCTGAGTAGCTGGGACCACAGGTGTGTGCCACTATGCCCGGCTAATTTTTTGTATTTTTGGTAGAGATGAGGTTTCACTATGTTGCCCAGGCTGGTCTCAAACTCCTGAGATCAAGCAATCCACCCGCGTCAACCTCCCAAAGTACTGGGATTACAAACTGTGCCATTGCGCCCAGTCTAGGTAAAAGTATTACACACCTTTTAGCAACATCTAAAATACCTCAGTGAAGCCTAATTCCAGCTGATTTTAAGTCTAAAAATCATAATTCAGTTACAAAATTTTTATTATCTGTAAAGGTCACCATCATCCAGCAGAGAAACGGTTGAAATTATAATAAAATGTGAGATGTTTGGAGAAGGCAGACTATTTTCTATAGCAAGAAATGCAGTCTTTATTGATGGTGTTTACTGCCAACTGCTTAAGCGTCTCTTCTTTCCAGAATTTATATAGAACAGATTTTTAGCTCTACTCTGGGATCTTCCTTACTTGCCAAAGAGACATTCGAAATATTGAAAATAATTGTCATTTTGAAAGGTGAAAATGTTAAATCTGAATGTAAAGGACATTGCAGCTGTTACAAATGTTGGTATAGCATCTGGCAAAGGCAGCAACAGAGGTTTGCATTTTAATTCAAATGCATGGAAAGAAAATCAAAAAAGGAATGTCTGTTCATAAGTCTTGTGAAAGCATAGAAACTGTTCTGCCTGACAGAGAGAATAATTTTAAAAGCCCCTAGAAGTGTTAACTAAGTGTAATGTCAAACCGTCAACAACTGCTTTCAAAAAATAAATTACCTCTAAGACCATGTGTATTTTTTCACACCTTCTAGTCCCCTGTTACCAATTAGTTAATACTTGCTTTGACAGAAAAATGATGATTCTCAATAATCTAAGACTTCAGATGTAGTGTGAATAACTTTAATAATGCTCTTACAGGAGAAAATTTCTCATAAAGCCTCACTATATCAAATCCTAATTTAGAGAAATGTGGCAAGCTGCAAAGTGCTCTCAAGTTAATGTGTAAATGTTTATTGGATTCTCATTTCTTGTCAGGTTCATGTTTCACTTATGTATCTATCCTCTCTCAGGGACACATTTCCTAAAGGAATTTATATTGTTTTTATTGATCACCATAGAAAATTAAAGTTATATTCAGCAAGAATAAAATATATCATTCTTGAATTGCTAAACACTTTGGGCTTTGATACACATGAGAAACAGTTATCAGAAAATGAGGTCACATTTTCGTGTATCTGAAAGAAATATTTGTATGAAGATGTTGGGGAAGTGGGCAAAGGAATGATAACAATTATATGTAAGTTAAGCAAACAAACTAAAGAACTTTCAGACTAAATAGGAAGACAACTATGTCTCAGGCAGCAAGCAAGGAAAATTTAATGGATAAAAGTGCTGAGATGATTCTAAGGAATTGCACTGGAATCAGAATAAGATAGCTGTGACAGAGTCGCATCTTAGCAAAACTCCAAGTTTGTTATCTTTTCTCTTTGTAATACTCCTCCTCTACTTTCAGTGACACCTCTTTTATGTCAGTCTCTGACCCCAGCCCTAGGATACTGAGAACATGGCACAACACCACAACACCCGTGTCTGCCTCTGTGTATTTCTTCCCTTTCCTTCATCTTCCTTCGATCAAATATTATTAGTCCTGTAGTTCACTAATTCTACCATCTGTCATAGATGATGGTTTTTGATATAAAATGAAACTCTATTTATTTTATGATACATACCTGGCACCATGCCTGGAAAAACATGCATTTTAAAAAATTCTTTCAATAATTTTCTCCCTACTCAGGAACAGCTGGTCTAATAATTTTATTAAACCTATGTCAAACTATGTCATGTCTCTGCTCAAAACCCTCCAGTGGATTTCTATCTTACCCAGATTTGATCCTATAGTTCTGGCAATATTAAAATAATCAGCTAGGCATAGTGGTGCATGACTGTGGTCCCAGTTACTCAGGGTGCTGAGGCTGGAGGATCACTTGAGCCCAGGAGATTAAATCCAGCTTGGGCAACATTGCAAGACCCCTCATCTCTCTCTCTCAATCTCTCTCTCTCTCCACACACAAACACATACACACACACACACACACACACACAGAGAGAGACACAAGATCCTACATAAGCACTTGTAAGATGAGTTTTCTCTTTCTACTCTGCTTTTGAAATGCGAAAATTTCCCTGACTCCTTTGTGGGACTTGTGAAAGGGATGCTTCATTTACTCAACTTGCAGCTCTCAGCCCCTTGCAGGGTGGGGAGCATGCAGGTGAGCAGTTTCAGGGACTGAGATGAATGCTCTGGGCACTGGCAGAAGCAGAACTCCATGCCACCCTGCGGCAGCATCTCCGGGGGTATCCGTGACCCTCCAGAGCCCAAGAGGGCATGTGTTAACAGTGCCCTATTTTAGCTTTGCCGTCCATGGATGGATTTAGTGTTTAACAGCTCAGTGTGACAGCCCTCTGTATCCTGAGCTCTTGTTCAGAATCCGGGAAGAACCAGGTCACACAAATGAATTGAAGATGGTAAATGTGGGGGATTTCATTGCCGGCAGAAGTGGTTTTCAGCAGGATGGAGAGCTGGAAAGGGGGTGGAATGGGAAGGTGTTCTTCTGCAGGAGTTTGGCGGCCGGGACCAGGCTCCTCTCCGAGGTCCCACCATCAAGCTTTCCCTCCGAAGTCAAGCTGCTTCTCTCCAATGTCAAGTTGCTGCTTCTTTTCTTTCCTTCTTTGTCATTGCTCTGCCAGTGGAGCCTGGGGATTTTATTGGTACAGGATGGGGGCCAGGAAGGGCAAAGGTGGTTTTGGAAAAGGCAACATTGGAGCGGGAAAACAGGGATGCAAAGTTTTCATTTGGGGCTGTGGGTCAAGGCTTGAAGGTGGGGCCCTCACTGGGGACCACCCTCTTCTACCCAGTATTTCCCTGCCTCCTGTCTATATTACTTTTGTTCTCTGACTTTACATCCTTTAGCCTCAAATCCAGCAACACTGGCTTCCTAGTTGTTGGTCCTTAAAACTCTGGGACAGCTCTAACTCAGAACCTTCACATTTGCTCTTCCTTTTTTCTGGAATGTTTTCCTCAGTTATGATGCATGGTTGGGACCCTTACCTTCTTCAGGCATTTACTCTATCTTTTTAAAGAACTCTTTTCTGGTCATGTTATCTAAAATAACTTTCCCCAGGTTTCCATTGTCTGCTTTTTCCCCTCTTAGATCTTACTAATATCCAGCATACTATGTTTTATGTATTTTTCTCATTTTTCTTTATCTTTACATGAGAATGTAGGTTGCATGAGGGCAGGGATTTTTCTTTCTGTTGCATACTATTTAACCTCAAGTGCTTAAACAGTGCCTAGTGCATAGCATACAACTAACAAATTTGCCTACTGTAGGCAAGTGAATATAGCCCATAAAACAGGCATTAAAAACTGGACTTTTATAAATTTTAAAGAAAGGAGGAACAGAGAATTTATCCAGATCCAGGAATAGAACCTATGGCTTTCTAGTTTTCATAGCAAACCAGTGTTAGAGTTCTGTAATCATTGGGACTCTTTTAACAGACTGCCTTGGAGGGATTTTTTTGTCAATAGCATTTCATGTAACAGTTGGAGCTTCAGATGCTTTGCCAAATTAAAAAAAAAAATCATTTTCATTATTTCCCTTGACTCTCACCAATAGGGTGTGCTTTTCACTTCCAATAAAACTGGGGCTCAGATTTGTTTATGTCATTGAGATATTAAGAATTCATCTAAAGATCCAAACTGTAAGAGCTGAAGTCTTCACTCATGTCCTTAAAAAAAGAAAAAGGCAGAAAAAAACTAAAGTTCAATGATTTTTCTTTGGTATATCTGAAAACTGAGGTCATAGGACAATAACCACCCCTTACCCCAAATCTGGAGAGACAGGCAAATCCAGACTTACCTGGAGCAGAATCCAATGAGCCATAAAGTGCTGGGAACACTTAAATGGTAATTTTGACAAATTGCTGGAGGCTGAGTGTAGAATAGCATGAGAATGAGAAATTTCTAGGGGTCATAGTCTTAAGTCTCAAGGGCACCCCCACATTTTTTAAAGGTTTTATTTCAAGGACACCCACCAGCTTCTCATGGTGAGGAGCCCAAAAGAATAACCATTGTGAAATATTCCCTCCACCTTCTCCATGACAAAGTCGTGCTCTACAAGGTAAAATATTTTGCATGAAATACGTATTACATGTAGGAGAGGGCATTTCCTCTAACTAACACCTTCACATTTGTGAAGGTCACAGCCCAAGAACTCTGACCAATTTAACGACTGAGGTTCAATCATAATTTTATAGGATGCTTCACCAATACTGCACCTTACAAAGAGGACTCCACAAACAGGTCTTACACAAACAGGACTCCAGTATAACAGTGGATGATAGCTGAAAAAGTTGTAAATTGTACATAAGAGGTTGTTAGTAAAAGCCAAAGGCAATAAGGGAGGCAAAAACAACAAACGAAGAAATTGAGGCGTCTGACACCCACAGCTACAACAAATGTTAAACATAGCCACACTCAACAAGATTAATCTAAAACTTAACCCTGAAGCCAAATTTATCCCAGTTACTATCAACTGATGTATCATGCCTGCCTTTAAACATAAAAGGTATGCTATAATACAAAAGTTAGCAGTTTTAAGAGAAAAAGCAAGCATCAAAGCTAAACTCAGAAACAGCACAGATTTTGGAAGGATCAGACATGGAATTTAAAATAACTATGGTTAATATATGAAGAACTCTAATAGAAAAAGTAGAAAACATGTAAGAACAGATAAGTAATATAAGCACACCCTAAGAAATAATCTAAAGGAAATGTTAGATATCAAACACACTGTAACAAAAATTTAAAAATGCCTTTGATTGGTTTATCAGAAAATGCTACACAGCCAACTAAAGAATCAGTGAGCTTTAAGAAATGTTTATAGAAACTTCCGAAACAGAAATGCAAAGAGAAAAAAAAAAGGAATGAAAATAATAAAAAGGAACAGAATATCCAAGAACTGTGAGATAATTTCAAAAGTGTAACACACATGCATTTGTAATACTGGAATGTGAAGAAAGAGAGGATGGAGCAAATGAAAGTCATTATGGTTGAAAGTATTCCAAAATTAATGGCAGGCACAAAAGCATAGGGCCAGGAAGTTTAGAGAGCATGAGGCAGGATAAATACAAAAAAGTCTCTACCTAGAAATATCAGGTTCAAACTGCATAAAACCTAAGAGAAATCTTGAAAGAAGCTGGGGGGTGGGGGAGGTGAAGTGGGACACCTTATCTGTACTGAAACAATGAACAGAATCACAAGAGATTTCTGGTTAGGAATTATTCAAGCAAGAGGAGAGCAAAGTATTGAAAGTATTGAAAGAAAAAAAATCAACCTGGAATTCTATATTCAGCAAAAATCATCTCTGAAAAGTTAAATAGAAATGAAACTTTCTCAAAAAACAAAAACTGAGTGACTTTATCCCCAGCAGATGTAATCTACAAGAAATGTCGAAAGAAGATATTTATAAGTCAATAAAACTGAAAAATAAACTTGAGATGGAAGAAAAATGCTATATAGATCAGAAACTTGGATCTCCATGAAGAAAGTAAAAGTGACGTTAACAGAAAATAAAGTTTAAAAATGTATTTCTTTTTGTTTTTTTCTGTTTGTTTTTTTTTTCCTCAAACTCCTGGGCTCCAGTGATCCTCTCACATGAGTCTCCTGTATTACTCAGGGTTCTGGGGAACAGAACTAATAGGATGTATGCATATAATTCTCTCTTTCACATTTTTCTTCCTGATTTATATTTGCTGGCAGCTGATTAGATTGTGCCCACCCAGATTAAGTGTAGGTCTGCCTTTCCCAGCCCACTGACTCAAATATGAATCTCTTTTGGCAACACCCTCACAGACACACCCAGGATCAATACTTTGCATCCTTCAATCCAATCAAGTTGACACTCAGTATTAACCATCACACCTCCCTAGTAGCTTGGACTACAGGTGTGCACCACCACAATCAGCTAATTTTTTTGATTTGTTGTTGTTAAAACGGGGTCTTGCTATGTTGCCTAGTTTGGTCTTAAACTCCTAACTTCTAGTAATTCTTCCTGCTTAACCTCCCAAAGCACTGTAATTTCCAGTGTGAGCCACTGTACCTTGCCTTTCTTTTATTTTTTAATTAATAACTGTTTTGGTAAAAAATAATAACAAAATCCCCGATGTTTCCACTTCATAATTTTCTGTCCACTGACCTCACCCTACCCCTTGCCTGTAAGTCTCCACTCCACATGTTCTTACAATCTTAACAAGTGTCGTGAATGACTTCTTTAAACAGCCATCTCCAACCGGGAACCAAGCTCTCACTAGGAACCTGAATTGGCCGACGCCTGGATCTGGAACTTCCCAACTACAAAGCTATGAGAAATAAACGTCTGTTGTTTAAACTTCCCAGTCTGTGGTATTTTCTTATGGTAGCGTGAACAGAGTAAGACAAGGCACCAGCAATTTTTAAAATCCCCAGGTGGTTCTAACATGTAGCCACGATTGAGTAAGACTGCTTTACTGTTTCTCATTGCGAAAATAATACAAAAGCCAAATAAAACAAGAAGCTATTCCTTGCATCCTTACACATTTTTAATTGTCTTTCTATTTCTGCCTTTTCTTTCCTCAAATATTTCTTGCTGTGTCTTCATTTTCTCACATTCTACTCATCCCTTGATGCACTCCAACCTGACATCTGTCACTTTTACTTTCACAAAAGACTTAAATGTCCTCCACAACACAACAGCAGAAATACTCCAGTTCTTCTATGTAACACTTCCCCCATTTTCACACTCTTGAACTAATGCTTTTCCTTTCCCTTGTTCACCTCTTCTGTTTTATTTTATCACTTCCATTTTTCTTTCTTTTATTTTCACTGATTATTTTGCTTTATCATTTCCATAATTTCATAAAATCATAAAATACGTGAAAATAATTATCTTGGGACATATATAGTCTCACTGATCAGGAAAAAATGTTAAGATTTTGTCACAAATACCTCCTGTTTTATCTTTAAATAAATATTAGAGTTAAAGCTGAAGTTTACTTTGATATCTAATGCAAGATACCTTCCATTTTCTCTTTTCCTAGAGGCATTGCCTATCATAAATTTTGCATCAAATATTCAGCCTTACGTTTGCAAGTTCACATACGTAAGTGAACTTATTCACATGTGTGCGTGCGTACACTTTTTGGTATTATTTGCCTACCTTAAAAGGTTTTCAACTTATGAATAACAAGGGCTGACCTTAACTCACTCTGAACTCACTCTGCCTCCTGCTAACTTTTATTCTTTTGTCCAATAATTATTAGCTAAGTTTAGAAATGTTTTTCCCCTTAAACTAGCGAAACACAGAGAAAATGTTTCCTGTCCAGCCTACTGATGGAGACTTCCCCTCCTTACAAAACAATCCCAGGTATAAATCATCCAGTCCGTAACTTATCCTCTGTCCCTACAAATATCTAGTATGGACCACTCAGCTGAGACGCTCTGATCTTAGGATGAAAGGTGCTTTCTCCTTTGCAGTAGCCTGAATAAAATCAGTCTCCTTACTTGTCTGGTTTTGTGGTTCACAGCATCATATTGAACATGGATTTATCTGCCTATTTATCTGCCTATTAGTATTACACTATACTAATACTAAAGAGAATTAGTATCATAAACAAATTCATACCATTTAATCCTAAATGAAGTATCTGGTATGTATTAATTATTTTTTTTAAAAAATACTAAAAATTATTTCTAAGAATATTTAAGCATGAGACTAATTCATTTGTATACTCACTATGTTATTGATGAGTAATTACATTACACTCATTTGTTTTGCAGACAGTGCTGCAATGCTTGCTTGTAAATGTCTCCATGTGCCTATATATTAGTGTCTCCTAGTTTACACTAATGATAATAATAAAAATAATAGTACCAGATTTTGAGTGCTTTGCATTTGGTTATTGATTTTATCCCTATAACATTTTTATAATACGTGCCAGTATTATTTGTTTTGAAATTAGAAAACTAAGAAAAAAGGTTATACAATTTTTCCAAAGAGAAACACAATATTTTCAGTTACCAGTATATATATATTTTCAACTATGCTGTATAGCAGCAATTGCTTTCCAAGGTGGCTGTTCTATTGTACTTTCATCATTGGTGTTTGAGAGTGCCTATTTCTCCAAATCTTCATTATATATTATTGTTAGACTTTTGAATTTTACCCAGTGTCATGGGAAATAAATGAGATTTTATTGTTTCCATTTGATTTATTCTGGTTAATGGGGAATTTTGTCCCCATTCACTTCGTGTGTATGTGAATTGTTTACACTATTCTTTGCCAAGTTTCTTATTTAGTTGTTTGCATTTTCCTCATTGATTTCTAGGCATTCTTTAAATATTCATAGCCATTAATGCTTTGTGCAATAAATAGATTGTACTTATAATTTTGTTTTTATTTCTTTGCTTACACAGAAAGTTTTTACATTTGGATGTATTCAAATGAAGCATTGTTTGACTTTTTAAATTTTATATTTATGTCTTCCTTAAGAAAGTCATCTTTTCATATGTTGGCTATAGTGAATAATGATGAAATAAACATGGAAGTGCAGATCTCTCTTTAACTTACCAATTTTAATTCCTTTGGGTATATACCCAGAGGTGGCATTGCTGGATTATATGGTAATTCTATTTTTAGTTTTTAAAGAGAGAGCTGCACTTCCATGTTTATTTTAGCTTTATTCACGATATCCAAGATATGGAAGCAACCTAAGTGTCCATCAATGGATGAATAAAGAAAATATGGTATAAATGCCCAATGGAATACTATACAGTCTTAAAAAGAGAAAAACTATCTCATTTGTGGCAACATAGATGGCACAACACAACAGTAGAGTAAGACATTTTGAGAGAGTAAAAGAGATAAAATTTATATAACTTTTATTACAGTATATAGTTATATTGTTCTATTTTATTATTAGTTGTTAATCTTACTGTGTCTAATTTACAAATTAAAATTTATATTAGGTGTATATGTATAGGAAAAAATCACAGCATATATAAGGTTCTGTACTATCTGCAGTTTCAGGCATTGACTGGGGGACTTTAAACCTATTCCTCACAGATAAGGTGGACTACTGTACAAGCAATCTACTGGAAAAACTCCCAAAAAGATCTTTCTCAATTTTGTAGATAGATTCTTTGTTTTCATTTAGGTTGATGATAATTCACATATTTTACACCTACCTCTTAGGTGTAAAAGAAAGACAGACAGGATGTGTGGCAAACTGAGGGTCAATATAGGACTTTATACATAAGATAAGCTGTGTGCTTTCTTTCTCACAATTTTCTATCAAGTAACCACCAGATGGAGTGTTTGGGATTGCAGCAAAAGCTACTCATATTAATTAAGCTTCTATTATAATTACAGGGAGAAAAAAAGAGCAGATTTGGGTGCTAACCCACAGAGTTTTGCCAGATAGAGTTGGAAGCAAAGCACAACTGAATTATCATGTTGTAATTTTATTTCTCACATACTTTTTTTTTTATCAGATTGAACATGCTTTATTCTATTCTTAATTTGCCATAATTTTAAGTCAAAAATAAGTATCTAGATATCGAAATTTTGATCTATTGGAATGTGCATTTTCCTTTATTCTGTTAATATGGCAAATCATAGTAATTGATTTTTAAATGATAAAGTAAACTGGTATTGCTGGAATAAACCTAGAATGACACTTATGTTCCAATTATACATTTTTTTCTTCTATTTAAAAAAGCTTAGATCCATATTTTCAGCTCCAAGTTTAATTTATTGTGTTACTCAGGTTTAGAATTTCCATTTGGTAGTTTTCATAGCATAGAAGTTAGTGTATTTCTTTATCAGATCATCTGATTTCTGGCATATATAAGTCATACGCATTTTAAGATCTGTGTCTGATAATTCTGATAGCTGAACCTACTATGGATATGTTATATGGTCTGTTTTTTGCTCTGTTTTCAGTCCTGCAGTCTTACTTCCTGGTAAGATGGGTAATATTTGAATGCTGGACATTAAATATGAAAAATTGTCTGACTTCGTTTTATTCCTAAGAGGGATGTAAATAGAGTTAAAGCGCTCTAAAATTCTTGTACTTTCTGAAAAATGCTAATAGGAGTACATTATATTAGACTTTAATAAATCACGGAGGTATGTTGCACTCTGTAGGGCAACCATCAAAAGAATAACGAAAGATGTAAAACTAACAAGCTAAAATAGAGACACAAAATAGAACTTTACAACTATTTAAATTATTCAGTTATTTCTCTCCTTAATATAAGTGGTATACTAAGAAGGAAGCAAGAACTTTTCACCTAGTCTTGATAAAATTTTATGAAGAATACAACATTCTACTTGTCTATGTTTCTAATATTTTAAATTTCAGTTTGCGAAATAAAATTTAAATATATTTTTTATTTTCCCATGGATTCATAACCGACAATGTGAGAATTTTTAGTGTTTTGTCAAAATGGTTAAAGGTCCCTGAACAGTCAATTGTATATTCTTCTTTGGTTTTAAAGATCACTTTGCACAGTTTCGGTTTGCACAGTTGTTTTTCTAGTCCTGCTCTAACATGCAGAGTGAGATCTAACCTGTATGAGCAAAACTTCTCTCTGTAAATGGAAGTGTCAGGGAAAATGGAACGGTTAGGTTCTACATGCATGTGTCTGTCGTTCATGTTTCATGAGGTATCAGGTATGGGAGCTAAGCATGTCCATTGTGTGAGTTCAGCTCAGCAACAAAGCATATGTATCCCTGTCATATTAAAGATTTTTCCCAAAATAAGCTAGTGACTTCAAGAAATTAGTCAGTGTTATTAACCATGTTTTCAAAACAAGAAGATGGTATTGATAACAAAGTGACAATTTAGAAATATTTTAAGCCTAGGTAGCAAATTCCTGCAGCGATTTCAAATTCTAAACTCCAATTTAAAAATTTGGTGGTGATATAAAAGTGTATTAATATAAAAAGCTACAAAACAATGGCTTACAGTCATAAATATAATAAACATTTCTAGAAAATTAGACCAGGTTACATTGGGTAAGAACTTCAGTGCTGCCCTGAAAAATGTGTGCTTAACTGTGAGAAACATGCTAAAAATATTTGTGATACTGCTTCTTAATATATTCATAGCTAATACTTTATACAGCTTACTTTGTGTCAGCTACTACTCTAAGGTCTCCCTATGTATTAACTAATTTTATTCTCACATTTACCAGGTATTATTTTTAATCCCATATTACAGATGAGGAATCTAAGGAACAGAGAGACTAAGTAATTTGCCCAAATACATAACAATAAGAAAACAGCAACATGGAAACTTAAACCAAGGTTGTCTGGCGTAGTGTATGTTTTCTCTCTTTGTACAATATCACAGCATTATACACAATAAACTATGCTACGACACCATTACTCCTCTCCAGCAGATGATCTCACATCATTTTCAGAAGATGTTTTATAATTGGAGATTGTATGATAAGTACAGGAAATTATGATAGTTGAAAAAATCTAGGTTTTATATGAGTTTAAGGATTATAGTTTTTATATTAAAATAAAAATCAATTGATCTGGTAAGACAGATTTATTGTAGTAATACCACAAGAATAAAAAATAAAAAATAAAAAATAAAATTCCTAATTTTTAGTTCTAGCTTTTGTTCAGTAATTATACTGAAATAAAAATGTTAGTGTTAAATATTTTTCAATATTTTCAATATGTGAATGAACACAATTACAATTATTTTATCAGGTTTTTACTTATTATGATTTACATGTTTTCTCCATTTTCTACTAGTCATTATTATTTCCCCTTTCTTGTTCTTCTTCTTCTTCTTCTTCTTCTTCTTCTTCTTCTTCTTCTTCTTCTTCTTCTTCTTCTTCTTCTTCTTCTTCTTGAGATGGAAACTCACTCTGTCACTGAGGCTTGTGTGCAGTGACACTGTCTTGGCTCACTGCAACCTCCACCTCCCAGGTTCAAGCAACTCTCCTGCCTCAGTCACCTGAGTAGGTGGGATGCACACCACCATGCCCAGATAATTTTTGTATCTTCAGTAGAGACAGGGCTTCTCCATGTTGGCCAGGCTGGTCTTGAACTCCTGACCTCAAGTGATCCACCTGCTTCCGCCTCCCAAAGTGCTGGGATTACAGGCATGAGCCATCATGTCAGGCCAGTCCTTTTATTTTCTTCTAGTTTCTAGCTTGAATGCCCGCGATTGAAAATAAAATTCAAAAATAATTAAGGGAATTATTACATTAATTTTTGTTAGAGTCTGAGTCTACTTTTTGTCTATAATTTATTTGTTTTGTAGTTTTATCATGGAGATCAATGAGTATTCCCATTTTTATTCAGGAACCATGAAATATTCACATTTATTTTCTATTTACAATACTTATCAATGGCTCAGTGTAGTATTTCTGCACAGATGGTAGCAATGTAGTCTATGAACTCAACATGTAGCAACAGTTATTTAATAGTAATTGTGAAAACTAGCTTATGTTTTTAAATTTTGAGACTAATAGATATCTTTCTTATACATCTTTTTATATAGTGCCCAGTCTCTTCAGTTACATAACTATGGTTAGTGTTCTAATGGGAGAAAATAACCTGCATAAATCAAAACAAGATATTATTTAAGAATAACTATAACTGATTATAAAATAAAAGAAATTCAAATAATCCAGGCAAACATGATGGTGGTCATTCTAGCAGGGAAATTCTAGAGAAGAGTGAGTTCAAAAAATACTTCAGCCATTCTACATATATTTTAAATTTTAAAATCTTAGAACACAAAGTATAAATAACAGATGCTAAATATGTTTGCATTGATACGTATTTTTAATATTATTCCTTGGAAGTCATTTTGCTCACTCTTGTATAGTTTACTCCCTACCCAAGATTCATTAAAAAAACTTCTTAAATTTTATAGTCAGTGGTGGACATCTCTAGCAAAAAAGTTATTTGATTAAGCAGTTGGCTTTTATATGTATATAATTTTATATTCCATCTATCTACTTGTCAAGGATCTGTAATAAAGACATGGACTAGCAATGGACTCATTTAATTGATAAATGACCTGCTGGCTCATCTTGAAGATTTTTTACACACACACACACACAAGCACACACACACTCACACACACACTTCATTCTGTTTCTCTGAAGAACTTCAACTAATAGATGGTTTCATTTAATATTTAACTTTTATATTCTATAATATTTAATGCACTGGAATATGGGCATAACTTGCTGCACAGGATTTCTTCTGACACATTATTTTGAATGTAGCTCTATAGCCAGGATAGAGCCTCTAAAATGTATTCTTTCCTGAACTACAAAGTGCCAATTTACAGAAAGTGTGTGATATATGGGAACAATCATAACCATTACTGAAATGCAGATTAACATCGAAGAAGAGAAAGTTATTTACTTTCTATCATCTAGTTCAGCAAAATGAAATTCAATTGTGCTTATTACCTTTAGGTAAAAATCATACTGGATTAATGACTGATTTAAGATTTCAGCATTGACAAATGAGACAGATACAGAAATGTATTTAAGCAAAGTGAACAGTATTCCCTCTTAAAATTCAAATACATTTAGTTTTTAAAAGATGCTGGCTTGCCATCTGTTTTCATCTGTTGAGGAAATATTAATGCTTCCTAATCTAAATAAGCATCATAGACATTTAATATGAAGAAATGAGATACGCCCACTGCCTTTCAAAATTAGAAAAGATGAGGCTCTAGACTAAGACCCTGCTGCCTAATCACACATTCTCTGATGAATGGGCAGTGTCATTCCTGGATTACTAATGTTAATGAGCCATTTGTAGTTGCTCACTTGAACTAAGACTCAAAACGGGTCAAATTCTTCTAGACTATTTAGAAAGTGACCAAATTATGCAGTTGTCTGTTTGTTTTTTTCATTTTATAACATTTTGATTTTTCAAAATATACTGTGTGAAAATAATGTTGTATGTCATATTTATACATACTTAAACAGAAACTAGGAAGATTATGTTTCCACTTTCATTTTAAATACCCCTATTTTATTAGAGAGGTAGGGAAGAGAGAAAACTAGTCTAGTGTAGCAGTCCAATATTGACAAGTTCTAAAGTCACACACACACATGCTGTTCTTTCTCTTCTTTTCATTATCTTATCTATATCACTCTTCTTTTTTCCTCTTATTATAACATTATTAGTTTTGTCATGGAACAAATAGCCTTCGTGTCTTCTTTTTTTTTGGCCCAGAATTATTTAATTTCACTTTTTATGTGTGCTCTTCATCCCCCTCAAGCAATTACAAGTGCCACGTCAGCACAAAGTAATTACATACTTTTACATATTACTTGATAATTATTTCTGACATCACTAAGTACTTTCAAATATAAATGTGCAATGTTGCTAGAATTCAGGATGACAAACCATTTAAATACGTATCTGAAAGAGAATAAACCCACATTGGAAAGCATTTGTATTCTATTTTCTTAATTTGCACATCAAAAGGGAGTAAGTGCATGTGTAGCTAATAGGATTTACTGAACAAAAAATGATTGTTCACAGTAAGTGGTCTTGAGTTTTCCAAAGAAGAGCAATACTAACTGTAGATACAACTTCTTGAAATCACAGAATGTTATCTCATTTTCATTGATTGATTCGTTTGAAAAATATTTATTGGATGTTTACCATTTCCTAGAAATAGTGCTAAATTCTGATGATACTTTGGGGAACAAAAGAAAACTTGGTTCCTATTCTTTTTTATTTTTTTGTCAGTCTGTTGGCATAAAGATTGGTCAAATACTCATACAAATAGATTATTAAAGTTGCAACTTTGTTAAGAAATACAAATGAGTGATACACAGTGACATAAATGCAATATTGAAATTTAACCTAGTCTTTGTTGAGGGAGAAGGCAGAACATTAACTACTTATTCAATATCTGAAGGATGACTAGGATATGAATTTCCGTGGAAATTCCAGGCAAAGACTTCGAGTTTGGAGAAAATGCAGGGAATACATATGGCAGGCTCACAGAAAGGAAGGCAGGGTCTGACACAAGATGCAAGAGACACATGCCCATTGTGGACCATACCAAATATTATGCTTGTTCAAACAAGATTTTGGGGGCATATTTTTATGGTTTTAAGCATGCTAGAAATATGATCACCAGTTAGAGGCACAATGTCTCATGCCTGTAATCTCAGCACTCTGGGAGGCTGAGGTGAGTGGATCACTTGAGGTCAGGAGTTCAAGACCAGCCTGGTCAACAGAGTGAAACCTCATCTCTACTAAAAACACAAAAATTAGCTGGGCATGGTGGCATGCACCTGTAGTATCAGCTACTCAGGAAGCTGAGGCAGGAGAGTTGCTTGAACCTAGGAGCTGGAAATTGCAATGAGCCAAGATCGTGCTGCTGCACTTCAGTGTGGGCAACAGAACAAAACTCCATCAAAAAAAAAAAAGAAAGAAGGAAGGAAGAGAGAGAGAAAGAGAGAGAGAGAGAAAGAGAAAGAGAGAGAGAAAGAGAGAAAGAAAGAAAGAAAGAAAGAAAGAAAGAAAGAAAGAAAGAAAGAAAGAAAGAAAGAAAGAAAGAAAGAAAGAGAGAAAGAAAGAAAAAAGGAGATGATCACCAGCCTGGGCAATGTAGAAAGACCTTATCTCTACCAGACAAAAATTAAAAATTAGCTGTACCTAATGGCATGCATCCGCAGTTCCAACTATTCAGGAGGCTAAAGCAGGAGTATCACTTGAAGCCAGGAATTGAGGCTCCAGTGATTTATGATTGCACCATTGCACTACAGCCTGACAGAGTGAAATCCTTTCTCAAAAATACAAAAGAAAAAAAAAGGAAATATGATCAGAGGTGAAAGCACCTAGGTGGAAAACTAGGAAGCAATTTAAGAAGCTATTGCAATATTTCAGATGAGAGGTGTATCACCGTCTCATGCTTTCCTTCTAGATAATCCAGGGAAAGCCATTGACAAAATGAATTGGCCTCTTATGCTCCTAATCTTTTGATAGGAGCAGTTTCTAATTAATATTATGTTTTTCAAATATACATACTCAAATGATAATCTAGCTATTTTTAAAAATACTTTTAGTAATATTCTTTATGACATTCACTGTCATATGCTCCTGAAATTCTGTTTACATAAATTTAGTGTTTTTATTAAGCATTTGGAGTCTAAATACAGTTCCAATAGAAATAAGTCAATCAATAATCTATCCTTTTGCATCGTTATGTGTTTCATACAGGATTTTCAAGAAATATTTGTGACTTTCTATAACAATCTTCACAGTACATACACTTTTTTTCAAATAAAGGATTTTATCTAGTTCTTAATCTTTAAAAAGAAAATTATGTTACATAATACTGATGGAATTTTATAAAATTTAGTAGCTTTAAAAAATAGAATATATAGCTTGGAATAGAAAGTTAAATGCTAAAAACATTTATTCTTCAAACAGTAAACTGAAGATAGGACATTGGCTCAGATCGTCCCCTAGGGACCATGTTGTGTTTACCAATAATTTATACCTTTTTATTATTTCTGAGCCTATTTAACATTCACCTGCTGACCATTTGCTGATTCATTCACCTATTCCCCTAGGAACCATTCTATTCCAATATGAAGCAAAAGGCAATGGAAAACAAGAGTTTTTTAAAAGTCACTAGAGAGATTTAAATTTTGGGTCAAAGCATGAGAAGTTGAGCATTCGTGAAATAAAATTAAAGAGATAGGGTTGTGCTGGTTTAATAACAAAAAAGGTTAAAAAAAAAAAAAAAAAAAAAAAGGAAAATACAGTGTAACATAGACTGGCCCCCTTTCTCACAAAGCCTGCCATGGAACTTACTGAGAGTAGGACTGAGCCAGAATTAGAAAGCACTGTAGACCTAGATTACCTTTATTTGTCTAAGTACTGAGCAGCTCTGTTGTTGGCTTAGATGTTTTGTCATTTAGATTTTAAACTGGATAGTTCATGCATTTTCTTCTTCTTTCTTTGATAGTTCATATGTAGCTTTATTCATAAGAGGCAAAATTCAGCCAGGTGCAGTGGTTCACGCCTGCAATCCCAGTACTTTGGGAGGCCGAGGTGGGTGGATCACGAGGTCAGGAGTTGGAGACCAGCCTGACAACATGTGAAACCCCGTCTCTACTAAAAATACAAAAATTAGCCGGGAGTGGTGGCACGCGCCTGTAATCCCAGTTACTCAGGAGGCTGAGGCAGGAGAAAAGCTTGAACCCGGGAGGCGGAGGTTGCAGTGAGCCAAGATCACGCCACTGCACTTCATCCTGGGTGACAGAGCTAGAATCCATCTCAAAAAAAAAAAAAAAAAAAAAGCCAAAATATCTTACAACAGGTCAATGTTGAACAGACTCAGCAATAAAAAGGAATAAACTAATGATAAGCACAACGTGGATGTATCTCAATGGTATTGTGCTGAGTGAAAAAAAATCAATCCCCAAAGATCACATACTAGATGATTCCATTTATGTAACTTTCTTGAAATAGCAAAGTTAGAGAGAGGCAAGTTATATTTAACTGAATGTATTTGAAATATTACTCTATTAACACGAAATTTGTATTTAAAAATGTAATGAGTTGCTTTGCATTCTTTTTCATAGTAAGTCTTCAAGGTGCATTTTGTATTTTATATGCATGGTAATTCAAATTTGGATTTACTACATTTTCATTATTTATTTATTTTATTGCATATATATATAAGGTATATAGAATAAGGTTTTGGTATACATATACATAGTGAAATAATTAGTCAAGCAAATTAGTCAGCAAATTCCTCACCTTCCATAGTTAACATTACTTTCTCTTTTGAGGAAATGGGACTCAAGGTCTACACTCAGCAAATTTTCATTATGCTTCACAATATTATTAAGTTACAGTCCTCATGCAGTACATTAGGTCCCTCAGTTTACTCATTCTATATAACTGCAAACTTACACATTTTGACCTACTTCTCCTCATTTCCTTCTCCTCCCTGCTTCTGGTTATACCACTGCTCTATCTATTTTATTTTCTGTTTCTATGTATTCAGCTTATTTTTAGACTCCAAATATGAATGAGATCATGCCATATTTGTCTTTCTGAGATCATGCAGTATTTGGCCTCTTTCACTTAGCATAATGTCTATCAATTTCAGCTGTGTTGTCACCAATGGCAGTATTTTTTTCTTTTGTACAGCTGAATAATGTTTCATTATATATGTGTACCACAATTTATGTCCTCATTCATCAATGAACATGCAGGTTAGTTCTGTACCTTGGCTGTTGTGAATGATGTTAGAATGAACATGGGACTGTAGCGATCTCTACAGAATGCTGGTTTCATTTCCTTCGGGTACATAGCCAGCAGAGGGGTTTCTGGGTCGTATGGTAGTTCTGTTTTTGATTGTGTGAGGCACTTCCATACAGTTTTTCATAATAACATAATTTACATTTCTGTCCACAGCATATAAGGAGTCCCTTTTCTCAACGCCCTTGCTCACTACATCTTACCTCTTGTCTTTTTATAACAGCCATTCTAATAGATGTGATGTAATATTTCATGGTGGTTATGATTTGTATTTTTCTGATGATTGATAGAGTTGAGCATTTTTTAAACATACCTGTTGGTCATTTGTATGACATCTTTGGAAATACGTCTATTCAGATCTTTGCCCATTTTCGAATGTTTGTTTGTTTTTGCTTTTTGCTATTGAGTTGTGCGAGTTCCTTATATATTTTTGTATTTAGTCCCTTGGTTAATGAGATATTTGATTCAGAAATGTTTTCCATCAATCCTTATGCTGCCTTTTTTGGATTGTTTTCTTTGTTGTGCAGACATATTTAGTTTAACTTTATCCTACTTGCTTACTTTTGCTTTTGTTGCCTGAGCTTTTGGTGTGGTGTGTCAGTCAAAAAAAATCATTGCCAACGCCAATATCAAGGAGCTTTCCAGCCAAGGAGTTTTATTCTGAGAGTTTTATGGTTTCAGGTCTACATTTAGGTCTTTAATCCTTATAATGTTGATTTTTGTGTATAGTGTAAGATAAGAGTCTCGTTTAATTATTTTGTATGTGGATATCCAGTTTTCTCAACACCATTTATTAAAGAGACTATCCTTATCTTCCAAGCCATATTTTGCTTTCCTTTACTTCACTATTGTAAACCAAGCTATTTTCATACCAATGTACATGTAAGTAATCCTTCAGCTTTACAATCTGGAGAAACACAAGTTGTTGATGTTCATTACTCCTCTGCCACCTGCGTTTTCAGGGAGAGGTTCTGCCAGCTCACTGAGGTTTAATTCTTGCTGCGTGTAGAACTTCTGAGATTTAAAAAAATATGTGAATAACTTTGCGAACCGTGATAAAATGTTTATTGATTCAAATGAAAATATTTCTCAGTGTTCACTACAGGTTGAACCTACTGTTAGATACTTCATAAAAATGAATGTAATTGATTTTTACACATGCACAGGAGATTAATATTTGTCCCTTTCATTTTATTTATTCATTCTCATGAATAAATGAGAAACTGAGACTCAGATAAATTAAATTGCATTTGTGGGGTAAAAGATAGGGTGAATTTTAAAAGCAGAGATTTCAACCCATGATTCTCTGACTCTAAAATGAAAACTTATTATATTGCTTTTGGCTTCTGAATTAACCAAAATGATTATGGAATTCTTGAGTAAATGATTAAAAAGTTCTCAACAATATGTTATACAAATTAATTTATTTTACTTTGGGTCTTTTAATACTTTGAATATTTTAGTGCTTATTTATCATTGAATATATATATACATATAATATTAGTATGTTTTAGGTTCCTTAGTGTTTATACACAAAATAATAACTTCAGATTTTCAGGCAAATTTTAAAGTCTTTCATTTTTACTGGGATTGATAATTGACACATTTTTATATTTTAAATTGGTTCTGTTCTATATTGTGAATTATTAGTACTATTATATCGACATTTATTTATTTATTCCAGACAGGGTCTTGCTCTGTTTTCCAGGCTGGAGCGCAGTGGTGTGATCATGGCTCACTGCAGACTCAACCTTTTGCACTCCCACCTCTGCCTCCCAAAGTGCTGGGATTACAGGTATGAGCTACTGCACACGGAAAAGCATTGAAATAAGTATCATGAGCATAAAATTAACCCTGGTGAAATTCAATTAATCTGTAATTTACACAAATAGTCATGCTCTAATTACCGTTTTGAAAATGAACACACAGTATGCAACACTGTTTTGTTGCTTATTAACCTAAAATTTTCTCCCATTTTTTTAATCCAATATTTTATATAATTGAATTGTGTGAAAAGTTTCTGAATTAGTAAAACTCCTGGGTAATATTAACAAAAAGAACCATGTAACATCGCTTGATAATCATTTGTCATATAAAATTCTTAGTCAAATAACTAAGAGTTCAATACAGCACACCAGATGAAAAGTTGATATTGACATAAGTATCTAAATTGCAGATCAACCTATTTCTTAGCAATTTTTGAAGAGTGTCTTTGTTTTCTTTAAGAATATAGTCTTTAAACCATTTATGATGGTATTTATAAAGGGTAATTATATAAATTTCCAAAACTTATTAATAGTTTTCTAATCGAATAGTGCCCAGTAATTGTGAAACAGTTTACTTGCTTCTGGTTTGTCAAAAACAGTCTCTTTTTCTAACAGTTTCATTAAAGATTCTTTAAATTCCATATAATTCCACTAATTCCTATTCAATGAGGATGCTGTTTTTTGTCTGACCTAGAGTTTTGGATCATATGGACGTGGACCAACCAGTCAGTCAACAGATATTTAGTTCACCACTAGGTAAATAAGGAAAAGAAATTATGGAAGAGTTTAAGTGAAAATGTGTTAAAAAGAGAAATATCTAATTATCTAATTGGAAAATCAGACGATAACATGAAAAATTAGGAAGAAAGCCAACATGTGCGTAGATAATAGTTGAGATTTTCTCTGAAATAAAAAAAAGTCAAGTCTAAGATTTGGGGAACAGAATGATTAGATAGAAAAATGGTAACTGTTCTCCATGTTTGCCTGGTTTTAATTACTCATCTGGGTCCTCTGCCCATGACAGGTGCTCTGATTCTGCCCCTGCTAAGGCTCCTTTAGGGACCCTCAGGAAGGAAAGTAGGCCCTGCACCCCATCTTCTTCTCACCTAGGCTTGTCCTTTATACTGCAGGTCTTTTAAGTTCCATTGTAATCACAACTCTCCGACACTTAAAAAAAATAAGCATTTTAATTTATCTGATTTTGTTAATTGTTAGAGTGTTTTTTCATCAACTTCTACAGTCTAACTGGAGGCAGAAGTCCCATCTGTCATGCAATAGTTACACCTTTTTGTATATATGAGATATATCACAGAAAATTTTAATAGAGTCATGTAGATATTTGCTATGTTATGGTTTAATGTTTAGGAAAAATGTGTCTAAGTGATGAAGATTATTGGTTCCTGTATCTGAAGGAGGGTCTGCCTTCTCCTAGCCATTTTTTAATATACAGTATTTCTCTTAAGTGATACAAATATTGGTTACTTGGGGGAATGTATTTACCATTGTTACTGAGTAAAGTAAAAACTGATATATATGCTGTATGGAGTTCAGAATTTTAAGATATTCTTATAGTTCTGCATCTTTTCTGTGAAATTTCCTTCAGATACCATAGGTTTTCTTTCTTTACTTTTTTGAAGCACATTTTTGAACAGGCTCCTTTTTTTGTTAAAGATCAACTCTTAATTTCTCAACGTGGCCTTTAAGGACTTCTGTGATTGAAATTCTTGCTCTTGAGATACAATTTTATCTGTTATATTTAAAATTCACTACATTGAGTAGTGCACTTTATTTTAGTTTTCCAAATACATCAAGGTATTTTCTGGTTCAAGTTCTTACATAGATTGTCTCTGGTTCTTGAGAAGTGCCTGCCTTCCTCTGTGCCTAACTCTTAAGCATCTTTCAGCATTCAGTGTAAATTTTACTTTCCTAACATCTCATCAAGATCAAATTTTTCTGTTATACCTTCATATAACACACTGTACTTCTTTTTACTTGTTCTTTATAATAGATGTCACCATTGTTAATATATAATTGTTATGCATTTTTGATTTATTATCTCTGCCCCCCATTAGATTGTGGCATGAGAATATGGAGCCTATCTGTACATTTACAATTATCCCAAGTCTTACACAGAACCTGGGACTTAGTATGAACCCAGTAGTTCTCTTACAGGGTCTTATAGGTTAATTTGTATCTCGTATTTGAGTGGTCAAACTATCTTTGTCACTGTTTATTTTTAAACTTTTTCTTTCCATAGGCTGCTTAAGTATTATATTTGT
This sequence comes from Macaca fascicularis, assembly GCF_037993035.2. Classification (NCBI taxonomy): domain Eukaryota; kingdom Metazoa; phylum Chordata; class Mammalia; order Primates; family Cercopithecidae; genus Macaca; species Macaca fascicularis. The sequence continues at coordinate 14,790,458 of NC_088392.1, read as the reverse complement.
AATAGAATATTTTTAGTTACCACATTTAACCCATTCAAAATAGAATTATCTTTAAGGATTTACTGCATAATATATGTCACTAGAGTTCGTTATAATATTTTCCTATAATTAACTCATATAAAGTAAATTGAGTCTTAAAAGTTTTTTTTTAATCTTAATGTATATCTATAGGATAACTTAGGTTGTGGTATTTTGTATTGATTTTTTTAATGTGTGTCAATATCATTATAATTTATCTGCTTGCTGCATGTCTGCTTGAACTTTGTGGTCACTGACTGATGGGAGAGGTGGAGACAGACAATTTGGTTGAGATAATTGATATACATACCATACAATTTTTGTCCTGAGGATTATCTGATTTCCAAGTGAACTGGCAAATCTTCATTAAAATGAAATTTCAATGCTAATTTTCATATTCTTTAAGGGAGAGTGAAAATTGCTATTGTGTTTCTCGAAAAATATGTATCAAGAACCTGATACATATTTATTTATTTATTTATTTACTTATTTATTTTTTTATTGAGACAGAGGTTTACTCTTGTTGCCCAGGCTGGAGTGCAATGGTGCGATCTTGGCTCACCACAACCTCTGCCTCTTGGGTTCAAGCGATTGTTTTGCCTCAGCCTCCTGAGTAGCTGGAATTACAGGCCTGTGCCACCACGCCTGGCTAATTTTGTATTTTTAGTAGAGACGGGGTTTCTCCATGTTGGTGAGGCTGATCTCTAACTTCCGACCTCTGGTGATCCTCCCACCTAAGCCTCCCAAAGTGCTGGGATTAGAGGCATAAGCCAGCATGCCCAGCCACATATTCATTTTTCTATAGTAATTTATAATACTCATTCTATGACTAACTAGATACACCCACAGAAAAGTGAGTACTTATGTTCTTATGGCAACACCTTAAATATTATGCAATTTGGAAATGAAGTAAATGTGCATCAGTTTGAAAATGATTATATAAAATTAGTATATCTATACAAGGTAATGCTAAACATTCACTCAAAAAATAGCATTTAAGATTCTATGAAGATTTGGAAAATGCTATTGGCATAAAGCTAAGTAAAAGCTGATGCAAAATGGTAGATGCACAATAATATGTAATGTGTCAATTAGATACAGGCATTTTATACACATATACACATACAAAAACATAGCACAATACCAATACGAATGTTATAAAATACTACATGCAATAGTAAAATGATTAGAAATAATTATCTGTTATACATGAGTGTATATACCACACTTACACATATAGAAACATACCTGGAAAGAAGACAGAACACATAGCCAAATATTAGTTGTCATTTTCTCTGCATGGATGTTTTAGGTAATGTTTCTGTTCCATAATAGCTTGTAAAATATATATATATATGTGTGTGTATATATATATGTATACTTTATAAAAGTATAGATATATAAATTAAATATTGCTTTTATAAAGACATGGAATATTATTTTAAAAATTGTCTTACTGATAATTTCCAAATTCCACAATTAATTGGTGTATGATGATTTTATTTTTAGTTCCAGGTTTTGTTTCCTTTTTTTTGCTACCCCTTGCTAAGTACTTTCAATATGTAGATATCTGTGTTTTTATCCATTTCACAGATATATACCACACTGAAAATTTTAAACAATTATCTCTTTTTTTTAGATTTTCATTTTTTCTCTTTTTTCACAGTGTATTCAGAAATAGATTTTTAAAAGAATAACATTATTCATATTGCAATTCCCTAGGAGGAGAAAATGATGAGCAATCTGCATGTGATTTTGACTTATGAGGTCTTTGATGACTGCTGTGCCTCACTATCTTTTAAGAGTTATAAATTTTTTGAGTTTTTATCATGACAAGATGATACATGAAGATTGAATTTTTACCTTAATGCTGTATTTGTGAAATGTAAATATCTTGATCACCAAAGGCTTTGCAGACAACTACCATTATAAAAATCTCTTGTCATTAATAACTTTGGTGAATGATAGAAAATATGTTGGTTAGCAAATAAAGATAATCAGCATATAGAAATCACTGAGCAGCATTATATGTCAATAATTCAACTAATCAACTTGTGAGCATTCTGCATTTCATGTCAGGGAATAACTTGGTCTGGAAAACTACAGAATGATAGCTTGGAATTCTGAATTTATGGAAGGTTGGAAAATAGGGAAAACTTTCTATTTTTAAACCATAAGGCAAAAAATATGGCCATAGAACCAATTTGCCCTGATGTACAGACCCAAATAGTTACTATAACACTGGACAATTTTTTTCTCAAAATGTTCTTTCTGAGCTTCTGAAATAAAATGTTTTCTTTGTTTTTCCCCTATCTCTGTGGTAGTTTCTTTGTGCACTCTTCTTTGGAAAAGAGCCTATGATTGAATAGGAAAAAGAGGGGGAAAGGAGTTATCTCCAGTCACCTCAGCATAAAAATTAACATGAATTTTTTATAATCTTTTTGAGCATAACCCTTGTCATAGATTAAATTGATAACTAATATTAGGCTAGGCTCCAATATTAGGCTAGAGTCCAACAGTGTAATGGAATTAAACATCTAATAATAGGATATTCCCTTTTTCCACATATCCCCGGCTAGCTATTTGCATGTGATTATGATATGTAATACCTTGTATTCAATGTCTCTGTTTCTGTGATTGTCTCCGTGTGGATACTGCACCTCTTTGAAGCTGGGGACAGTAACATATTCCTCATCTTACTTGCTTTGGTTAGCTATGTAACTGTACAATGAATGGTAGCTTTAAAATGACATCGTATTCTCATTTAGTGAATATCTTGAACTCTTGCTTTTAAAATTTAAAGAAAGACAACTGCCTCCACAAAGAGACTTGGCATGAGGTCTTGCTTACCTGGAAGGGTGAGATGCTGCCAAACACGTGTTAAAAAATTATCTGACATTTTAATATGGATTTTTAAAAGGATGTGTGTTTACTAGTTAGAGAATAGAGAAACTCTAGGGACAGAAGGCATTAGGGAAATGGGTACTCCTTCCGGCTTTTCTCTACAAGTTATCACCAGATGCTCACAAAAGTCATTGACAAGAACCCTGAAAAGCCTTTTTTTTTTTCCATAATACACAACTGTGCTAGAAGAACAAAAGCCGCAGTAAGAAATGGAAACTGAGCCACGACTCATCCCCCTCCTCCAGATTCTCCCACTGCACTGCAGCTCTCCTATGGAGCAAAAAACCTGACACTATTTGAGAACAGGCAGCAAACTCTGTCACCCTTCAGAAACCAGTAAAAAATACCTTTAAATTGTGGAAGAGGAACAAACCCTCTGCATATGGGGGAGGTAAGAATACAAGCCGGGCAAAAACACACAGCCAAGACTCAGTGCAAGCACAAAGAAGACCTCACCCCAAAGATCCAGGATCACAGTGCCTACCTGTGAATGGACTTAATTACAACAACCTAGAACCTGTACTTTGTCTCCAGTCTGGAATGTGTCAAGTAGCAAGTTATAGATAGAAAAGGTGAAGAGCATGAAGACAGACTGCTCTGAGGTCTGGGACAAAGGGAAGATGCAAAGCTGAGGGTATAGTAGACATTGAAAAAAACTCTGTGGCAAAATAGTCCTTAAATTAAACACAACGTAACATTAAATGCAATATGAAGCCCATTGATATAATTTGACTGTGTCCCCACCCATATCTCATCTTGAATTGTAGCTCCCATAATTCCCACAGCTTGCTGGAGGTAGCTGGTGGGAGTTTATTGAATCATGGGGGCAGTTTCCTGCATACTGTTCTCGTGGTAGTGAACAAGTCTCAGGATATCTGATGGTCTTATAAGGGGTTACTGCTTTTGCTTGGTTCTCCTATTCTGTCTTGTCTGCCACCAAGTAAGACGTACCTTTTGCCTTCTGCCATGATTGTGAGGCCTCCCCAGCTATGTGGAACGATTAGTTCATTAAAACTCTTTTTCTTTATAAATTACCCGGTCTCGGGTATGTCTTTATCAGCAGCGTGAGAAGGGACTAATACACCTGTGTAGCACTAAGAGTAACCATACTGAAATCAACCCTTAAACACAGAGAAAAAGTATCTATTTCAATTTAATGACTCACTCTAAAGTTCTGGTGGATGAAAAGGCATGCCAGTTTCCTGGCATAACTTCAATCTATACCATTCTACCAAGACGTTCAGTTTTCATTTAAAAATGTATGATACATAATTGAGAGAAAAGCCCAGTAGCATATGGTTAAGAGACAAGACAATAAAAAAAAACAGATTCAGATATGAGCTACCTCTTAGAAAAAAATCAGATAAGAAATTTAATGGTTAGTATAGTAGAGGATCTGGTAGAAAAGACAGGCAGTATGAAATGTCTGATGAATAATTCTAGAAGAGAGATAAAAATTACAAAAAAGAATGAGATGGAAATTCTTGATATAAAAATAGAAAGATTGTGTTTAACAACATATTCAATGGACTGGTGAAAAAACTAAATTTGACAATAGAGCAATAAAAAATGTTTTCAGTTTACTCAGGGTAAAATAGAAAGAATAAAAAAGAATGGGGAAAAAAGGTAAAAGTATTTAATATATTTAGGAAAATATCAAGTAGTCTAACAAAATTAAATCCTAAGTGTGAGAGAATGAGAAAAATACTTGAAAATAGCAACAGATTTTTTCCAGAGGCAGAGCAAGATGATTCAATAGAATCCTACACTATTCATCCCTCCTGCTGAAACACCAAATTTTAACAACTATCTGTACACAGAAAAGCATCATCACAAGAACCCCAAATTAGGTGGGCAATCATAGTACCTAGTTTTAACTTTATACCACTGAAGAGGATAGCAAATATGATCTTGAATGGCCAATGTTACTCGTCCCCCAGCAAAAGAGAATCTATGCACTTTGCTGAGGGAGGGCTCAGCGACGGAAAGACTTTACTCAGTGCTGCCCTGTCATGACAGAGGGCAAAGCCATGCGGGGCTCAGCCAGCACCCAGTCATGGAGGGAGCATTTGGACAGACCTAGCCTGAAGGGAACTGTATATCCCAGCCATTGAAACTTGAGTTTCTCAGCAAGCCTTGTCACCATAGGCCAAAATGCTCTGGGATCCTTGGTAAACTTGAAAGGAAGTCTTGGACACAATGGCTACAATAGCTAGGGAAATTCTAGTGCTAGGCTTGGCTCAGATCCCGAACACATAGGGTGGCACATGAGGTAGGGGAACACTAGCTGGGGTGGCTAAGGGAGTGCTTGCACCATCTCTCCAACAATCCCAGGCAGTGCAGCTCACAGAAACAAACAAACAAACAAAAAGTAGCCTAATTTTTCTGCCTGAGGAGAGGAGAGTGAAGAGTAAAGAGGACTTTGTCTTTCATCATAGATACCTGCTCAGGCACAGTAAAATAGAGGACCAGGCAGAGTCATGAGGCCCTCACTGTAGGACCTACCTCCTGGATGACATTTCTAGACACACGCTGGGCCAAAAGGAAACCTGATGCCTTAAAGAGAAGAACTCAGTCCTGGCAGGATTCATCTCCTGCTGACTAAAGAACCATTGGGTCCTGAATAACCAGCAGTGATACCCAGGTAGTATACCCCATGGACATTGGACTCTGAGATTTGTTGGCTTCAGGTGTGATACAGCACATTCCCAGCTGTGGTGACTATGGTGAAAGACTCCTGTTTGATAAACCAGAGGGAAAAGTAAAGGGGATTTTTGTCTTGCACCTTAGGTACCAGGTCAGCCACAGTGGGGTAGAGCAACAACCAGGCTCTTATGGTCCCTAAGTTGAGATCTAGGCTCTTAAACAGCATTTCTGGACCTGTCCTGGTCCAGAGCCCACTGCTCTGAACAGTAAGTTGCAGGCTTGGCAGCGTTCACCACAAGCTGACTGAACATCCCTTGGGTTTAAGTAAACATTGGTGGTGGCCTCGCAGAACCGCCATGGGCTGGAAGTTGTGGTGGTCACAGGGAGAGGCTCCTCTGCTTGTGAAAAGGGGGAGAAAGTGCAGGGAGACCTTTGTATTGTGAATTAAGTGCCAGCTTAGCCACAACAGAACAGAATATCAGGTAAATTTCTAAGGTTTTGGATATCAATTGCTAGCTCTCAGACACCATCTCTGGACCTGCCTGGGGCCTGGGAGAACTTATCACCCTGAAGGGAAGAACACAAACCTGGCTGTCTTTGTGACCTTCCGATTGTAGAGCACTAGGACCTTGAGTGAACATAGGTGGTAGCCAGGTAGTAGTAGTTATAGTGGGTCTTGGATGAGAACCAATGCTGTACCGGCTTCAAGTCTGACCCAGCACAGATCCCGGTGGTGGTGGCTATAGGGGTACTTGCATCAACAAACCTTCAGTTCCAGAAAACTAAGGACTCCAAGATGGAGTCTCTCTCTCTGTGTGCGCTTAGCTTTGTGAAACTGAAAGTTTGATAATGCAAAACTCTATTTTCCCTGGATTACCAAGCAGAGACTCTTGTTCTTTTCCCTTACTTTCTCCCAAACAGTCTGGGAGAAAGTAAGGGAAAAGAACAAGAGTCTCTGCTTGGTAATCCAGGGAATTCTTCTAGATCTCATCCAAGACCACCAAGGTGGTACCTCTAAAAACCTACAAAAACCACAGTGTTATTGGGCTTGGGACCCAAGTTTATTTGATACCTGGAAAGCCTTCCCTAGTAGGATGGGCACAAGAAGCCCAGACTGCAGAGACTACAATAAATACCTGACTCTTCAGTGCTCAAACACTGATGAACATATACAAGCATTAAGACCATCTACAAAAGATAACCTCACCAAAGGAACAAAATAGGGCACCAGAAACCAATCCAGGAGAAATAGAAATATAGGACCTTTCAGATAGGGAATTCAAAGTAGTTGTTTTGAGAAAAATCAAAGAAATGTAAGATAGCACAGAGAATGAATTCAGAATTCTATCACATAAATGTACAAAAGAAATTGAAATAACTAAAAAAAATTAAGCAGAAATTCTAGCGTGGAAAAATGCAATTGGCATACTGAAGAATGCATCACAGTTTCTTAATTAATAGCAGAATTAATTAAGCAGAAGAAATAATTAGTGAGCTTGAAGACAGGATATATGAAAATACACAGTGGAGAAAAAATAAAAAAGAATGAAGCATGCATCCAAGACCTAGAAAAGTCTCAAAAGGGCAAAGCTAAGAGTTATTGACCCTAAAGTGGAGACAGAGAAAGAGACAGGGGTAAAAAGTTTATTAAAAGGGATAATATTGGAGAACTTCCAAACCTAAAGAAACACATCAACGTTTAAGTAGAAGAAGGTTATACAGCATAAAGCACATTTAACTCAGAGAAGGCTACATTAAGGTGTTTAATAATCACACTCTCTAAGGTCAAAGATACAGAAAGAATTCTAAAAGCAGGAAGAGAAAAAGAAACAAATAACATACAACGAAGCTCCAATACATCTATCAGAAGACATTCAGTGGAAACATTACAGACCAGAAGAGAGTTGCGTGTCATATTTAAAATCCTGAAGAAAAAAGCAAACAAACGAAAATCTTTTACCCCTAGAATATTATATCCTGTTAAAATATCTTTAAAGAATGAAGGAGCAATAAAGACTCCTCCAAACAAACAAAAACTGAAGAATTTCATCAACACCAGACCTGTCCTACAAGAACTGCTAAAGGGAGTTCTTCAATCTGAAAGAAAAGGATGTTAATGAGCAGTAAGAAATTATCTGAGTTACAAAACTCCCATGTAATTGCTTTATCATAATTCTCAAAATCGGGTAATGTCAGTCCCTCAACTTTGTTCTTTTCCTTGAATGTTGTCTTGGCTATTCTAGACTTTTGGCCTCACCATATACACTTTTGAGTTAGTTTGTTAATATCTACAAAATAACTTACTGGGATTTTTATTGGGATTGCATTAAATTTATAAATCCAGCAGAAAGAACTGAGATCTTGACAATATTAAATCTTCCTATTCATGAACATGGAATAACTCTTTATCTAGTTTGACATTGATTCTTTCATTAAAGTTTTGTAGTTTTTCCTTACAAAGCTACAGAATCAAGAATGTGTGTTATTAGCAAAAAGAAAAGATAAGTAGATAAATGGAAAAGAACACAGAGCCTAGAAATAGGCCAACATAAATATAACCAACTGCTCTTTGACAAAAGAGCAAAAGCAATACAATTTTAAAAAGACAGTCTTTTCATCAAATGATTCTGGAGCAATTAGACATCCTCATGCAAAAAATGGAAGAAAAAAAAAATCTAAACAGAGCCTTACACTCTTCATGAAAATTAATCCAAAATGGACCACAGACCTAAATGTAAAACACAAAACTATAAAATAGTTAAAAGATAACATAAGAAAACATGTAGATAGTCTTTGGTTTGGCAATAACTTTTTACATGTGGCAGCAAAGGCACGATCCATAAGAAAGAACTGATAAACTAGACTTCATTAAAATTAAATATATACATATATGCTGTTCAAAAAATACTATCAGGAGAATGCAAAGACAAGTTAGAGATGGAGAAAATATTTTCAAAAGACATATCTAATAAAAGATTTAGCTGAAATATATAAAGAACTCAAAATTTCAAAATAAGAAAATAAACAACCTAGTTGAAAATTGGACCAAAGACCCAAACAGATAACTCACCAAGAAGTTCTACAGATGGCGGGTAGACATGTGAAAGGTGTTTCACATCTTTTGTTATCAGGGAAAATGCAGATTAAAACAGCAGATATTGGCTGGGCATGGTGGCTTACGCCTGTGAGCTGAGCACTTTGGGAAGCCGAGGTGGGTGGATCACCTGAGGTCAGGAGTTCAAGACCAGTCTGGCCAACATGTTGAAACATCGTCTCTACTAAAAATACAAAATTAGCCAGGCGTGGTGGCATGCACCTGTAATCCTAGCTACTCTGGAGGTTGAGGCAGGAGAATCACTCAGAACCTGGGAGGTGGAGGCTTCAGTGAGCCGAGATCATGCCACTGCACTCCAGCCTGGGCAACAAAGTGAGACTCGGCAAAAAATAAAAAATAAAATAAAAAAATAAAAATACTGATAGGTGTGAAGCAGTATCTGTTTAATATGGCCAAAATCTAGACCATTGACAATATCAGATGTTGGTGAGGATATGGAGAAATAGAAATTCTCATGCATTACTGGTCGAAATGCAAAGTAGTACAGCCATTTGGACAGTTTCTTGCGAAACTAAATGTACTCTTACTATACAATTCTGCCATCATGCTCCTTGGTATTTGCCCAGGAGTTGAAAATGTATATTTACACAAAAACCTATACTTGGATGTTTATAGCAGCTTTATTCACAGTTGACAAAACTTGGAAACAAAATGTTGTTCAGTGGGTGAATGGATAAATAAACTGTGGTTTAATCAGACAATGGAATATTTTCAGGCCTAAAAAGAAATAAGCTACCATGTAGGAAAAATCATGGAGGAAACTGAAACGCATATTATTAAGAAACAAGCCAATCTGAAAAGACTACATCCTGTATAATTCCCACATATTACATTCGGGAAAATGTAAAATTAAGGAGACATTGAAAAAATCAGAGGTTTGTGAGGAAGGAGACACGAATATCGAGAGCCCACAGGATCTTGAGGGCAATGAACCTACTTAGCATGACACCATAATGACTGATACATGTCATTATATATGTGTCCAACCCAGACAATCTACAATACTGTCTCAGCCAGTTCAAACTGCTGGAACAGAACTACCATAGACTGGGTGGCTTAAACAACAGAAATGTATTTCTTACAGTTCTACAGTCTGGAAGACTGAGATTGTGGTGCCAACATGGTTGGGTGCTTAGTGAGGGCTCTCTTCTTAGTTGGTAAATGGTTTCCTTGCTATGTCCTCACGTGGTGAGAGAGATAGTAGAAGCCGACTCTCTTTTGTCTCTTTTAATAAGGGCACTAACATCATAAGGGCTCTTCCCTTGTGATGTAATTCTCTCTCAAAGGTTCCATCTCCAAATATCATTCTTATTGGTGTTAGAGTTTAAAGACAGAAATTCTGTGGGGATACCAGCACACAAACATGGAGTCTATAACACTAAGGGTGAATCCTAATGTACACTATGTTCTTTCAGCGATAATAATATGTCAGTGTAGATTATTCAACTGTAATAAATCATATTCAGTGACAATGATCCTAGGAATGCAAGTCTATTTTGGTGTTTCAGAATCAGTCACAGTAAATCAATATATTAATAGAATAAAAAATTGTACAATCATATGAATATTGACAAAATTCAATATTTACTACTGATTAGAAATTATCCACACTCAAGAAGTAAAAGGGGACATCCTTGATTAGATAAAAGGCACCTCAGATAAATTCTACCGATTAGATAAAGTTGTGAAAATGGTGTCTTAATGTGGAAGACTGAATGCCATCTCCCTTAAATTCAGAACGAGGCAAGGATGCATCTCACCCTATTCCTGTTCAACATTGTATTGGAAATTATATCTAGTATAAAAATAAAGAAAAAGAAATGAAACATACAGTTTATGCACCTAAAACCATAAGACAATGATAAAAGAAATTAAAGGTTTAAAGAATTTGAATGATATTTTATGTCTATGGATAGAAAACTCAATAATGTTTAGTTTTAAATTTCAATCCAAATCTTTCCTGGATTTATAATTTTAAAAATTAAGGTGCACAAATTTAAATAGAAAAGAAAAAGAAGTAGAATAGCTAAGATAAATTGCAAAAGAAGTTGGAGGACACACACCACCAATTTCAAGACTTACTATAAAGCTAGGATTATCAAGTCAGTGCGATATTGATGAAAGAATAGATACACAGGTCAATGAAACAGAATAGAGATTCCAGATACATATCAATAAATATTTAGACAGCTTCCATCCAAAATACATTGTTAATAAAATTAAAAAGCAAGCAAATGACTTGTAGAGGATATTTGCAATTTATGTGTCTAACAAAAACTTCATTCCAGAGTATAAAAAGGTTTTTAAATCAATAAGAAAACAAGTGATCCAATAAAAAATAGATGAAAGTTTTGAATAAATATTTTACCAAAGAAAATGTATTCAAACAAGCCCACAAAAATCTGCTTAATGCCATAAGTCATTAAAGAAATACAAATTGATGCCAAAATGAGATATCACTATACCTATCAGAGAGCATTCTTTAAATTTTCCTCTAAATGTCCTTTCCTATTCATTTCTATATTTGTCATCTTAGGTAGATTACCTGTGGGATATAAATAAACTATTTTTGTGTTTCTCCAAGTTGCAGCTTTCTGAATAAATTTTGCTGAAAACTTGGAATCTTGGGCTAGCATCAAAGCCTTGGGGAAGTTAATTTCCAGCTATACAGTCAGTGAAAAAACTTTATAAGAATTTCTAAGAGATTTATCTAACTCTGGAACTATGTGTTTTCATTTCAAGGGAAAACGAAGCTTGCAACTTTGGATATGTGTCTAGGTCATAAAAGCAAAAGACACTGACACAGGGACTTGTCTGGTCCTTGGTGACATGCATTTACATTCCAAAGGCTAGGGTGAGAACCCAGGTTCCTTTCTATTCAAGGAGCAAAGGTTTCTATTCCGCAGTTAAGGAGGGGAAGGAAAAGGCAACTCTGTCTCTTTCACATGCATAAGTAGATCAATCTATTTCCTTATCTAAAATACAGGCTAAGGTTTTCTGAGACGTGACCTGGCTTTCATTGCATCACTCCAGGAGGAATAGTAAACCAAGAAATACATGGGAAACTATACCCTCATTATTTGCTTTTTGTGAATAATGATAATCTGTCTGAACTGGAACACCTTGCATTTACATTCAGGATGGAATTAATAAAGATGAATAGTAAAAATGAAACAGTATCTCATCCTAGTCTGATTTCTGGGACATCAGTACTTGGCCTATTTTAAAAGAAATAGTCTATCTTGAAACAGGTTGTGTACATGGGATAAAACTCATTACTACTAAATTAGGCTCTTTACCTGTTCACTTTTTGGCCAATACATATTATAGTTTACAAACCCATGTGACCTGTACTTGAAACAAAAAAACTTACAGAGAAGTATATTTTTTATTTTTAAGTATGCTTAATATTAATTTTTAAATTTATGCATGATAAAATTATTTTTTGTTGTACCTTTCCATGAAGTTTAACAATGCATAAAGTCTGGTATCTACCATCATGATCAAGATGTGGAGCACTTACCACAGAAACTTTACTTATATTACCCCTTTATGTAATTCATCCTCACACCTGATTCCACAAACCAATGGAAACCTACTCTCTATGCCTATACATTCACCTTTCCCAGAAAGCTACATAAATGGAGTAATACAGTAGGTAGCATTTGAATCTGGCTTGAAAGAGCCTAGCAAAATGTGGTTGAGAGAAAGTCATATCTTTGTATAAACCAATAGCTCTATTTTATATCTGAACAGTATTTTGTGGGCGCACTACAGTTTGTTTTTCTATTCACTGGGTGAAGGACATTTGGTCTCTTTCCAGTCTTGTGCGATTGTGTACAAAAGTGCTGTAAATATTTGTATATAGCTGTTTGTAAATATTTATTTTTCTTGGGTAAATAGCTAGGAATGTAATTACAGTATCACTTAGTAAGTGTATATTCAAACATGTAAAAGTTGCCAAATTATTTTCTAAAGAGAAAAATAAAATTAACTCAAATGGCAAGAGAACAACTGAAATTTTCAGAAGCATCCAAGGCCAAGAGATGATGAATAAAACTGAAATGAAGATACCCTAAGAGTTGTTCATAGAAGGTGTGGTATAGTTGCCATTCCCAAAGTTGAAGTGTCCACTGCTTGCTGATATGTGTCTCTAATTACACAATATACCATAAGTTTATCTCGATTAAAAATAATTTTTAGTAGCAAACCATACATGTTTTGTGTTTCTTTTCGCCTGAAGGAAGATTAAAGTTTAAAATGGTGACTATATATGTAATATATTATATATATAATGCCTCTCTCCCTTTTTCAGGTTTAATCTGGGGAAAATTTAATCAGCTGAATTGAATGTGCTTGTATGCTAACAGGTTAATCTCTCTAATGAAGGGTCATTATGGTTCAACCGGAAAAGATAGAGAAACTCTTTTAATAAGGAAAAATTGAGGTCAAGGCCTCAATTTTTGCATTTAAACCTTTTTAACATTCTATTCAACATAATATTTTAACCTCCTGTTTTAAAGTTTGAAGATTGAAATTATAATTCCGACCCTTTTGAGTTAGGGTAAAAGCTCATGATCTGGCTGAGTGCTACCTTCTAACATGAGTAAATTGGCAGAAAAGAGTAACATTATTAAATGATTCAAATGAGGGTTATTTAAAATAATCTAATGAAAGATTGCCTTTTCAATAGCAAATAATTCAGCCTATTATAATTTCTATAACTAGAGCAGAATACTACAAAGACTGTATTGAATCAGCATTTTAGATTTGAATTTGACTTGTTAGTTATGTTCTTACTGTCTGTTGTCATAAATAAAAAAGATTATTTAACACTTCATTTTGTTATATTCGAAACAAGTTGGCCATCAAAATGTTAGTTTATTGTGATATTGTTAATCAAAAGAAGAGAAGACCACAAAATACATTACCAATGACTTATACAGTGTGAGTTAACATTTTACTTGTTCTCATTGGATGGTGTTATATTTCATAACACATATTTTTCCTTTGAGGTATATTTATCCTGCCTGATAGCAATGTGATATTCTAGCCAGCCTCTCATCACTCCCTTATATATCTTAAGCCTGTTATAAATCTAGTCCCCTAGACTTCTAGGTGACATCTGTGAAATAACTGTAAGTGCCCTAGTTATTTTATTCCTGTACTTTTGCATACTCCTTGGTTGGTTTCTAAGTAGACATCACATAATAGCCTTATTTAGGCCATATGGAATGAGGAGTAGCACCTTTAGTTAAATAGTAAAAATAAATAAAAGATAAGAAAGAGAAAGCATATAGTAAGAAGACAGGCACTTAGAGTGCCGAATAAAGAATAGGGAAAGAAAGCTATAGTAATGACTATTAAGGGAACGATGCTTCAACTTGGGCCATATTCTTTCTTTGTACTCCAGTAAAACACTCCAGTGGTCATTTGTTTATCTTGGTACTCTCTTATGCTCTGCTTGAAATGCCTTAAATAAAGGGATTGGTTTATCTCCTCTCAACTATATATTTACGTTGCTAGCAGGAGAAGGCATCCTATTTGATGGGGCCAATTATAGCTATTCTTACTAAAGTTTTCCTGGGTGTAGAAAAACCAAAGAAGGCCCTAACTCATTCCTACAATGGTAACATCTGCTTACATGCTTGGAAAAGTGAATACTGATGAAATTTTTTTTAAAGCTGTTTTGGGGTTTTTGGATAGAAAAACACATGGTACATGTGATATTACAGCCTCTCCCCAGTGATAGCAATTGATGATCTTTCATGGTATTCTTTGTAATCTGAATCTAGAGACAGCTTCTGAAACTATTGTAGTAGAAATATTAGGGATTCCAGTTGATCAGAGTTTACACAAAAGTGTAGACTTACCAAAAAAAAAAAAAAAAACCTGAATGTATCTTGTTCTAAAGTCAGAATGATATAAATCATATTTTGCTCTTTTGTTTAATTCTAGAGTCTGAAAAGAAAGTAATAAACAGTTGAATTTAATTTTTTAAAATTATATTTATCTCAATATTCTGTTAATGAAAAAAGAATGTTATATGGTACAAAGAGGAACTGAAAATTATAATAAAGTTCAAATTGTTTATGTTTCTATTAATTACATGTAGTTTTATCATTTAGTATTATTTCAAATATACTTTGAATGTTTATCATTGTTAACTAATGTATTAGTCTGTTCTCATGCTCCTACAAAGAACTGCCCGAGACTAGGTAGTTTATGGAAAAAAGAGGTTTAATTGACTCACAGTTCTGTATGACTGGGGAGGCCTCAAGAAACTTGCAATCTTGGTGGAAGGTACCTCTTCACAGGGTGGCAGGAGAGAGAATGAGTGCCCAGTGAAGGGGAAATCCCCTTATAAAACCATCAGATCCCATGAGAACTCATTCACTATCACAAGAACAGCATGCTGAAAACCACCCTCATAATTCAGTTATCTTCACCTGGTCCTGCCCTTGACACATGGGGATTATTAAAATTCAAGATGAGATTTGGGTGGGCACTCAGAGCCAAACCATATCATTTCATCCTTGGCCCCTCCCAAGTCTCACGCCCTCACCTTTCAAAACAATCATGTGCTTCCAACAATCCCCCACATTCTTAACTCATTCCAGCAATAATCCCAAAATCCAAGTCCAAATTATCATCTGAGACAAGGCAAATCTCTTCTGCCTATGAGCCTGTAAAATCAACAGCAAGTTAGTTACTTCCTAGATACAGTGGGGGTACAGGCATTTGCTAACACGCCCATTTCAAACAGGAGAAATTGGCCGAAACAAAAGGGCTACAGGCCCCACGAAAGTCCAAAATGCAGTGGGGCAATCATTAAACTTTAAAGATCCAAATGATCTCCTTTGACTCCATGTCTCACATCCTAGTCACACTGTTGCAACAGGTGGGCTCCCATGGCCTTGGGCAGCTCTGCCCCTATGGCTTTGTAGGGTACAACCCCACTGCTAGCTGCTTTCATGGACTGGCATTGACTGACTGTGGCTTTTCCAGGCACATAGTACAAGCTGTCAGTGAATCTACCATTCTGGGATCTGGAAGACAGTGACCCTCTTCTCTCAGCTCCACTAGGCAGTACTCCAATGGGGACTCTCTGTGGGCTCTCCAATACAGAGGTTTCCAGCCTCAATTTTTGACTTCTGTGCACCTTCAGGCTCAACACCACGTGGAAGCTGCCAAGGCTTAGGGCTTGCACCCTCTAAAGCCACAGCCTGAGCTGTATCTTGGCCCCTTTAAGCCATAGTTGGAACATCCAGGACACAGGGCACCAAATTCCTTGACTGCGCATAGAAGGAGGGCCTTGGGCCCCAACCACAAAACCATTTTTCCTCCTTGGCCTCTGGGCCTGCGATGGGAATGGCTGCTGTGAAGGTCTCTCACATGAACTGGAGACATTTTCCCCACTGTCTTGGTGATTAACATTTGGCTCCTGGCTACTTATGCAAATTTCTGCAGAATTTCTCCCCAGAAAATGGGGTTTTATTTTCTATTGCATCATCAGGTTGCAAATTTTCCAAACTTTTGTGCTCTGCTACCGCTTCAGTGCTTTGCTGCTTAGAAATTTCTTCTACCAGATACCCTACATTATCTCTCTCAAGTTCAAAGTTCCACATATCTCTCGGTCCGGGACAGAACGCTGCCAGTCTCTTTGCTAAAGCATAATAAGAGTCACCTTTGCTCTACTTCCCAACAAGTTCCTCATCTCCATCTGAGACCACCTCAGCCTGGACATTATTGTTTATAACATTATCAGCATTTTGATCAAAGCCACTGAACAAGTCTCTAGGAAGTTTCAAACTTTCCCACATTTTCCCACCTTCTTCTAAGCCCTCCAAACTATTCCAATCACTGCCTATTACCCAGTTCCAAAGTCATTTCCACATTTTCAGGTATCTTTTTGCCCAGCACCCCACTCTCTGTAGTACCAATTTACTATATTAGTTCATTCTCATGCTGCTGTAAAAAACTGCCTGAAACTGGTTAGTTTATAAAGAAAAGAGGTTTAATTGGCTCACAGTTCCACATGGCAGGGGAGGCCTCAGGAAACTACAATCATGGCAGAAGGCACCTCTTCACAGGGTGGGCAGGAGAGAGGATGAGTGCAGACTGAAGGGGGAAGCCACTTATAAAATCATCAGATCTCATGAGAACTCTATCACGAGAACAGCATGGTGGAAACTGCCCCATGATTTAATTATCTCTACCTGGTTCTGCCCTTGACGTGTGGGGATTGTTACAATACAAGGTGAGATTTGGGTGGGGACACAGAGCCAAACCATATCAACTAACATGTTGGTAATATATTGCTGCATAAAAGTAATCTAAAAATTACTACTTCAACAATAAGGTATTGTGAAGATTCTGAAGTTTAATTGGGTTCAGCAGTGCAATTCTTGCCTTGTATTTCTGATGTTGTTTCCAACAGATGGCAGCTGGAACTGGAGTCAGATGAAGGTTGAATCATGCCAGAAGTCCAGCATAACTACTTTACTCACACACCTTCTACCACAAGTGGATGCTTACAAAAGCTTAGAGTTTGCTAAGCATCTCTTTCTCTTCCTCTGGCTTCTATCTGGGCCAATATGATTGTCACAGGGTAGTCAGATTCAGAGCAGGTGTTTGAAGAGATCCTGATGGAAGCTACAAGGTGTCTTGTTTCCAAGCCTTGGAAGAAATTTAATATCACCTTCTCTCATGTTGGTCAAAATAGTGAAAGAATGGGCATAAATGCAAGAGGGGCTATGCATGAACGTGGATACCAGGATGTGTGATTCATCAGGGGTCCATCTGTAGAGATTCACATAATTGCTTAGATTGCTGTGCTGGTGTTAAAAATGTTAAATTTTAACATTTATGTTAAAAAAGGAAAGAAAATTCTACTTCTGAAAGTTAAAAAAGGAAGGTCTCACTTTAGAAAAGGCAGCAAAATGCCTTGGTCACAAAGGTAGATTTTGGAAGGAATGTATTAACATCTGATTCTTTGTATAGAAAAATACACAATAATTAATGAAACCAAACAAGAACTTACATCCTGTGAGTTTCACTGTGTATATTATCATAAATTACATTTTGCCAATGCACACACAAGTTTAAATGGAAAATCTTCTTATTGAAACAGGTGATGTTTTATACTTAATATTCATAGATCATAAACCATACCTTATGTTGCATACTTTATCCTAGTTCAGTGCAGAGAATTTAGTAGATATTAAATATTTGCTCAATAAAATTCAAATAATGAATAAATACATGAACATGAATACTCATATATCAACCTTAATTTGTATCTACATCTACATTGTCTAATGTGATTCTGAGATACCAATTAATTTAATTGTGTGTTATTTTATCAATTAACTCTTTAGTTTGTGAAATACAGTTGCATTTAGTAATGAAAGAAAAGGCAAATTCTTCAGAAGGTGTTTAAAAAGCAACATTCTTTTTCTGAATCAGCAAATAATGCACAATATTAATGAATGGATTATTCTCCCCAGAGAGTAGTCCTCATTATCCTGCTGTGTGTATAATTGGGGTTGTATTGCATCACATTATTATTTAATGCCTATTGAGAACTAATTGTAATCTCAAATCCATAGTGAATATAGAATGTATCTTTTATCATGGCATGTGTATAATCTAATATAGTCTTCTTCTCTGCTTGAGTATTCAGGATTGTGGAGTAAAAGTGAAACTCTGCAAGCACGCAAAATAATCATTACAGATTATAAAGAACAACTAGTGTTTTTTTACAACACAATGGCCTATTTGATGACTCTACAAACTCAGAAGGTTTGGAATAGGTCTGTAGAACTAGTGACCAATTGTTGGTCAAAGTCAAAATTTATTCAGTTTGTGTGAGCATGTGTGTGAGAGAGAGACAAAGAGAGTCAGAGAGAGAGAGACAGAGAGAAGTACACATTGCTAAGTTTCATTACATAAGTATATATATAATTATTTATGTTATTAAATATATTTATTCAATAAAAATAAATATTGAGTTCCTAATATAGCTATATGAACCTTTTAGGTTTTCTGAGTTTATGCATGACTAGTAGTATTTTTAATATCTTCAAGTTTAATAAAATCCATCAATTAAGCAGTATAGCCCTGCAGATTTCTTTGGGTTAATGTTTTTTTAAATCATGAAATGCTTCTCTTTATCTTTTTTCAAGGAACTTTTCCATTTTCTAAACATACTTTGTCAAATTTCAGAATTTTGACATTCATTGAGTATCATTTCATAGCCCAGCTCACAGATTATCTTTATGAAAGTTTTCTGTGTACTTTAATTAGTGTTTTCTTTAATTATTAAATGTAATATTTGTTAATGTCATTTTGATCAAATTGTTTAATATTGTTTTAACTTTCCAAAAAAGTACTTCTGTTTAGTTAAAAAAAAATTGTCTATAATTTTAGCATGCTTACAAATTTCTATTCAAAGTAGATCTTTAAACATAAACATGACATATAACTGGACCTTCTTTTTTAATCTAATTTAATAATTTGTGACATTTAATTGGATCATATAGTCAATTAACATTCGATGTAATTATTGATAATTTTGGATTTATTTTCTGTGAATTTTGTTTTTACTTGTGCCTCCTCTATTTTATTACTACTTAGGATTAAATAAATACTTATTTTTAATATTCCATATTTATCAGTGGGTTAACAGGCTTTAATTTTCTAATGGTTTATCTGTATCCAATAATACTCATTTTTAAATTATAAAAGTTTCCTAGATTCCTGCTCTTGGTCAATATAGAGTAACAAAGACTGAATTTCTCAGTCTGCCTAACACTACCAAAAGAACTGGGTAAAATATTTGAAGTAATCATTTTCAAGATACTGACCATCAAAAAACATGTGATATTGATCCCTTAAGATGGGAGGAAAACCCTAAAATGATGGAAGTTCTATAACTGCATTATTGTACAGCCTTGATAGAGTTTCCAGGGTGCAGTGCAGAGAGAGGGAACAAAAGCGAAGACTGGAAGACTGCAGACTTAAAGAGATGGAAGAAATTTAGAAAGACCAAGCAACGAGAGTTCATAGGATAGAGTACAGGTAGGAGGGAGCTGCACAAAGTGGGCATTCTGGACTTATCCGGAAGGTCCTCCTGGACTATTCAGCAGAGTAATTATAAGTGTATATGTATGAGCAAACAATCCAAGGCCAGAGAAACAACAACCCAAAAAGATTAGAGACAGTACCCAGCATGCACTTCATGCTGACAGTGTCTGTTCTAACCAGTATTCATAATTCATGACATATAGTGTAGAATGAACAGAAGAGTCTTACCCTAATAGTGTATAATGGTTAGAATCCCAAGTTGAGCCCTCAGAATTAAACTTCTTATGCTGAAGTCAGTATTAACTTTCCTACCTTCTAAAAAACTATAGTGATAATCAAAATTGGGAATCAAAAATCAAAACTGGAAATCAACCATTTATTAAAATATTTTTTGTTTCATTCTCCCTTTTCATTTTGAAAATCCACTTATATGTAATTTTTACACTATTGTATTGTTCCACATGACCTTGAGTATCTGTTACCTTTTTGTCAATACATGTGATGGTTAATACTGTCAACTTGATTGGGTTGAAGGATGCAAAGTATTGATCCTGGGCATGTCTGTGAAGGTGTTGCCAAAGGAGATTAACGTTTGAGTCAGTGGTCTGGGAAAAGCAGATTTACCCTTAATGTGGGTGGGCACCATCTAATCAGCTGCCAGAGTAGCTAGAATATACAGCAGGCAGAAAAACGTGAAAAGGTTAAACTGGCTTAGCCTCCAAGACTACATCTTCCTCCTGTGCTGGATGCTTCCTGCCCTCAAACATCAGACTCCAAGTTCTTCAGCTTTGGGACTCGTACTTGCTACCATATTCCTCAACTTGCAGAGAGCCTATTGTGAAATCTTGTGATCGTGAGTTAATACTATTTTATTTATATTATACTTTATTTATATAATATATATATCTAAAAAGATATCTATAGATGTATAGATATAGATATATTGATATCCTATTAGTTGTATCCCTTTAGAGAACCCCGACTATATCTATATATCTATATATAGATAAATATAGATATCCCATATATCTATATATAGATAAATATAGATATCCCATATATCTATATATAGATAAATATAGATATCCCATATATCTATATATAGATAAATATAGATATCCCATATATCTATATATAGATATCCCATATATCTATATCTATATCTATATACATCTTTATATCTGTATATCCTATTACTTGTGTCCCTTTAGAGAACCCTGATTAATACAATACATCTACTTTCTGTCCTTCAGGTTGAATTATTTCTATTGTTTTATCTTCAAATTCACTTATACCATATTCTACTATCTTTTATCTGTTGTTAAAACACTTTTAGGGAAATTTTTACTTATGTTATTCTAGTTTTAGTTGTAAAATTTCTATTTGGTTACATTTTAGTTTTGATTTTTAGTTTCTCGAGTTAGTTTATTTATCTCTTCACTCATAAGGACCATATTTTCCTGGAAGTCCTTGAAAATATTTATATTCATTTTTAAACATCTTTTTATACAAAATTTAACATCTGTGCCATCTTGCAATTGGATGATATTGACTACCATTTTTATTTTTGGTTGTACTTTCCTATTTTTTAATGGCTAGTGATTTTTGAATTGTATTTAAAATGTTTTGGATAATATATGAGCTCTAGATTCCCTTATTTCCTCCAAAGAGTTTTAATTTTTGTTTTTGGTGGGTAGTCCGATTACTGGCTGTGAATATAGATTTTGATTACCTTTCATTTGATGGTTTATTATGTTTGATTTGTGGAAAGCTCAGAATTCTTTTAACTTTGTATTATTAAACTTCCAAAATCTTTATAGATTTGGCTTTTATTTACCTAGTTTATTAGGTCATTCTTGTATTGCTATAAAGAAATAGCTGAGACTGGGTGATTTTAAAGAAAAGAAGTTTAATTGACTCATGGTTCTGCAGCTGTATAAGAAGCATAGAAGTGTCTGCATTTGAAGAGGCTTCAGGAAGCTTTCAATCATGGTCGATGGAAAAGGGGGAACAGGCATATAACACGGCGAAAGAAGGAACAAGGTTCGGGGGAGGTGCCACTCACTTTTAAACAGCCAGAGGTAATGAGAACTAACTATCATGAGAACAGCAGCAATGGGATATTGTTCAACCATTCACGAGAAATCCACTCACATGATCCAATCACCTTTCATCAAGGCCCCACCTCCAACATTGGGGATTACAATTAAACATGAGATTTGGGTGGGGACGCTTATCCAAACTACATTACTTAGTTTCTATGACTATTGACCAGACCTTCCTCTAGGGTTTGCTCCTTATTCTCAAGGTATAGCTTTTCTCGCTAATCAGCTTTGTGAGTTTGGTATTAATGACATATCTCCAGCCTGGCTGAGCTGGAACAATGTTTCTGAGCACTGATGTACTCCTAGCATTACTGTTTTCCTTTTATCACCATGACAGATAATCTCTGATAAACTCTACATATATACAGTCAAGTCTGGGTACAAAGACACATAGGGAAATTGGACATAGACTTCTGGATCCCCACAATGTTTAACTATCTCTTCTGTGCTGACTTGACCCTATGATTCAAGCCACTTCAGTACCTTTATTCTCAGATCCTTAAAAAATATATATGTCTTCTTTGGCTCCAGCTGTCCACACTGGAGTCATAAAATTGTTCCCAGGAAAAAAAAATGGAAGTGATATAGCGCTTCCTCTTCTTTCATGAGTTTTCTGTCTCTCAGAATTTCCTTAAAGCATTCTCCTCATATGTCCAATTTTATACATAGTTCTTTGTGGTAGAAAGTTGAGGCCAGTAGCAGTCACTATGCTATGACTGGAAGTAGAAGTCCTAACTGGATATTTTCACTACATAGTTATGCGCTCCTGAGCAATATTTAATTTTTTAATTTTTTTATTTTTTTTTATTTATAGTAAACTTTATTTTCAATGATATTTCACTTAACATAATTTCAAAGTCAGTCTGTGGTCTAAGATGAGCAAAAGAACAAATACTCTATTTTTTCACACTGTTCCTCTGAGCAGGGAATGGGGTTTCAGGGCTCTCAATGTCAACACTTAACATTTTACCCTTGAGATTTACCTACAGATACAGAAAGAAGAGACAACATCAATATACAAGAATCGATCTCTATGAGGGTCTCAATAAGCTCATGTTACATCCTCATTATAACCTCTGTAGGGTTATAATGGTAACAACTGATTTTCCACCCCTCTACCAAGTTTGGTGTCTTTTTTTTTTAGGTAAAATGTCAAATGCAAAAATGAATAGTGGAAGATGCAGATTTTTAATCCTTCATGAGTCCAAGCTGGAACATGACTTCTGCTAATCAGATGTCGTCAACATAGGAACTCCAATTTTGGCGGCCATCAGCAAACTGGCACCTGCAATTAAACCTACAGGCATGATTTTTCCATAGTAGTAGGATCTCAATCCCATGACACCAACAAAAGTAACAGATGTAGCAGCTAGGAAAACCCAAACGTTCCTTGGATCCTGAGACATCTGATAAGAACCCAGGCCAGCTAGGCTGCCGAAAAGCAGCCCTGCAGCCAGGGACGGCACCCTGCCTGTTTTTACATAGCCGACGATCCCACCAGAAACAACCAGTGCTGTGTAGCCAAAGCCAAACCAATGCAAAGGCACTAATGGGAAGGGGCTCTTCTCCATTCTTCTCTTCTCAGTCCAGAAAGGAGACTGCCCCAGGCCTGCATCGATCTCCCGAAGGCCCGCGCGGTCCACAAGCGCGCACAAGCCGCGGGGCAGAGCAGCCAGGTCTCGCAATATTTATTTTAAATTTTACACTTTTTGAACTTTAAAGTAAAATTATATTGCATTTTTAATTTTATTTTACTCACCATTTTTATGACCTTCTTCCATATAGTGTCTGGTGGAATTTGCATTGCCATGATCTCTTCAATTTATGAATATTCCACAAGTTAACTATTTCTTCAATTGTGATGGACATTAATACTACAAAAATGGTTCCATGAAAATCTTTGTTTATATTTTTTGGTCTAGTTCACTAATCTAGATGTAGTATGATGTTGATGATAATGTTAGTGATTATGAGAAGTGGTCAGATTCTGAACACATAGTTTTCAGGACGAAGAGCCAACAAGATTCTCATGTATTTGCTATTATTATATGGGGAGAAAAAGAAAAGAACAATCATAACTTCAAGGTCTTGCATGAAAAACTGAATGGACGTAGTTGTCATTTGCTGAGACCGTAAGAAGAGATTTGGCATAAAATCTCACAAAGTATTTGCTATAGTATAATTAAGGTGACTATTAAAACATAGAAGTGGAGAAGCTAAGTGGTTAGTTTTAGATGTGATTTTAGATTTTAGAGAGAATGTCTAAATGAAAAGTTTAAAGAAATAATTATATATAAATAGAAGTTAAAGACACAACATTGGATGAAATCAACACAGCAATGAGAATGAGTAGGGAAAAGGAGATTGAAGAATTGGTCCTTCATATACCTTAACATTAAAAATTCAGAAATCTTAGGGAAAATCAGCAGCAAGGACTAAGAGGTAAAAGAAGATTAAAAAACAATGTATGCTTTCTTAAGCCCAAGTGAAAATAGCATTTTAAGGATGACAAAGTGACTAAATGAATCAACTACTGCTAAAGTATGATTACAATATATATCTAATCAGAAGTCATTAAAGAAGGTATTAATCAGAAGTCATTTAAAAGCTTAAATTATATTTCAATCTCTAATTGACATTCTTATCCACATTAAGCATACCCAAGTCTACTTTTCTGCTTTATGAGTCTCCCTCCTTAGTATACTGTTTCTTATAGTTACTAGCTTCATTTATCACCGTATAAATAATTGACAATTCACTGCACACTTGCTTTTACACTAAAATTAGCCTTGCAAAACTGTTAAGTACTTTCCTTGCTGTTGAATCCAAATTAACTTTAACAGGTCTCTTAGTAAGCAGCATTTTCTACAGGTAATTCTTTTCCTGACCTATTTCCTTTTCTCATTTTCTGTGTTATTTTGATTCTTTACGTCCTCACCTGGTTTTCCCCTTTACTCTCCTTTTGTTAAATAGAAGAGCTCATAAGCTCTATTTTCATGGATCATTTCATTTTTTTTTTCAATGTCTTAACTGTAACATTTGACAAGGCTCTTTCTTACGTTATTCCATTTCTTCAATTAATATCTGATGATGACTTCAAACCTCAATCTTATGCCCAAATATGTTTTTTGAGCTTTATACATTTACATCCAAAATAATACTAAAAGAGTAAGATGTATAAAACTGAATGTATATCTACCACCCCAAAACTCAACTTGAACTTGATCTTATATTTCTAGTTTCAATGATCTCTAAGCTTCTAACCCAATGTCTAAGGAGCTGAGAAGTTATTATTAATATTTTAGGTTACCTTTCTTTCCGTTTTCTTCCATCTCTTAGTTTTATTAGTTCTGTTTCTTAAATATCACATGAATTATTATACTTCACTTGATACTCATGATACCCTAACTTACACCATCATCATCTTCTATTCTGTTTATAATCTCCCAAATGATTTTCTGATCATCATTTCTCCAAATAAAACCCACTAAATCTATGTTTAACAAATAATATTTCAGATCGTGTTGAGTCCCCAGGCCTTTGAAGATTCTCCACAACTCATAAAATGAAGTCTTAACCCCTTAACTTACCCTGCCAAGTACTTTAAGTTGTAGCTCTGACAATGTCTCCATGACGTAGTCATCATTTTGAAATAGATTTTTCCCATCCTCCTATTTCTAGCTCCTTGTTATTTTATCACTATACATATTTTTATTTCCTTGAATATATTTTGTATATCTCACTACCTAGCTTTTAGCATTTTCTTAATCCTATCTCCTCTAATACATTAATTTATTTATTCAGTCATTCAATAAGTATTTATGAATTTCCTATAATGACCAGGAAACTATATATTTGGTACTGAATGTGGTGAGCAAGACTTTGCTTTCATCTCAGATATGGAAAGACCTTGGGAATCATTATACCTCATACTTATAGCAAGAAAGAAGCTGAGCAATTTGAAAATCAACAATTTCTTTTATACCCATCAGAAAAGTGAAGATATATTAATCAAGGTTCTTCAGAGAAACATAACCAATAGGAGATAGATCTGTATGTCTCTGTTATCTATCTATCTATCTATCTATCTATCTATCTATCTATCTATCTATCTATCCATCCATCCAAACAGGGAATTATTTTGTGTGATTATGCAGGCTGAGAAGTCCCAAGAACTGCTCCCTGTAAACTAGAGACTCAAGAAACTGACAGTATAGTTTCAGTCCAAGTCTAAAGACCTTGGAATTAGGAAAACTGATACGATAAATACTAGCGTAAGTCTGAAAACCTGAAAACCAATAGCGCCATTGCAAGGACAGAAGACTGATGTCCCAGTTCAAGCAGGCAGAGTTAGAGATTCGTCATTTTCTGCAACATTGTTCTATTCTGACCCTTGATGGATTGGATGATGTCCACCCACATTTGGGAGAATGAGTTGCTTTACTCACTCTATGAATTCAAACACTAACATGTTTTAGAGACAACCTCATAGATACATGCACAAATAATATTTAATTAAGTATCTAAGCACTCAGTGACATAATACAGATGACAAACACATAAATTTAACCATCATAAGTGCACATGTTGTCAAGTTGGCACCCATATGCATTTCCCTAAAACATACTTAATCTTTAAATAAATGCAGTAACATAACTACAATTCCAGCAAACATAATAAAATTGTCCCACATACAACTGAAAATGCACTAGTCCCTTTCCCAGAATAAGTAAAGCCCTTATGTGACATTTACTCCTCTTGCTATCCTGTAAGTGAAATACTATAATGCTATAGCTT
The DNA here is from genome assembly GCF_037993035.2 of Macaca fascicularis. Classification (NCBI taxonomy): domain Eukaryota; kingdom Metazoa; phylum Chordata; class Mammalia; order Primates; family Cercopithecidae; genus Macaca; species Macaca fascicularis. The sequence continues at coordinate 14,763,785 of NC_088392.1, read as the reverse complement.
TGCTATTTGACCCTCAAAAATCATGTTGCAATTTTATCCTAAATGTTGGAGGTAGGGCCTGGTGGGAGATATTTGGGTTGTGAGTGTGGATCCCTCACAAATATCTTGTGCCATTCTCATGGGAATGAGAGAGTTGTCACTTTTAGTTCCTGCAATAAATGATTGTTAAAAAGAGTCTGGCATCTCGCTGGCCCTCACTTACTCTTTTGTCAGCTGATCACTGAATGCTGGCTCCGCTTTGCCTTCCACCATGAGTAGAAACAGACTGGAACCCTTAGCAGAAGCAAATGCTGGTGACATGCTTCTTATGCAGCCTGCAGAACCATGAGCCAAATAAACTGTTTATTTTTTTTCTTTAAAAATTATCCAGTCTCGGCCTGGCGCGGTGGCTCAAGCCTGTAATCCCAGCACTTTGGGAGGCCGAGACGGGCGGATCACGAGGTCAAGAGATCACCTGGCTAACACGGTGAAACCCCATCTCTACTAAAAAATACAAAAAATTAGCCGGGCGAGGTGGCGGGCGCCTGTAGTCCCAGCTACTCCGGAGGCTGAGGCAGGAGAATGGCGGGAACGCGGGAGGCGGAGCTTGCAGTGAGCCGAGATCGCGCCACTGCACTCCAGCCTGGGTGACAGAGCGAGACTCCGTCTCAAAAAAAAAAAAAATTATCCAGTCTCAGGTATCCCTTCATAGCAACACTAATGGACTAAGACACATCGTGTAAAATTGACAAAATTTACACAGCATAATATGAAGTCTATATAGTTCATGTTATGTGATAATGAAGTGAGAGAGGAAAGAAAAATATATACACACATATACACCCACATACATATTCGTAAAAAATGAGGAAATACTTATGAAAATAACAGTCCTCATGTCTGTAATAGGTCATGAGCTGATAACTTATATTTGAAGCTTCTTCTTCCATTGCGTATTCCTTAATCTTCAGCAAGCACTGCAGCTGGTTATGGGTCTTTATCTGATGGCCTCCAAGCCTTCATTCCTAAAGGGTCTGGGTCACTAGTAGTCCTATCTGAATTGGCTTCAGTCGCCTGCTTAGTAATACTAAGAGACATCCTAATTGATCTCCTGTTGTGTAAACACACTCTTCCGTACTACCACTGTAAAGCAGTGGTCCAATTTCCTGTTGATGATCAGGATCAATCACCCCGGCTAGCACAGTAACACCCTTCTTTGCTTGTGGATTCAAAGGCATGAGGAACCCAAAGTGAACATATGGCAGTCTTAATTTCCAGATCAATAAAATCATTGTCGTATCTTCTGATAGAAACATTGCTCTCTCCAGAAATGACACCTCCAGGTCAGCAGATCATAAAATATTGAGAACAGGGAGCAAACATTTTGTTACTGGGTCATCAGGGGAGATAGTGAGTGGCACCACACCTATTTCCACATGTTGGTTCCTGGACCCTTGAGTCCTGGCTGCAAAAAGAAAAATAAAAGAACACCATATACTGCATGCGAATTCAGACCGTGTATTGTCTTCTGTAGAACCTTGTCCTGGACCTGAAAGGCATGGCCAATGTAATAAGTAAGCATATGAAAACATATTCAACATTGTATGTCATCAGGAAATTTGCAACTGAAGCAATAATGAGGTGCCAATACAAGCCTATTGGAATGGCTCATTCAAAAAATGCTGACAACGCCAAATGCTGGCAACCATATGGAGCAACAGGAACTCTAATTGATGGAAATGAAAAATGGTACAGTCACTTTGGAGTCAAAGATGAACATAGTCTTACCAAAAATCAATCAATTGTGCTCCAAAGTAATTTACCAACAGATCTGGAAACTTATGTCCACAGAAAAACCTTCAGGTGAATGTTAATAGTAGCTTTATTCTTAACAGCTAAAAATGGGAAGAAACCAAAAAAGATCCTTTAATAGGATATGTATTATATGTGCCCTATTCTATTGTAAAATATATTTTTTCTATAATACATACATACAATTAAATATTATATTATAGAAAAATAGTGTTTCTATATTACATATATACAATTAAATATTGTTCCAGCATAAACAGAAATAAGCTATAAAGCCACAAAAAGAATTGGAAGAACCTTACATTTGTATTCCTATTTGAAAGAAGTCAATCTGAAAAGGCTACTTATTTTTTTATTCCAATTATATGACTTTTGAAAAGGCAAAACTATTGAGACAATAAAAACAATCATTGCCTACAGAGAGTTTGAGAGAGAGAGAGAGAGAGAGAGAGAGAGAGGAAGAGGGTGAATATGTGAAGCACAGGGGTGTTTTAGGCAGTAAAGACTGTAAAGATCTACACATGGCATTCTTGTCAAACCCATAAAACTTTACAGCTAAAGATTAAATTTTAATCTGTGCAAATTTTCAAAATCACTTAGAAGGTTAGAGGATTCCTGGAAATTATGCAAACAGCAACAGAAAATTTACTATGAAACAACCTTATTGAAGGAGGTAGGGAGCAATGGCATTGACCTAAGTAAATTCAGAAATGAGTCAGTCAGGAAGATGAGATGCAAAAGGAACCTCACATAAGCGCTGTACTCTAGGTGATAAAGATATTTTCTACACGGTGTGGCTTAAACATTTTGAAACCACTATACATGCAAATAACATTAAATAATTATGTAAATGGATGTAAAATAATGGAAAATAACTTTCTTACAGTTGGAGTGGGAACTGACAGATGGACAAAGGATGAAGTCTAGAATGATTCAGACACAGAGTATTGTACATATATTTATAGATGTGTGTATATACATGAGTTAGTATACACACATATATTTCTGTGCTCTGTCAACCGAGCAAGCCTAAAAAGAAATGGCACCCCAGTAGCAACAAGCACACGTAGGATCCTAGATATTGATTTATAATGTGAGAGTAAGAAAGTGCTAAACACACTGATGGTGGTATGTCAAAATGTTCAGAGTAACCAACTGGAATAGTTTTTTCAGTGTTTAAAGCTGGAAAAGCTTCAGCAACAAAATAAATCAAATATAACTGGATTATAACCCAAAGTATAAGTTAAATATCCTTAAGTTTATATGATATAGATAAATGTCTGAATAAATTCATTAATAAAGGAAAGAAACATCTCCCATGCAGAATTCCAAATAATTTCTGTAGTCTGTATTCAAGTAGGAAAAGTATAATTTCCAACTTCTTAGATGTGTGCTATGCATAGTGATTTCCTTCCAAAGAATACAGTAATGAAAAGGGGGTGTTAGGAGTCACTTTAGAGTAGAGAAACATAGTAAACACTATCTCAGCCTAGTGATCAAAGCCAACATCAACAGTAATAAGTCACGCTGACAGTATGTACCCTTGATTTGATGGAATGAAAATAGAGCTTTACCTCTTTGGTTTTCCTCCTAAACGCAGTGTTAATTTGAGAAAAACATAAGACAAATCTCACTAGTGGGTATCCTACATAATATATGCTCAGTACTCCTCAAAACTGTTATCACTAACAAAAACAAAAACCCCAGCAGCAACAAGCACACCTAGGACCGAGATCTTGGTTTCAAATACCATGCTCCACTAAAAGGATCCAGGGTTCCTTGGAAAAATTGCTGGTTCTATCACCAGGGCAAGAAACAGAAAAAATGAGCCTAGAATTTTTCCTTCCAGAAAAGTCTGAGCAACGTCTATGGCCATCAGGGGCCTAAGGAGACATGGTAACTAATGGCAATTTGGATCCTAGATGGAATTCTAGAACAGAAAAAAATAGCAGGTGAAAAGTGACGAGATAAGAAACAACTATATATCTCAGTTAATATATCAATTTTGTTTCATTAATGGTAATATATGTATTATATTTATGTAGGATGTTAATAATGGGAAAACTGTGTGGGGTATATGGAAACTGTACTAATTCCTCAATTTTCTGTAAATTTAAAACTGTTAAAAAATAAAGTCTTCACATGCTTGCCAGCATCGATTATTGCATGTCTTTTTGACAAAAGCCATTTTACCTGGGGTGAGAGGATATCTCACTGTAGTTTTGATTTGCATTTCTCTGATGATTAGTGATGTTGAGCATTTTTTCATATACTCATTGGCTGTGTGTATGTCGTCTTTTGACAAATGTCTATTCAGATATCTGGCCTGTGTTTTAGTTGGATTATTTGGGGAATCATCAATGACTGTTGGTGGGGATGTAAATTAGTACAGCCACTATGGAGAACAGTATGAAGATACCTCAAAAAAGTAAAAATTGAACTATCATATAATCCAGCAATCCCATTGCTGTGTATATATCCAAAAAAAAAGGAAATTTGTATATTGAAAAGGTATCTTGACTCCCATATTTATTGCAGCACTAACCACAATAGCCAAGATGGGTAAAGAAAATGTGGTACCTATACACAATGAAATATTATTCAGCCATTAAAAAAGAATGAATTCTTGTCATTTCCAACAACATAAATAGAGCTGGAGGATATTATGTTAGGTGAAATAAGCCAGACACAGAAAGACACATATTGCATGTTCATTTATTTGGGACAGAAAAAAAAAATGTTGAACTCATGGAGATAGAGTGTAGAATGATAGCTACAAGAGCCTGGGAACAGTAGTGGGGAGAAGGGGACAAAAAGGGGAAGGTAACTGGGTACAAAAATATGGTTAGATAGAAGGAATAAAATCTAATGTTCAGAAGCACAATGGGGACTGCCATTAACAATTTTTTTTATTGTACATTTCAAAGTAACTCAAAGAGTGGAATTGAAATGTTCTTATCACAAAGAAATGGTAAATGCTTCCGGGGTGATGAATATCCCAATTACCTTGATCATTACATATTTATTCTTGTATCAAAATACCACACGTACCCCATAATAATGTACAACTATTATGTATCCATAATACATAGAAATGAGAAACAACAAAATAAAAGAGTTTTTTAAAAAATTAAATGAGAAAAAATTGAATAGCTTCATTTTTGCAGGCAGCCATTTAAAATAACTTAAAGCCCAGAGGTGTGGAAAATCGTCTTTCAAATACTTATTTCTATACAAAATATGAACAGAAGTAAGAATTATGATATTGTGGAAAGCAAAGTGTTCTGAAATCTAAAGAGCAGGTTCCTTTGGCTATATCTAAGAGAATGAGGCAACAGAAGCACAGGAAATGCCTGGCGTGGCAGACACAGTGGAGACCGGGCAAGTCTTAGGACATTTTAGAGCATTTTCTAAAAACAATAGGAAGCCATCAAAAGGGTAAGACTTGCACTTGGAACTATTCAACAGAAGTTATCGAGAGGGTCAGACTTTCATTTTAAAAGTAATACTCAGCCGCGCGAGGTGGCTCAGGCTTGTAATCCCAGCACTTTGGGAGGCCGAGGTGGGCGGATCACGAGGTCAGGAGATCGAGACCATCCTGGCTAACACAGTGAAACCCCGTCTCTACTAAAAATACAAAAAATTAGCCGGGCGAGGTGGCGGCGCCTGTAGTCCCAGCTACTCGGGAGGCTGAGGCAGGAGAATGGCGGGAACCCGGGAGGCGGAGCTTGCAGTGAGCCGAGATCGTGCCACTGCACTCCAGCCTGGGCAACAGAGTGAGACTCCGTCTCAAAAAAAAAAAAAAAAAAAAATTATACTCTTGCTACATTTGTAGATAACATTGGAGGGAAGCGAGAATATACGAAGATTTATTAGTGCTATTGCATTAGACCAGGCAAAGGTGACAGAAAATTGTTCCAGAATTGTGAAAATGTAAAAATGGAGGTGAAGAGATAACACACACACATGCACACATATTAAATATAAAATATTGGCATAATGGGTTAATTGAGACCTATATAAGAAAACCAAGGTTTCCAGCTTATTTAGCTCATTAATGAAATTCGAATTTACTGACAAAGAAAGTACTGGAAAAATTAGTGCATTGATTCTAACTCCTTCTTTAGATTTCAATGTCAATTCTTCAATTAAAATGGGACACTATCACTATGAGATAAAAGTGTGTGGATTTTGCTCAATGTTATCTTTCCCTTTTCTGGTGTGATACTTGACATAGAGCAGGAGCCCAGGAAAAGTTCATGAATAATAAAAATATGGGACATAGTTTTTGAGTAAGTTTCCAATATATGTTGGCTTTTTAAACAAAGCACTTATTTGTTTATTTATTTATTTTTTAGAGACTGTCTCAATCTGTCACTCAGGTTGTATGTGAAGTAGTATGATCATACCTTACTGCAGCCTTGAATTCCTGAGCACAAGCCTCTGCAGTAGCTGAGACCATTATGCCCAGCTGTTTATAAATTTTTTGTAGAAATGGGGTCTTGCTAGATTGCACAGGCTGGTCTTGAACACCTGGCCTCAAGCAATCCTCCTGACTCAGTCTCCCAAAGTACTACAGGAATGAGCCACTGCCTGAGAGCCTATATTGGCTTTTGAAGTTGATCTGTGCTATTTCTCTTCAAAACCGCCTTTCTGCCTTTCCTTCCAAACACACAGTTCTAAAAGATTTTTTTTTTTTTTTTTGGCTTTATATTGCCATTAGAATTGATGTTCATGGACTTTTGGCACAGAATTTTTAAAAAGTAATTTAGATTCACTGCTGAATTATTAAGCTTTTCATATTTACATTTGGAAAGCTCCTTCCACGATCTTCACTTGTTTTTATTATATATCATTGTTATTTGATTTTATTTCTGTTACTGCCACTCTCTTTATAACCTGTTAAAGTTATTTGTGTTTTGTTTTGAAATTGATGATGCAAACATATGAATGTTCATTACATAAGTAGACTACGAAGTGTAATTTAACACAGTACTGAAAATAAAACACTCACAAAATATATATTTATTTTAAGGTGCAATATTACTCAATCTTGATTTTTGAATCCTCAATACTAATTTGATTTCCTGTTATTTGCACACAATATTTTATTATGCATGAGAAATATTTTGTATCTGGATATTTATTCTTCTTAGACTCTAATAAATAGAGTAAAAGTCTGCTTTTGTAAATACACATCTACTTTCATAAAGATCCTTTTTTCATGTAACTGCTTATAACTCTACTCCATTCTAGGTAATCTTAAAATGGGTGTACTATTTCATCAAAAATCTTATAAACAAAATAGAATTGAATGTGATCTTAATAAGTTTTTATTTTAATTTTATTTCTCAGATTCCAAAGCTTTTGCAATCTCATCTCAATATAATTATGATTGTGCTTATAAGGGACAAAATATTTTATAATTCAAGCTATTTTGCATGGAATGTATGTATGTGCTTATCTAAAATTTGCATTCAAATTTAGGCAAATTTATGTTATAAATTTAGGAAAAACAATTGCTAATAAGACCTGACCTATGCCTTTGAGACTGATGCTAATATAGTAGTTCTCAAAGTGTAGCACACAGACAGCAAGAACATTGCTTATGAAATTGCTAGAGATGAAAATTTCATAATATCACTATAGACCTATTTAATCAGAAATTTTTATGGTGGAACCTAACAATATGCTCTATTACAAGCTCACCAGGTCACTGTGATAGAGGATAAAGTTTGAGAAATACTATTCTAACAGAATAAATAAAAATAACAATTATAGAAAACTATATTACTAAAAGTAAGACACAGTGATAATAGAATTGTGATTTAAAATACTGATTATATTCCTATTAGAAAGAATCAGAAAATACCTGTTGTGAGGAGCACTATTTCCATTGCAGAAGTAAAACTGAGAAATCTATAACGCACTTTAGGCAGAAAGAATGACACCGTTGGCTGGTTTACATTCATGTGCCAGTGGCCAGTTCCCACATGTTACAGGCTCTATGTGGGATAATCATGAATCAGGCAGGTAAGGCAAATTGAAACATTACTGTGATGAGCTCTGAACATTAAAGTGAAGAATAAAGTCTAGAGACTAAATAAAGTTGTGATCCATTTCCTCTTTGTGAGCATGGATTTATATAATCAAGGTAGCATTTTAGGAAGTGCAATCTGGTATTAGTGTATAAAATAAATAGGACTGAGGGAAGACAATAGTTTTGGAAATAATTAAAGAGCTATTTTATTCAAATACATTCTATTTGGCAATGCCATGGATGAAGGTGCTAAGAAAATGAGCAAAATTATCTGTCTTTTGCTTTAATGTCAATGGAATTATGTCATCTGAAATAGGTGAGTCAAGATAGAAAAGATTTTTTGATAATACGGGATGTATTTATTCAGTTGTAAGTTCAAAATGTGGTAACAGAGTTGGAAAAGCAGTTAGAATTGGGGCTTCATTAATAGCTAAACTTCTGTCCAAAGGGGTAAAACAGTCCTTTAATATAATAGATTAATTATGCTTGTTTTGAATGCTATCATACAAATGCCATCATATATCATATCAATTCATGTGTCTGGCCTCTTCAAAATTATTTTTTTTTATTTCCATAGGGTTATTGGGGATCAGGTGGTGTTTGGTTACATGAGTAAGTTCGTTGGTGGTGATTTGTGAGATTTTGGTGTCTCTATCACCTAAGCAGTGTACACTGCATTCAATTTGTAGTCTTTTATCACTCACCCCCTTCCCACGCTTTCCCCCTGAGTCCCCAAGGTCCACTGTGCCATTCTTATGCCTTTGCCTCCTCATAGCGTACCTCCCATTATGAGTGAGAACATACGATATTTGTTTTTCCATTCCTGAGTTACTTCATTTAGAATAATAGTCTCCAATCTCCAGGTTGCTGAGAATGTGTCTGGATTCTTCATATTGACATCATGTTTGTGGAATTCTTACATTTTTGTCAGTAATTCTAGATTGATCATTGTTGTTGGTTTTCTTTTTATTTCACTGTATAAATAAACCATAATCTGTTTTTTCATTTTGCTGTTCCTGGACACCTGAATTCTACTGTGTTTTAGAAATTGCATATATTGTTGTGCTAAACATTCTTATAGCTTCCTTTGGTAAATATTTGTGTACTGTGAATATATTTTGAATGCATTTTAAATATATATGAACCCCTGATCACAAATTATGTATACTTTCTTCTTTAAAAGACACTGCCTACCAGTTTTCCAAAAAGAGTGTGCAAATTTACACTCCCATTGGCGGTATAGGAGAGTTTCAGTTGCTCTGTCTCTTCACCAATACTTCATTTTATCTGTCCTTTCCATTCTTCAGTGGGGTTTCAATTGCATTTCCCCCAATGACTAATAAAATTGAGCGTATTTTCATATGTGTTTTGGTTCTCTGGTTATCATAAAATGCCTGTTCAAGTATTTTGACCAATTTTATTGAGTTGTCTATGTTTATCTTACTGATATATGAATTACTTTTATATTCTGAAATAAACCTTTAACTATACAATGTGAACATACTTTTTCACTCTATCATATGTATAATATTTTTACTTTGTCAATCTATCACAATTTAGCTATATTCCAAACACTAGTCATATAATCTCCAAAACAGTTATAGTCAAATGAATCCAGACAAGCAGATAGTGTTTATTTTAATAAATATAGGGTTAAAATAAGAGAGATCTGAAACCTGGAAAAAATGTTTGAGCTTGAAGAAGAAGCAGGATACATCAAATAAATTAGCAAAATAATCAGAAAAAGCAAAGAAAATACTCTCAGATAAAGCAATACTCTAAAATTTAAAGGTAAACGGATTTTGAAGATTTTTGGATGGTTATCAATATCTCATACTCCAGAAGGGCAATAACTGTAAGTATTTAGAGACCAATTAATTTGTCCTATAATAGGTTGTTAGTAACAAAAATAGATTATTTTAAATAATTTGAGCAATAAACTTGAGGCCAGTGAGTCAGAAATGAGGAAATACAGACAAAGAATGCATGCTTCTTTCTGAAGCTTCTAGCAGTGGAAACGAATAGCATGAGAAGAGGCTGATATTGCTATTTTGACTTTCCCTTTAAACAAAGTGTTATTTATATGGGGATATTTTTCTGCTGTCAAATTGTTGTTTGCATATTTGTTTTTGATTTTTTAAGGTTTGTTCTTCATGGTGTAATAGTGTGTAGCAATGATTCCTACATGCCCCAGGGACACTGGGCAGTAGATTCATTATATATTTCAAAGGTATAAGATTGTATTTATATTTAATGTTATTGAATTTAGTATTATTGAGTTTATTCTTCACCTACGTTATACATGTCTGAATGACATTTCCAAATATTCCTTGGCTTAGAAAAGATGTCTGTAATACTTTCAACCTTCTCCCTTGTTAAAAACTATGTACAACTCCCACTATTTTAGGAATAAGATAACACTTCAAATATCCTATAAGCCTATGTATAGTATAAGGGGGTTCCTGCCTTTCTCTCATGCCAGCTATCCTGGTCTCCCTCTCTGTCTCTCTCTTTTTTTTTTTTCCTTTAGTTCTTAAGCAAGCCTTGCTTCTTCCTGTCATAGTTGCCTTACAGTTCCTTCGAGTGTTTCTCCTTCCAGACTTCTTTTTTTTTGGTTAAGTCTCTGGGGCTGTTTTCACACGTAGTTGTTTAATAGCCTTCTCAGCATCTAGAATCACTCTTGAAATCATTCCTCAAAGCATAGAATATGTTAGCAGTGAAATTATAAAATAAACATGAATGTATAATTTAATATATTAAAAAAGCCGATTTTGTTGAGGATCTGAAACTGCTCTAACATCTGTTATAAAAAACCTAAAGCTCTAAAATAATAAAAATCAAAGTTATATATGTCTCTATAGGAATCGGAAATTTAAAACAATCGTATGAGAATATGCACATAAGACAAAAATAATGATCTTAACGTTAACTTGTAAATAAAACTCTAGGTTATATTAAGTAAACACAGAGATGTGAGGGGGTCTTGGAGAGGGTAATTGGGAGATGGTGACAAAATGATTAATATAAACAAAAAACGCAATTGGAAATTTTTTTTCCCCAGCTTGAATTAATTCAGTGGTTTACTGTTCCTTTAGGCAGGAATTGAGAGAACTAAACTCTGTATTCATTGTATTATACGTCTTATCTATGGTGTTCTCTATTTTAGCCATTATTTTTTGTACCTATTATTTTTGCTAATTGGTCTTGGTGATTCCTTGTTTGGGTTTCATATTGCTAACATATTTCCTTATCTCTTTTAGTGGGTTTTTTACACCTGTTTTAAAATCTAGGTCCTTCTATGCTAACATGTTTGCTACTGGGTGGCATATATAATCTATTTGTCATTTCATGTTTGTTTATTTGCTTTAGCTCCTATTCCTTGGTTCTACTGGCTATTCTCACAGTGCATATTGTGGAGGGGCCAAAGACTAAAGGGTGATCTGCATCACCTTGAAATAATTCAAGGAGACATGACTGAGTGAAATATAGGGTGGAAAGTCACAGCAAAGATTTACTGTTATGTGGAATTTATCCTCCTCTTTTGTATCAATTCATTAAGCTACTGATATGCTCGGCACATCAGCTTTAGAATCTCAGGAAGAAGCTGCATTAGAGGAAGCATTCTAGATTGTCATTCAGCAACTATGGGAGTTTGGAGGGAGGGATGAGAAGACAGCTCAAAGCTGGTCAGCTCTTGTTACCTCTGCAACTCTTTGCCTAAGCATGAGTTTACACTACCCACATTTTACCTCTATAGACACTATTCAAATGATCCTGGCCTTGCCAAAGGATTTGCAATAAAGGAACAAGTAACACTTTCTCTTTCTCAAAGCAAGTAACATAAGGAGCAAGAGAATTTAAACCATATTAAAAAAAAAAAAAAAAGAAGAAGAAGCTCAGCTGGGTGTGGTGGCTCAAGCCTCTAATCCTATCACTTTGGGAAGCTGAGGTAAGCAGACTAGTTGAGGCCAGGACTTTGAGACAAGCCTGGGCAACATGGTGAAACCCCATATCTACTAAAAAAGACAAAAATTAGCCAGGCATGGTATTGCACACCTGTAGTCCCAGCTATTCAGGTGGCTGAGGCATGAGAATCTCTTAAACTTGGGAGACGGACGTTGCAGTGAGCCAAGACCACGCCACTGCACAACAGCCTAGGCAACAGAGCAAGACTCCTCTCAAAAAATTAATGAATGAATTTTAAAAAAAAGGAAATCTCTTCAAAGTTTTGCTTGCTACCTTTTTTGATTCTGAGATTTCCTTCAGAGATTTCTCTTCAGCTGGTCTTTGGGGAAGTTACCTGCACCCTGGACAAATTTACTCTGTTGTAAATTTCTTTCCCATTCTTTAATTGTTGTGCCTGTATATTTCTTGGCAGCAACTAGGCTCCAACATAAGCAATCATGAGTAATTTTCAAAAATAAAATAGAGCAGTCAGATCAATGGCAGGAAGAGTTATACAGAGACTTTTGTTCAAATAGGGTTTTTTTGTTTGGTTTTGTCATTTTCATAGTTGACAGTGGGACTTTCAAATCCTAGCTTACAGTACAAAATCTTATTTTGGATGCAGAAATAGAACTGTCAAGGCCATATTGCAATATTAAATTAAGGAGTCCTTGTGTACATGTTGCCTGTTTAGGCTTCTGAGATGTGGAGTGACTTGTTTAAGGGCTATTTCTCAAAATGCTGTTGGTAATTACTTTAACATAAGAGAGAACAATAACAAAATATTGGTCTTAGTCTGGGGAATTCTTGAAAAGAACAATATCATCATCTCTTTGTGAAATAAAATAGAAATCACATTGCATATCTTTAAATGTGTTCTTGAGTCTGTTTTGGTTTAGAAAGAATCAAAATACAGAACTTTCTCCTAAACAGTGTACAATAGTTTAATCTGAATCACAGAACACATTAATTCCTTGCAGTGATTATTTATATTTTCCTAAATTTTCTTAAGCATTTTTTTTGCAAGATAAAGAAGTGTAGTCAGTACTATATAAGCTTCTATTTTTTTGACTAAGTCTCAAAAAAAGATAAGCCAACGGAAATAGGTTTTCCTTTTTGATTTAATAACCATCTAAACCATTGGGAATACTATTTACTCTATAATAGTGATTCTCAACATTCAAGGTATATCAGAATCACTTGGAGGACTCATTAAAATACAGACGGCTATGCTCCACCCCCTAAAGTTTCTGTTAGTTGTAGATCAAGGTGGTACTGAGGTAGAAGTTAGGACTAGACTCCAGACATGGGGCTTGAACACTGACCAAATTGAGGAGGAGCTAAAACAGATATGATGTGGAAAAACCTCCCCATAAGACAAAAGACTAGAGTCCAATGTCAGTTTACCATTGCCATGGCAACACCCAGAGGTTATTGCTCCTTTCCATACCAACAACCTGATAACCTGAATGTTGCCACCATCATCCTAGACATTTCTGTGTAAACTGCCCCTTAATTGCATATAATTGAAAGTGGGTATAAATATGAGTGCAGAACTATCTCTGGGCTGCTACTCTGGACACATTGCTTATGCAGTAACCCTGTTCTGCAAGGAGTACTTCTGCTGCTGATATGCACTGCCACTTCAAGGAAACTTACTGTTTAATAACATTGGCTCACACTCAAATTCTTTCTTGAATGAAGCCAAGAACCCTCTTGTTCTAAGCCCCAATTTTGGAGCTTGCTTGTCCTGCATCAGTACCTAAGAATTTGCAATTCTAAAAATATCCTAGGTGATACTAATCTGCCAGTCTAGAGGTTGCCTTTTGAGAGCCACTGTTCTGTAGAAAAATACATGTGGAATAATTTCTGTGAGGCCTCTGATTCCTGGTCAAAGGGTGGGATGGTTTTATTATCTCTCTTTCTAATTCAGAAGATGAATTATAGCTTGACCCCTATTATTATTCTCACAGAAAATAGCAGTCCAGCAACATTCAAGTCTCATTCTAACCAAGACCTTTTACCTCAGAGCTATTGCGTTGCACATAAATCCTGAGGTAGAAGACCTTGGCTTTGAGAATATTCTGACTTAGTCCAGTGATGAGAGAGTAGATAGAGGTTGCTTTGTTAGGCTGTTTCCTTCTTTTCCTTATTCACTGACTTCACATGAAGAAATTAATTAATAAATTACAATTTTTAGAGATTTTGAAATAAAAAATATTTTGCCATTTTTCATTACTTTTAGACTTATTACTTTTGCCAAATTAATAAAAACATCGATCATTGAAAATTCTTAACGTGAATTTCTTTCCAAACAAAATTTGTTTTATTTTCTTTTCAGATAAAGTATGGCAAATGCAATCTTTGGATAGAAAAATTATATTTTCATAAGACTTTTTTTGTGGCTTTGATAGCCCAAGTGATTCTAGCTAAATTGTTAAATAAAAGGACACAATGAACAGGCACCATCAGTTACTATTTTTTCCCCCAAGTAAAAGCATTGTCTCTTCTTCAGATCTTTCTAGGGTAAAGGTAACTGAGAGACAGTAACGTGACCTCTGACATTATCTACATATGGACCTTATGCTTCTAAAATAAATTCAGAGCCCATTTAAGAATCATAAGATACTCTGAGAATAGCCAAAGACTACGGAATATAAATCACTTTCTTGCTTATTCTTCATAATTATAACTTACGTAATTTATATAGAAATTACTTTTACAACTCTGTAACTTTAATGAATGAAGAATATTATAAAGATTATGTTGTTTGATGTTTCAAGTAAAATTTTATGGTTTTTTTCCCCTGCATTTGCTATTTGTATTAGTGTGTTTAGGCCGCACTAGAAAATATCACTAAAAAAAAAAAAAAATGCTGTATATCCAAATGCAGTCACACAAGGGGTTAGAACGCCAGTGTATTAAGTTTTTATGGATACAACTCAGCCCATAACAATATTATAACTACATAACATATTTTGGAATAAAATATTTTAAAAGATCGTTTAATGTATAAAAAGTTCAATAATGCACTTACATTTTGCTTTCTAAGTGACATGAATGTCATTTTTTTTAAAAAAAAAATGTTTTCTTACCTTGAATGTGCAACTTTTTTCACAGGATAAATTTTTAACACCACATCACATTACAAGTTAAGAAAATGCATTTTCACACAAAAAACAATGGATTTTAAGAAAATTTGGAGCCCACACTGGTTTCAAAATACATCTAACCTCTGATATATAGTGCTAAAATAATAGCCCTATGACAATCAAACCATTAAAGATAAAAATATTTCTTGAGTAAAATGTATTCACAGATTTGCCTTGGATTATTAAGAACCCAAAGCTATGTCAACCACATATCTATAGGCTTTTCTACAAGTTATTGAATGTCACTGAGTTTCGTTAATTAATTCATGTTTTAAAAGAATAGAGGAAAGAAAGAAAATAAAAGAGAGAGAAATAATGCAAACCTTAAGCACAGGATTGTTTTAAAAAATAAAATTATATATCAAGGACTATCTCTCTCTTTTGTTTTCTATCCTATTCCCAACATCATAAACAGAGTTAAACAAGTAGTAGATGTGCAAAATATATATTTAGAGATTTAATTAATAAAAACATTCATCAAATTAATATACATTTATAGTCAAAAAAAATTAAACAAAGAAGGGTTTATAGTGAAAATCAAGAGTTTCTTGCACCATCCTGTTACATTCCTGGTTTGACCCTCAGAAACCATTACATTTATTTTTAGCAGTTCTTTTAGGTAGAGACCTTCATATGTCTAAATAATATGGTTTTACTGTTTTTTAAAATTATAACTTTGAGCTAATTTTACTGGTTTTCTGCTATAATGATGAAGTTAGGGCTAAACTCTCCCTCCTAGCCTCAAGCAATCTTCGCATCTCAGCCTCCTGAGTAGCTGGAACTACAGGTGCCCACGACCACACCCTGATAGTTTTTTGTATTTTCAGTAGAGACTGGATTTTGCTGTGTGGTCCAGGCTGGTCTCAAACTCCTGAACTCAAATGATCCTCCTGACTCTGTCTCCCAAAGTACTGGGATTACAGGCATGAGCCACTGTGCTAGGCCTGAATCTTGTTCTTATAATTAAGTCATTGCTCTTCCTTACTTTGAATAGCCTCTTCTAATTAGTTCTTTTCTTCAAAATGAGATGTGTATCACCCATCTTCAAGTATTTTGACCTAATATTTCTATCTACTCTCCAATTTATCTTCTTTCATTAATTGCAAATTCTTCAAAAGAGTTATTTTGTATTGCCACTTTTTCATTCTTTCTGTATGATTAATTACTTTACCTTACCTGACAATCTTACGACACTAATGTTTGCTGCCTGAGTCTTGAAACAGATACTCATCTGCTCTTCCTTTCTCTTTTTACTTTAAATTATATCATTCCCTCTAGGCATTTGAATTGCCTAACTATGTACTCTCACTCAAAATATTTAGCTAGATTTTTCCACACTTTCTAATCTAAATATTGAGTATTGATATTGGAATACCTCAGAGTTCAGTGCTTGAATCTCTCTGTCTGGTTAATTTGTGATACTACAACAAAACAATGAGACAGGGTAATTTATACAGAACAGAAATTTGTTTTCTCACAGTTCTAGAGGCTGCAAAGTTCAAAATGAAGGCACCGGTATCTGGTGATGGCCTTCTTATGTCATCTTCACATGGCAGAAGGTGGAAGGGCAGCTAGGACAAGCTCCTTCTGTCAATCCTTCTTACAAAGGCACCTACTCCCTTTCATAAAAGGGGAGTCTCATGGCCCATCCCCTCTTAAAGACCCTACCCTACTATCATATTGACAATACCTGAATTTTGGAAGGGAAACATTCAGACCATAACACCTTTTTTGAATCTCTACCTACACTTACATCCTGTGTGATTTCATTGAATTTTGAAATTACCTATATGTTGTCATCAGTTAAATACAACATGTCAAAGTCTGAACTTTCAGTATCCATCTAAAACCTGTGACTTACAGGAGGAAGGTGGTATCTCATGTGCATTATCCTGATAGTTAGAGATGTTGAGCATTTTTTCCCGTGTTGGTCATTTGTGTATCTACTTTTGAGAACTGTCTGTTCGTATCCTGTGCCCACTTTTTGATGGGATTATTTGTTTTTCTCTTCCTGACTTGTTTTAGTTCCTTGTAGATTCTGGATATTAGTTCTTGGTCAGATGCATAGTCTGTGAATATTTTCTCCCACTCTGTGGGTTGTCTGTTTACTCTGCTGATTATTTCTTTTGCTGTGCAGAAGCTTTTTATTTTAATTAGGTTCTATTTATTTATTTATTTCATGTGATTTTAGGTTGTTATTCATGAACTCTGCCCAAGGCAATGTCTAGAAGTGTTTTGGCGATGTTATCATCTACAATTTTTATGGTATAAGGTCTTAGACTTAAGTCTTTGATCCATCTTGAGATGATTTTTGTATAAGGTGAGAGGTAGGGATCCAGTTTCATTCTTCTACATGTGGCTTGCCAATTATCCACTGCACTTTAGCCTTGGTGACAAGAGTGAGATCCTGTCAAAAAAAAAAAAAAAGAAAGAAAAAAGATTCAGTGCACAGGTATAATGCATATTTTGATGATGAAATCAGTTAATTTTTGGTAAACACTTAGAACAGTGCTTACCACAAACTAAATGGGCATTAAGTGTGCACTTTTGTGGCATTAACTGACAAATCTTCAGATTTTGGTTTCTTTTGAAAGTCTCCATCATTTACCACTCTAATTCTGCTTTTCCCCACCAAATAATTGTTGAATCTAATTTTTGGTAGCCCCACTCTTACTCTTTTCATTGTTATGGGTTTATATTTAACTTATTAATTTAATTATTATTTTGCTTGCTTCTACAGTGGGTATGCTAAAATCAATATGTGATCACCATCAGTAACTAGAGTCTTTGTTTATAAATGTGACTTTATTTATTATATTTTGTTTTTATTTTTCTATCTTAAAGATAGAAAATCTAAATCACAGAGTGATAAAGTGATTTTTTTCCCTAAAGTCAACGAGTTAAAAGAAGTAAACTGTGTAACTGAAAATTCTAAATGTTTCTGTATGATTCTATATAGAAGCCACTTTATGACTAGTTGTAAAAATAGGTAAAAAACTAAAACTGGAATTTATTTCTTCAGTTTTCTAAATGCTTGGGAACTTTTCAAGCACTTAAAAAGACATTTTGCATCAATGCATAAATTGCATAAGTCCAACTAGGAAAAAAAAATAGAACCATTAGATTTGTCCAATCTACTAAATCATAGTCAACAGCCACCGGTCAAAAAGGCTCTGAGCATAAGTGTTGTGGTTGCCTTTTAAAGTCGAATAACACCAGTCAAAGAGAAAATAATAGCCATTGCTTTTTAATGCCTTCGGCGTTCATAACTTAAGAACTCTTTAGTTTGGAGGCCTTATTCTTTCTGGTATATAATTAAATACCTTAATGGTAAATCTTTCAGGATGTGTCATTAATCCTAGTTCTCTATAACAAAACTTTTGGCTGCCAGCAAAATATATTTGCTGACATATTACTGTGGCAAATATACTGAACTCTCTGTCCAAGATTCCTTCAAACCAATGCTGATTGTTAGTCTCCAAATATAGCACTGTTTTCCTAAGTGGGAAAGTGAGCTGTGGAAGTTGATCCTGCTGTACATTTGGCCCTGCATGCAGTTATCATTTTGAGCAAATAGAAAAATAGAAAATAAAAAAGCTGCTCAATAATCTAAATTTGGAGAAAACAACCTTCAGTGTTTCTGCCCAGCAGCACAGTATCCAAATTTCTTTCTTCAATATATTCCATATCAATAGGCTACTGTTCTAATAAAAGGCAACACCAAAATTAAGTCAGTTCAGCATCAGTAAAATCAACTTAATAAATGAGTAGGGTAATGCCTCCAACTATGTTTAAATTAACTTGCCTGTTTTTAATTGGATTCAACTTATTTTAAACATGAGAATATTTGGTTTAAACTATTTAAACAGTTATATGTGTATAAGATAGAATACAGCCATGCTTCAAAGACTATGACATCAGATACAAATCATAGTAAGTTTCATAAGTTTTTCAAAGGTCAACAATGACCAGAAAGTTAAATGAGACTAGGCAAAACTATAGAGAAAATACCTAGAATTCATAATGACCTTTAAATCAATAAAATAAAAATAATGAAGTGCTTACTTTTTGCTTTTTCCATATGGACAGCATTTTGGAAAGTTCCAAACAACAATATACAAAGTAAGAAAGCTCAGTGGGGCTAGATACACAGAGCTGGGGTTAAAACATTAACAATTTAGGCAGGAAAAGCATTGTCAAAGAATGTGCTACAAGCAATCTATGTGATTAAAAAAAAAAAAAACATTGATTCTATGGACAGACAAAATTAGCTTTTAATCCCAGCTCAACATAATCTGGATATGTTACAACTAGGGAATTCATATAAATTCTTGGGACTTTAGTTTCCTCGCTTAGTTATCACTAAGTGACAGAATGCTTGTGGGGATTTAATGAGGGAACATTTGTAAAACCCCCTACCATAGTACCCAGAATAAATAATATTTTCAACTGATCCAATAAGAATATTAGATTTTATTTTTATGTGTATCTACACATATATCCATGGTGGTAATAGTTGTCTTGCTTGACCTTTCTAAACCTTCTAGTGCCTATACCAGTAAATGACTTTTCAATTTTACTATTTATTATTAGGATTCAAAGGTCACAGACTCCAAGCAACCTTGATCATTGCTGTTCCATTTAGAATTAGTATGAGTAAAATAGAAATTTAAGTCCAAATGTCACTAAACTTGATTTCAATAAATAAATATTCAACAAATTCAATAAAGAATATTCTTTTCAATTTATTTTATGTGTTTAAATTAACTTTCAACTTGTTTAAGCAGAAACAAAAACAGGGCAATTGAGCTTGTTTTGGTATTTTTCATAAGAAATAAAGGCCGTTAACCAAACTTATGTGCATTAAATTACTCAGGTCTCAAGACACTGTTTCCATTACTCATACAATGACCATTTCTTTCAGGTCAATGTTTGGTACTGTAAGAAATTATATCATCCTCAGCTGATATCTGGTTCATAGAGTGTCATATGTTTGCATTTCTTGTGTAATTTTTGTTTATTACATATGCTATAAGATTAAAATAGATCTATGTATCTGTCACCTGGAAACTCGGCTGAGTCTGAGTTAATCATTATCCCTTTTAAGCAAAAGCAGGGCAGTAGTAAGAGCAGGCAGGTCATGCTATCTAGTGGCCAAGAAGCATAGGCAGATTGGCTGAGCTTTCTGCTTACCTGGAGCATGACCATAATGTAAGAAGCATTGCGAGAAACACTGACAGACCCACTGGGGGGGAATTGCTTTGACACACAAAACCAAACCTTAAAAACTAAAAACAATGTAAGTAGTCTTGCCTTATTCTAGATTTCACTTTTCTTGATTTCAGTTATCTGCAGTCAACTTCTGCTGTAAAACTTGCCTTGGTCTCTCACTCTGCCTCATGCCCTTCAGTTGAGTTCTTTCTTCCGAGGAGGCAAGAATTGAGATTGCTGCAGACCCATGTAGATTTGCTGCTGGTAACACTACAGTCAACTCCTGCTCAACTTCCCACCAACGTTTTCAGTCAGATAATATCCCAACAGAACATCACAGGACTAAAATGCAAAGCAGATCACTCATTATGTAACAAACAAAACTTTACTAAATATATCATAATTTTTCTTTCTGCTTCTTTTTTTTAATACTTTAAGTTCTAGGGTACATGTGCACAATGTGCAGGTTTGTTACCTATGTATACATGTGCCATGTTGGTGTGCTGCACCCATTAACTCGTCATTTACATTAGGTATATCTCCTAATGCTATCCCTACCCCCTACCCCCTCCCCACAATAGGATCCGGTGTGTGATGTTCCCCTTCCTGTGTCCAAGTGATCTCATTGTTCAATTCCCACCTATGAGTAAGAACATGCGGTATTTGGTTTTCTGTTCTTGCAATAGTTTGCTGAGAATGATGGTTTCCAGCTGCATCCATGTCCCTACAAAGGACACGAACTCATCCTTTTTTATGGCTGCATAGTATTCCATGGTGTATATGTGCCACATTTTCTTAATCCAATCTGTCACTGATGGACATTTGGGTTGATTCCAAGTCATTGCTATTGTGAATAGTGCCACAATAAACATACGTGTGCCTGTGTCTTTATAGCAGCATGACTTATAATCCTTTGGGTATATCCCCAGTAATGGGATGGCTGGGTCAAATGGTATTTCTCATTCTAGATCCTTGAGGAATCGCCACACTGTTTTCCACAATGGTTAAACTAGTTTACAGTTCTACCAACAGTGTAAAAGTGTTCCTATTTCTCCACATCTTCTCCAGCACCTGTTGTTTCCTGATTTTTTAATGATTGCCATTCTAACTGGTATGAGATGGTATCTCATTGTGGTTTTGATTTGCATTGACTTCATTTTTAGGCCACTATTACTAAAACCTGATCTGTCCATAGAAGCCTTATCCTTCCATATATTAAAGTGTCATAAGTGAAAAGGGTAGATTTCCAGTTTTTCTAAATAACCCTTCAGGTTTTTCTATTTGCCTTTTAATTTGTCCAGCTTAGTCAGGTGCCCCTCCCCTTGCTCCCTGCCTAGTTGCTGATGTCCACTGCAGTAGTCATCCTCAAAGTCATGGACACTCTATCTCTCTTAATAGACATGTTAGTTTCTAGAGGATGAAGACAAGGGTCCCGCACACCCAGTGCAGTGCCAGAAAAATAAGAGAAACTTATGCATTTTTGATAAAATAATTCATAAACGGGCAAGTGAATGACTGAGTGTGTTAGCATATAAAATGCTATTTTCTTTTCAGCTAAAGATCAAATTCTATAGATCTCTTGATTTCATTCTTTCTTAACCATGTGATTCCAATTGTTTCCCAAATTACTGGAAGAAGCCCAAGATAATGTATTAAAAAACTAAATTATAAGAGCCTTACCTTATTTCTCTTTTCTGTGTATTTCTTTTGCTAGGTTTCATTCAATCTGAAGTGGCCCATTGGCCAGGATTTTATTAAGCCACTTTACCAATCTTTTATGTGACAGCTTAGGAAAAGTTCATCACTACTAGGGTAAGAGAGCAACAAAATAATGGACTCTTCCTCAAGGCAGAGGGTGGTGCACTACCTTGGGTATTGTTTGCACATATTACACTGACTTTACATTTTAAGCATCCAACATGGTAATTAGAGTAGTATTATGAAAATTTCCTTTTTGCCATTCTTTTTGTGTTGCTACTGATCAATTTGAAATACACTGCTTGAATTTTAAATGGCTCTTCAAGTATGGATTAGACTTTTTTTAAGTTTTAGGTTTTCAAATCTTGTGTTTTTGTAAACAATATCTAGCATTGGTACACACAGAAGAGACCATCCAAATCAATGAAGTCATACGGAAAAGAGAATATTTCTTTTGTGATAGACTAAAAAGAACCATTCTTTGTTTCTCAATGTTTTCTGATGAAAGACATACAATACAGTATACATGAATTTGTGCCAGTATAATGACTTTAGTCCATTAACCTGAGCTCTGAGCTATTCTTAGACATTCCTAAATTGTCAGCTAACCACCTCAAAAATACTTGACAGCAGAAAACTAGCTGTAAAAATTTAGAGTGAGAATTCATAACTGCATTAAGTATAGTTAAACACATTTAGCAATATATAATCAAGTGTTAAAAATAATAGAAATGAAATGGCACTTGTCAAAATAGATATTTTATGAATTGCTTGTTTCAGGTTTTTTTGTCATGTTCATAATAAAGTGTAATTCAATAGACTTGGTCAGTAAAATTAGTTTTCCACACCATTGATGTGATCCGTTAAACATTTTCTAAGTTTGATGATAAATTTAGAAGTTCTAAAAACTTTTTTACACATAATATTTTTAAATCATTTAATAAATGGCAAGGAAAGTTGAATATTCATTTCTTTCCCATTCCTTTTGACAAAAATAGCCTGATCATTCCCTTTGTCCTGACTAAATGTTAGCCAGGTTTTTTTGTTTTGTTTTGTTTTGTTTCTTTTCCTGACTCTAGGCTCCTACCTCTCTTTTGTTCAGAGCATTTACTTTATAAAACTTATTATTACAAATCATTTCTCTGCTCCTTTAAAATGTAAAATAATCTGTTGCCATTTTTACAATGCAGGGTTTTCTTTCTCATGTACCTGGAATCCATCCCCTTGAAATGTAATAATCAAGAAAGAATCCGTGTCTTCCCATCCCTGTGGGAGGGTAGGAGACCAATGTCATGAGTGGCAACTAGTAATGGTCAAACCACACTGACCTAGCTCCCCATTAACTCCTCCAGCACTTTTCCATTTGTTCAACTCCAGGGTTTAAAAATCTTCCCATCTATTATTTCCATGAGAGTTGAGTTTAGTTACTCTTCTCTATTGCAATAGTCTTGTCTCCTGTGGCAATGCTCTTAAATAAATTTTTTCTTGCCTATTAAACCTGTCCCATGCAATTTCTCTTTGATACTTTAAACTTGTATTATGACAATTTGTATCTGTTTCCTTTTCTACATTTTCTATTTCTTGTCCTTGCTATCCCCTAGGTAATATGGCATAAGTTAGAAAAATTATGAGTATAAGACTTTGAAAAAAAGTCATGTGTTTTTCTTCTTTTTAATCAGTTAATGTTTCATAATCAGTTAAGGCTCTCTCCTCATGTCAGTTGAAACTTTTTTTTTTTTTTTTTTGGTCAGTGACATACATATGTGTATAGACCATATAAGAGCTTCTTAAGGAATGCATACTTACTCCCGATGTTATGGAAGATTATATTAAGTAATACTTAGATAAGCATATTTTATTTTAATAGTTACATGTTTATTTTAATATTGACATTTAATATTATATTCAGTTTATTTTTTAACTTTATTGTCACAAAAGCAATTGCATTTAAAACATATACTCCAGTTTTACCAAATATGCGAAGGGGATGCAGGAAGGACTAGTGTTCGGGAAATACTCTCTTACCTGTGATGGTGAGACTCTATGATGCCGCAATTCCTGTCCCACAGGTGTGTAAACTCCTCTAAGAAATAATTAACAATTATTAAAAATATTCTTACAATTCAATTTCTGATATGAAGAAATTTTTACCCATAGATACATTTAACAACTGATATTTATGTGATACTTAATTAATTTTTGACATCATATATTTATTAAGGCCAACTATAAGTCGAAAGTGTTCATGATTTTGGAGAGACAAAAATTACAATAAAGTGATCCTACCCTGAAGGTGTTGTAGTTGAAGGGGTCAAAAAATATGTCAGGAGAAAATCAGCAGGCAATTAAAATTACATGTAGTAATGAGATTCTTTTGGAAGATGACATACAATAATGAAGAAATTGTGAGATATTTTGTACCTGGAGTACAATGTAAAGAAATGTCTTGGAATTTATCAACAAGGAAAAAAGGAAGATCCTTTCCTTCTTTCCTTGGCAAAGGATCCAGCTTCCAGCTTTTACCAAGGCAGCAAAGATATGGAAAGCTATGACATGTCTAGATACAAAGAGATTTATGGAGTTGTTTATTGGTATGAAGAAAGAGATTAGCTATGCAGATTGATATTCACTGCTGAACAGCCTTTTATGCATTGCAAAGTAATTTAAGTTTTAATTTCATTTAACTTTTATCTTAATACTATTTATGTCTTCCCATACCGTTTCCTTCTTTTTAAAATTTTTAAGTTTTTTATGTTTCTTGTAAAGAATAAGGGATGCTTTTTATTCAGTCTTGGGTTTATTTGGTAATTATGTATGAAAGTATCTGTCTTATATTTATTGTATTAATCATAAATTTAAATTTATTTTATGCCATCTTTTAAAACAGCTTTTTTAAGGTATAATTAACATAGAGTAGGCTGCGCTGATTATAGTATATACAAAGCCACCAACACAATTATTACAGGTGTTATCTATCAACTCAAAGGTTTCCTTATGCCCCTTAGGAATTTCTTCCTTCCACATCCCACACCAATCATTGATCTGATTTTTGTCACTATAGATTATTTTGCATTTTCTTGTTATATAAATTGATCATACACTAAACATTCTTTAGTTGTCCAATTTCTTCCATTCAACATAATTATTTTGAGATTTATCAACAAAGTTAGTGTAGAAAACATTTATTCCTTTTTATTGCTAGTATTCCATGTATTCCATGACTTATTCATGTTACACCACATGTTCATCCATTCACTTGTTGAAAGAGGTGAATAAAACTGCTATGATCGTTTGGAGGGTCACATGCTCGCATGTCTCTTGATAAACACCAAGAAGTGGCATGATTGGGTCGTAAGTTAGGTATGTTTAACTGTTTAAGAAATTAACAAATTTTTTTCAAAGTGGTTAAACAGTTTTTAATTTTAACCTGAAGTGTATGAGAGTTCTAGTTCCTCTTCATCCTTATGAAGAGTATGTTCAATTTTAGCTATTTTCATAGGTAGGTATGGATTTTTTTTTCTTATTGTTGAGATTTTCTCAATAATAATCTTTAGGTATTCTGGATAAATATTCTTAATCAAATTTTTTTTGCAGTGTGGAACTTGTGTTTTTATTTTTTTAATGTATTTTAAATGGCAGAAAATTTTTAATTTTGATAGATGTATATTTATAATTCTTTTCAATATTTTGACTCACCTCCACCCTATTTATACATACATTCGTATTTATACATACATTAGGCTAATTGAAATTGTACTTCCACTTGCTGATACCATGCTTTGTTTATTTATTTATTTTTATTCCGTTTTTTTTTCTCTGTTTTATTTGGGATAGTTACTCTTGCTATAGCTTCGTGTTCTCCCATCTGTTCTACTAAAAACCTAAACTTCCACTAATTCCATCCAGTGGATTTTTCATCTTAGACACTGTAAATTTCATCATTGGGAGTACAATTTCATCTTTCTTATTAATTGTCATGTTTCTACTTATGAATATATGGACTACAGTTATAATATCTGTTTTAACGCACTTCTCTGCCCATGATAAAATCGGTGTCAGTTCTGGAGAGATTTCACTCATGATTTCTCTCCACATTCCGGGTTCTAGTAAATGAAAAATGTAAAATTTGTTTTGATGGATACTGGTTATGTTTTATATGTATAATAACTAATCAGTTTTATTCCAAAATGTAATTATGCTACTTGAACCAATTTGATTCTTTAGGCATTTTAAAATTAAAATTGTACCTGAGTTTTTCTTTTTTTTTTGGACAGAATTTTTGCTCTTGTAGCCCAGAGTGGAGTGCAATGGCCTCTTCTCACCTCACTGCAACCTCCGCCTCCCAGGTTCAAGCTATTCTCCTGCCTCAGCATCCTGAGTAGCTGAGATTACAGGCATGTGCCACCATGCCCATTTAATTTTGTATTTTTAGTAGAGACAGGGTTTCACCATATTGGCCAGGCTAGTCTCAAACTCCTGACCTCAGGTGATCCACAGGCCTTGGCCTCCCAAAGTGCTGGGATTACAGGTGTGGGCCACCGTGCCTGGCCCTTAATTAAAATTATTAGTTAATACCAGAACAGTTTCACTAGGGAAAATTATTTCCCACTACTGAGACAAGACCCTTCTGTGTACACTACCCAACATCCCAAGAACTATAGGTCCTTCCAGTCTGGTTGGTGGGAATAGGCACTACTTCCAGTCCTGGACGAATGCTGTTCTCAGTGGTTCCTTCCTAGTCCTGGGTGGTTTTCTACCTTGCAGAGGAGATGCTTCAGTCTTTGCAGTTTTCTCTCTGTGCATGCTCTCAGATACTCTAGGCACTCTCCCCAGCCTCCCAACTCCATCTCTTCATCTCTACAGGTCTGCTATTTTATGTCTGTTTTCCTTATCCATTAATAGAGAAACATGCTCATTAATTACAAAAAGGCAAAGTGAGGAGAAACAGAAAATGAGACACTATATTCAGTAGCCAGAAGGAAGAAAATTATGAAGAAACCTATGTGAAGTGAATTTAAGAGAACAGCTTAACTGCGGGCCATCCTTTGCAGGTCTTGCAACATAGCTAGAGAGAACACGCACTTTCTTAAGCATATGGCATTTTTAAAAATACATGAATCCATTAATTCTCTATGCTCTGCTTTTTGCGTGCCATGTTTTAACCTGCTTCCTTTAGTTAGTTCATGAATTTTCCACTCTATTTTATTTTGCTGATTCGGTTTCTGTTTACTCTTAATCCACCTTGTTCTATGCTTTCCTTCCCCCTTATGCTGTTGCCCTTAACTCAGTGCAAATATTCAAATTTGCTGATGTAAATCACAGCTGACTATAGTTGTAATCTAATCATCATCTGGAGTAAATATATCTAAATGTAAAATGTCATGTACGTAAACCAAATTATATGTTATAAATAATTTTAGCAAAAATTACTACTACTGTGACAGAATATTTAAGCACTTACTAATTGATACAAGTCCTTAAAATTCAAAATATTTTAACAGTGTATATCAGAAAAGAAATTTCATAAGGTGTCATTGGTGTTTTTGTATAAAAAGTAAAACATTTGTTTGCAACTCAGTCTATTCTCAGGACTACTTTTGTTTTTGTCTTTCTTGTAACTACTGTTTTCTTATGTGTTGAAAATATTTGAACTTTGGATCCTCTGATAAAATCCATTGTACAAAATTTTACAAATGTCATTTTAGGAAACATTTTCTTTTTCTTTAGAAGCTATGAAAAAGAAAACAACTTTACGAGACCATTTGTAGACATAAAAATTTAACAAAAAATGAATTTTTTAACTTTCTTGAATGACTTTTATTTGTTAATTTATATATGGCTGTCTTTGAGATGAAAGAGCATTAGTTTTTCCATTACAGAAAGTATGCCTTCCAATGACAGACACTTTTTAAGTGGAGATTGAGATTACCTAAGAGGATTAGGGGTAACTTCTATGGAAACCTGAATTGTGGTTTCTATTTATAGAATCCTAGATTTAAAAAAAAAAAAAAAAAAAAAAAAAACCATGGGCAACAAGTTTTACACAATGATATAGAAGTTCCTGTCATGTGATACTTTTTCCCACCTTTCCATTTTACCTTCTTAGTACCCAGTGGACAATTTTTCTTTTACTCCAGCCCATGTCAACACTGATCTTCCAATGGGTGTCAAGTACAGCGAATGTTAATTTTGTTCCCAGCTTAACCTTGAAGCAACTAGAATTTTTCCTTATCCCTGTATCTGGCCCAACTTTCTTAAGACTTTATGTTTTCAGTGGATTTTTAATCAATCTATGGTAACAGATTATGGCGGACCAAAAGTAGTAATAGTGACATACTTTATCACAGAAATAAATTAATTATATAAAGTTTGTATGAATGTTCTGAATGTTCTTGATAAAATGCACACACACAAATAATGTTTAACTTTCACCAATATTTGTAAAGTGTTGGTGGAAGGACCTTAATAAATGGATGTGACCATGTGCCATGCACTGTGCTTGTACTTTACATATACATCCTTTAAAATTTTGATACATTTTAAAATGCGTACTAACAAAAGGCAAAGTAAGATAGAAATTAAGACTGAAATTCGTGGGTAAAAACTTAGATTCTGAAGAGAGAGTGACATATGTTTGTATCCCCTTAGGCAAAGTCAGCTAGCATTTAGGCAACAGATGGATCATATAGACACTGACAGCGATGGAATTCTGGGATTGAGTTTTTGACAAAGACAGACTATTATCAAACAATGAATTCATCAAGGACATCCTCATCATTAGACATGTGTGCCTTCAATTTTGGGAAAGAAAACATATTACAGCAAGATTAGCATTCAGTAGCATTAAAATCATTGGATTAGACTTTCAATCCTCTTACTCTTAATTTTGTGGACATTGAGTTATGCTAACTTGTGTAAGATGGAAAGCCACACCTATTGCTATGTGATCATATTTGTTGAATGTAAAAGGT
Source organism: Macaca fascicularis (assembly GCF_037993035.2). Taxonomy (NCBI): domain Eukaryota; kingdom Metazoa; phylum Chordata; class Mammalia; order Primates; family Cercopithecidae; genus Macaca; species Macaca fascicularis. Next base: position 14,734,977 of record NC_088392.1, on the reverse strand, counting down.
GTTTTTATTTCAACTATAATTTTAATTTTCACTCTTGAACAGTGAGTTCCCAGTTCTCTAAAATTATACAAAAATTATTGCTATTAAGTGAAAATCTTAGTTGTGATGAATCTAAAACCAGAGTGAACATTGAAACATTTTTTATATTAAAAATATAGCAGTTTTTGTGATTGTTTTTTTCCCCAGTTAATGATAATGAGGAAACTAGAGAAATCATTTAAATTTATCATTTCCCTTAAGCTCACCTTTCTTCCCATGTTGTCAATTGAGTTCATTAGTCAGTACAACATCCAGAATTTCCATGTCATATATAACAATTCCCTCAAAATTATATTCTTCTTAGGTAGAACTAACATCTCAATGTTTATGCACAAATTCCTTTTTTTTTTTTTTTTTTTGGTGTGTGTGGTCGTTATGCTTTTTACTAACTTCCAGAACTAATTTACAGTAACACTAATCCATAGATGAAAATAGAGTATGATCTCTTATTCAGGTGAAATGATTTTCTTTAAGGGGTGCCTTCTGAACACATACTATGAATCTAATGGAGATGGTGGGTTTATAGAGGAAGTATTGTATAATGTACAAGGTAAAGAAGAAATATAATTTTGCTGCTTCAATAATAATCTTGTGATTTAACTCTGAAAAAAATATTTTCTGATTGTCAATTTTCTACTTCTGAGAAGTACTTCAAACAAGGTAACCTTTCAGCATTTCCACCTTAAAATTATTCAATCCAATTTTGCAGTAAGACATGAAAAACAACTATAAGTTTCATTCAATTTCTTCTTTCTCTATCAGATAAAAATCCTTCAAATCTATATGGAGTTGACATGATAAATTAAAAATACCTACATAGAAAGATCTTGAGATTGTTTTGTGGTTGTAATCACCCTATTTCTGCTCCTATTTTATGCCTTTTGTCTATATGAATAACTTCTATACCATTAAATAATTTTAATTAATTTAGGCAACGTGCTATTGTCAATGTTTAAAACAGGTGCCTCAAATGCCAATATTCTACTCAAGATTTAAGATTTCAAATTTCAAATTCACCTTTTCTTCACTAAATCATGAACTATTTTCCCCTGATATCATCTGTTTTTGGACATTATCTCTGGCTATGAATGAATTTGCTTTTCATTCTCATTCCTCCCTAAATTCAGAACTTGCTTCCTTTGTGCTATTTTTGGATTCATTTGCCTCTCTGAACCCAATATTTGCAGCTGTCTTAGCTAACAGCTCCCACTGTTAGATAAAATTCTGTGAAACCCCATTCTTACATTACTTCATATGATATATTTCTGGGCCCACACTGGACCTGTGTATACAGAGATTTAAATTCAAATGTTTCTGGGCTTTGAACTTTCATAATTTTCATTAATTATATAATCGACGAAATGTAATTTAGGTATTGCCTTTTAGAGAAGCATGCCCTGAACTCACCCCACATCCTTACACACTTAGTAACTCAAAGTTAAGTTATCTAAGTATGCTCACTTTAGAACAATACGTCCAGTCTCTGTCTGTCCTCTTCGCTGTTCTTTCCTTTTATTTTCTTCCCTATTAGTTTAAGTTATTCATGCTAAGAAAAAAGAAAATGTATGAAAACCAGTAAACATTCTGATAAAGATTTCCAAAGGGTTAGAGAATGTTTCTGATAAAGACCAAGATTTACCTGTGTAGGGGCAGGGTGCGGTGGCTCACATCTGTAATCCTGGCACTTTGGGAGGCTGAGGTGGGCGGATCACTTGAGGTTAGGAGTGCAAGACCAACCTGACCAACATGGTGAAACCCCATCTCTACTAAAAATACAAAAAATTTACCTGGGCATAGTGGCACACGCCTGTAATTCCAGCTACTCGGGTGCTGAGACAGGAGAATCGCTTGAACCCACGAGGTGTGGGTTGCAGTGAGCCGAGATTGCACCACTGCACTCCATGCTGGGTGACAGAGTGAGACTCTATCATAAAAAGAAAAAGTAGAAACGTAAAATTACAGAAAATTGGAAGTAGCTGGAAGTAGGATATGCCAAATTGTGATGCCTACATAGATAAAAATTTTTATTTAGATGTATATCAAATATAATAAAGTCATTTTCCCTTATTTTCAGATAAAAATTAGACCTAATATCAGAAATCTTTGTCATCATAAAATAATGTACATATAAAAATATGCTAAGTAAATATATCAAATAAAATGTATTTATAATAATTCAAGTTGATTTACAAGATAATTCACTGTTTTTTTGTTTGTTTGTTTGTTTGAGACAGTCTCTGTTGCTCAGGCTGGAGTGCAGTGGCACAATCTTGGCTCACTGCAGCCTCCACTCCCTGGGTTCAAGGAATCCTCCTGTCTCAGCCTCTCAAGTAGCTGGGATTGCAGGTGCCCACCACCACGCCCAGCTAGTTTTCGTATTTTTAGTAGAGACAGGGTTTCACCATTTTGGCCAGACTGGTATGAAACTCCTGACCTCAAGTGATCTGCCCACCTTGGCCTCCCAAGGTGCTGGGATTACAGGAGCGAGCCACTGTGCCCAGTCAGTTATCTTATATATAGAAAAGAATACATATCCAAACGTATGTTTTGACAGGAAATTAAAAAGACACCTTTTATTCCGTGATCACCAATGACAAGATTCCTATGATTATATTTTAATCTTTTTATTATTCAAATGCTTCACACTGCTTCCTCCTAGTATCAACTCATCACCTTCTCTTTCATAACAGCGTCACAGAATAAAAGAGACACTCAGGCAGAAATGGGTGAATAAGAGTCTGCTGAGAGAAAGAAATCGTGTATTTTTTTCACTTCTTTAACATTTTCTAATTCTAGAATGGATTTCACATTTTAAAGTTCACGTGAAATCAAGCAGAACCAAAACAATTGAAAAATATAGAAGCCTGAACACCTAAAAACAAGATCTATTTGCTTGGTACATGTAAGTATTTAGCCACTTATTTCAATACATGAACAGAGCTTATATACAATAACTGACAAATGCTCTTGTTTATATATAAAACTTTTTTTTTAACCCAAACATGTTAGATTATTATGCTCTTCATTGCCGGTAAAAAGTTAATAGAAATAAAGAGAAGTCATTGTGTTATAAAAAGAAAAAAGTAGCGTTTATGCGTTAACTTCTACTGATCTTGTGTATAGAATAACTCACCACCACAGTGTCTTAGTGAATAGCCAGCATCATTAATGACAGGCTAGCCTCCTTCCTCAAATTTGCTGTTACTTACAGCTCTTTAAATGATATCATTTTATTTATCATGGCATAGTCAGCTAAATGCTTCAATTCCATGTTCAGTGTAAACTCCTCTTTATCTCCTTGGTGCAGGATAGATCTCGTACTCCACTGGGTTTGGGACAGGGAGTTGCAGTCTCACAAGCACTCTCCCTTTTGGGGGCTTACTGTGCTATGTTTGTGTTTGGGAGAAGAGAGAGGAGAAAGATATCCCCAGTTAACTAACAGGAGTCAGCTCCATGTACTCTCCTATATTACATGATTTTAATCTTGCAATCTCCTTCTCAATGTGTAGCTTTCATTTGATCCAAGACAACTTAATTCTCAACCATGCTGAGCAGAATTTACTTAACACACACGCACACAAATTGTGTTACCCTTGCCATATCAAATGGGGCTATTTCCTCCTTCAGCTCTTTCATGCCTCCTTTGCTCCATTTTCATGTTCCAGCAGCATCAGACACTCTACCAGTCCAGTGGCTCACTAACATTTTTCAAAATGTATTTATAAGTACTTAATTTAGTTAAATGAATTAACTTTTTACAGTGCCACCCACATTTTTCTTGGGAGAAAAAAGAGGAAACTGATAGCATCTACTTGCAAGTTCTGTGTTTCTCCAAGACTGTGCACCCACAGTCTCTTCCCCAGTCTTCTTTTTGTTGAAGAGATTAGGAGGGATAGCTAAAATGGTACATTTCATCAAGCCCTTCAAAGTCATGACTGGACCCTCAGCATTTAGTTCTGTGAACTTGGATTGTGGAACTACTTAACACACTGCCAGCTATCAAGTTAAAACAGGTGCTAGGAAAATATTACCATGCAGGTCAACTAATCACGGTGGTGAAATTCGCAGTGGTTCAAGCCGACTGTGAGATCTTTTGAGAGTAACGATCCTGTTTTAATAATCTCTGTACCTACAGCTCCTTGTGCCATTTGGACAATTCATATATTGAAAAATATTTAGCAGAAAATAATGGTTTTGAAATAATTTTTAAAGCCATATGTGAGTAGTGAATTTGTGCTAATTGGTATCATGTGTTTCATGTCCTAAGAGCCCTTTATAAAAACATAAAAATACAGAATTCTAAATGGTTTTAAGATTCATAAAAATTATGATCAGAGAATGGGAAATTACAGGAAAATAAAATCTTAAAGGTAGGGTAGAGTATTTCTGAAGAAAATCACCAAGACCAAAAAAACAAAGTAATACCATATTATTAATTTGCTTTATTTGACCTGACTGTTACTGAAAAATAAACATGTACAACTAGGTATGTGTTAAATAACAACAATTTTAAACACATACATGCATACACACACCATATATAATATGAGGTAAAAATGGTTAGGATCACAGTACCAATATAAACTTTTATTTTAGAATACATTTTGTATCTCTTCAATTGTTGAATGTATCATGTAAGGCTATTTGATTGCGAGCAATAAAGTCAACCCCATTAAAGAAATACTTATGTCATACAAAAGAAATTAAACACAAAAGTAAGATAAGAAAAGTCAGGGAGTAAAATTAACTATCACTAATTCGAAGTTATATAGCTTCGTAGGATTGGAATGAACATCTTTGTAGACACAAAAAGCATTTGGCAAAATTAAACACCCTTTCATGATAAAACACCCAACAAACTAGGTATAATACAATGTGCTGAAAGTAATAACTGGTATCTATGACAAGCTCACAGCTAACATCATACTTAATAATAAGTAACTTCCAAGCTATGCTTGTATAGCAGGAAAAATATAAAGATGTTTAGTCACCGTAAATTTGTTCAATATTGTGTTGGAAGTATAATCAAGGACACTAAGGAAGAAAATAAAATAAAAGTCATTTGAACTGAAAAAGAAATAAACCATCTCTATTTCTATAGAAAATCCTAAGGAATCTCCTAAAAAGCTATTAGAACCAGTAAATACATTAAGCAAGGTGGCAATGTCCAAGATCAATACACAAAATTCAATTGTATTGCCATCAACATTAAGCAATCTAAAAATGAAATTTTCAAAGCACTGTATTTACAATAGCATCAAAAATACTTAGCAAACAAATTTAGCAAAATAAGCATAAAACTTATATTTTGAAAACTACAAAATGTAGTTGAAAGGAATTAAAGAAGACCTAAATAAATGGAAAGTCCTCTCAAAGACATGTTGTTAAGATGGAAATACTCCTCAAACTGATCTGCTGATTTGCTGCAATACCTAACAAAATACAAGCTGCCTTTTATACTGAAATTGACAAACCAATTCTAAATTTCATGAGGAATTGCAAGGAAGACAGAAAGATAGAAATAATTTTTATAAAGAAGATTAAAATGGAAAGACTGGACCTCCAAACTCCAAAACTTACAGCAAAGTTACAATAATCAAGACTGTGAAGTATTGTCATAAGGAAAAACATAAAGATCAATGGAATAGAATTAAGAGACCCCAAACAAACCCCTATATTGGTCAACAGATTTTTGGACAAGGATGCTCGATCATTTGATAGAGTAAAGAACAACATCTTTTCAACAAATGGTTCTGGGACAACTGGATATCTACATAGAATGAAATGGAAACCATACCTCACACCAATCAGAAATTTAGTATAGACTTAAATGTAATTGCTAAAAGTATAAAATTCTCAAAATAAAACATTGAAATAAATATTTGTAACTTTGGGCTAGACAAAAGATTTATTAGATATAATACCAAAAGCACATGCAACAAAAGATTAGATAAATTGAACTTTTTTAAAAAAGAAAACTTCTATGATTTGAAAGACAACCTGAGAACACTAAAAGGCAATCCACAGAACAGGAAATATTTGCAAATCATGCTCTCAACTCAAAGATAAAAACACAAACACAATTAAAAAGTGTGATTTGCAGTCAAGTGAGAAATGGATCTAAATATACATTTCTTCAGATAAGATACACAAATGACAATTAAGCACATAAAAGGAATCTCAATACCATTAACCAATGAAAATCAAAACCATAATGAGATACCATGTCACGGCCGGGCGCGGTGGCTCACGCCTGTAATCCCAGCACTTTGGGAGGCCGAGGCGGGCGGATCACAAGGTCAGGAGATCGAGACCACGGTGAAACCCCGTCTCTACTAAAAATACAAAAAATTAGCCGGGCGCGGTTGTGGGCGCCTGTAGTCCCAGCTACTCGGGAGGCTGAGGCAGGAGAATGGCGTGAACCCGGGGGGCGGAGCTTGCAGTGAGCCGAGATCGCGCCACTGCACTCCAGCCTGGGTGACAGAGCGAGACTCCTTCTCAAAAAAAAAAAAAAAAAAAAAGAGATACCATGTCACACACTCTAGAATAGGGATAATGGAAATGATAACAGGCATTTATGAGGATGTGGAGAAACTGGAGTTCTCACACAGCATGCACTACTGGTAGGGATCTAGAATATGCAGTCACTTTGGAAGGCAGTCTGATTGTTCCTCAAAATGTTAACATAGAGTGCTCATGTGACCCAGCAATTCTAAGCATTTACCTAAGAGATCTGAAAAGGTATGCTTACACCAAAATCTGTACACAAATATTCATAACAGCATTATTAATAGTGTCCAAAAAAGGAAGCAATCTAAATGCCATCAATTGGTGAATGCATAAATAAATATACTATATCCATACAACAGAATAATATAAAAAGGAATGGAATACTGACACATGCAAAAATATGGATTACCCTTGGAAACACAATGCTAAGTTCCAGTCACAATCACTACATACCATATGGTTCTGTGTATATGAAATGTCTAGAATAAGCAAATCTATAGAGACAGAAAGTAAATTAGTGGTTGCCTGGGTGGGGTAAGCATAGGGGTTGTGGAATGGTGGAGGGAATAATAGTGGTGAGATTTGTTTCTAGAGTGTTAAAACGTTCTTAAGAGTATGCTGATGGCTGCACAATTTGGTGAGTATACTAAAAATATATACACTTTAGCTGAGCGACTTGTAGAGCATGCATATTATATCTTAATAGAACAGTTGAAAAATAAAATAATGACATTAAAAAACTGTCAGCATTTCCACTAAGGAGTTAAGAACCCACTGTCAATAACTGGAGAACAGAACAAATTATCAGTCCTCCTCCAATTACTTAAGGTGCCTTACAACATTGGCTATAATTAGCTTAAATTGCAAATATTTAAATCCAATCATGGTTATCATGATTCAGAGCACAAAATATCTTACAAGGCAATTGAATTACCTCTTCATTGAGAGCCATAAAGTCTTACTTAGTAAGTATCATTGAAAGGTTTGAGATGTATGCACTCGATTCCTCGTGAGGGATGTTGGGCCATACCCATGACCTGGGTGAAGTAGATGAGTTCGTATGCAAAACTTTTTTAAGATTGCCAGATGCCTGTGCTCAGTAAGCACTGTGGAATGGCACTGTGAAATTCTCAAAATGTATAGAGATTATGATGGTGCTGTGATGAAAGGTAAGGACTGAGATGAGGACTAAGTTACAAATAAGAATCTGTGATTACAGAAAATATTCTGTGGACTCATTCCATTTACCTGAATGCATAACTGGGAGAGACATTGTGTATGAATAGGAATTCATATACCTGTTTTGTAGGGAATACCAACTAAGTCCATTATTTTCCAGTTTCAATTAACCATGATGAATAGTAATATTTGAATTGCCCAAACCCTCCAAACCCATCAATTTTTAAGTTTATTTAAACAATACTGAATTGCTGCAGGACAAATGTGAGATCTCTTTCTGATTGTAACAATACATGAAGTAGAAGTGTTGATGGCAAAAGCTACCTTTTCATGTATGTTAAGAGTAAATTATTAATATCAAGGATTAAACAAGGTATTTCCTCCAATTACTTCCCCATATCTGATATGTGAAAGGCTATACAGGAAGTCAAGGAGGAGTGGTGCACCATTACTGTCTTCCTTAATGTCTTCTTTCCAGTGGTAATTTTGAAGTCCAGCAAGAACAATTTGCAGGTTGGTGGCTTGGATTCTAACTGTGTTTACCATACTCTCACAAGGATATTTGAATTTGCTGACTGATTGCCATAATTTAGCAAGGTAGGTCTTGGGCTTGGCAATCAGTTTGTTAGATGATACTGTGACTGATGCTTCAGCGAAAGAAGTGTAGAAGGCATTGAGGACTATAGTTACCTGGATGACAAATAGAAGCCTTCTAATAAATGCAGCTTGAATTCTAGGCTTTATCTCAGTCTGTGAAATTCCTGGAGCAACTGTGGACATTCTTCAAACTCTGAGCAATATGTTCTCTCTCACTGACCCTGCCACTAAACAAGAATCTCAGAGACTAATAGGTTTGAAAAAATCACATTCTTTACATAGGAATTTTGTTGATCCCTCTACCCAAAAGACCGAAAAGATACCTGCATGTGAATGGAGGCTGAACTGAAACAGAATTTGAAATTTTACAAAAGACTGTAGCTCAGGAAGTTCTGCTAGATTCTTATAAGCCAACTGTTCAAATGATGCTAGTAAAATATTCCAAAAACAAAAACAAAAACCAAATAAACAAACAAACAAAATACCCCAATACACACAGACTGGTGTCACACACAGAAATCAGTCAAGGCTACGGGCAGAGTGTTCTTGCCGTTTGCACTCAAAATATGCTCAATGCAGTTTTTCAGAATAGCTCCTGTGAAAGACAATTGCTAGCTTCCTCCTGCGGGGGATGGTAGCTAATTTCTTGAGTCAAGAAAATTCTGAGGTCAGAAACACCGATCATCTCTGTGTGATGTCAAAGAGATATTTGATTAGAGAGAGACGTCAGTCCTGTAAAGTTTACTCACTAAGCAGAGGTAGTATTTTCAAGAGCGTATTCCCAAGGGAAGCTCAGGAGCAGTGCAATGCCTATGTAAGAAAGTTGTTTCACTGCTGAAAGGGACAATTATGCAGCCTTTTAAAGATCTTTCTTCCCACATTGCTTCGTGTTTTAAAAACAATGTCTGGTTATTGGATAAGAAATTCAGGATCGGGAACACTTTGCTGTTTGTAGATGAGCAGCAATAAGCCATGCAGAAGGTACAACTGATGAATGAAAGAGAGGCCAAGTTAGCAGAGGGAGTAGAGTGCTAGAAGGGGAATTAGTGCTCTACTTTTTTAGGGGAGTGTCTACATATTTTTAGAACTTTAGACCATAGCCAATGTCCTTACTCAATGCCAGGTAAATAAGCATGAGATAACAGGGCAATTAGAAAAAAAAAAGCCCACCTGATACATTGAGTTATAAAAATTTCTATGAAAATTTCAAGTATTAAAGTGATCCGTGTTTCTTAATCACCATATTAAAGCCAAGTTTCTAATTCAAAGAGGACCTGAAATTCTAAAGTAGAAGTGTTATATCCCTAGACATGCATGTGAAATACATAGCAGGAATGCTCAGGCCATGCACCAGTGGTTTGAGAGACCATACACCCCTCTTTGCACCTACTGTAACCACTAACTTATTTTTAAAAACCTCTCTCAATGTCAACAGGCAAAGAAACCACTGGAAAACCGCTGATGATAAAATTTCCTGGGACATTTACCAATGTACATCTGACAAGAGGATTTTGTTGCAGCTCTACCAGAAGCGCCAGGGGGCTGGCTGCAATAGGGTGCTGACTGCAATGGAGACTTACTCTACTGTAGGCATTACTTATCCTCTAATAGAAGCAAACATAGAAAAGGCAGTTTAAAAATAGAAAAAGTGATTTCTCTATAAATTTGAACCATGTTGATATATTTCTTCTAGTAAAATTGCTGACTTTGAATGGTATCAATTTATGAAAACAGGAAGAAAGCATATTATGTCGGAATATGACATTTCTTATTACCATTAAAGCAGTATTCTCAGTGAAATTTAGAATGGTCAAATTAAATATTCATTATACTAAAAAGGAGATGGGTCAGAACTGAAAGCCTGGCTTTCACAAATATGTCCCTAGATTGATTATGAAGAGAATAAAGATGGAAATTCCACTGGAAATTTTTCTGAGAGTAGATGAGAATGAGGTAATGGGAAAAGGTTGAAAATATACATTTTAATAATTTGGACAAATCCCCAAATTTTTATTTTATATGTTCCTCTTATGATGGTCTCAGGCTCATTTAAACTATGATTGCCCAAGAAGAAAATATCAATGCATGGGAAACAACAGCCATATTATTAAATTTGCCAGCACACACTCCTAATGGTACCATAGGGTGTATATTAATTTTATCCCGTGTAACCATGTTAGGAGTAACAATAATTGTGGCCTTATTATCAAGAAACAGGGACAGGTTTGTGATCCTTTAACGTTTAAATCTTATTACATCGACCTGAAGATGAGAGGGAGGCAAGTCTTAGCATAAATGTTGTGATCATTCTCCCTAAGTGTGAATAATACATCTGAGTCAGAAAATTCCAAGTATTGGGGAAGTCTGTGGGTTAAATCAGGTAAAAAATGGATATAGGTCCTCATATATGGGTAGTAATCCCAGGAAGGAAGACAACCATGCCTTTGAAGAGTGCCTTAGAGAGGAAACTCTTAGCTCTCTCTCTCTCAGATGGGTTGGTAGCAAAATGGCATCGCTGAGTGAAATCTCTGGACTTATTTCCTCTAGCTAATGGGAATTAGTCTTTAGACAATTCAGAAGCTTGGCCTAAAATCCGTACCTGGATACCATGGAAAGAGCAGGAACAGAACACCCTCTAATTTTAAAACCACTACATTTCCCTTCAGTTACCTTGTGGTTCATGGTTTAAGTGCTAAAACTGATTATTATGTTTAAATTTTTGTAAACGATCTGAGATACATAGGACCAATGAATATAGGGCTGAGAATACTGAATATCATAGCTTCCTCATTCTGGGTGCCTAAAATCAAAATCTATTGCTAACATAAATACCAAACGTGATGGGATGTATATTGCTGATGCCCTCCTACGTTATGCCAAAGCTTGATTTGTTACTTTTTACACACCACGTGAGAATGTGCATAGAATGCATTTAGTGTAAACTGAAGTGGAACTCTCAAGGGAGGACAATTTTGATGTGACTTGATGGCTGGATATTTCCAATAACTTGCTTTCAGTGGTATGCCAAACACATATACCAAAAGTCTTATAGCACATTCAGATGGAACTCTAATTGAGGGTGGAATTCCCAATTTAGTCCCATGGACACACATGACTTTGCATGTATTAATTTTTTTCTAAGTTACACAAAAGCTTATCAAAGTTTAATAGCAAAAACATAAGTAGTGGTTTAATCAACACTGAACCATCTATACCAAATATTCTGTGGAGAGTTTTGGAGCCGGTCTTGGTGTGCAGTCAGGATGAAAGAACATTCTTGAAAGCTTCTCATTACTCTTATGCTTGCTAATCATATAGAGGTCCTAGAAGGTGCTTTCTTCCAGGAGACTGGACAGGATATCAGATTAGCTAGTAAGGACAATAACACTAACAGCAAAAGGTTGCATGCTTAACTAGTCGAATAGAACACCATGCCAACCAACAACATGGGGAAAGATCTTGTACCACTATAGAGGAAGGACTTTTGCATATTCTAGTAATTGTGAGCTCTGATACCTCTTCAGATGAGTGGCCAGGAGTGCTGGAGGGCCAGGCCAGGAGGATATATTTATGGGAACACATGACAAGTCTAATTTACAGGAGAACAGCATTGAACAGTGTGGTCTTAGTCATTGTTGTGTGATAGCCTGGATAAAAAAAAACTTGTCCATACCGGAACTTCTTGCTTTATTTCCAAATATTTGGGTGACGAATTCTATAATAGTATTTTATTAATGTAAAAATGTTCTGCTATGGATAATTATATAGTGGTTATATAAGAAAATATCTAAATATTGGGATACCTCAGATAATTATGTTGTCTATGTAGATATTTAGAAAATATCTAAATATTGGGATACCTCAGAAAATAATTATGTGTATTATATATATACACACACACATATGTATATATGTGGAGAGACACAGAGATGGATTGCATGTAGACAGGTCAATAGATAGGATAGATAAGTGAATAGAAAGATATTTTAGATATCTTTTTATCTTTTAATACATAGACTTGTAGATAGATGGATAATGAAAATGAGTAAAATGTAAACAATCACAGAATATAGATAGAGGGTAAATGTGATTTTCCTTCATTGTTCTGCTATTTTTTGGTAAGTTTAAATTGCATCAGCTTTAGAAAGTTACTAAAATAAGCATAATACTTTGTGACCAAGAGAACTTTATTTCAGCAAAAATTCGTTTGATTTTATGAAACCATTATATCATCATGCATAGATACAGAAAAATAATTTGATAAAATTAAGCAGGCATTATTATTAAAATATTATTAGAAATCTAGCAGTAGAGGACTTAATATGATAAAGGGTATGCATAAAATCTCTATGGTAAGCAATTATACTTAATCATAATATATTAGAATATTTCCAAGTTTGGGAAAAGAAAAAAAAATTCTCCATCACCACATGTGTTTACACTTGTAATAGATATTTTATTGTGTAATATAGGGTAAACAAATTTAAAAGTAATTATTTTAATATGCAAAGAAAGAAAAGAAACTGTTATTAATCACATGTGACATGACTATATGCAGAAAATCCGTAACAATCTACAGAAAAAAATTAAAATTAGGAAGTAAATCTAACAAAGTTTTTCAGTATACAGCTCAAGCCAAATTCTATATATGCCAATAGCAAGCACAGAGAAAATGAAGAAAAATAGATGTTATTATTTACATAATCATAAAATAAGTCAAACACATAGAATGAATTTAACAAAAGATAGAAAAATTACACGATAAAGTGCAAAATATTATTGAGAAAAGTTAACAAAGATCTCATAAAATGGAAAGATAGATCACATTAATAGATTTGGAGACTCAATATTATCGAGCTGTCAGCTTTGCCAAGATTGCATAGATCTGATGCAATCTCAATTAACAATCCCATTATAAGATTTGTCAAATGTGACAAGCTGATTTTTACATTCATATGGAAAAGTAAAGAGCCAAGAATAGCCAAGACAATTTGTAAGAGAAAAAAGCTGGAAGAATTAAAAATTTAGATATCAAGGGATATTATAAAATATAGTAACTAATACTGTGTAGAATTGGTACGTAGGAATTAATAATTTAGTAAAACAGAATGGAGTCCAGAAGCAAATACAAACACGCTACATGACTTACAGCAAAGTGGCTCCAAAGTAAAATGGATAAAAAATAATTTATAACAACTGATTTTTTTAATTAATTGGATATCCATGCAAAATAAAAAAAGAAAATCTCAACCCTTAACTCAGGGAAAAAAAGTAGTTGAAATATGAAAGCTAAAAGAAAAAAAAAACCAAAAAACTTCTAAAAAGAATACAGGAAAGTATCTTTATGACTCTAAGTGACAGATATTTTCAACAGGACAAAAATTAATAATCGTAAAGTTAAATTGAATTCCATCATAATTAATAACTTCTTTGTCAAAATCCTCCAGGGAGTGAAAATGCAAGCCACAAACTGGTATGCATATCTAAATTAGATAAATATGTCCTATAAACCCATAAAAAAAATTAGATAAAGTTCTCCAATAACACCCTCTTCGTCCCGCAGGAGACAGTACAAAAGAATAATGGGCAAAAGAACCCAACAGTCACTTCACAAAGGAGGATAGCCAATTGGCCAATTACTATTCTATGAATGATGCTAAAGGTCATTAACAGGAAACAAAAATGAAAACCTCAAAACCACAGCACAGTTGCCAGAATATCTAAAATAAAAATAACTTAAATTGATATGACTATTTTGAAAAACTGTTTGGCAATATCTTCTAAACGTGATCACATTCACACTTGGTGACCAAGCATTTTCAATCATAAAGTCATAATAAAAAATGAGAACATGTGTTTGTAAAAAGACACAGTTACGAAAAGACAAGTAAAGTAAGTTCAACATTTCAGTAGGAGCCAATAGATGCATGTTATTGTGTGTACATTTGCTGTTTTAAGCTGTTATATTTTGGAGTAACTTGTTATACAGGGAGGGATCATTAATTCAGTAGATACTCCAATCCCCAGAAATGAAAAAGATATTTCTCTTGGGTATCAGAACATAAATATGGCTGTGTTTAAATTAAAATAGCTTTAAATTTTATTAGTTTATCGAGTAGACAAGGTAGGAATTTTCTCTCTATACTTAACAGTTTTGCCAAAGACCAGGCATATAATATGGCCCTGCCTACTGAATATAGTCATTTAAATGGAACTTTTGTCATTTAGACACTTACACATATAAAGTATACAATACAGAAACCTTGAAAACTACGTTTTTGCTACATATTTTGCCCTACTACTACATGTAGATTTAGTGTAATTTGACATTTATTGAACACCTGAAATGTGTAGGGCTCAGTACTCAGCTATTCTAAATAAGTTATATCATATAGAGCCTTTTAATGCAATCTCTATTTCTGAATTTCTCATTTGCCTTGCTTTTCAGTAACATTTGATATATTTGGTCAGCATCTCACTAGAGAGAGAACACTGTGTAGTAATTTAACACCATGGACTCTTGACTTCATTTTTGCCAACTGTGGGACTTTAGCCAGGTTATCTGAACTTTTTATGCCTTAGTTTCTTCATTTGCAAAATTAATATTACCTTTCTAATAGGCATACTATGAGGCTTAAATGAGCATGCTTATAATACTGCCTGGCCCAAAGTCTTTGTTCAGTGCACGTTAGTATTTGTTGGCTTTTATATTCCTTAAAATAAGCTCATGTGGATTCTGAGATTTTGTTTTGTAAACTGACCTCACAGTGTTGGAATTCTTATGTTTAATGTTTATATCACACTTTATAATATGCAGAACATAATGAAATTATTTTTTTTTTATTTCAGAGAACCATAGGAGTTTGGGCCATACTATTAGGAATGTTTAAAGGTCTAGAAATATCCATCTAGAAATAAGTTATGTTTTTATAATTTTTCTTTTGGGCTTGGCTTGTGAATCATTCATTGTTTTCATTGTGATTTAGTCATATTCAACCATGAATATTTAATGGCTTAGGGCAACAAGTTTACGTTGGTCAGTAATGATGACAGCAATTGTGCTAGGAAGAGTTTACATTTGTGTAAGACTTTGTACCTTATGCATTTCATGTACATCTCAATTGATACTCAAAATAACTTTAAATGGACAGGGAACAAACTTTAAAAAAAAAGCAGATAAAAAAATTAAAGTTCAGGGAGGCTGATTCACCAGAAGTCACACGAAAGGAACGAGGAGGAACACATTTTTCTCCGTGGCCCAGGAATACTGTGAACTCTTTAACCGGATGTGCTTTTACCTTGGATTCTTGTTTAATATTCCTTTCAGTGAAGATGATCTGCACAGCCAGGTGCCTATGCCATAGAGTGAAAAGTAACCTAGACTAGAATATGTGAGCTCTCTGATTGCACATAACTGTGTAGTTTTTTATAGAATTAACTGGACTTCTACAAATTAATACTATCACCAGGCAGAAATAAGTTGGGGATAATGCTGGATCAGTAAAGGAAACTTCAGGGAGGATTAGACTTACTCCAAAATTCAAGAGGCAGAACCTTGTAAGCAGGTCAGTTGCTAAGTAAACCCATGGATTTTGATTGCTTATTTGGTAAGGAAGCAAAATGTATTTGTCATTTTTAGTGTTTTTTTTCCCCCAATGTATTATTTTTATGTTGTTTTACATGATCTTTGCAGAGTTCTGAAAAGTAGTCTGATTTTTAGATCATTATTTATTTTAATGTAGATTGATGAGTAGTATATGGTCATTTTACATTATTTGGCCATAATATGTGTGTTTGTGTGTGTGTGTCTGTGTGTGTATGTGTGCATATGTGTAGTTTTCAACATGTTACACACATATTAAATTTAAAATTATAAGAATTTTTAAAACTAGGAGGAAAGTTTACTTAAAAATAAACATTTTTAGGGTAATGATAGAAAGTCAAAATTTCTTCACGGCATTTTTTTCCCATATTGATCCCTAAGAATTACCTCTTACTTAGGAACATCGACTACTTTTGGTAGAAATCATTTATCTCAAAGCATGGGAGAATAAACAAACATTTCCCTACCAAATTTAATTTTTTCTTTCTCCAATTAGTAATTTTATATGCTTGCTGGCAGTAATACAATTACACTCTTCCTTGCTACCACACCATGGAGAAGACTTGAGAATAGAAAAATAATATTTATTTTCCATTTTTGAATTTCATAGTCTACATATAACATTTTCACTTAAAAAACATGGTTTATTAGAGAGTGATTTTAATTATGTCTCCTGCAGCCTGCCTGTCCTTAGTTCCCGTCTTTCTCTCTTTTCACCTTCCTTTCTTTTTTCTTACCTATAGAAGTAGTAAAAATGCCAACATTTTTCTAACAAAGTAGCAGGATCTAAGGTTGAAGTGAATCCCAACTGATTTTGCAGACATAAGCCTCAATTTCATGTCAAAATCTTAAATAAGACTGGATAAATTTTGTTTAGCTTAGCTTTATTCTTCTTATTGAAATTGATTGATTTCCTTAGGTAATGTTTAGCGTTTAGTTGGAAAGGAGAGGCATCCCCTTTTTGCGACCACAATTTGGCCAATTTACTATACAAAAACACAATTTATGTTAGAAATATAAATGCAACAGGTGTGCAGAATACTCAATGCTATATCTCTAATATTTATTTCTGCCCTATTATTTGGAACAGGATGACATTAACAAAAGCTATATGAAATGAGATCACTTACTTTTATTGAAACTTTGACCCTTCTTTCATAGGCACAAAGAACTCAACAATTCTGGTAATTTTATTATCAACAATAGCTTTAGCAAAGCAATATCAATCTCTGAAACCACTGGAGCTCCTGATTAGCATGTCAATAGCTGTGTATCCTCCTTATTAAAGGATTACATCATCTGCTGCCAAGATAGCCTAAATACCTTAAGTATAGGTCCAAACCAATTTAAATCTCTGCTGCTCTATCATTTCCCATATTAAGATTTTTTTTCTACCTTAAGAAATAGGATCCAAATGTATATCTCCTAAAATTGGTTGATGAAGTAGAAGAGGGATGTGTCATGGGGCATCTGATACAATTTTTTTTTCCTCCACTGGTAGCAATTGTAGCAGATTATAATGTCTAGATGCAATGTGGGCATGTTATTGAACTGTCAAAGTGTTAGTATATTATTTAAGCCATAATATTGCTATACAAAACAGATTTAAGCTATGAGCTTTGTCTAAATTTATTTTTGTTTTCCATTCATTTAAATGGCACTTCTCAAAAATAACAGTCAACACAAAAATAGGATAGATATCCCAGTACACTGAGGTCTGGCAATAAATGACCAATGTGATGACAATGCTCACAGTGATCATGGGGGTCCATCATTTTGATAGTTATGCAGTGTCTTCTATAATTAGTCTGAGAATCAAACACTATTTTACTCAACCATGTGATAAAGTGGAAGAATTTAATTTATTGAAGATTAATAAAGTCACAGGGAACATTAAAAGGTTGCTGAACTTTTCAATACAGATTATAAACCAGGCTGTTATATTATTTTGTTTGCTTTTTAAATAACAAATTTGAAAAAACTTCTTACTAATAAATTGCTACTACACTGAAATGTTATATAATGCTTTAAAAACTTATACTTTCTTTCTTTTAAAGAATAAGCAATTTTCAACAGGACCAATTATTTTCAATTCTGCTTGGAATTAGTATGATAAATACACCTTAAAAATCAAGTTAGTAGAGCACTATCAGTCTAGAATCACCTAGAGTATTGACTTTTACATGCAATATTATTTTTAAAAGATGCTAAAAAGGAAAATGCAAACTAAAATCACTTAATTAGACACTTCTGGCTGGACATGATGGCTCACGTAGTCCTAGCACTTTGGGAGGCTGAGGCAGGAGAATTGCTTGAGCCTAGGAGTCCCGGACCAACCTTGGCAACATAGCAAGACTCCATCTCTATTTACTAAAATAAATTGTTAAAAATCAAAATAAATAAAATAGACACCGTCGTAGGTACCTTTGGAGGTGTGTAAGAGTGAGCATTTTTGTTTGTGTTTGTGTGTGTGTGTGTTTCAGAGAAGTAGACTACAGAATTGCCTTTGTTAAAATATTCAACAATTTTATAGTATGAGTCAGGAAGCTTAAAGTGAGAATAAGCTAAATGTTGCTTGTTAATATTTTCTTTTCTTATTCTTGATGACAATGAAAAAGAACTGGTTACACGGAAAACCATTCCATTGCTGAGCTATGTATTCTGGGTTCAGATTTTCTTTTTCTTTTCAAATATTTTAGTCACTTTAAGTTTTCTCCTTGGGACTATTTCTAAATTTTCTGTATCTCTGCATGAAAATCTAAGAAAATTTGCAAGAAAGAGGATTGTTTCACTTTGCAACTTTATCACTATACTTCTGATTACTGTTCAGTAGTTGGCCCATTAAAATTTTAAAATATCTCCAGATGGATTATGTCTAGTCTATGACTCTCTCATTACTATAATTGCTATTAGTGAAAATACTCATATAGCTAGGCAAACTATGACAGAATTCAGCACGTGGAAACTGGGACATGTGGATCTGATTATTAACATTATTGAGGCCAGGGTGAGATTGTACAATTAGCTGGCCATGAATTAGAGGCAATTTAAAGTTCTCTCGAATGCCAAGATTTTATCATTGTAAATACTGCAGTACAGTAACTGCTATTTGCAATTTCAAGGAAGAAAACTGTAATACCAAGACCATGCACTTGGTATGAGAAGTGGGAGATGTGATAACGAGGAGCATGTGCCAGGACAAGGGAGCCTGGTGGTTTTGGTGAAAGTATTCGGCAAAGTCAAGGCGAGATGATAGGAGCACTGAAAGAGAGCTCATTATTGCTGGGTCTGATAGCTACAGGCAAATAGCATGGAAGCAAATGGTATTTGTTCTTAATATTTTTCATTTTCTTTAAAGTAAGTTAATTAAATTTTGCTTCTAAAACCCATGAGGTTTTAGTTATAATATTAATTATAAAGGAAAGGTATTTAAAATAAGTTATTGACATTTTTTTTTTAAAAGGGCAGCTATGCAATAGAGATAACTTCCTTTTAACTTAGCTTCTGTGGTCTCTTGTGGAAAATAATCTGAGAATATCATTAGCACTATGTCATCCAGAAGAATTTATCACCCTAAATCTAATTGCACAAATAATTGTTTTTTAATATAGGAACTTTCTATATATAAAAACTTATGTAGGCATATAATGTCATCCTCCCTTGCATTTTTCTTCATCACCTAATCTTACAAATGAAAGTAATGCAATTAAGGTTGTACCTAGGATCCTATATACTGTGTTATGTTTGGAAATGGCTATGTTGCCACTTGCATAAGCCTCTTGAATTATCTCACAACACAGGTTGTGAAGGCAGATTCAGGGACAGCTCTTAAGTACTCCACAGTTAAATCCACTCATGGTGAACCTATCAGACTCCTTTTCATGGCAAAGAGTCTCTGAAGTAATCTGATTCTATCCTTACACATCGTGATGGTTATTCAAATAATTATGAAACATATTCTAAGTGCCCATTATATTGAATATCTACAACAAATAACAGTCCTAGTTGCTCACCATTTTGATGAGGCTGGCTTTGAAGCAGCTTTTCCAGACCTTCTCCTTGCTGCAGCATGGTAGTGGCATGGTTCGATAATGGAGAAAATCCATTAAAAGGAAAGGAACATCAACAAAAATGTGGGCCTATCACACTGAGCTCATTTTGACCTACTACATCCTCTCTCTGCATGAGCAAGATACTTTTCAACCAAGAAATCCCAAAAACCCATTTAATAATTACCTAGATATATACACATTCCACCATTTACCTCTGCGTGTGACCACTATCTTGAAACCACAGAGAGGTATTTTGGATTGAAAAATATATGGAACCATTCCATCAAGAAGAATATAGCAAATTTTCTCCCTGTAAGAAACTGGAGGAATTACTCAAGGCCTACTTTTAGCAGCAGTGGTTGCAGACATTATCTTTAAATGAGTGCTTGGTTTCAGCTGGATATGTCCAAAGGAAAATGACTTTAAATCAAATAACAACAGGGCATAGAAAACCTTGCCATTTGATAGATCTTGAGGCACTGTAATTTTGGAACATGTTAACATCTACAATGCTCTTGAGAAGAGTCTGTTATAATCAGATGCCAGACATAATTTCACATCCAAGGTTTAAAAATTTAAGACATCAAGTAAACTCTCTCAGAATAAAAGGGGTACAAAGTTTTCCCACCCAAATTATCAGGAAATCTGTTCAATCTAGATTTTTTTCTGAAATATAATTTATTTTCAAATATTCATTGAACAAATGTTAGAATTATAAACTTTGTTTTTCTTTCACACTGATGCTAGCCCTACTACATACTCAAAACATACCTAAGACAAAAAGAAAATGGAGAAAAATATGAGTCTGTTATTTTTCTGCATTTGTAATACCAGTCAATATACTTCTTGATTGATTTTTGTGTCAATGAAAATTATGTCGAGCATTACAGTATGTAAAGTCTTTGCAGGCCTGTTTAACATCACTCTTCTCTTAGGGCACAAGTTAAACTGAATTTCTACTGGGGTTTATTTGTTCCCTGGCATTTATCCACATGCAATCTAATCTCAAAGCCCAATGCTCACCTAATTCATTCGTTAGTCACTTCACAGATATGTGAAGAGGCAGAGGACTCCTCTTGGTAGTATATTGTAATTACTCTATAGATATTTGTGAATATTAATAAATGATTTAATTATTCATAAATTAAATAATCTCTATCCTAAGGGCAGCATGGACCATGCCGACCTGATTATTGCAGCCTCCTTTGGCCCAGTCGGAGAGAGCATCCACTAAGGTGTACCAGAAAGGAAGTGTTCACATGTCAGCTTCCTGTGTGTCATTTTGTTCAACGCTGTATAGTAACACTTCCAACAATCATGTCAGACATGCAAGTAACTTGATTGATTGCTCTCTATCATTATGCTTCTGCTGCAGCAACAGTGAAGAGAAGGATGTGTCAAGATGAATATGCCCTCAAATGTTCATAATGCCTATTTAATGGACACTTCACTATTTGTCAGGCACTACTCCCAACCTCTTATTCATTCTACATCAGAGTCCTTGGAAGTTGATACCTTGTTTTATTATGCAAGGGCAAAACACAGAAGTAGGAGGACTCATACAAAATTTAAGTTATTTGTTTACAGACTTAACTGCAAAAGTTTTACGAAAAATGTAGAAATATTTAAAGATAAGAGGGTATTTAGATACCATTCATGTCAATATTTAAATGGAAAAAAATTTTAAACCATTTAAGTAATCCCATAAACTGAAGTTTTTAGATTATTTACAGTACATTTGGGTGAGAGAGAAATATAAATAACTATCATATCTTATGTTTTTAGTTGTTTCTATACTCAGTTACTTCCAGTGAATAAGGAAATGGGATGATTCATCTGACCATTTAAACTCCAATTGCAGTCAGTTTATACGGACTGTTGAGCTTGTAGGAACCTGATCTTGATCTTTCTGGGATCTGCCTTCTGACCTCCGCCTCCCAGGTTCAAGCGATTCTCCTGCCTCAGCTTCCCAAGTAGCTGGGACTACAGGTGCATGCCACCATGCCCAGCTAATTTTTGTATTTTTAGTAGAGACGAGGTTTCACCATGCTGGCCAGGACGGTCTCAATATCTTGACCTCGTGATCTGCCTGCCTCAGCCTCTCAAAGTGCTGGGATTATAGGCATGAGCCACCATGCCCAGCTGACTCCTCCTAGTTTTAACTGACCTAGAATGTGGTTAGAACTAGTGAGCTGTGTTAACAGGTATAATACAAAGCATAGGTATTCTATATTCTGAAGAATTTCATGCATTTTTCAAACGTAAATTTATTTTAAAAAAACTAAAATTGTCTATATTATTTCTTAAATGATAACAAGGGTAATAAGATAGAAGAAATACAATTTCCTTATGATAGAAGTTTGACACAGATTTTTCTTTTGTCTCTTTTTTTCATTCATCTTCAAAAACATTCACCTGTTCCTCAATATTTTCAACTTCTTTATTCTCTTTCTTAAGTTTCTTTCATTGTAACATGTTTGGTAATGCATTATGTGAGTGAGAAAAGTAATGGACAGACTCTCAAAATAGCCCAATTATAAGGAGGGGTTGGTTGCAGATTATGGAAATGGCACCTGGACATCCACAAAAAGCTGTATTTTTCTGCCAAAGTTCATCCATGGTGGACCAATTGCTTTCCACACCGACATATCCATCTTTGTAGATGATCTTAGAATTGAAGATGTCTACCCCTGTGCCAGGCAAGGTTGTTCATCTAAACATGCATTTCATCTGCCCCACAGGAATCTCCGACTTAAGCAAAGTCGGAGACACCATTTTTTTCTAGTCTTTTAAGTTTCTTGTATATTATCTTGATAATGGCTTAATATTTGAAAGTATTTTGCGTCAGAATCTTGGAATCTTTTCAAATTCCTTCATTTGTACATTTTTTTTCAGAGACAAGTGTTTCAGAGATGTTTTGTGACTGATGAGGAAATTTACATTAAACAGTTTCCACAAGTCTTGAAAATCACAGAGAGAAAAGTCATATTTATTTTATATTCTTTTAAGGAAGGCAAGATATTTACCTCAGATTTAAGTCACAATGTTCATGAGAGAATAAAGCCATAATATACACTTGGCATATTTACAAACATTATATTATGTCATTATATAGTGTTTCATATTACTTAATACACATATTTTACAACAAATGACATATGAAATACGTAGATATGTTTAGTGATAAATGATAGAATAAAATATATGAATAATATACTAGGTATATGCATTATGGCTTTTGCTTGTCCAGGAGCAATATGAGTTAGATCTGAAGTAAACTTCTATGTATAACACAGAATGCATATATTAGCTAAATATTACATTATATGTGGGTCAAATATTTATAACACATAATATATGAGATATAATGTATATTAACTAAAAGTATAATCCTATATATAGGTCAAAGCTATTTAAAGCATAGAAAGTTTTAAATTCAGAGAATAGTTCACAGAAATTCTTACATGTCTCAAATTATACTATATCTATCTTTTAATCACTCAGTGACAAAGGGAAAATTAAAGTCCAGAGATTTGCAAGAAATAAATACACTTTTAGTAAAGCCTGTATGGTTTTAGCAAATAAATAAAGTAAATAAAATAAATAAACTTTTAGTAAAAATCTGTAACATTTTATCATGAAAAAAATGAGGAGCAAAACTTTTCTATATCCTCACCTCTATTTAAACAAACTATTATGGTAAAATGAAAGATTGATCATTGGTACATGCATATAAAAAAATTAAAGAGAAAAAGATCATTTTGGTGTTTCTGGTAACACTTTATTACTCTAACCATGGAAACTTGAGGTAGAAGCCTATTTTTAGAGGAAAACATGAGAGGCCATTTTGGTTTGAAGCAGAAACTATGCAAAGTCCTGGGTTAGACTTGACAGAAAAGTTGAAGGAAAATGGTGTTAGTTGTTCTACATAAAGGGGAGCAGTGGATATAGTTTTGTATTTTTTTGTACAATTAGGAAGAAAAATAGTTTTCTTGTCTTTTTGTAAAAATATATATCTGGAATAAGAAATAGACTTGTGAAATTGTTTCTAAAAAGCATCAGACAATAGGCTTCACTAGAGCGGCAATGCTGATTTAAAATCTTCAGAAAAATCCGTTAGACATCACAGCATTGCATTACTGGTGCTCTGAAGAAGAGGGGGCTATACCTACAATTGGGATGAAGTTGTAGGGAAAGAAACCAGAGCAATAAAGAGCTTGTGCTTCAAAATGAGATTACAGTGGAAAAGTTAATTAATATGCAACACTTCACAAATAGAGAAACGTCAAACAACAGGGGAATGTAAGAATGTCCTCCACCATTATGATTCCATGGAAAAACTAAGAGCAATCACAAAACCTTCCATAGCAACATGTTTAAATGTAAGAATTAAACTAAAAACCCTGAACTTTGGGGAACGTTGGTATTATATCAGAGATATGATCATTTTAATCTTATCCTCTGGGTCACCTTTAATCTTTCTTGTTTCTCTGGAGTTTGTAAAATTATTATACTTATTTCCCTCCGATTTTGATATACTTGAACAAAAAATATAGCTAGACTAATCCAATCAGCCATTTGGTGGCAAGTCAATTACAATAAACTTCTTGGATCCTGAAGACCCATCAGTAACTCTCACATATAAACACTTACTCTGACTATGAGTGTCTTACATCAGTGCAGACAGAGCGGTTTTCTGTGATGTTTGATCTACATTTCATCCACTCAGAAGACCCATTTTACAGCAAAGGATGTATAGGAGTGGGACCATGACCATGAAACCTATTCATTGCCATTACATACAAAAGCATTCAAAGGCAGTTAACGTTGTAGAATGCTAGGGCAGTCTATGAAAGGCACAGATGAGGAGTGAGCATGGGGGCAATTCTCAAGCTGCATGGGTATCGTTTTTTAGAAATCAGGATAAGTATTAAATCAGAGATTATGGCACTGTATCTCCAATAGGAAGTGTTTATGGGTTCAAAATACATGCATGGTAGCAAAAATGGGCTACTTACAACTTCCAGTAACTCATCAGGAGACATTTGGCTTTCTATCTCTGCAGCTCTGCACTCTATGTGGTTGAGTTTCATCAGATAACTTTAGACTCCTTATGTCTACAGACCAGTAGGTGAGAAGAGGTGTCAACATCTTCTAGTAAAATTGACACTGGTCAGCTGGAGGAGGCATCATCCTCTTACCCAATGGGCTGTGCACACAAGAGATCCACTTAGATTTGCCATAGTAACTCTGACTGTAGAAGAGTATGATTCCCAAGAGTCCGGATCCCTTATTAATCAGGGATTGGTCAAACCAACATTTAAGCCACCGAGCCTTGCTGTTCTAACAGCTGAGAGAAATTTAGCATGGGTAGTGGTGAAAGGAAGAAAAAGGTACCAGTTTTGGTCTTGACATACATTATAGCAAGAAGGCTTAGATAGATAGATCATCTTACTAAGTCTTCTTACAAATTCCCTTCAGAAAACAGGCACCACAAGAGCCCTGCAGTTTATGCTTTCTGAGCATACATGGAGAATGGACTCTGCATTGACACAAAGGATGGACTATGGGCTTCCTAGAACTGAGCCTCTCAGATGTCCTTCAAGAGAAATGTCTGCAGGAAGCACAAAGAACTGAGAGTCCCAGGGTGCACACACATACTAGGGGTACCTCCCATCCCCAGTTACCAGCCAGCTACTTAGCATTTCACAGGTACTGGCACTGGCCTACTCCTACTGGAGGCAGGACTCTCCTAGTGAAAATTTTGTCTTAGATATTCTACATCTGCTTAGCAGAAATTTTCTTGGAACAGTCCTTAAGTCTGAGATTTTTCTACCCAATCATTCTTCCTGCTCACTCTCATTTTGCAAGAGTCAGAACTGTTTTGCTGCCAAAGGCTTTCCTTGCCTGCCTCTGACTTTCCCCCTTTATTCTTTATAGGCACTTTTCTCAGTGAATCTCTTGTTTGTTTAATTCCATCCTGGTGTCTACTTGTAGGAAGACCCAAATTAAAAGACAACATTTTACCTGGAATCATAATAATATTGTAAAATTATTACTTGAGTTTTAGCTTTTTCCTGATCTCAATCTGGGCATAGATCCCTTCTGTGCATATAGTCTTCAAATCTCTCTGGAGCTTCTATCACAAGGATTCTTGGTCTGAAGCATATAGACCTATATAGTTGGCAGCACTATTTAGGGCCTTTTCTCAGGAGCCAAATCTTTACATAATCTGCCTTTTCCAAATTTCTCCCCTCAGTCCTAAAAATATTTCAGAAACAGTGTTAATCAGAGTAAGGTAAGGAAATCTCCAAATTCCAGTAGCTTAAAGAATTATTTTGTTTTCTTGTCTTAATATCCACAAGCATAGGTAGGGGACAATTTTCACAAAGTCGCTCAAAGAGTCAGTAAAAAAAAACCAATTCTCATAAATGACAACATTTGGAAACAGATCCTCAGTTTCCAAGAGAGCAAGAGAGAGCTAGAGTGTCATGTAGTGTGTCTGTGTGTGTGTGTTTGCGTGTGTGTGTGTGTGTGTGTCATGCAGTGTGTGTGTGCGTGTGTTTTATGTTTTGGTTTCTTTATAACATGTCATTTCATCTAAGAGAGCATTGGATGAAATGAGCTATCTGACCATGCTTAACTGCAAACATGCTAAAAAAAGGTGGTTAGCAGCTAGAATGTTTGTTGAGCACTACTGTCTCTTCTAGAGAACTTACTACTGCCAAGATGATGCTTTTAAAACAGAATTCTAGTTGCTTTGTTTTCTGCTGTTAAAAACATTTTCATGGTGAAAAATCTGCTTAGCTGCTTGAATCATGGGAAGGAAAAAGGATACAAAAAATGTAATGAGAAAAAGACTTGTTTGTTAAGTCTTAAAATAGTAAACAAATATATACATAGTAGGATGTCATATTGGTGTAACAACTAAGGCACCAAGGTATGACAGATATCAGATAGCCACCTGTGTGTGAAATGAGTTAGACCACTCCAGAGAACCTGAAAAAAGGTGATTACTTAAAACTGGTTACATGACTTTATGCCTTTTGCTTATATTAAGAGTACAGTGTTTGGAAGAAAATGTCTTTAGCGATAGCTATGTTGTGATTCTCAATAGCCCAAGATGAAGAAAATTTTGGGAGAATGTGCTTCTATTTATATATGGTCAGAGGAGATTGTCTTCAACTTGAAGAAATTAGCATGAGTTCTCCATAGTTAGGAGACTGGGTGGATGGCTCCTTGACTCATGCCCTGGGAATGAAATTTCTAATTGCTTAACAATAGAGTGAAATAAAGCAAGATGCAGTAGATAGGACTTTAGTGTCAACCCTCCAGAGATGAGTGCTCTGTGTTCAGGCAGAAAGAAGCATGCATACTTGAGCAACTGGTGGGGTAAACTTCTTATTGTTCTCCAATATCATTCTCTCTTTCTTGCACAATGTACGAACTTTCATCTAGAGAAATTGTCATCAAAATAAATAAAGATTACATGTCAAGTCCTGTCTGGGGTTACGTGTCACCATGTATCTAAGTTCTGGCCAATGGAATTGCTGACAGTGGAAGAGTTTTATGGCATCCTTTGGAAATCTTCCTTAAAAGCTGATGCACACAGTTTGACATTCTTCTTCCCTTTCACCATCATGTTGCTAGAATAACTGGAGTTCAATTTTACATCATTAGTGACTCTTTGTTTCTTATGCTACATTGACATAAGAACCAATAATTTAAGTATGCACTTAGTATCCTAAGGACAGAGAAAGCTACAACAGCCCTAACGTGTCATATATTGCACCATGCATTTTTCAATGTCTTCTAATAGCATACTCTACTTCTGTGAAGAATCCACTGAAGAATACTATGGTTGTGATAAGGACATGTCTTAGAAAAAAGTATCATGGTAACAGATGGAATTAAAAATCTTAAGAGAAATCCAGCAATAATACATGCCAATGTCTGAAGAGCAGCTGAAGCAATATACATCACAGAACATGACCCGAAGTACCAGAAATAGCTCCTGCTCTAATGCCTTGATATTACAGGCAATTAAAGGATAAGATGATTTTTAAAAAGTATTGGCAAAGTGAAATTTGTAAGTGACTAACTGTAATTGGGAACTGAAGAACAAATTAAGTTTCTATAATACGTGACCTTTTTAAATTGTTATTTATGTATGTATTTGTGTATTTATTTATTATTCTTTGAGATAGGGTCTCACTCTGTCATCCAGGCTGGACTGCAGTCATGTGATCATGGTTCATTGCAGCCTTGATCTCCTGGGCTCAAGTGATCCTCCCCTCTCGACCTTCAGAGTAGCTGGAAACTCAGGTATTTGCCACCATACCATGCCTGAGTATTTGTATTATTATCATTTGTAGAGCATCTCACCATATTTCTCATACTGGTCTTGAACTCCTACAATAAAGCAATCCTTCTGCCTTGACCTCTCAAAGTACTGGGATTACATGTGTGAGCCACCACACCTGGCCTTATTTTGTTTTCAAATTTAAATATTTGGTTCATGATTTTCATGAGTTTCATTGGTCTAGGAAAAATAAAATTTTATATTTATAGAGTGATCAAATGAAAGCTCTTGTTCCAAGTGAACTCATGGAGATCATAAATGTTAAGTATAACACATGGTCTTGATTGGATTGTGTATCCTTTGGTGAGTTGGCCAGTTGTCCAGGTCACCTGCACTCACAATTCCAGGAAACCAATCCTCAAAAACACTCACAAATCCACAAAAACAGGAACCAATGAAAACTGTTAGTGCCTTAGTTGTTATCTTCTTATATGTAAAAAAAAAAAAAAATGAGGAAAGTGGTGGATTATTTCTGAAATATAATTAATTGTACACTTTAAAAAATCAAAGCATTTTTATTATATTCTACTTCAAATATCCTTTTTTTTTTTTGAGAGGTTATTCTACAAAGACAAATTAAAGCAGTTAAATATTTTTGTTTTTAATTATCTATATTTTTTCACTTTATCAAGTGAGTTTATTTTTCCTAAATAATGATTTAGCTAACATAACTTTATTTATCAATATATTAGTATTATGATCATGTTGAATCTTTTCGTCTTGACTTCTGCCTTTGCCACTAGATTTAATAGCACATTTGGTGTTAAAACACCTTTGTGATTCTATTATCATTATAGTTTTTCCTCTAGATATTTACATTTTGCCAATGAAAAATAGTATTTGTCTTAAATTCTAGAGTAAACTAAGTTAAATTCCACTTCATTTGTTGTTAAAACAGTACATATTTATGTTTGATTTTTAAGGTGGAGCACTACAACTGCCTCCTGAAAATATTTCCTTACAAAGAATGATACCTAAATTCATATGATTACAAACGCAATTATAATCATTAATATTAGCATAATATTGCCCTGGTTGGATAATTTTACTCAACTATCTGCAATTTTGTGTAAGGTATGAGCCTATCTAATAATTACTGCTGCATTCTAGAAGCTTATAATTTCTGTAATCAAATATATTCATAAAAGAAGTAACACAAAGGCCAATATTTCAATTGTAATATGTTTCAGAAATATATGCTTAACAACTACTTTCATCAAGATTACGGATAAAAGAAAAAATATAACACAATCATCAATTAGCTTCAAAAGAAGACTTTACTATATTCATATATTAACATTTGATTTAATTTTTCTTTCATATTTTGCTATATTAACACTAAAGTGTTTTATACATACATATGTATGTGTGTGTGTATATATATACATATATGTTATCAGCAGATAACATATACATATTATCAGCACACGTTAAGTCTTGTGTTCACTTTGTGTTACCAGAAATGTTTAATGTAGCTGGTTTTTTTTAAATATCACTTTGCATCTTAGATATTCCATGCTTGCCTCTATCATAAAGAGATTTGAGGCAATGAAGTGTGCCTTAAACTATATGGTTTTAAAAAGAACTGTAATTGCAGCTGACTAATAGATGATAGAAATAGACATGTACATCTGTGTTCTATAAAAGTCATAACTCTACATATATTTTCAAAACAAAAATGTGTTATACAATGCCTTCTACTGTGAGTTAAAAAGAGACATTTTAAACGCCTTTGAAAAAATGTTTCAAAATGTCATTTTTGGCAAGGGGGAGGGTGACATACATCTGAGGAAAGTGAATGAAAATTATTATGCCCGCATCCCTACCCATTGTGCTG
This sequence comes from Macaca fascicularis, assembly GCF_037993035.2. Classification (NCBI taxonomy): domain Eukaryota; kingdom Metazoa; phylum Chordata; class Mammalia; order Primates; family Cercopithecidae; genus Macaca; species Macaca fascicularis. The sequence goes on along the minus strand of NC_088392.1, from coordinate 14,704,798 downwards.
AAAAATTTTTGATATTTGCCCTGTCATATCCATGGATACTTATTAAATGTCTAGAATTCTGACTGCATTCTTCATTGTATGATTTAGAACCAACTACCTGATTCAGAGTGCAAAATCCATGAAATAATTTCCACAATGATTATGACAAATTTAAACTCCAGCAGGAAAGCTTAAAACAATTTTTGATTGTACACGTTGTTAGATAAATAACATTGTCAGTATAAAGATCCCAGAAACAGGATTGATTTCTTTGTTTATACCAACAACATTTCCTGAACATTTGATTAGGTCTCAAAGGAAATAAAAGACATATAGTTTAAGTCACATAAATTAGTGGACACACCAGACAATAAACAAATAGATTCCTACTGCCTTCTCGCTAGCAGTAGGAGGCATAATGGTCACGAATTTGGGACTCTATGTGTATTTCTTGGCCTTGTCAATAATGAGTTTCTTCTTATATTTTTGTGAGATAAATTTTAACACACATTATTGAGGCAGGAGAATAAGGTCTGGAGGGAGGGAACTTAACGTCGATTTGAGTTGACTTCCTAGAGCTGAATCAAAAGGAAAATCCCTTCTCTCCACACTCCCTTTTCACTGTGTTGCCGATGAAAAATGGCAAATGCCTCTAGTTGGTCCCCTTTTGCAACCAATGGACTGGTTGGTTTCCTCTAACAACCAATCAGACTGGTTGGTTTCCTCTAACAACCAATCAGACTGGTTGTAGGCCAGGTCTTCATGTGTAACTTTGTAGCTTTGCTTCAGTCTCTGACTGGTTGCCTCCCTCAACCAATCAGACTGGTAGTGAAGTTGGGGAACACTCCTTCATTTACATAGGGTGTAGCCAAGTAACCAATGGGAAACCTCTAGAGGGTATTTAAACACAAGAAAATTCTGTAACCAGTGTTCTTGATCTGCTTGCTCGAACCTGGTCCCACTCTGTAGAGTGTACTTGCGTTTCAATAAATGCATGCTTTTGTCGCTTCATTCTTTTACTGCTGTGTTTGTGAGTTTTGTCCAATTCTTTGTTCAAAATGACAAGAACCTGGACAACTCATAGTCAAGACCCTCCACTGGTAACATCATGACAGTAAAGATGATTCTCAGGATAGTGAAAATCCTCTAAAAAGGTTTAAAACACGTAGTAGAATGGGTTTTCAGGAAGCAGTCTCTAATACGAGTTGGACAGGCAATATGTGTTTAGAGAACCCTTGGTATTCCTACCATAGGAAGAGGAGGAAGCAGGAGAGGAAGAGTGAGACGCAGATCTGGGGTCCCAGCCCAATTACAGACTCCATGGAACCCTCCACAGGGTGCTGTGTAGCTAAAATGGCTCTGCAGAGTTGTCCAGAGTTGGGTCAAGAGTATCAAGTCTTAAGTTTCCTCCTACCCTCCATTCATATAAGTTGGTCCCAGGATGTACGTTGCCTAGATAAGGTGTATGAACCTGGGTGAAGTAGAGTTTTGCCAGAGACAAGTGTGGATGAAACTGAGTGCTGAGGGCTGCCTGAGTAGTTGGGGCCCAAATTTCACCAAACGTGAACCTGGGGGTATATCTCAGCATTGTCATAGGCCATAATTAGTAACAGGGTTCTTTGAGGATTGAATACCCATAGAATGTGGGCTCGGTAAGGATTTAATACCCGTAGAGAAATACCTAAGATTCACCAATTTCCCCTTTCTTTTTATATGTTGTAAGGTCACAATGTCATTCAGCATTATCAGAGTGATTCCTTCAGGGGTTTCTCCTTGAATTATAAGTGCAGGTAGCTCAGCTGACTCATCCTATGATCTACAATCTGATCAAGATCACTCTTATAGATATTTTGTAATATTATCAACCATGGTTACTGTGTTCTATGCTGTCCCCAAGATACTGAAAGGAGTACAAATGAAGTTGAGTTTTTTAGATCAGACATAATCTAGGAAAATTTTAGTTAAGCCACACTCTTTTATCATCAGAAAAAGTTAGAGAAGGTGTGTAGTTTTCTGCTGTGAAAGTATATATGAAGTATACTGTTTAATGTTCAAACATATAAATTGTTCAAATATAATGTTCAAGGAATAAATATGTTACTTATACGTAGATAAAAATAAATAAATAAATACATGGTTCTGTGATTCATCTTTTCATTAAGAACTTTCTGGTTCAAATTCCAAATCATCTATTGCTGCTAGATGACTTGGAATTTGCTATTTGCTACTCACCAAATAACCAAATTATTCATTTTTAATGACTTTAATAACAACATGACCCTTTATTAAGTAATTTTAACAGTTGGATGACTGTATATATTAATAAAAGTACATTGATATGTGTTCTAGACATTTTTAAATATCTCTATTGGAATTTTTACATATGGATTAAACAGAGCTTGAAGGTATTGGCAATAAATTACCTAACAGAAAACTAGTTCTGATAATTGGTCCTCTTGTTACACTAATCCTAGGAGCAATATTTTATATGCCTAGGATTCTTGTAGTTTGCCGTTAGTAAACTTACCACTTAATAACAATTTTCTGATTTGAGAGTCTTGGCAAGATGTTTGGATATCTGTTTATGAAAAATTAAACATTTTTGACAAGTTAGAATAGTGTTCTATCATTATTTTTAGCAATGACAAACAATTTACTTTTTCCTAATTTTTAAAAACTCTTTTTTGTCATTTGTATATCTTATTATTATATATTTTCAGAAATCGTGCTTGTTTGTACTCTCCACAGACTTGTTCTGTATGAAATGTTTCTCTCTGGATTCATTATACACATAATTAATTGACTTCACCTTCCCCAACTAACAACTCTAACTCAATATAATTCACTTTTGTGGGTCATCCTCATTTGACCACCACAATGATGCCTAAGATTTTTTAAATCATCTTTTGCATAGATATCAAGTGAGGGCAGCTTAGTTTTCAAAATTCACGGCAGCTGCTTGCTTCAAAGTGCTGTGCAATCTAAGAGAAAGATAAAAATAAAACATACTAGCTCTATTCTTCTAAATGGGAATAATTTGCATACTTTAAGAAGATCCTATGGATCACAATAGATTTTTCATACTTTAAGTTTTAAAAATATTCTTGTTATATCTTCGAACTTTTAAAAGTTCTTTCCAATAACTGCTTTCTTAATTTTTTTTCTAAGAACTTCTGTAGCTTCATTTATAATCCCTTTTTTGAAATTATTATATTTTACAGACACTAAACTTTGTTTTATTAACATAAAATTAATATATGAATCATTTATGGCAAAGAGGGAAACTATACAAATTTTTTAAAAGTAAAACTTTTTGTATTTCTCTTAGACAATGGGTAGCAAGTTTTTTAAAAAAATTCTTACATATTTCATTTTTAAGTGTTTAGTTTTTTTCTCACATATTTATGCATATCTGTCTATCTAGTTTATTTTCACTTACACAAATGGGATCATACTATACATGTTGTCTGTAATGCACTTGTTCCAATTAATAGTATTTATTTGTTTTCTCTATCATAACACAAAAACATAGTGTATTCTTGTTACATAGTATTTTCCAGTTTGGAAATAGCAAAAAAAAAAAAAAAAAAAAAAAAAATCTACTCATCTGTTGATAAACATCGAGCCTATTTCCTAGTTTCTGCTGTTATAATAATGCTTTTGTTTATACTTGTACAAAATCTTTGTTTTCAGACACTGGCATTCCTGTAGAATATATTAATAAAACTGAAATTGCTATATCAAATGGTATATTACTTTCTCAAAAGCATCAAACATGGCTAAAGGAATTTCTAGACAAGTAAGAGTATGAATGCACCTTCTTTCCCAAACTTACGGCATTGATTTTTTTGGTCCCAGTTTATATTTTGAAAATATGATTGTATTTTTTAAATTTTATTCACACATATTTTAGTGTATTTTGGCATTTTCTATATTTTTATTGATTATTTGTATTTCTTGCATTAATTCCCTGTTTACATAATTTGCCATTTAAAAACTGGATTGTTTGTATCCTTCTTATTAATTTGCATAAAGTCTTCATATATCCTGTAAATTAATTTTATGTTACACATATGACGAAAATGTGCAACAGCCTTAGTGCATTTCTTTATTTAATGTATGTTGTCTTTTTCATATTAAAAAAATTATTTCGATATTTGAATCTGTCAGTTTTGTGCTTTGTGGTTTCCACTTTAGATGGTGTCTAAAAAACTCTCCCTAAAACAAACTTTCACAATGACTTAAAATGTCCCTTTCCTATATGCTACATTTCTAACGTAAGATGTGTTCCTCTTTTTCTTGCCTTTCTGTTCTTTAATAGTTTATTTGCTGATTCTTTTCCCAATATAATGTCATATAAATAATATTTGCTTATAATCTTTTGTTAAAGGCAAAAATATAAACTTATAAGTAGATGAATGATTAAGAAACTAAAAAGGTGCTCTATTTACATAAATCAAAAGATGCAAAATAAAATGAGTAATATTGATCCACAGATATATTTACACTAGACCCCTAACTTGCCAACATTAAGCTTTGAGGGAATGTAGATAAAACTTTTGTTTTCTGTTCTCTAAATTCTACCTTAATGGATATAAAAATATTATAGAATAAAATAAGTACTATTAGAAAGAGGGTATACATTTTAGATCTATGTTTATAAATAGGTGATTTTTTTTTTTTTTTTAGCAAGTCATTTTTTTTTTTTCCAATACTCTACTGCCTGGGAAATATTTGACTGTAAGTGAAATAGTGGAATACCCCAATGGCTGTCTGAAGTGCACTTTTTGCATATTTTATTAATCAATAATTTCCAAAAAAATTTTTTTTACTATTTATGTTCGCTTGACAGTGAGTTTCACTATTATTTGATTAATTTTATTGTTAGTTTTTTTTTAAAGTAACTATTTGGTTTTACAGTAAGAAAAACAAATAGAAGATACACTGAAATTCAAAACTGAAAACTATTAACAGAACAACTCCTAAAATTCTTCCCATATACAATTTTAAACTTCTTATCAAATATGTGAAGAAAAGAGAAATACACAGTGAACCACATGGGTCAAAATAATGCAGAAATTTTAATTAAAGTGTGGACTTTTGCATTTTCTGTTTGGTGTATTTAGTGCGGGAATGAGATTTAATGCTATCCACAGAAAACAATTAAATAAAATTCAATTATATTGTGTTCATGGTGCAAAAATGGATATAGAGATGAACTTTTTGTGTAAAATTGATGGGTAAAGTCGACATGTATGCCATTAACAGTAAAAATGAAATCTCACCAGGAAGTAGGTATTAAAATAATATGCTACATGGAAAGGCTGGGAGATATGTTAAGGCTGATCAAAATTGATTATGAATAATGTGACTTTTCAATGGAACTTCATAAATATTGATTTCTTCTAGGCAAAAGGTAATTCAGACAGTTAAAACAAGCCAAATCTATATTCTAATGAATCTTTGAACTTGAAAGCTTGTGGTGTGGTGAATAAAAATTAGCAGTTGGATGTGAACTTGCGCAATGGGCTTAAAAATGGTTGACCTTGGCTGGGCGCAGTGGCTCATGCCTGTAATCCCAGCACTTTGGGAAGCCGAGGCAGGTAGATCACCTGAGGTCAGGAGTTTGAGACCAGCCTGGCCAACAATGTGAAACCCTGTCTCTACCAAAAATACAAAAATTAGCTGGGCATGGTGGCAGTCACCTGTAATCCCAGCTACTGGGGAGGCTAAGGCAGGAGAACAGGAGAATCGCTTTAACCCGAGAGTCTCTGAGGCTGCAGTGAGGTGAGATTGTGCCACTGCACTCTAGCATGGGTGACAGAGTGAAACTCAGTCTCAAAAAAAAAAGCAGAAGTTTTTTTTTCATCTTTAAAAATTATCTTTGAGGGTGATTTTGAAAATGAAAGAAAATATACATATCTTGGACAGGCTTTCCACACTAAACACTGCTCACTCTTGGGGTTCCTGGCATTTTTCTTCTCTCTTCTCTCCCCCATTGAGTCTTCAATTCCTTTGTGAGATTCCAGACGTAGGAATTAAAGACCTCCTTTGGCTGTGTGACTGCATTTTTTTATTGGTTGCTTTCCTTACTTTAATTATTTCTGTGGCTTTCTCATGATTCAGCCCATTTAAATTTTCCCAAGTTTCTCTGACAGATAGTTAATATTGCTCTCCAACAACCAAGTGGCAACGTCCTGAAGAAAATGCTCTTCCCAAGTTTTCATTGTTCACAGGTTGACTGGACATGTATGTGAGGGAATCACAGTCCCCTTCCTATATGTAGCCTTCCTACCTCCTTTTCCAGAAGGCCTCTGGAAGAGGGGAGTTGGTCACTGGAGAACAGAGGAATTACTGTGGATACTGTACTCATTGTAGAGAAACAACAGAGCAACTAGTTGAGGAATGTTCATGTAAATTTAGCTAAGGCATGACCCTACAGAGTAATAAAGGATTCATGTTAAAATGGTGCCACACCTTGATTGACCAAAAGACAATAAATATTTTAAAGCTGATATCTATGTAGATATATACACATCAAGAATTAGACAACAATTGCTGTCTGCATAGAATACATTGTGGAATGTGTCATTTTATATGTTCCAAATGAGAATTAGGCAAAAATATATACAGTAAGATAGCCAATTTGTCATTTAGTTTTCTCAGTATCTTGAAAAGCAAAATCCTATGGCTTTGGTTTCTGTCTCTTTAGTCTACCACCTCATGACTATTTCACAGCAAATATTTCTAAATCTTATATGTGAAAATGTATATTCTGATGTGTTCCTGGAGATTAAAAACTTCAGAAGAATTCAAACCTATAGAAATTAATGTTTACTATTCAAAACTATAAAGTTCCTTATAAGATGTATGTGCAATATTAAAATGAGTTAACTAGTGTTTTAGATTTATTATATTTTTCTTTGTAATGTAAGGTAGCATTTACAAAGTTTCAGGTAGATTAATGTTTTAAAAAATGAAACCCCATGAAAGTATTAAAATGATACATAGATTAATGTTTTCATATATCTCTAATTATTTCTTTTTCCTGCTTATAACCTCATAATTGCACATTCGGGTAGTGTAATAATAGGTTCAGTCTCCAAGTGTGGCATAAAAGTCTCTGCTTTTTCCAGTCACCCTCTTTCTTTCCTCTTGTATTGATCTTTAAGATCTGTTCACCTGCATGCACTACTCAATTAAACTCTGCTTCATATCTCTTTTGTAGAATTAATAGCACAGTATTGCAGTGATATTTATTCTTTATTGTCAAAAGACATGCTTTTAATTTTCCTCCCAGAAATGCCTAGTAAATACTACGTATTTAATAAATATTTGAAAATAAATTCTCAAAAAATCTTGGACAGTATAGGTTTTCAACCAAACTCCAACTTTGCTATTATGCTGGTACAGACAAAATATATTTTGGACAATCAGTGGGAAAATATTGAATACGATATTGTCTGCAGAGTTGCAGAATAGAACTCAAGATGAAGAAAAAAAAGTTTCCTGCATGCTAAAGTAAACATAAGTACATACAAGGGTCAAAAATGATAATAAAAGTGATTATTTAAAGATTCCTTGTGTTATTCAGTCATTGGTTTATTGGAGAGTAAGAAATGTTGTGGCCTTTCTTCCCCCAACATGGATTTAATGGGGAGAGAATGCTCTTTGCATCCACACTGCCTCCTGGGACCTTGAAGGACATAGATAAAAGTCTTGTCTTCATGCCCCTCATTGAATAAGGAAATTTGAAGAGGAAGCAGAATTACACAGTGGCATTACACAGACAATTGCATGCCAGGCTAGGTCATTTCTTTTTTGAAAAGAAAATTAAGCACTAGAAAGGGTTTAGGGGATAAAACATGCTACAAAAGTGGCCCTCTATGAAGAAGTCATCACTGAAAGCCTGCACCAGGCAATCACGGACAGGGCATACTGTGGGTCACCACATCAATACGGCACAGTAGCAGGAGGAACCCCTGTTAGCCAGAGATGGACATGAGGCATCTCCACAATACGGACTAGAGATTTGTTATGCAAGATAACTGTAGCCTTCTCCTTTTCCCAACACCTTAGGGGAGTAAGAGCCTGTAGTCGTCCTTCCACTCAAAGATACGGGAGTTGAAAGGGGATTTAAGAAGCACGTTACACTCACCTCTTCTTTCAATCATCAACACAACCCCTGGACACTGATGTTGAGGACTTTCGGAGTATAGAAAGGGATTTGGAATTGTATACAAAATCGACTGGAAGGGGCCACATTTCTTATAACTTTTGGTTAAAAGTGATTAGAGATTTGTGGACTCAACTTGAGAAATCATTAAAAGATAGAAAAGAAACATTCAACAAAACATGGGTGAACTAGTGAATGGAGAAAAAAATGGAGCTCATTTGTGGCATTACTGATTTCAGGATATTTGATAAACTAGTTAAATTTATGCAATAATATCATCAATCTCTATATATGAGTTTTAGTTTCTATTGAACTCGAGTTTTTGATTTTTAAGCTTTATTGGCTGTTAGTTTGAGTGTGAAAAAAATAAAGCTGCAAATTAACATGATTATGTGATCAAATGATAGACTAAAAAGTGTTTCATTTAATCAAACTGTTATGCTCCGTGGGTTTCAACATGCTATACTCTCATTTACATGCATCTCTTATTAACAATTTAAGCTTCATTTATCATTTTTCTAGTCAGGCTGGAGACATCGATGATATATGATTAATTAATGTCCAATCAACAAGTATCTACTTTGTTCCTATTACACGTTATAATAAGGATAATTACATAGTAAGCCTTTTTTTTTTTTTTTTTTTTTGGGTAGACACTTCTAAAAACCCAACTTACAAATCAGATAAAAGTAGATTAATGTGCTTTCATGGGAGAGAGGAGAGTGAGCCAAAAAGTCCAAATACTCAGCCCCTTTCAATCCCTGCAGGCACTTCCACTGTAGGGAAATATAGGGTATTGAACGTGTGTCTCCCTGTAGGTTGTCCTGAAACTCCCCAAAAATGATGCATAAGGGGAGATTGAAATAACAAAAAAGAAAATAGTAAAAACTTTTTGGACACCCAAAAGCAGGTGGATAACTGATTAGATACCATGGCAATTAAATGGATTTGGAGGAATACTCTCAGATAGAGGAAGAAGCAAGGGTGGGTTTGCAAAGAAGAACATTTATAACCTCGTGAAAATTTGGAAATTCCTCAGCTCAATACTTTTTGGGATAATAATGAATCTATTTCCTACACATCAAACACAATATGCCCTTCTCATTTTTAAAAGTAAGAATTATACTTGATTAACCATCTGCCTTATTATAACATGACCTTGAATTTTATGTGATTGAAATTTTTGGACTCTGCTCCTTGCTCTATGGTAAAGCATTTTCTATATTTCTGTCTCTTCTTCAATTTCTTCTTTCACCTGCTTTGGAGTCTACATTCTGTAAGAATGTTGTAGAGAAACTGAAACATTTTCACATGGCTTCACTTCTCCTGAGACCCATTCAGAGGACTGAGGATCAAATTCATGTTTGGTGCCCTGCTTGGTATATCTTTGGGAGAAAAAGATTAATTTTTAGACCTTTAAGTGATTTATGACTATATTTGTTTGGCAAATATGAAGTTATTTATAATTAACTATTGAAAACCGAGACATATTAATTTTATATATCAAAACAATATAACTTTACATCCTTGTTCAAAACAAAGTAATTTTCTGGTTTTGGTAACTTTTTCTCTGATATGTAAGACATGTCATTGTCCACAAACAACCTCTTTGGGGTGACCAGAAAAATAAAAGTGATGATCATACAAATTTTGTATCTATCAACATAACATGTTAACTATAAAAAGCTAAATTCTGTGATATCAAAAGTTAGAGAGTAGAAAAGTGAATAATCATTTGATAGCTGTATAGTACAAAGCATGTAAACTAAATACAATTAAGAAGGGAAAGTTGGGAGTTGGAAATCACTGAGGGTGATATTTTCAAAAACGTATAGTCTGAGTTGTTCTTAGAGAAAGAACATTTTAGTTCAGAATTTAGCAAAAATGAAAGAGACAAACAGGGATATGATATTAGAAACAGTTTTATGGTACTATAAACATGTAAGAATGCATATAGTTTAACTTGTATATTTTGTCAGTTTACAAACTGGAAATCTTTATAACAATCACTTTGAAAAGTTATCACTTCATTTATTTATTTTTTGTCCTTTAAAAATGGGAAGAAATTTGACCCATCATGACAAAGCATGCATGCTTATTTTTTGAAGGAAATATGAGCTAGTGCATGTGATGTCTTAAGTCAGACCTATCAGAATTTAAGTAGTTGCCTCATACTCTGCTAGTTGCTTCTTTAGGGTAGGATCTTTTCTTTTAGCTCTTCTTAGCCTCAGTTCCTTTTCTTAAAAAGTAGTTGCTAATACACCATATAATTATTATAATGATGAAATGAAATCGTATTTTCAAAGTGCATGGTATATTACAGATGGACAATAAATATAATGTATTTATTCTTTGTAATTATATATAACTAATTTTTTAAAATTAATAATTGTATTTTAACACAGAATGAAAAGAAGCTTATAAAAGTATAAGTTACTGTGTCTTATAAGATATTTTTTAAAGTAACTAAAAAAATCAGAAGGATGACTTCTCAAATCTGATTCAGAAATATGACATTAAAAATCTTGAAGGTGTGTGTTAAAATTAGCCAAGATAAAATTATGATCTTGATCAAGTTGACGCTATGACCTCAGCATTTCCTTATGTTAGAAAACACTCAAGCAAACTCTTTAAAAGTTGAATTATTTCGTCTAAGATAGGATGACTATACTGAACAGACTGCCAAAGTACAACCATGAAACAAATAGAGTGACACAGTTTCTGAGACAGAAACAATATTAAAGAATAACAAAAAGAATTAAAAGATGTAGAGATAAAGCAAGAAGACTTGGAGCTGTTTTAACTTAATTTTCTGGCTTTGGTCACTTTTCCTTAAAGCACACTTTAACAAATCACATAAATTCTCAGCTACCATGAGTGAGCAAGCTATTTCCCAATGTGTGTTTGTGTATCACTGGGGAAATATATAAATTGTTTTAGACCACTTTGGCACCAAAGAAGACAGGCCTATCCCAGACCAATACACTATTTCAAGACACAGTACTCTTCTGTGGTATGTTTCAGCAAGTCAGTGTATTTCATCTATAATGGTCAGGCATTAAACACATGACAGTTAAGATCTATTGCCAAGAAGTCTGTGATATGCCATTCTAAGTGAGCTTGCTGTTTACGTTCAGATTATTCAACTGTGAACAGACCTTATATACAGAGTCTTAATGTAATAAAGTAATAATGTATATATGACATGACAAAATTTATACAGCATCACAGTTCTTGCTGTAGAAAATATTTTTTTTTTTCTGTGAAACAAATGCACTGGATGTATAAGTAAAGTTACTGTACTGAATAATTTTTCACTTCTTTGCTATGCTGGATTTAATATATAATTACATAAATTCTAATCATTAGAAATGCAATCCAACACCTGGAATTTTTGCCATGGTAGAACCAATGAATATAAACTAAGCAGGGCAATATAAAATGCTTTTACCGTTATGAATATAATTCCCATGTTTGCATAATAAGGTTGAAATCAATAAATAATACAGGAAAGTGAAAACATGATGCAATCATTGGCCACAGATGGAGAGTTAGGCTGCTTGGTTGTGCTTAACTGGAAGGCTGGGCTCCCAAAATCTCTTACAATCCCTTTAGTCCTGCATTCATTTTCTCCTTTTGTTCTCAGGCACTCACTAAAAATTCCTAGAGCGATTTCTGACTTCTTTAAAATGAAAGGGAAAGACACTGGCTGAGAACATTGTAGTTACCCTTTGATAGAGTTACCAAAGTTGCCAATCCTCACAGCTTAAAATTCAAACCCTAAGAAATTCCAATATCACTGGTGTCAGATGCCAGAGTAAAGGCAGTTTTATTTCACCAGCTTCAGTGAACAAAACTGGAGGAACAAATGGGATAAAAGCAAAATGGATAAATAAACTTTAATTAAAAATAATAATATTGGCCAGGCATGGTCCCAGCACTTTGGGAGGCCGAGGCAGGCAGATCACCTGAGGTCAGAAGTTCGAGACCAGTCTGACCAACATGGAAAAACCCCGTCTCTACTAAAAATACAAAATTAGCTGGGCATGGTGGTGCGTGCCTGTAAACCCAGCTACTTGGGAGGCTGAGGCAGGAGAATCGCTTGAACTCTGGAGGCAGAGGTTGCAGTGAGTCGAGACTGTTCCATTGCAGTCTGGTCTGGGCAGCAAGAGCAAAACTCTGTCTCAAAAAATAAAATAAAATAAATAAATAATAATATTAACATTCAAAGCATCAAATCATAAGTGGAAGAATATTGGGAATACTGGACCAAAATGTAGTGGTAATGTGAGAACTCACTCAAACCTCTTTACATGTCTGATGATAATTATTCCTGAAAGTGGGCATCACAGTTTGAAAAGCAGCACCAAATGAAGCTTGGGTTACAGCGATTCGATGGAGTGCTCTATGTTGGCGGACAAAGAAGAAGGAATACCAACCACAGAACACAAAGCAGTGAAGCTAAAGGAAGGGGTGTGGTCACAGGTTTTTAGGCTATACAACTTGGCACTCAACTTCAGAGAGGTTTCTATAAATGACTTTTGTCACAGAAGAAAGTGGAAGTTGCCATTACCAGATCACAATGCTGGGAGATTGTTATTTAAGACACTTGGAACCACAAAGACCTCCTAAGGGCCAGACACAAAGGAGATGAACTCCTGGAGCAGATATATTTGCATTTAAGATTTTAAGTCAAGAAATCTGACCTAAGTTTATGGAGACCAGGCTGCAAATAAGTTGTTATTGTTCAGACAATAGCAGGCCAATTGAAAGATGAAAGTAATTCCCCAAACTGTGGAAAGAAATGAAAGATAAAAAAATGAAAATATCATAAATGCAATAGCTCTATTATAGCAGCCCCAAAATAAATAAAATCACCAATGGAAACATAGTAAACAGGCTGGAGGATAATTAATTAATTAATTATTAAATAAAAATCTGTGGAAATAATGAGAAATGGTAGATATGAAAGATGAATGAAAAAACTAATACATATATTTTATATAAAGGGATAGAAAGAGAATAAGAATAACAGACAAACTAATCTAAATTTGCATGATATAAAGAAGGCTTGGACTCTATTGATCAAAAAAGGTAATGTCCAAGGAAAATTGATACAGACTAAGCAATAAGACATGACTGGTAATAACTGTACTCTGTAGATAATAAAAAAGATCTCATGAATATTCAGTCAGAAAAATGAAATTACCTAAAATGTATGCAAAGTTTTATTAAAAGCAAAATGGACACAATAAGGTAAGCATCAGTATGATCTGGATAAATCCTCTTGATAAAATAATCCTGTAACAATCTCTATACAAGTCAAAGAAAGTGTGAGCCACTTATACACAATCGAGATTTAATTCAGACACCACAGACCATCAAGACTTTTTTACTATTTTACTATTTTACTCAAATACACAAAACTTAGAGTATAGAACCTCTGTCTCATTTTTGAAAAAAAAAAATCTTGAGAAAAATAGTCCCATCAAACATGAGCTAAAGTTTTGTAATCAATAGTAAACAGGACAATTGTTTTTTAAATTCGTTTAATATAGTTAGAGAAGACAACAATAATCAAAAACAAAAACAAGAATGTGTGGAGAATACATATAAATCAGTAATGAATAACACAACCATCTCAGTGTCAGACACATTATAGAAACTCAATATATATTTGTTAGATGAAGGGAAAACAATACGTAACAAAACTGTGAAAGCATCAAGGCAGTTACATTGAAAAACAAAACCTAAGCATTCTCATTTTTATATTTTTTAAAGCAAAAAGTAAATAATATGGAAATACGAATGTAAAAGAATTTCTGATTTAGCCATTCCACAGTCCATATATATGTTAACATGACATGTTAAATATGAAAAATATACAATTTTTATTTGTCAATTAAAATCTATAAAATAAATAAAAGAAATACCTAATAAAATTTATTTCACACAACTTATAAAAATTCACAGAGAACACTTTTTTCAAATTAAAAAGAATACTCAGTGAATTCAACCTTTTAGTTTTTCATAATTTTATTATTATTTTATTAATTATTGCTTTTTGTAAATAATACTTATTGTAAATGAACACTTCAGAGTGTCAAAATGTTTTAATTTTTGTGTTTCCGTTTCTTCTCTTAAAGGAATTAAAATTAGAAACAATATATTTAGTAAGTAGTATGTGTAGTGTGATCTCAGTTTTTGGTAAAATTATTTCTCTTCATTTTTTTATCTGCTTATATTTGTATCAAAACATGGAATGATATTTTCAAATATTGGCTGTCGTTATCTCTGGGCAAGTGAGGGTAGAATGTTGGGTGTTTTCACTCTTTTCCTTCTGCTTCTCTGCATGGCTTTTCTCATTTAAAAAAACTTTTTAAAAAAATTTGTTGTGTTTTATGACAGAAATTGTTGTTGTTCTACATAATTTTACAAATGTGCATTCCTTGATATATTTTATCAGAAAGAAATATAATATTAAAACCTTAGCTAGATAACAGTAAATCAATAAATTCTTAACATGATTATCTTATGTCAGTTGGAAAATTAAAAATATAATCTGAATATTAACAAAAGGTTCTTTAATTATATATGATTATATATATTTAATTATATATAATTATATCTATTTAATTTTACATATTATATATATCACTATATATATAATTAAATATATATATATATATCACCCAATTTCCCACTTTGTTTGACATCAAGCAGGGAGATGAGCAAAAATATAAACAATTAAAATGCCTCCAATAAAATGCTCTAAACAGTTTGGATGCTTGACATTTTTCATCTTTTATCTGTATATTAATTAAAGTAATCTGATGCTCTAACATAGAAATGTGTCTTTTTTTTTTTAAATGTTCATAGTACCAAGTATCTACCTTTACTATGTATTGTACTTTTTAACTAACTTTTTTAATATCATTGGAACAATAGCTGATGTGTAGCTAAACATATGGTGGGTGCTTATAAAGATACACCACTCATGTTGGGATTTGGGCATAAACATACAACATTTAATAATATATTCCCATATTTTGTACTTTAACATAACCATGACATCAGCAAACTTATTTTGTGAAGTGCAGTGGATTAGATAGTGTCCTCCCCAAATTTATATCCTTCCTAGAACATCAGAAGGTGACATTATTTGGAAATAGGTTTGTTGCAGATGGTCTTAGTTAAGACAAAGTAATACTAGAGTTAGCTGGGTCCTTAATGCAATGTAACTGGTGTCCTTTTACAGAGAAGAAAAGGTGCACAGGCAGGCATGCAGGAGAATGCTGTGTCATGCCATGTTTGAGGTTATATGCCTCTAAGCCAAAATACCAAGCATTGCTAGCAAACAGCAGGAGCTTACAAAAAGTCATGAAACACACTATTCCTCAGAGCCTTCCAGAAGGAATTAACCTACAAACACCTTGGTTTCAGACTTCCAGCCTCCAGAATAGTGAGATAAAAAATCTTCATTGTTTTAAGCTAACTACATTGTGGTACTTTGTTATGGCGGCCATAGGTCTCAGTCATAACTACTCAATGCTAACTGTGTGGCTATAAGGCAATTAGACAGTGTGAAAAAAAACAGCTCTATTCCAATAAAACTTTATTTACAGAAACAATCAGACCAACTTTGGCTCCATGGCTGTAGGTACACCATGAGCCATTCCTCTTCCTCCCTTTTCTTCCATGTCACCCTCCTCCTTTTTCATCTCCTCCTCAGATGTCTCCTCGTTCCTCTTTCCGTTCTCATTCCCCACCTTCCTGTTCTTGTTATTCTTATTAGTATCATGGTCAGAATAACTATTCTGGCTCTGCACCTCCCCTAATAGGATTTTGGTATCTGATAGAATGAGTATAAAATTAAACTTGATTATCCTAGAGAACAATATACTTAAAAATTTTACTTCATTTTAAAGATTAAACTTTAGTTCCTCTTTTCTTTATTTCTGGAGTTTCAAATTATTCAGCAGATGAATCTGATATATTTTCACAACCTAATCATGTTAGCTTCTTCTCAGGCCCCATTCTGAACAAATAACTGTTAATTTTTAGGACTTCTTAATGAAAAATCTACATTTATTAACTCATTTAATCTGTAGACCACCACAATCAGGGAATTAGTATTATTATCTCCATTTTGCCAAGAGTGAAACTGAGACCAAATAAGATTGATGTAACGTACTTAGTCAATGGTCATTTGTGTTTGGCAGAGCTAGGATTTAAATGACACTAGAATCCTTACTTTTACATTTTACCAATGACATCCTACTCCACAATGATTAAAATAAATTTTAAATATTGAAATACTGAATATTAAATTTTAGTAAAAATTATTTTTGTGAGACATAAAGCTAATATGTCAGTAATTTTATTTAATATCCTGAACACAAACTATAAATATTCTGAACTGATATTTCTTTGTAAATACTCACTGGTGCTAGTTTAAACATTGTAACACTCTCTAATATGTATGTTCTGATTTTGTAGTAGGAAAATCCATATGTCACCCTCCATCATTTGTTCACATCATATTCTTCTAACTGAGATTTTAAAAGGAACTAATGTAATTAACCATTGGGTATTTATTTTCAACCATGCCATTTTAGATTTAAGTATCAACTACAAATATTCAAATAGTAGATATCATTTATCTTAATGTAAATATGTTATGTAAAATATATTTTGTGAATCATTTATAATGTAAAAATAGACTATGTTTGCAAAATATACTTAACAGAAAAAAACTCTTCAAAAATAAACAAAATAAACAATTTGTAATATTTTGACAAGTTTGAAACCCACTTGGGAAAACTTAATACTCTAAAAATTGTTAAACTACCAACTCTGTTTTTGAGTTGCAATTTTTTTGTGGGGGAGGGGGTGCAGTAAATAGATTGAAAGACATGAACTACTACCGATAAACTATACCCAAAAATTGGTTTTCTCACAAATTTGCTAGGATCAAACTGCACCTGTTGATAGGACATATATTTTCTAATTTGCATGGAGTAAATTACATAAATAATTACTAATCTAAATTTATATAATCATTAATTTAAAAGACTCAGCTTTCAACAAAGAGCATATATCACACTTCAAACATATATGACAAACTTTTTTTGTAGAGACATTTTTAAAAATAATTTTATTTGCAATTCTTTGCAAATTGTTTCCATGGACATTTTTGCTGAAGTTGTCAAATCTTTGTTTTATGATGAAACTGTTATCTTTTTGTTGTAGTGCACAAAGGAATTTCAAATGCAATGTTTTATTCACTTTTCAAAGTCCAAAGCTCCTGAGAATCTCTACAGTTTTTAGTTTTTTTCTTCTTCTAGAATTTAGTAACAGTGGCATGTTGGGAATGAGACCCTTCCTCCTCCCTCAATCTCTTCATTCCCTACTTCACTCACTGGCCTGCCCTAACCCTCTCCCTCTAACTCCTTGCCTTTTAGAAAATCCAGCTTCCAAATGGGACTTCACACTGACAGGGAGAAAAAGAAAAATTTATTGCTTGAAGTTGTTTTTCACTTTAAAGGCTTTTTTAGTGACAACCTTTCTTCTCTTAGAAAGGAGAAAATGGCAAAGGTGAAAGGTTGTTACTATACATTTGAAAGCATCAATTTCTGTCAAGAATAAATTTTTACTTTAGATCTAGATAATACCGGCTAGGGCTTGGCCCTTGTGCACACTTATTCAGTACTATTTTAACATGAATTTATTTTAGTTAGAAAAATAAATCCTATGTAAATAATTCTGTATAAAGATGTAACTTGGAATTTAGATTTAAGTTAACCTAAATAGCATGTTCTCAGAATCAGTAATATTTGCTAGGGGAGCTGTATTCTTTAAACATAGAATAATACTAATGTTTTCAATCATTTAATTATGTGAACTTGGGAAATCCCAAGTGGAGAACATTTTGCATTTCCATTCTTTTTGTATAGAAAAGATACGAGGATCTGAGATTCTGTCTCATGCTTCTTTGTTTCTTGTATGTTGGTGAACTGTAATGAAAATAAAATTTAGCATTTAAGGAAAGCATAGATAAAATTTTATTTATAAGGATACAATACCCAAATTAAAAATACATATCTTTGTGTGAAATCCTGCCTTGCCTTGATAGTTTTATTTTTATCTTCATCCTTCTTTCCCTCCCTTCTTCCCCCATTCCCTCCCTCCCTCCATCCTTCTCAAGTCCTTGAAGTGGTCTATTTGCCCGGAAACTGTCTCTAATTCAGTCTCTAGATCGGGGGCCATAAGGAACTTTAAGGTTTATTACACACAGTACTCTATGAAAAGGATTGTCAACACCGTGGAAGAAAATCCTGATAGAATCGTGACATTCTGGAAGGATTACACCACTGAAGCTGGCAACATGGCTCTAGGAAAAGCTGTGAAAGCCGCCAAGCCTGAAACACTGCATTCCTGCTGTAGGAAGCTGTGGCCAGATGTTGTGCAGGATTTCACAGAATGTACAACAGAGCTTGTCAAGAAAATCATAGGCCGGGCGTGGCGGCTCAAGCCTGTAATCTCAGCACTTTGAGAGGCCGACGTGGGCGGATCATTTGAGGTCAGGAGTTTGACCAAAGTGGTGAAAACCCATCTCTACTAAAAATACCAAAAAGGTAGCCGGGCATGGTGGCAGGCGCCTGTAATCCCAGCTACTCGGGAGGCTGATGCAGAAGAATTGCTTCAACTCAGGAGGCAGAGGTTGCAGTGAGCTAAGATTGCACCACTGCACTCCACACTAGGCGACAAAGGGAGACTCCGTCTCAAATAAAGAAGGAGGGAAGGGAGGGAGGGAGGGAGGGAGGAAGGAAGGAAGGAAAGAAGGAAGGAAGGAAGGAAGGAAGGAAGGAAGGAAGGAAGGAAGGAAGGAAGGAAGGAAGGAAGGAAGGAAAGAAGGAAGGAAGGAAGGAAAGAAGGAAGGAAGGAAGGAAAGAAGGAAGGAAGGAAGGCAGCAAGGGAGGAAGGGGAGAGAGAGAGGAAGGAAAAAAGAAGGGAGGAAGGGAGGAAGGGGAGAGAGAGGAAGGAAGGAAGGAAGGAAAAAAGGAAGGAAGGAAGGAAGGAAGGAAGGAAGGAAGGAAGGAAGGAAAAATCATAGATTATGGATATGGCAAAAAAAGGTGGGGGGTGGTGAAGGATTTCAAGACAGGAATCTTGGAGAAGTTCAAGAGCTAATAGACACCACACCAGAGGAATTCACGAAAGATGACCTGATAGAGATGAATGCTTTCAAACCAGTGCCAGACAGCGAGGAAGAAGACATAGAGGAAGCAGTGCAGGAAAACAAATTGACATGAGAGAGTCTGATAGAAAGGCTCCATTTATTCAAGACTGCTTTGAATTCTTTTATGACATGGAATCCCCTATCATATGGGCACTGAAATGAAAGCAAATGGTAGAAGAGGAGCTGCTACTGTGTAGAAACAATTTTAGAGAAATGGAAAAGTAAAAACTCAGGATTACAATATATTTCTGTAAAACTACTTCAAGAGTACCTGTCTGTCCTGCCTCCTCTTCCTGACCTCCCTCAGCCTACTCAACGTGAAGATGAGGATGAAGACCTTTATGATGATCCACTTCCACTTAATGAATAGCAAATACCTTTTCTCTTCCTTATGATTTCTTAATATTTTTCTCTCTGGCAGACTTTATTGTAAGAATACTCTATATAATATATTGTAATTGTAAGAATATACTATATAATATGTAAACATACAAAAAAGTGTTAACTGAACATTTATGTCATTGGTAAGGCTTTTAGTGAATAGCAGGCTATTAGCAGTTTTGTTTTGAGGTAGTCAAAAGTTATATGTAGATTTTCAACTCCACACAGGGTCAGGCCCCCTAACCCCTACACTGTACAAGTGTCAATTGAATATTATATCAACTAAACTAAAAAGTACAGAATTTCTAAAATTATATTCATAAAACAGTATAAATGATTGAAAAACTATAAAACCAAATACTGATAAAGTTAGGTATAATATCACTGCAATTTTAAATATAGGTATAGTGACAAGAGACAAGAACAAAAGTTTCACAATGAAGAAAAATACATATTTAAAAACATACATGTTAAAGTATTGCAGAGAGTGTTTTTTGAGTTTGTTTGTTTGTTTTGCCAGCTCCTTGCTCTGTTGCCCAGACTGGAGTGCAGTGGCACAATCTCTGCTCAGTGCAACCACCACCTCCTGAGTTCAAGCAATTCTCATGCCTCAGCCTCCTGAGTACCTGGGAGTACAGGCGCATGCCACCACGTCTGCCTAATTTTTGTATTTTTAGTAGAGACGGGTTTTCACCGTGTTGGCCAGGCTGGTCTTGAACTGACCTCAAGTGATCCACCTGCCTAGGCCTCCTAAAGTGCTGGGATTACAGGCGTGAGCCACCACTCCTGACCTGATAGTGTTCTTAATAAGAGTATTTTGAGACTAAGGTAGCATTTATTTTAAGCCCAGCTACTTTTATTATTTAGCTTTCTAAAAGTTTTGTGGAAAATTTATTTTATGTTTGGACTGTTCTGGAAGTAGACGCTGACCAGCTTCATCTAAGGTGGTGATAATTCAAGAATAGACATGTGCTTCTCCATAATTACTCTGACTGCTTGGGCAACTACTGTGGTAGTTACTGACTATCATACCCGCAATGTAGCATTGTATGATAAAATTCAAACTTGTAAGGTATTTGTTGTTTCCATGCAAACCATTTGCCTTGATAAAGCATGCAAATAATTAAAATGGTGTGAAGAAGTAGGCACTAAAGTAAAAGATTTATTATTACCAACTTCTGAGTAAGCAAACTAGCTCACTTGGATTAAGCTACATTAATCATATTAAGTAAATGATTAGTTTCATGATTTTTAGTGTGGGTACAAAGAAATTAACTAAACAAATATAGAACACTTGGAACTAGACAGCACCTTAAATTTGGAAGTCATGTAGATGATTTTCCTACTCTTATCAAAATTATTTGTTAAGCTCTAAAATTTGAATGATCCAGTAGGAAGAATTTTCATGAGAAGTTAAATGGATATTGTTTCTTTGATTTTGAGAAGAGTCTCATGAGCTCTTTTTCTAGGCATGATGTTTATGTTTGCATTTTAGTAATGATCGAGAATTGGAACTGACAGTTTCTACGTCTTGCCAATTTGTTAATATAAAGTATTTTGAGTATTAAAGGACCAGACACCCGAGATAAAATATGCGCCCCTGCCAAAGATTTCATTTCCGTGGGTAGATAATTAAGAGTTATCAGACAGAGATTAGTAGAAAAACTTTGTAAAGCAAAGGACCATAGTATCAAAACATGCAGAGGCTCTAAAATACTAGGCATACATGGAAATAAGAATTTAGTATGCCTGTGTCATAGAATTTAAAAAAGAAATGGCGGAAATTAAGTATGGAGATATAGGAACAGGACAAACTGAAGAGTCTTTTAAAACACATATAATGTCTGGACATTACTAGGTAGATTATTGCCTCTGGAATTTATGTATTCCACAAGTAGTAACATTTAAACAAGAAGACAAAAACACGTAAAATAGGAACCAATATATGAGTTTTATTTTGACAAATATATACTTGGAAAACAAACAAAAGCAACAGCTATCATTTATCATCTACTATCAACAGATTGACTTCCAAAAAGTAGAAATGTTATTACAAAATAATGGACACATTTAACTTGTGTAGAAAACTCATGACATTTTCACATTTTTTCTCACTCTACCAGTGAGACAGCTGACAGTGTCCTCAGAGAGACGTTTGGTCTGCGAATCGGCAGTTTGAAACCAGTGCTACAGGATCACTGACATATGCAATAGAGAGAGATACAGAACCTTAGGATTGCTAAATAATTTGCTCAATTTACGTAGCAGTAAGTGATGGTACTTATGATATTTATATTGCTGTTGAGAAATACAACGCATTCTAGGCAAATATTTCTAGTTGAAGATTAGTGAAAAATAAAAATTAGATGACTATCATGATTTCTCCTTTGTTTTGCTGATTGTATTTAAATAAAGAAAACTGCACCTGGCAAATCATCATTGAGATAAAATTTCTGTTGATTACTTTAAACCACCTATGACTAAAAAGAATTATTAGTTACTTGTGTTCATTCTTAAATGTTATGTTAGCTAAGCTATTTCTTACATGAAGAGCATATCAGCAAGAATTTTAAGGAAGAAAAATGTATTCCATTGGTCTCCGTTATTACATACCATGCTGTAACTGCATGGTTAAGAAAATCGTATCAGCTGTGGCTTTCATTGGTATATTATATCCAATTTTAGCTTTTCCCAATCAAGCTTTATGTCTAATTTGATTGTAAGTATTTAAAAGTTCATCTCAGGAGAAGATTCCTTAAAAAATTTAAAGAAAAAGGAAGAGAATGACAAGCATGATAGGCATTGGGGTGCTGGTTCTTAGCTCTAGTCAGGTTACTTAACATGTCTAAAACCAAAATTCCAATGTTCTCTTCCAGTTGTGCTCTGCTAATTGTTTCCCCATGTCATATAACGCCGATACTAACCCTTCAGTTACAGAGGCTTAAAACGTTCTCATCCTTTGCTCTCAAAGTTCACTTCAAGAGCTTTCTCCTATGTTTTTCTCAGGAGTTTCATGGTTTTGTGTCTTCTGTTTAAGTGTTTAATGCAGTGTGAGTCGATTTTTGTTTAGGGTGTTAGATAAAGATCCAATTTTATTCTTTTTCATGTGGATAGACATTTTTCTCTGGAAGCAGATTGTAAGAAATTTCAAAGGACATACAAAGTGGATTCTACGACCACAATAAAATTATAGTGGAAATTAATAACTAATCTGGACAATCTAAAACGTTTGTATAAAAAGCAACATGCCTTTAATAACACATAAGTCAAATGAGAACTTACAATAAATACGATAATATATTTTGAATGGAATGAAAATAAAAATATATCATAACTGTGGGGAAAAGAAAGAGAAATCAGACTGTTACTGTGTCTATATAGAAAGAAGTAGACACAAGAGACTCCATTTTATTCTGTATTTGAGATGCTGTTAATTTGTGACCTTACCCCCAACCTTGTCCTTGCAAGAGACATGTGCTGTGGTGACTCAAGATTTAATGGATTTTGGGCTGTGCAGGGTGTGCTTTGTTAAACAAGTGCCTGAAGGCAGTATGCTTGTGAAAAGTTATCGCCATTCTCTTAATCTCAAGTACCCAGGGATACGTACACTGCCAAAGGTCGCAAGGACCTCTGCCGAGGAAAGCTAGGTATTGTCCAAGGTTTCTCCCCATGTGATAGTCTGAAATATGGCCTTGTGGGAAGGGAAAGGTTGTCGTCCCCCAGCCTGACAACCGTGAAGGGTCTGTGCTAAGGAGGACTAGTGTAAGAGGAAAGAAGGCCTCTTGGCAGTTGAGATAGAGAAAAGCATCTATCTCCTGCCTGTCCCTGGGCAACGGAATATCTGGGTGTAAAACCCGATTGTATGTTCTGTTTACTGAGAAAGGAGAAAACCGCCTTAGGGCTGAAGGTGGGACGTGCTAGCGGCAATGCTGCTCTTTATGCACGAAAAAGGTTTATGGAGATGTTTGCATATGCATATCAAGGCACAGCACTTTTTCTTAAACTTATTCATGTCACAGAGCTCTTTATTCATATGTCTTACTGCTGACCTTCTCCCTACGATGATCCTATTATCCTGCCACTTCCCTTTTTCTAAGATGGTAAAGATAATGATCAATAAATACTGAGGGAACTCAGAGACTAGTGCCCGCATGGGTCCTCTGTATGCTGAGCGCTGGTCCCCTGGGCCCGCTTTTTCTTTCTCTATACTTTGTCTCTGTGTCTCATTTCTTTTCTCAAGTCTCTGGTTCCACCTAACGAGAAACGCCCACAGGTGTGGAGGGGCAGGCCATCCCTTCAATAACTTGTAGATTTCAGTTACGGCACTGCCGAAAGCAAGATTTATAATCATACGTACATACACTGGAATATATAAAACAATAAAAAGTAAATGACATAAGAACTTACTTACAGGAAGTCATGTAAAGAAAATAATAATCCTCAAAATGGTAGAAATAAAGGAAAATGTAAGAAAGAAACAAATGAGAGAGAAGGCAGGCATAACTGAGAAAATATAGAAAGAAAAATAAATGGTATTTTAAGAATAGAAATAAAATTGATAAACAATTAGCAAGATAAATCAAGAAGGAAATAAATAAACCAAAATTCTTAAGCATCAGGAATAAAAAGAAGGGACTCACTACAAACCACACATACAAAACGTTGTGTGAGTATCTCATAAACAATTTTGTATCAATATATTTAAAAATTTAACACAATAAAAAAAATATTTGAAAACACAGAAATAACATAAGAAACAAAAGATAATTATAATTAAAGAACTTACATATACAACACACACACACACACACACACACACTCACACACACACACACACAGTCTAGGCCCAGGAGGTTTAACTGGTGAATTCTTGCCAACATTTAAAGAATAAATAATATAAATCTTATGTACAGTATTCCTGAGAATAAAAATGAAGAAGACACTTCCCAGCATATTTTATTATGCAAACATAACCCTGACGACAAAAACTAGTAAGAACACTATAAGAACAAAACATTAAAGGCTACTCTCAAGAGCACAGATGTAAAATCTTAACACATTATCAGCAAATGGAACCCAATAACCTGAATGGAAATAATACATAAGAATAAGTATCATTTATTTCAGAAATATAAGCTTGGCTTAATATTTGAATGTCAATAAATTTATTTAGCCACATTAACAAAAAATTTTAAATGGTTCCCTCAATAGATGTTGTAAATGGACTTGATAATATACAAAATTATTAATAAAGTGGAGATAAAACAGAACTTCCTTGGCCCTATAAACAGTGTCTGAAAATTTAAAACTAAGGTTATACTTAAATACGAAATTTTTACTGTTTTCCTCTGTGTTCAATAATAAGACAGAAATTTCCACCATCATCACTTTTAATAATATACCTACTGAAATTATTCAATGAAAATAAATGTAAGTATAGACACTGAAAATAATTTTAAAATTTATATTGATTTTCAAATGATTGAATTGTATTTGTATAAATCCAGCAATTTTGCACAGGAACTGATGAACAGTTAATATGTAAAATTAGCATAATTTCTGAATTCAAAGAAAATACATAAAAATCATAGATTTTGAATATATTTGCAACAAGCAATTAGTGAATAAAAATAAATAAATGCCAACAAAGATTCTAACACCTCCAGCATCAACTAGCAAACATGTCAGAAGTGCTAAGAAGTCATGTTCAAGACCCTTTCCTGAAAGCCTTAAATCCTTGTTAATAAGGATTAAATACCTTAACCAATGGAGACATATACTATGACAATGGTGTAGAATACCTGATAATAAAGTTGTCTAAGTATTCCATGAAACTCCAATAAGAAAATCACAGGAAAACATTTGGTAGAAATATAAATGGGCAATAGTGTACTGGATAAAGAAAATGTGGTACATATACCCGACGGAATACTATGCAACCAGAAAAAATGAAATCATGTTCTTTGTAACTACATGGATACAGCTGGAAGCCATTATCCTAAGAGAATTAACACAAGGACAGAAAATCAAATATGGTCTGTTCAGTTATATAAGTGGGAGCTAAACATTGAGTACACACAGACATAAAGATGGAAAAATAGACACTGGGGACTACTAGAGGGAGGATTGTGACAGGGGAGTAAGGGTTGAAAAACTCCCTATCAGTACTCTGCTCACTACCTGGGTGACAGAATCATTTGTACTCCAAACCTCAGCAACACACAGTTTGCCCGAGTAACAAACCTGAACGTGTCTTCTCTGAACCTAAAGTAAAAGTTGAAAAAAACTGATAACAATGGCAAAGCAAAGGGCCTAGATCTGCCATGGCAAGTTGGAAGAAAATGTTCAAATATGAATGATTGACACTACCAGATAATGCCTTTTTATAAATTCACTACAGTTAACATAGTATGCTATCAGTACCAAGATGGACAAATAGTTCATAATAACAAAATAGAGTACAGAAACAAACCTATGTGTGTGCTATCAGCTCATGCTGATAAAAGCACCAATAAAACTCACTCACCATTTTCAGAACTTACACCACATAAACTGGATATTCATAGGAACAAATGACACGTAAACTTTACAAAAAAGCATACATAATTAATTTGGAATAGACCTAAGCACAAATTTGTATTGTATAACAATGAAACTTCTAGAAAAAAGCATTAAAAAATCTTCATGACATTTGATATTTCAAAAAATTTAAACATGAAAAATATTTACCATTAAGGTAAAACAGACAATTTGCAGTTCACTGAAAGATGGTATTAAGATACTGAAAACGCCAGCCACAGACTAGGAGAAGGTAGGCATGTGCGCGTATTGGCCAGTGGTCTCATATGCAGAGCATATGAAGAATAACAACAAATAAATAAGTTAAACAGAAGCAAATCAATTCAAAATGACAAAAAAAAAAAAAAAAACTCAAAAAATAGTTCCTTAGAGGACACTGACATAAGCTTCTGTAAGAATAAACGGAACGGTACACTTCAGATATACACACTTTGCTGTATATAAACTGTGTTTCACAAAAAAGAAAAGGAAAAAAAAAACCTTTTTTTTCCTATGTCTGATGACAACATTGTTGTATCGTTTTCAGAGTATATTTTACACACATACACACACATAAATGCTAATTTTGTTTATAGATCCCAGTGAATTCTGAGAATGCAACCATTAGCATCTTACTAAAGATTCCATAGCTTGCTGGCAAAGGAGTTTTAATAACCAGATCTTGAAAACAATCTAAGTTTAGTCACTTTTCCCAGGAACATGTAGTTAAATTTTTGCATAGCATGGCCAGGGATACACTGTCTCTCCTTCCCCCAACCTTCCCCAAAATCATAAATCATAGTAAAGATTCAATAAAATCACTCTTAAAGTCCTTGACTTTCCAATTAGTTTTTTCTCAACTTTTATTTTAGGTTGAGAGAGTACATATGCAAGGTTTGTTACCTGGGTAAATTGTGTGTTGCTGGGGTTTGGGATACAAACGATTCTGCCACCTAGGTACTGAGCAGAGGACCCAATAGGTAGTTTTCAACCATTGCTCCACCGCCACCTTCCCCGCTTTGGTAATCCCCAGTGTTTCTTCATTCCATCTTTATGTCCATGTGTACTCAATGTTTAGCTTATAACATATTATGAATCAATATAAGAACATCTCTATTCAGCATACTTAAACGTTAGAATGATGCGTTGCATTATCAGTTTTCACATACATAAAAGGATGACCCTATAATTAATTGCAAACTTGAGATAATACTGAAATGTAATGATTGGCTACACTAAAATAAAAATGAAGTTATGGTATACATGAAATAAATAGGGTTGAGGTATGTCATGTTTCTATCAAGAAACAAGGGTTTTTCTTTTTCTTTTGCAGCAGAGGTTTTGTACATGTAAATTCAAAGTACAGTTTCATTTCAGGATTCACTGTTTTCAGGTGACAGACTAATTCTTAATACTTTCTTAGTTCTTAACTTTCTTAATTTCTTAAGTCTCTCAAAGTTCATAACAAAACCATATTTTATCAGAAATGACGTTTAAAATGAAAAGGATTTTAATGTTAGCTGAGTACAATTGATTTTTTTTGGAGAAATCACTCAGTGATGATCCTACTGTTTGACAAAATGAATATTCCTTCTTAAATTCTTACTTTGTGTACTTACTTTGCATACTTACTTTGCTTTTTTATATAAAGCAATTTCCAGGTAAACTAAGACCTCCACCCAAACTAAAGTACACAGCCTCATATGCAACAAAAGAAAAACAGGATTGACATGATGTAAGGAGTATGCAATGTTTACATGAGGAGTAATAAAATAATTCATTGTGGTTTACTGAAGGTTTTTGAAGCCTCTTGAGAGATTTATAACATTTTCATGTATAAAAGTAGATGGTGGTAAGAAATTATATGTTATGCATATTTTACCACTTTTTAAATAAAAAGTAGACAATGTTGAACAGCGGAGAACAGAGATGCATAGGTCGTTTTCAGGATCTAGTGAATAATATTCCTTTGTCAGTAAGGAGTTATTTTTAACATTTTAAACAGTGGAGAAGTCTTATCAGGGGTGTTTTTTTTAAAAAAAAATTGAAAGCAGTTTTAATTTTAATTTAATTTTATTATTTAGTTTTGAGACAGACTCTCACGCCTCACTCTGTAGCCCAGCCTGGAGGGCAGTGGCCTGATCTCAGG
Source organism: Macaca fascicularis (assembly GCF_037993035.2). Lineage (NCBI taxonomy): Eukaryota > Metazoa > Chordata > Mammalia > Primates > Cercopithecidae > Macaca > Macaca fascicularis. Next base: position 14,676,313 of record NC_088392.1, on the reverse strand, counting down.
TCACTGCAACCTTCGCCTCCCAGGTTCAAGTGATTCTCCTGCCTCAGCCTCCCAAGTAACTGGGATTACAGTCTTATGCCACCATGCCTGGCCAATATAGCACTCTTAAGAGACAATTTTCAAGGAAATTGAAGGACTAATTGCAGTAAAACATTAATAAGACTGAGAATTTAAAATACTGGAAATGAATTTCCAGTAATGAATTTCCAGTATTTAAGTTAAGAATTTGAAATACTAGAGAATTTAAAATACTGGAAATGGATTAAAAATGGTTGATTAAGAAGAGGAAGATTTAAATATCTTTTGAAATTTTGAAACTTCAAGGCTCGCTTTGTGAAAACACAGGCACTTAGTCTTCCAGATTCATTAATTTAGCATGGATAGATGAACGAGTGACTGAATGAAAGAATCAATGAATGATGTTATTTGGGTAAACTGTGTGTTGCTGAAGTTTGGAGTACAAGGTTTAGTTTACAGGCACAGAAGTTTTGCAAGATAGAAATATATTGAAAGTAGATGAGAAATTCAAATATGAATATATAATTGATCAATAAGATGTCACTCATGACCTTCTGGAAATAACAGTTTTAACAGAGTTGTCATAGTGAAGCAATTAAATTTGAATAATCAGTTTTCAAACAAATCTGCTTCTTTCCCTTTCTGCAATATTTAATAGAGATTTTAATGGAAGTGATAAGCATCAGATAAAGCCATATTTATTCTGGTGCATGAGGATTTACTGTTTTTCAAAAGTCCTGGCTCCTTTTGAATGTTTTTCTACTTCTTTAAGCCTTGTCTGTTTTTTATTTCAAAGTCACACATGATGCTTGTAATTTTTCTTTTTTCTTTATTTTTGATATTCTTATTGTAAAACTTGCCACTTTCTAATTTGGGACTAAGATTTGTTGTTCATTTGGACCTTAACATTGATATCCTAAGTCATGATATAGGTAAACCCCTCTCCGTGATGTGAATCTGTGCTTGCTTGTACCAATAACTAGATTAAGAAAGTTAAGAAGGAGTTAAAATCTCTTTTGGTTCAACAAGTTAAATAATAATTATTAATGAGCACTTAATAGATGCTAGACATGATGAGAAGTCAATGAATACAGATTAGTTTGTATAAAGGTTATACATTTTCTTTTGCCAATAACACAGTTTCAAATACCTCTGACAGGTACCTCCTTGCCTCATGGCAACAGACTATTGTTGATGTAAACCTAATTTTATCCTTCTTTGAGTCACCTTCCTACCTATACAATGACAGTTATTATCAGCGAAACAAAAATGTTAACTGTTATCACACATTATATGTAAACACGTATACATTATCCTCAAGGTATGTCCACTCTTCAAATTTGATCTACCCTGTCCTTTCAGAACACTGGATCACCCTGCCCACTTTATTTATTTATTTATTATTATTATTTTTTTTTGAGACGGAGTCTGGCTCTGTCGCCCGGGCTGGAGTGCAGTGGCCGGATCTCAGCTCACTGCAAGCTCCGCCCCCCGAGTTTACGCCATTCTCCTGCCTCAGCCTCCCGAGTAGCTGGGACTACAGGCGCCCGCCGCCTCGCCCGGCTAGTTTTTTGTATTTTTTAGTAGAGACGGGGTTTCACCGTGTTCGCCAGGATGATCTCGATCTCCTGACCTAGTGATCCGCCCGTCTCGGCCTCCCAAAGTGCTGGGATTACAGGCTTGAGCCACCGCGCCCGGCCCACCCTGCCCACTTTAATTATGCAGTTTCCTCTATCTGAATTCTTTCACCTTGTTTTAATACTTTGAGACTAGCCTTTTGTGTTTTGTTCATAAAGTCTCTCTTCTCAGCAATGAAAAACTAGATTGAGCATTCCTTCCTATAAAATTTATAGACTTTTATTCATAGAGAACAATTTAGTAGAGGAATTCTTAATGTGTTGAGTAATTGAAGGATTTAAATCTTTTCTTTTTCCAGAATTGATTATATGCTTCTTTAGAGTAATATTTATTTTACTTTAAGTCATCAGGAAACCCAAAATACAGAATGGGTGTTTAATTAACATCTGCATTTGGTTGATTAATTGGAATTGCTAATCAATAATATTTTAAAAATTTATTTGTTAAAATTTAATTAATGTGTAATTTTATTTATGTTACTTTTGTGGTGATTGAATTTTCTTTTCAATGCTATATTTTTCGTTGGAAAAAATATATTTAAAATAAGACTAGAGTTTAAAATAATACATTCAATTGAACATAAATATTTCCAAGATATATAAATGCTACCCGTATGTTTTTTGTTTTACTTTTTGTTTTTTTACAGAGTCCCACCCTGTCTCCCAGGCTGGAGTGCGGTGGCACAATCTCAGCTCATTGCAACCTCCATCTCCAGAGTTCAAGCAATTCTCCTGCCTCATCCTCCCAAGTAGCTAGGATTACAGGTGCCACCACTATGCTGGGTTAATTTTTGTATTTTTAGTAGAAATGGGGTTTCACCATGTTGGCTAGGATGGCCTTGAACTCTTTATCTTAAGTGATCTGCCTGCCTCAGCCTCCCAAAGTGTTGGGATTATGGGGGTGAGTCACCATGCCAAGCTGGCCCACATGGTTTGAATGAAAGAGATATTCAAAAGTCCTTGAAATCAATTTTGTTATTAAGCACAAAACCACACAAGTGCTAATTGCAGCAACCAGCCCACTCAAATTATGTTAAAGTACAAGGGCTGTTGGTGACAGTGAATTGGGTTCCTCATTTTCTTGCTGTTATATTTTGCTGGTTCTCTGTGTGTGGACAACCTCTTATTGAGACTTAAGCATATGATAGATGTTGTTGGGATTCCTGGTGTGTATGCATCTAAAGTAACTGCTTAATTAGCAGTTCCACATGTGAGTTCTTTTTTCTAAATGCTGCTTTATAAAGTTCCACAATAATATATCCTCTGCGGTTGTTATTTTAAATTGATTTTTTTTTTACGATGGAATTCGCTCTTGTTGCCCGTGGTGGAGTGCAGTGGAGCCATCTCAGCTCACTGCAACCTCCGCCTCTATATCTCCAAAGATTAAAAAAAATAAAATAAGTTCCAGGGCTTTTTTTCTCACTCCAGATTTCCTTTTCCAATTTTGGGATTTCTCATTTTAAGCCGAATAGAGATATATATATATATTTTTGTGGCTTCCACCATAACTCATGACGTTAAAGTCACTATTAATGGAGATGCATTATAGCTGAGAAAAGTTTAAAGGCTTGCTGCAATGCAGAGAAATAACCTGACTAGGGTTGCTTATCCCAATTGCATCTCAACTGCCCATACCTTTCGAATTTATGAAATTGAGCTGAGGATTATAGGAGAAAATGCAAGTTTTACAGCGAGATTTAATCTTCCTGCAAGCAGCTAGTCCAGAAATACCATAACAACAGCTGTTCTCATAGAATATTAGCATTTCTGCTTCTGGTCTCAGCTGCTTCTCTGAAGTGCAAAGAAATGCAAACATGGAAAATGTTCATTTTTAACATTAGCTTGAGTCTGGAAATCAGGGAACATTCATCGATCCCCAAAAGTAATGGATACACATTTCTGCTGATTATTTTATTCCTGAAGTAATGTATGACATGCATAGAATATCTTTTATTAACTATAGGAGGGTGCATATTCATGATTTGGCAGCATGATTTTCAACTATGGTCCATAAAGTGAGTATAGTCCTTGATTCCATGTGAGACAAAAATAAAAGGTAATCCTTATCTTTTAAATATTGTCATACTTTAAATTTCATTCCTTTATATTTTCATGTCCATGACTAAAAAAGAGAAACTATGACTGAAACTGTATTAATTTTGGTAGTATTTTTTCCCTTCAAATTTGTTTATTTATTTAAATTAATAAATAAAACTGTATGTATTTATCAGGTACAACACGCTTTGAAGTGTTGTGGAACGGTTAAATCTAGTGAATTAACATATGCATTACCTCATATAGTTATCTTTGGTAGTATTTTAAGGTAATAAACTCTCCTATCCAATTTTTACCAAGAATAATTTTATCATAGATCACTTCCAAGGGGGTTTTGAAGATGTTTATATCATAGGTAGAACTTTCATTTAATTCATCTTTTAATTTCTTTTATTGAATACCTGTAGCCTTCATAATTATTAAGGTCCACAGACAACCTGGTTCTCAGTGATCGCATCAAAATAAGCTAACCAGTGTTTAACAATAAGACACATGTCTTCTATTCCTCCCTATATTAGAGGATACTTTGCTAAGTGTAGAGTTCTTTAGAGTTTCTTGAGAAATAATTGATAAACATTGCAACTGAATTTCTTGGCATAGTATTTAATCTTCTCAGAAAATATGAGCAGGTTATTAGGCTAAACATGAATAATTACATTTCTATAATTGTGATTAGTCAAATAATAATTTGCCTTGCTTAGATACCTTCCTATTAATTGTTTTATTTACCCAGCTTATTCATAACAAACTTAAGGATCTTGAAGCCTTTTGGATGGTAGTTTTTTTTTTTTTTTTCCTTAAATAAAAATCCAGCCGGGTGCGGTGGCTCATGCCTGTAATCCCAGCACTTCGGGAGGCCAAGGCAGGTGGATGACCTGTGTTCAGGAGTTTGAGACCAGCCTGACCGACACGGTGAAACCCCATCTCTACTGAAAAAAAAAAAAAAAATTAGTTGGGCATGGTGGCGTATACCTGTAATCCCAGCTACTTGGGAGGCTGAGACAGGACAATCACTTGAACCCAGGAGGCAGAGGTTGCAGTAAGCTGAGATGTCTCCATTGCCCTCCAGCCTGGGTGACAAGAACAAAAATCCATCTAAAAAAAAAAAACATTAAAAATAATAACTGCAGATAATATTTTATTGTGGAACTTTGTAAAGCAACATTTAACAAAGAACTCACATGTGGAATTGATGATATACAGCTAATTAAGCAGTTACCTTAGATGCATACACACCAGGAATCCCAACATCTACCATGTGGTGTGATCTTGAGACCGTGTCTTCTTTTTACAGAAATGCTAATGGACTCTTGCTCCCTTACTGCTTTTATCATCATTGATATATTGATTGTGGAACTTTTTTATTTTTACATAGGTGATTTACAGTGGTTCATATTGAGAACCAGTTGATATCTTTAACTCTGTTCCTAATATATCTCACACATATCCATGCAAACACAAGAGGTTGGAGTTTGCCCTCTTCATGGCAAAATATTCTTTCTCACTTTCCTCCTAATATCTAGGGATTTTTTTTTTCCTGTTTATTTGTTAGAGTGATAGCAAGGGAGGAGCTAATATATGAGACTTATGAATTGTATTGACTTTTGAAAAAAAAATCTATGTAAGCACTATTTCATAAAAATGTTTCTATACTTAACATTCTTTCTTTTCAAGTTTCCACTGTAAAATATAAACCTGAAAATAGATTTTGAAGTTTGATTATGTTATGCCCATCTACATGCATGGTACACCTTGTCCCAAGACATATTTTTGATAGTACAACTCAAGCAGATAAACTAACACTGGTAGTTACTCTTAGAGAAAGTTCATGAAATCACACCTCTTTTATGTAGTTCATTTACATATAATTAAATATTAGTTAAATTAGAAAAATGCAGATATATGTTATCATACCGAGAGAAGATAGGCAGGTGGAGAACGAGAGGGAGAGGAAGCAAAACGAGAGAATGAACATTTGAAAGTTAAAGTGATGATATTCAGTGTAAAAGATAAGGAAATAGAAATATTACATCAAGAAGACGGTATTGGAAACAGATTTTAAATGATAGGTAAGATTGTTCTAAAGAGTGACTTTTCTAAAGAGTAGAAAAAATATTCTCAATACAGGAAATAAGGTGGCAAAGTAGCAGGAGTCAGGAATATTAAGAGAAAAAAGAAAAATTTACTTTGACTTGACGGGATTTTTTACAGGAAAGTAAGAGGATATAAAGTAAAAATGTTACGAGCCAGATGGTGGAAGGTCACGAACATCAAACTGAGGAGTTAATCCTTGATTTGGAAGGCACGGGGGAGTCATTGCTTGGGTTTAAGAGGAATATGGCTCTACACGCAGGAAAATCATCCCTCTAGGCACAAAATTCCAATAGTTTTCTATACAGTGTTCTGAAACAGGAAAGCCACTGGGCAAAATTAAAGTAACAATTTGAATATAGTCTTTTTAATTTTGACCCTATTGTTTACAAATATAATTTTATTGTGAAATAATAAGTAATTGGTGATGGTGGTCATGGGTGGTGTCTGCTTCTCTTTAATGCACACACTGTGTTTAGAGCAGAAAAATGAGAATTGTTATAAATGTATACATCCCTATTTTATGTGCTCTCAACACTCACTGATAAAACTCCGTGTGCATCCTCTTCTTGTATTGCTGTAGCAGAAACACACACACACACACACACACAATACACAAATTCAGGAGTCTTTACCATTTTAGTTAATTATAGCAACCACATGGTGATTTGGTCTTACCTAATTTTGCTGGGTGCAATATTTATCGTAATTTTAAGCTTAGGATGGAACCCAGCTCTTAAGCATTCAAAAATATATCATGCATTTTTTTAACCATTCCACAAATCCCTGAGGAGGAAGAAATCAGCCTGATAATTTACAAAATTTGTTTTGAATACAAACGTCACCATGTAAGAAAGACATCATCCCCCACCCTATATCTTTGCCTTATTCTGCATCCCTAGATAAATTAATTACCCCCTGGTGATGGCTTTGCTCTCTTTCAAATAAAGTAGTGCTCAACAAGCTTGTAGATTGGGCAAGAGACTGCAGTGATTTGAGGAAGAAAAGCAAAAAGATATCATCCAGGCACAGCAAACGAATCAAATGCAAAAGAGAAAACAATGAAACATGAACATGAAATAACTCACATAGTGAGTGAGGCATTCACATATAAATTTATTTCACTGGAAAAATCATCTGAAAAAATTTTATTTTGACATGTGTGATATGATGAATATAACTGTAGTTTGTTTTCAATACTCTAAGTTCATGTGTCTCAAAATATAAGAAGGCTTTTCCTTTATATTTATTACAAGAGAACATATTCAATAAGGTAATGTCTTTGTAAACCTTAGGCACATCTGTTTGGTGAGTGGAGATGGACAAATAACTAGCCACACACACACACACACACACACACACATACACACACACTCATATGACACATATATGTATGAAATATATATATATATATATACACACACACACACCAAACATGAAAATGTATGGTATTCTTTTTTTAAAAAAATTCAATGCTCTCTGTCAGTGAACTAAGGAATAAAATAATGTTGGCATTTTTTTTTTCTTTTTGATATGCCTTAGACACCCTGTTAGAATCGAATTAAATATTTACAATATGTGGTGGATTTGTTCTGAGCCAGCTTAGTTAAAATGGAAATACACTTCCCAGAAAGTTCTTTTCTGTGCAGTTATAGGGTGGTGTCATAGCCAGAATAACGGTCCCCAAAGATGACCATGCTCTAATTTCTATAACCTGTACTTAGCAAACATATTTTACAAATGTCACTAAGTTAAGAATCTTGAAGTGAGAAGATTATTCTGGATTATCTCACTAGATGGATCCGAGGAAATCACAAGGATCCTTAAAATATGAAAGGAGAAAGCAGAAGAGCCAGAGAAAGAGATGAGAATACAGAAGCAGTGACTGAGTGATGTGATTCCTATCTTTGAAGGTGCCACAAGTCTTGAAATACAGGAGGCTTCAGGAAGCTAAGACAACAACCACAACAAACAAATAAAAACAAACAAACAACAAACAAACAAACAAACAAAAAACAAGGGAATAGATTGTTCCCTAGAATCTCCATATGGGATGCAGCCCTGCCTACTTATAAGAGCCCTCTGAAACTCTTTCAGATCTCTGACCACAAGAGGTGTGAGAAAATACAGTTTTGATAGAAACTACCAAGTTTGCAGTATTGTGTTACAACAGAAATAGGAAACTATAGGAAACAAGAGACGTTTGTACAAGATTTGGATGGTGAAAATAAAGAAGTAGTTATTTTTTCCACACTGTTAAAATCAGAATTATGAACCAGCACATCAGGATTTCATGCACACCATTTGTCCTTGTTGGTGTGGGGAAGCACTTCCAGCTTTGCAGGACCATTTTAGTTCTTTGGCTTTTGGTACCAGATATGTACGCATCTACATGGTAAAGCGTGCCAGCTTCTGTTGCAGATCACCTGTAGCATCAGTGTTGTTGCTGGTGAGGGATGAATGCAAGTTGTGACTTGTCATCAAGGATTTCCGCTAGGGCTTGTGTCCATCTCTCCTTTCCAACCACCTGGCTAGATGAACTATGCAATCTTCAAGCCTAATAGTCCACATAGTGTCCTTGAGTAGATTTCTCCACGAGCCTCCCCAAATGCATAACGTCAAATCCTTTATTCTATATCACCTCGTTAGTGGTATTCTTCTTATAAGTAGGTGAAGCCAAACATCTAGAATTTTGACCTCTAGGATTTTGGAGAAAAGTGATTCAATTTCTTGCAGATAATCCTTTGGAGAAATACCTCTAACAACTTGTCTTTAGTGGTGACTGAACGCTAGACTGCAGACCACCAAATTACCCTGAAACCTAAGCTGCCTCTAATTAAGTTGAGTTCGGCAAGCTTTAAAGTTTAGCATACACAGCATACTCCATTATCAAATGTAAATGCTTCAGGTCTAAAAAATGACCTAAAGGCATAAGTTGCATGTGCAAATGACTCGTAATGTCCCTGGCCGGTACTCCTGCTACATTGCCTTCTACTTCTTAACTCACGATGCTGGTCTCATGAGAAACTCCCTATAATAAGCAGACTGAGTTATAAAAAATGCAAAGCACTGTGTTTAAGTACCATGTGCTATGCTTCTTTACCAAAAGTGAATGTCTGTGACACTACAGTCATTCTCTGTTGTGGCACTGAGAGACAAGGGTGAGGAAAATTCTCCCAGTTGGCAAAACTTCAAGTAGTGCACATGAACATAACTTTGTTTTAGTTTTAATACTTTTATTATTTCACATTTATGTATGTTTCATTGAAATATAGAATTGTGTGTATTTATCGTGTACCACATATTGGTTTGAAGTATCTATAGCTGGGAAAATGGTTAAATAAACTAATTAAATGCATTGTCTCACATAGTTATCATTTAATCATTTATAATTAAGTGATGAGAACACATAACATCTACTCTCAGTATTTTTCAATAATACAATACCTTACATGTGGAATCTAAAAAAGTTGATCTCATAGAAGTAGAGAGTACAATGGTGATTACTAGAGGCTGGGGTAATTGGGTGGGGAGGGCTAGGGAGTGTTGGCCAAATGATACATGTTTAATTTAGATGGGAGAAATAATATAGCATCGTGACTATAGCTAATGGATGTTTATTTTACATGGAAGGGCAGACAGCAAAAAGCATAGATTTACACTGATTAATGAGAAGTGAACAATTGTTTGTGTTTCAAGAGGAGGACAAGAGGGAAGAAATCTGTGGTTAAATCTCTCTGAAAGGACACAGAGCATAAAGATACTTGTAAGCCATGGGAATGCTTAGTAAAGAAAAATCTCAGCTGAGAAGAATCTTAATCAGGTGAACAAGATGACTCGTTCTGTATCTGGCAGTCACTTGACCCAGCCACTTGTGATCTTGCTCAAAGGACTCATAAATCAAGCGTCCATGGCAGCAGAACAGTAGGTTATGCAATATGGATCGCAGCCACTGCTCTGTCTTCATCTTGCCAACAGCAGCGATCAACACCAAGTCCCCAACATTATCCTATTTCCATAGGGAGGGTGTTTCAGCGTGCAATGGATGTCAGGTGGACTGTACTTCCATCATGGAGGGCAGTGGTTTGTTCTCATTATTATTAGCTCTTACTTTGCATGGGAATTTCTTATCCTGAAAATGCTGCTTCTGCTAAAATCGCCATCTCTGGAATTGCAAAATGCCTTATTTACCACAATGGTATCCTAGCCAGCATTGTCCCTGACAAGAATTTTTTTTTTTTTTTTTTAAGACGGAGTCTCACACTGTCGCCCAGGCTGGACTGGAGTGCAGTGGCACGATCTCCTCTCACTGCAACCTCCGCATCCTCAGCTCAAGGAATTCTCCTGCCTCAGCCTCCCAAGTAGCTGGGATTACAGACGCCTGCCACCACGCCTAACCAATTTTTTTTTTTTTTTTTTTTTAGTAGAAACGGGGTTTCGCTATGATGGCCAGACTAGTCTCAAACTCCTGACCTCGTGATCCACCTGCCTCGGCCTCCCAAAGTGATAGGATTATAGGCGTGAGCCACTGCGCCCAGCCAATAAATGTATTTTATAGCATATAAAGTGTGGCAATGGGCTCATGCTTTTGGAAACCATTGTTCTTTTGTTATCCATCAGTGTGAAGCAGCTGGCCTTCTAGAACTGTGGAACAAATATCAGTTATTACACCCACTATGTGTCAGCCTCTTGAGGGATAGTTTAATGCCCTCCAGGAAGCAGCCTCTGCTCTCATTTTGTGAGTAATACATGGTGTTGTTCCTCCCACAGCTAGGATTCACAGGTCTAGGAGTAAATAAGGTGAAAATGGGAACGGATCTTCTCACTAGTGCTTTCAGTGATAAAATGTTTGCTATATCTATGACTTTAAGCTCTACTGGTCTAGTAATCTTAGTTTCCAGGAAGGGATGTTTCTGTCAAATGGCACAACAATGCTTCCACTAACCTGGAAGTGGGTACTACCTCCTGGCCATTTGGGATCCTAATGCCAGTGAATGAATAGGTAAAGAAAGATGCTAGTGTGATGGCCATGATGATCAATTCTGATTTCAAAGGGAAATTGAGTTGTGACTGCATAATGGTGGTAATATGGAGAATGTTTGCAATTCAAAAGATGTGTTAGTATGAAACCTCCTATTTCTCCTTTTTCAAGTTACAGCATATCAAAGGACAAGTGTGACTCAGCTAGGAAAGGAATTGTACATTACCCAAAGATGGATGAATGTGCTTTGCATTCTCTTTTGGGGAACAGATTATTTTGTCCTCAGTTCTTCGAGGGATAGGTGCCTCCTGTTAAATGCAAGATTAATTTTCTTATTGTCTCTGTTTGGAAGTTAATCAGGGTTAAAGTAGGTACCTACGGATGCCAAGCTGACGATAAGTGAACTGTGCTGATTTTGTTGGGGGTCAACTTAATTAAGCCAGAGATACTTTTCCATGAATTTCAATCCCTCTGTGATTCCAGGTTGGAGCTGGCTATGAGATAAATTTACATAAGAGGTTAGAGAAAGGAAGAAGATATTGTACATACTTCAAAAGTTTGGAGCTAGGACTCTGGGAACGACATCTCAATGTTGTCACTGACTGGCTAACTCACCTTACTGGCACGAGGTGCATGTGAGCCCAGTGCTCCTCCTTTGGTTCCTCCGAGCTGCTCTGGGTTAAAGGGACCTCTTTCCCTGCATGTCCGATGAGGTGAGAGGAGACAGTCATGGTCTTCACTTTTTTCTCATGAGTCCCAGGTTTTTCTTGCAAGAACCAGTTTGTCCTGGCCCTCACACTTCACATTCAGCTCTCCTCTCTACCAACAGCATCACTGTCCAGATGAAAAGGACGTGCATACACCTTACCAGCTCTCTAAGTTGAGTAAAGTCTAATTCTTATAATAGCTTTCTTATTCTATATTACTCAAATCAATATATCACTTTATACTCTGACAGATACACAGCCTTTAGACACGTGAATACATACACACACAAGACAGAAACAAAGCAAAAATCAGTACTTAAGACAAGATAATTGAACAAAATGTCTGTATACCATAAACATTTTCTCACGTCCCTTTTGACTCCCACCATTACTGCTGCAGCCATTTGATCAGACTTGTAAACTGACAGTATCTTGCTTCAGACACCACAGATGCCCTTGAGAACATCTCCACAGGTACACCCTCAGCTAATATGAACTTGTGCAAACACTGAAGTATAAGCAAGTTACCCCTTACAGGGCAACCCTTGCCAAAGGCAGTTATCTAGTTATCTGGTGAATAAATGCTCTTCTAATCTGTCTTTATGGTGGAGAACTCTGAGGTTCTTGAGAAATAACTAGTTCTTTAGAACTACAAGGATCTTTAGAAAGCTGCCAGCAGGTTAAATTCATTTATCCACAGTGGTGATCGGCTAAACAATTCAACTTTTTATCAACTGTTCCTTCTATCCTTTTTTGTTCTTCGTAACTATTTGCCTTTGCTTGGGATCACTTTCAAAAATAAAACGCTTGGCTGACTGTATTGGCTCACTCCTGTAATCCCAGCACTTTGGGAGGCTGAGAAAGGAGAATTGCTTGAGCTCAGGAGTTCGAAACCAGCCTTGGCAACATAGTGAGACCTCTTCTCTATTTATAAAAAAATAAAATGAATAAACCCTCTGCATTCAAGACATTTTCTTTTGGAGGAACACAGGTTAAGGGAATTGTTATCGATGTAGCCCCAGAAAGAAGACCCTTTGCAGGGGTTTTTGGAATTGGGCCCTCACCCGTCAGTCAATAAGGACACTACTGCTGGGAGGAGGTGTGGAGCTGCTGATTCTTGGCACCTATTGGCTTCACAATTACATTTATTTCACCAGCGATTTATTTTGAAAAGGCACAGGAAGAAAATGTAGAGTTTGCTCATTTTTTTTTTTTGTGGTGGTACATGAATAAAATGAAGAAATAGTAATTACAAATACTTCAGATTGAATACCTGTTGATAGCAGCTGACAAGTTACAAAGGAAACTGACTGTTTAGCCCTAGTAGGTTGCCTTTGCCAAAATCAGGACTGAGAGAGAAAGGATAGGATGCTGAGTCATGGGAGAGAAAAACTTGGGTGAATGAACCTGGACCCTGAGATTCTCTTGAATCCACTAGCGTGAGACAGATTATTTAAAAAAAAAAAAAATTGCACTCAAATATATATATATATTTGAGATGAAGTCTTGCTCTGTCACCTAGACTGGAGTACAGTGGCACAGTCTTGGCTCACTGCAACCTCCATCTCCCTGGTTCAAGTGCTTCTCATGCCTCAGCTTCCAAGTAGCTGGAAGTGTAGGCATGCACCATCACTCCCAGCTAATTTTTGTATTTTTAGTAGAGATGAGGTTTCACAATATTGGTCAGGTTGGTCTTGAACTCCTGACCTCAAGTGTTCCACCTGCCTCGGCCTCCCAAAGTGCTGGGATTACAGGCATGAACCACTACTCCTGGTCCAAAAAATCTTTCTCATTTATCTAGTTACTGTCTTATTGCCTCCAAGCTTGAGTTGGGTATCAGCAGAGCCTAAGCTGATATGTTCTCTCCCTGCTGTGGGAAGATACCACCCACTTACCAAAGAATTGCAGGATCCGAAAACAGGGGATTACGTGTTGTAGTAAATCTCAAAGGTGTTGGATCAGAGACGGAGACCTGACAGGCTAGATAGGGAAAAATTCATTGACTTGGGACTATGCCCTTGTAATTTGAGATCGAGCATCCTGTCAATGTAAAGCAGTCATGGTGATACTTGAGAGTCAATGATATCCGGAGCTATTCCCAATATGCTGTAGGGATAGCTTCATAATGGACTCAGTGATGACTACAGTAAATGACAGAGTATTTAGAAAGGTACCAGAAGCCTCAGGGATATGGAGATGTGGATGCTGGAATATATTTCATATGTAAGATCACAGGGAATGTATCACCTGTGTTCCCTGTGAGTGATACAAGGTCATTTCGTTTATTAAAGCCACAATAAATATAGGTTCTTAGGTAAGTTAGACAGCAACACTTGTGAGAAGCGATAACTGTCTTCTCCATGCTGGAGATGATAGGAGGAAATGTTGCTACAGAGCTAAGCTCTCCACTGTCGGTGTGGATAATACGATTTTGGAACATCAGAGGCCACGTGGTGGTAATTAAGTGAAATAGGCAAGGTGAAGGTAATTGCCATAAAAGGGCAGTAAACCTCGTATATTAGTTTGTTTTCAAACTGCTATGAAGAAATACTTGAGACTGGATAATTTATAAAGGAAAGAGTTTTGTTTGACTCAGTTCTGCATGGCTGGAAAGGTCTCAGGAAACTTACAATTATGACCAAAGGGAAACTAACTACCTTCTTCACAGGGCAGCAGGAAAGAAAAGAGAAGGGGACACTGCCTCTTATAAAACCATCAGATGTTGTGAGAACTTACTCACTTTCACAAAAACAGCATAGGAGAAACCGCCCCATGATCCAATCATCTTCCACCAGGTCCCTCCCTCCACACAGAGGGATCACAATTCAACATGAGATCTGGGTAAGGACACAGAGCCAAACCATATCAGCTGGAAAGACAACCAGGATGCTTTGACCTGCAAGGATCTTAAGCAATGACTAATAGGTAATAGTGATCTCAGGGACAAAATATATGACAAACTAACTTGGATATTGCTTGATTGGAAAAACAGAGAAGAAAGAGGGAGAACCAATGAAATAAATGTGGAGGTCAGCCACAGCGATTGCAAATAATGATCTATTATTTTCTAGATCTAAGCCAGTTATCAGATGCAGAATGTTTTAATTGAAGGAGAGGTCAGGACTTCTAAATATATGCGTGTGTGTGTGTGTGTGTGTGTGTGCGTGCATGCTACACACACTATTGAAACAATTGAAACTACCCAAAAGCTGTTGGTTACCAGGTTTGAGCTGATTCTGACACCAGTAGAAACAAAGCACTATAACTTTCTGGTTAGAGTGAAAAGTCATGGAGGTCAGGTGTGACGGTTAATATTAAGGGTCAACCTGATTGGATTGAAGGATGCAAAGTATTGTTTCTGGGTGTGTCTGTGAGGGTGTTGCCAGAGGAGATTAACATTTGAGTCAGTGGACTGGGAGAGAAAGACCTATCTTCAAGGTGGGTGGGCACCATCCAATTGGCTGCCAGCATGGCTAGAAAAAGCAGGCAGAAGAAACTGGAATAAGCTGGATTGCTGAGTCTTCCAGTTTTCATCTTTCTCTCATGCTGGATGCTTCCTGCCTTTGAACATCAGATTCCAGGTTCTTCAGTCTTTGGATCTTGGACTTACACCAGTCATATGCCAGGGGCTCTCAGGCCTTTGGCCACAGACTGAAGGCGACACTGTGGGCTTCCCGACTTTTAGGGCTTTGGGACTCAGACTGAGCCACTACTGGCTTCCTTGCTCCTCAGCTTGCAAATGACCTATCATGGGACTTCACCTTGTGATCGTGTGAGTCAATTCTCCTTAATAAACTCACTTTCATATATATATATATGTAGCATATATTTCTATCACTCCAGAATGTCCATGTACTCATCCTGTGATTATTTTTCTAATCGTGTAGTTAGGATGGATACACCTTAACTGAAATCATGTAACACAAATGTTTTCGTCTTGTGAATTAAAATCTATTCAGATGGGGAAGGCCCAGCAGAAGTCCCTGAAACTTTCCTCCTCCACCACCACATAAACGAATTCCCTACTAGGATGAATTAAAAAGATTAACACCACCATGAAAGAATGAAAGTATTCTGTGGTGGTAGACCCTAAACATTCACATTTAGTTCCAGTCTGGTCACTATAAAAATCAACAAATTGTGCCAGAGAATGGCGAGGCATCATAAAGTGAAACAAACGGTATCTCAGTCGCAGCTGTCAAGTCCCATATGGTATTGACACTTAAATAATTTAACACAGTCTCTGGCGCTGAGTATGTGGCTATTGATCAAAGTTAAGAACTGCCATTAAAAGATATCAATGAGAGAGTTAAAAAGTCAGGCTCCAGACAGATCCTTGTAATAACTATAAACATCAAATTATTCATATTGAAATATTAAAAAGTGCTGTGTATCCACAAAAATTCAGGTAATATACTCAGAAAAAGGGCACAACTAGTTGTGTGTGTTCTTCACAAAATAAGATATCCAGTTGGCAATAAACACTGAAATATACTTAAATAGTTTGTGATCAAGGTAATAGAAATTAAAAACACAATGTGATACCTCACAATGTGATAACACACAACTCCATTTATCACAATATGATAAACTTGCACCCAAATGGCTAAAGTACAAAAAAGAAATACAGTGGCATTGGAGGGATGTGCATCAATGGGAATTTTCATGCTTATTAATAAGGTAGAAACTGGGAGAACAGTGGTTGAAAACTGGTTGACAGTATACACTAAAGCCATACATCTGTGAACTTTATCATTTAATCATTTCTCTCCTAGGTCTATTCCAGAGAAAAAATTATATGAATATTTAACAAAGGATGTGTAAACAAATCTTTTTAGAAGTGATGTTTATAACATCCCAAATTTGAAAACCCAAATGTACATAAACAGTTGGCTGATTAAACTATAATATATTCATAAACAGAATCCTTAGAGCAGAAAGAATAAATAATTTACAACTACATACAATAACATGGATAGATCTAACAAAGATAATGTCAAACAAAAGCCAACAGACATAAAGAAATACTGAAAAGAAGTACAGTACAAAGTACTGAAAAAGGCAAAAGCAATGTATGGTTTTAGGTGTCAGGATAGTGATTATTCTTCATGAAGAAAGCGATGATTAGAAAACAGCTGATGATATTCTACATCTTTTTGTGGAAATGGCTATAAGGGTGTGTCCAGTCTGAATAAATACCAATATGCAAACATCTGATTTGCTTTCTTTGAAACATTTATTTTATAATGTAATAAACATTACCTTAAATGGAAAAGACAGCAGTACAAATTCGTTGCCTTGCTCAGGGCTACGTTTATTCTTCTGTTCTCTGCCACAATACACTCTGCAGGGTTTTCGTCTTTCAGTTATTCTGCAGAACATTACTCTGGTGCACTATACTGATGCAATTGTGCTCATTGCAACCACATGAATCAGGCAGTAGTTCTCTGTGCACCATAGCAAGATATATGCATTCTAGATAGTGGGAAATAAGGCCCACAAAGGTGAAAGGACCTGCCCCTCAACCACTTTTTTGAGGCTCTAATAGTGTAATCCATGGCATTGTATCACCTCTAAGGCACAAGGCTACTTTTGGAACTTTGTACACCATCTTGCTAAAACTTGCTGGACCTCTTTGATTTCTGAACATGGTATACATTATATCTGGAATGCTATTTCGTGAAATTCATCAGGTAACTCAGAAGTCTTTGAGAACGAACATCTTCATCATGTCTAGCCTGAGTACAAGCTGCCTTTCCACTCATGCTGTATAACTCCACAGATCTGACACTACCAGAGGTATCTGAGTAGATAAGGTCCATTTTGGAATCTCTAGCAAGCCAAAAAAAGGAGAGTTACAGAGAACATTTCTTAAAAATGAAAGCCAGGTCTTGACTTGACTAGAAGACAACTACTCAGCATTTTAAAAACAGCTCTTGATGTGGTACTTGTCCCTATTCAGGCTTGAGCCCTAATAGAGCATCAGTGACTTTGCAACCAGAGCTGCCCATCTTGACCTGCTTATTGTAGGATACATGAGACAGCTTGGGCAGCTGCAGCAGAAATTTATTTATATTGGAAATAATGCATTATAGATCTAGCCTCAGAAGGTTTAGAAGGCAAAAGATATTTTGAATGAATTGGTGACTTAGATTCCTTTGTCACCTACCTCTGCTACCTCAATGCTTCTTACTCAGTATAAATATGTAGCCTTGTAAAAACTTCTCCATAGCAACCCTGTAAAAGAGAATAACTGCCTTGTTCACAAATTCATCAGGTTACCATGCTGCACTACAGTGACTGTGTATTATATTTATTTTGCTGCACAATAGGCCTATCAAGGACAATATCAAGGCAACAGTCAGGAGAAATCTTCCCACTGAATGAAGCAGTTAGTAGTATACTTGGTCATTCACCTTATATGGAGAGATGCCTGAAGTAAAGATATAAACGAATTCATCAACAAGTAGCTCTGATGTTTAGTCAAGAACATTGGAGAAGAAAGTTTAGAGAATTGGAGCCAAGGAAGTTTGGGAAGGTGGCAAAGTAGTATGGATATATAAGACAGGGAAAAAAGAATGGTGATCTTTGTTTCTCATTTTCACGAGGACCAGACAGCATCCATCACCAAGGAGGAATGACTAAAACAGAAGGGTAGAATTCTTCTAATGCCAGTAAGCTACCTTCTCTTCTTAGCCAGACCAGTTTTTATAAAATAGGCCTGAAATAACCACCATCTATAAACTGACAAAATATCTGATTTACCAAAAGAGATCCCACATAATATTATCTAAAATCAAGGGACACATTTTGCACTAAAAGAAATGCAACATTTGGGTCAAGACCATAGGATTCATCGGCCCCATTAAACCACGTCAATTTGAAATGTCCATTTAGATGACTTATTAAATTCTTGGTTAAGAAGACAGCTCAGGGATAACACCCTGCAGAACATAGTATATATGCCATACCCCAGTGAATACAAGAGTTTTGTATCCCCAGTAGCTAGAATGTGGGTCTGAGTACCAGTGATGTCGGTTTTGGCTCCATCACCGTCAATCCTACAGATGTATTTGTGAAATATGTTCCTCTCAAACTTGTAAGTATACACCATGGTGTGGTGGATTAGAAGTCCTAGTTCCACGGACTATGGATTTCAACTGATCACCAATTTTGTGGCTGGGTGATGGGTTAGAATTTTTGTAGGTTATACATGTTCCGAATGGTGTAGGGAGTGGGTATTATATGCCCTATTATAAATCCTTTTGGAACTCTGAATTCCAGCAACTACTCCTCCTCGAGGCACAGATTTAAACCGAGGGCAGCTCATCTCGGCTGCAATGTATTATCTTTCATGTGTTGCCCCAGACTTTCTGTGACAGCACTATTTGGCACATCTGTGGGCAACTTAACCATTTTAGCATAAGAATCAACTGGAAGTGAAAGATCATTAACATCTTGACCAGTTGGTAAGTGCCCTCCTCTTAGGTTCCTATAACAGGCAGTGCCCAGTTTCCCACAGAGGTTATCAACTCTGTTACTTACTTGATAAGTGAATTTTTTTTTTGTCTTTTTTTCTATGCAGGTTATAAGCAGTTTAATTTTTAAATTTCTGATATTCTTCCATCTTTCCTTCCAACAAATAATTATTAAGATCTTAATTTCTTATACGTCAGTAAAATGCGATAGTCTTGATTAGGTCATCTGAAACTGCTGAGTATTAATATCTGCAAAATTTTAATCAGTGGAGATGTATTTTTGTCAATGTCTAAGCTATTTTGTTGCATTTTCACTCACTCTTGAGTACTAGAGGCCCAGCTTCTGTCTACCATTGTGTACTCGATTGCAAACTCACTAGATATGAGACTACTTAAAATATTTAGCAAATAATTTAATATCATATATACCTTATTTTTCTTTCTGGTATGTGGTATAGCTAAATACATTTAGAGAGCTTGCCTAATGTCAGATTCCCAAAAACCAGGAAGCTTGGCAAAGAGCAACGGCTACAATATAAGCAGAGGAAGAAATGAGTGTGTTTCACCTCAGGGTCATAGGTAGCTATACAATTAAAATTAGGTAAGTAGAGAAATTATCAGTGCCAATTCACCTCTTTGAATTGTGGAACTCTGATCTGGATTCAGGCTTGCTCTTATTATATGCTTGCATGATCTTTACAACATGGCAGATACTCTTAAAGTTTCAGTTGTCGAATTCTACACAAGAAGTAGAAAAGGAGAAAAACTATTGTACAAGGTATTTCCAAATTACATGGGCATTCTTGTGAACTGACTCAAAATTGAAACTTATATACATATATAGCTTTTTCTCTAAAAACAAATCTGCCGAAGTAAGAGGTATCTGATGACTTTATTTAATCTAGTTTAGATTTAATTTTAAGTAGTGATCTTCATAAATGTTTATTTAGAAAAAACATAATTATGTGTAGCACCTCTATTATGGTGTAAGAATGAAAGGATGAACTGAGCAACTAGACACTAGCTGAATGAGAGAGGCTAATTATTACCCACTGCTGTACCTCATGGTGTGCCATGAGCCCTGAGTGCCTCTTGAATAGAAAGAATCTCTT
Organism: Macaca fascicularis; assembly: GCF_037993035.2. Classification (NCBI taxonomy): domain Eukaryota; kingdom Metazoa; phylum Chordata; class Mammalia; order Primates; family Cercopithecidae; genus Macaca; species Macaca fascicularis. The sequence goes on along the minus strand of NC_088392.1, from coordinate 14,656,234 downwards.
CTTGTTACAGGGAAAAATGACTCATGGTCAGGATATAGCCTCTCTATTCTTCCTACACAAAGGAGACAATGCAATTTGAAATGCAGGGGGAAGGGTGCTATCACCATAGAAGCACACATAATTGTACACCCCTGAGAATAATGACATTCTTCATCCATTCCTTCCCTTTCTTTGTTATTGACTAGAATAGTGTCATCTTTGGCTTTCTGTGTGTTCTTGTATTATGTTGTGTGCAATAATAGAAAGAGTCATTTAATTACTCAATTTCTAGTCTTGAGAGAAAAATATTTTATACAGGGATTCCTCTTTTCTTCTACCAGGCAACATATATCAGAAAATAGGCAAAAGAAGGAAATCACTGATTTACAAACAGATTGTGTTCCAAGTGTCTGTATGGTAATTGTTTAAAATGACAACAGATATTGTCAGAGGAACTTTCTGGAAAATAGTGGTAAGCTCTAACTTGCATCATGAAAAGCATGATAGAAGGAAATGAAAGAAAGAAAAATAGAAAAATGAGTAGACACTATGATCACTTACTGAAAGGGAAAGAGGACCTAATAAGACAAAGATAACTTTGTAACTCAATGTTCCTCAACTACAATTCAATCTATTATATTAACATGATATATGCACGTAACCACTCATATTACTGGTCTTTCTTATTGTGCACGTGTATATGTGTGTACATATATATATGTTCTGCCTTAATTATTTGCATATTTTCGTAATTTTTGCTCATTTTCAATTAAAAATTGTATAATTAATTTTATTCCAACTAGTTATTTACAAAGAATGATTTTGTCTTTTTTAAAAAAGGAAAATGATAAAGGGTTCAAATAAGAACAGGTGGAGAAAGAAATGATTAACGTCTGAGTGAGAACATTTTTCAGAAGTCTCGTAAGTTTTAGCATAAATGAACTTGCCTTTACAATCTATATTCAAGCAGGTATGAAAATAAAGAATATACATTATTTAAATAACTTCAATTATTTAATTGTCCATTTGCATTTTAATATGAATTTTGATTTCACCACCTGAGACTTTCCAGAAGGCCAGGATTTAAATATTGAAGCAATTAAGGACTGAGAAAATTGTGAAATTTTTCTCTGATCTGTTCAATAATTGTGTCTGCTGCCATCCACTGAACCCACCTTTGTCAGGCTAGAATGAAGGCCCTTTCCATCACAACAGTAAGTGCCCTAAATTTTAAAATGTGGTCCTGTCTTAGTTTGTTTAGTTTGTTTTGTGCTGCAATAACGGAATATCTGAGACTAGGTAATTTATATTAAAAAGAGATTTATTTCTCAGACTTCTGGAGGCTAAGACATCCAAAGTCTCGCCTCAGCCTCCTGAGCATCTGGAAACACAGATGAATGTATATGGAAGCACAGAAAAAAAAAACAAAAACAAAATAAAAACTGTATTTTTCCGTAGAGAAGAGATTTTGTCATGCTGCCCAGGCTGGTCTTGATCTTCTGGGCTCAAGGGATCCTCACACCTCAGCTTCTCAAAGTCCTGGGATTTCAAACTTGAGTCACCATGCTCGGCTGTCTACATTAATTCTCCTGCCAAATGTATATTTATTTAAAATAATTGCATGTCTATGTATATATGATGTCTGAGTGAGTGATTATGTTTGTGTGTTGTGTATAAACTGGGACTAGGTTACAACCTTGAAGTGCTCTAATAAAATAATTTTGGCTGAAGTTTTCTATTTTTGTCCATTCAATCTTTGCAGTTTTTCATCTCTTAAAATAAATTACTGCCTCTTAGTATAAATTTCGAAATGGAATCCTGAAGGAACCTTAAATTCAGAAAAAGTTTTAAAAAGTATTATAGAATGTGTAGAGTTGGACCTTTAATAAATTTGTCAAAGAATTATATTTGCTTTCTTCTTGAATAGAAAGCAATTATAGAGATGACACATTTTGGGGACTCATTTTATTTCACTGTGACAGCCACTGCTTTGGTGTGAATGTTTATGTGCCCCAAATTGATATGCTGAAACTTAGTTCCCAATACAATGGTTCTAAGAAGTAGACCTTTGGAAGGTGAGTAAATCTTGAGAGAGGAGTCCTCATCAATGGGATTAGTGTTTTTGTAAAAGAGGACCCAGAAAACTGCCTTGTTCCTTCCATCATGTGAGGACACAGCTAGAGGTACCTATTATGAACAAGACACTGAATCTCCTGACACCTTGGTCTTGGACTTCTTGCTTCTGAAAACCTGTTTGAAACCAAAAACTAGGACCAAAAAAAAACCGATTGTTTTAGAGTTATATATCTCAGCACATATTTCCCCACCAATTTTCCCAGGTGTTAGCATCAATGTGACTAATTACACTGAACTTTTATGACATGGCTATCACATTCCAGAAAGTGTACTCGGTACTAAGCACTTAAAGATGAGTAAGTCAAAACACTCTTCCAAAAGAAGCCTAAAATGTAATAGAGACATAAATAAATAAATAAATAAATAAAGTCATTTTAGGGTAGGGTTTCTCAACCTCAGCACTATTGGAATTTGGGACCAAATAATGCTTCGAGGTAGGGTCTGCCCTGTGCGTTGTAGGATGTTTAGCTGCATCCCTGGCGTCTATCCATTGAATCCTAACATCTACACACATTCCCTCTAAATGATCAGAAGCAAAAACTTCTTCAGATTTTAGCAAATGTCCCCTAGTGGCAAATCACCCCCAGGTGAGAACCTTTGCTCTAGTGTGATACATGCAAAAACCAAAGTGTTAAGAAATACAAATTTAACTAGATTATGAAAGGATTAATTCTGGTATGCATGGGGAGCGCAGGAAAGGAGGGGTCAGAGTCATACTCACACAGCACTTTTTCTAAACAGCCTCCTGAACTATCACTAGGATAGCGCACAAGTCAGCCAGGAGGAGGTGAGCTCATTACAGGGAAGGAGACAGCTTGTGCAAAACATGAAGACCTGAAGGATCACGGGGATTCTTGATTCATCATTCCACACTGTATTAGGGAGGTTCAGAAAATAAGCCAGTTTGTTATGTAGGTGCTAGATCACAGTAGACACTGAGAACTTTCTAAGAAACTGGCAAACAAAATCCTGTTTGTGATGGGGAAATAATGATCATTTTCACAGACAAGTAATTTGATCAGATTTCAGGTTGAGAAATGCAAATTGGTTGCAATGTGAAGGAAAAAAGAACTGAAGGGAGACAGTTATATACAAGTTAAGTACTTGACTGTATGTAGGCAAAAATATAGAGAAGAAGGAAGAGGAGTATCTATCTTTGAGTATAACTGGGAAAATATATTAAACTGAGTTTTTGGTTCATAATGAACATAATTATATTTATATTTATTTAAAATAATTGCTCATTATGTATATTTAATGTGTGAGCATGTGTGTGCATGTGTTTATAAACTGATTCCAGGTTCCAATCTTTTTTTTTTTTAATTTGTGGGTATCAATCTTGCAACACTCTAATAAAATAATGACTTTGGCTGATGTTTTCCATTTTTTGTCAATTCAATCTTTGCAGTTTTTCATCGCTTACAATAAATGACTACTTCTTAGTATAAGTTTTATAAGAAGAAACATTACACTGAAAATGGCCTAAAGCTATTTGGACTGAGCCATATAGCAGACACTTTGTTTCAATGCCTGGGCCCATATCACCATTGGATGCCTTTACGTTTTTTAACATGTTGACTCCCAACAGTCAACACCTGTCTCTTTCTTTTCTTTTTTTTTTTTTAACCCAGATTATGTATTTATTCTTTACAATTTCCATCAAAATCATGGCTCAATCTTAGCAAAGTCAGGGAAGGAATCACATTTTTCTAGCTCTCAGAACAATGTTCTTTCTAGTACATCACCATAACACTTAATAATTTCTCCTGATTTATCGCATTCACCAGATAGTACAGTGAATATCGCTCCGTGGAATCCTGCCGTACACTACACAAACAACGGTACACAGTGACCCTGATTGGATCACCACTCCAAAATGTAAAAGAGGTCTACTATTAAGTATTTAAACTCTCAAAGGTTGTATACACCCTGATTTGCTTACTGGGACTAACCATGTATCTTAACATTCTATTATCGTTCCCCAAGACCATAAAATCAGCATTAAGAAAAGCAAAGCATTTACTGACAGCATTTACTGCAAGTTACCTCTCTGAAAAGAAACCAGTGAAATCAGGGACTGCTCACTAGGTGACTAAATATGTCTTGGTGATTTTCTCCAGGTTAGCAACCCCATGCAACCTTCAAAAACAAACCTAAATCATTTTAGCTTTAGAGGAATGCAAGAAGTCAACATGTGATAAAATTTGGTAATTTAATTTGTTTCTCTTAATTTAATTTTCACACACCAAAGGTGCAGACTAAAAGGGTGTTAAAATGCAGGGAACAACTTTATAGAATTATCCTTGCTCCCTGTAAGAGGTTATGAAGATGACATTGGGGAGCATTTTCCTGAACCACTAAATTTTTTTTATTTTTATTTATTTATTTATTTATTTATTATTATTATACTTTAAGTTCTAGGGTACATGTGCATAACGTGCAGGTTTGTTACATACGTATACTTGTGCCATGTTTCTGTGCTGCACCCATCAAAGCAAACTATCACAAGAACAGAAAACCAAACACCGCATGTTCTCACTCATAGGTGGGAACTGAACAATGAGATCACTTGGACTCGGGAAGGGGAACATCACACACCGGGGCCTATCCATTGGGGGAGGGATTGCATTGGGAGTTATACCTGATGTAAATGACGAGTTGGTGGGTGCTAACACCTGTCTCTTTCTAGAAGCCTTCCCTCAGGTTGTGATATCCTGCCTGCTGGCACTTGTGGGTCGGGACATTGCCTGGGAACTTACCTTTGTTTCTGAGAAGGCACTCAAAAGGGACAGGAGGAGAAATGCTCCAGCTCTACTGCTCCTGAGCAGGGCAACTCCGATGTTGCCTGTGCCTGCCCTGGAGCATCCTGCAGGATGGAACCAAAGTTACTCCTTATCATATTTTGCTTGATATTTCACCTTTTCTTAGCCTCCATCCCTTCCTAGTACTTGCTTTCTCTAAACACTTGACTAGTGTTTCCAGAAGTCAGTTGTTAATACGCAACACTAATCCTTGTCTCGAGACCGACTTTTGGCAAATCCAACATTTCAGTTTGTTTGTTTGCTTGTTTGTTTGTTTCAGATACTAGTGGAATACTGGAGATGACTAATCATCATTAGGATATCTGGAGATGAATACAAAAAAAATCTGGTTGAAGTTTTAGGTTATGTGGATCTTAAGAAAATAATTGTCATTTTAAACTGTTTTTTATGTCTTATCCTATGTAACACTATTCATTCAAGTCTCTCAACATTTGGATTTAATGCCTTTCATATAAAAGAAATATGAACACAGATTTGTTAACGTATGAGCTGACCCTTGGTGGGTAGCAAAATTAGTGTCCTGTCCTATTTCCAGTATACTTTTTTTCATTACGACCTCTTTTGCATTTGACATTTGAGCTAGAGTTTTCTCATTAACCCTGACATTTACTAATTCATTTGCTTGTTCTCTTATTCATTTATTTATTCTTGCATTCATTGATAATAAATGTTGTTATCTATAAAGTGCCAGGCTCTGGGTTAGTCATTAGGAAACAATCATGCTTTAAAGAGTTCCTTTTCTATACGCAAAGTGACACTAATGTGTAATATCTTAGAGGCATATGCTCCTGTCAGTTAATAAAAGATAAATAATTTGCTACATTCTATCATGGACTATTAAGATATTACACATCATAGTCATTTTTAAAAGTTAAAGCATAACTAAAGATAAATTGGGCAATCTTGCTTTATACATGCAAAACATTCAAAAGAACTAAATGCTAAAAGGAAGAAATTGGTCAGTTAAAATCAGAGTGGTTTTGCATAAATAGGCTGCAGGACAGACACTGAATCTCTCTTATGCTTTAGACAAAGCATGATGGGAATGTGCAGTTAGGGGCTACCTGAGATTTTTCCTGATGTAAATTCAAGAGTCTTAATAAGAACTATGATCCCCACTACGCTGTGTGCTCACCCTAGCTGAATCTCCAATGCTGCCCAGAACTGTAATTTTTATGATAAAGCTCCTATTAAGTGTTCATTTAATTGAATAATTGCATTTAATTAATCAAAATACTGTTCATAGGCAATGAAATCCATTATCCCCACATTACACATGAAGTAATATTCCAATAGTCTCAGGAGGCTAGCACACAATAAATTCTTAGTAATATCTTCTATCTATATCACTGTTTTTCTAAAAGTTATCTTTGCCTGAGCAAAGTACTAAGGAAATAATAGACGTGCCTTCTCCCTAGTTAAGATCTTGTGTGAGGGTGGTAGGTGGCTGTTTACATCCTCTGTGTATGAAAACAACCTAGGAACTAGGAGTCAAAAGTATAGGTTTATGGGTAGCTCAGATACTCCCTGCCACATCTCTCCTTTGCATAGTTTTTAAAAATATATTTAACTTCTAATATATTTCATTTTATTATTTGAATTAGGAGAAACAGTGCTGTAGCTTAGAATAGAGCTTCATAGTTTTTAAGGTGTTTCCATTATGGCATGAGCATATTAGAGACAGTTCTCTGTCTACCTTGCAAGGATGCATCAAGGTCAAAAAGTACTTAGAACACATAAAAAGTTTCTTTGTGTGTGTGTGTGTGTGTGTGTGTATGCGTATTTAAAGAAATCGTAATACTAATACGTATGACTTGTCAGATTCATGCGGAATTCCTCCAAGGACATAAAATTGATTTCTCATTAACGAAAACCAGAAAGAAAGTAGAAGTGATTAATAAAAACTGCATAGGACAGTGATGAAATAAAAAATATTTTTAGTAGCTCTTATCAAATATCTTGGTGTCTATGGATGTTCTGTTTTTTACAAGTTGTTGCTATAGTTTAGCTGCAGATAACTCCCAAACACTGAATTCCAAACTTCTGTTTCAGCGGAATAAGTATCAATACATTCTAAAGGTAAACAAACAAACAAACAAAAATTCTTTGCTCCTGATGTTGCAACATCCTACATTCCTTGCTATCTTAAAGTACTCTAACCGGAAAGGAACATCACCGGAGGTAAACACTCTGAACAGATATATTTGGTGGTTATTTTGTAAATGAATTTCTTTCTTTTGAAATGTTTGACCTCATATTTATATTTTGAAATTTTGAAACTTCATGGGTTTTTAATTTTATAGCTATGTAGTAAGACAAGACAGAGCAGAGGATTATATGTGTGAAATTCCCTTTTTTAATGTATGCTAGCAACCTTTCCAAACATTCTCAAACAAAAGGAATCCATGATTCAAAGATTAGCTCAGAAACATAATATAGGTTGATAGAATTCAAGCATGCACTCAAATAATGCAGATGTGCATAAAGAGGATAGACCTTCTAGGTAGGAAGAAAACAACTCTCTTTCAATAAACAATACATATAATTCTTGCTTTGACAGCTGACTTAAAGATCCCTCATGGTAGAAGAAGAAATTTCTCCATTAACAGTGACACAGGTTTCATTGATTAGTTGTAGGGGTGATTAAATATTTTTTCTCTTGGAACATCACATACTAAAAGATTATTCACCAAAAAGACATATAGCAATGACAATATTCACTATATTATATATTTTCCTATGTTACTATTTTTATTCTAATTTTGTATTCAAATTTGTGTCTTTAAAAAAGATTCCATTGTTCTTAAAATATAAATTATGAAAACCCTCTACATTGATGATATTTTATATCCTTAACAAAGTAATGTACCTGCTAATTGCAAGGGGCTGAAATATAAACTATATACAATATAATATATAGATCTATAACAACGTAAGTGGCTCAGAAGATCCACATTAACTTTACTGTAAATAAACTTCAGAGCTAGTTCATAAAAGTGGACACTGGGAGACAATAAAATATATCATTTTTCAACTCAATAATATCTCAGTCCCTACCACTTCTCTAAATGCTGATGTATTATCAAGATATCATTAAGACAAATACTAATTTACTTTATAAAGTATCAATGTCCTATTAATTTCAATGAACTCAAAATGACAAAAGAGTAATTGATTCAGAAATTTAGCAAGACAGTTAAATTAGTCTGCTTATCAAATAAGAAAGTTCTCAAACATCTTTCATATCAAATTCCACAGGCTGCCTCTAAAGGATTTATCACACCTTGATATGTGTTCAAAGTTTCAAATATTCCTTCATAGCCTTCTATTGGAACAGATTTCCCCACTTCCTTGGCCTGAAATTTACATTGCAACAATAATTCTTCTGGCTAGCCTCTAAAAACACAACCATGTTCTCTAAAAGACAAAAATTAAAATAAAAATGTTCACCATATTAGGTAGAAATGGCTATTTTAAAAATTTACTTGTTAGTGTTCAACACTGCCCTTTCAGCAGTGGACAGGTATTCCAGAGAGAGAATCAACAAAGAAACATCAGACTTACTCCCACAGTCTAGACCACACGAATCCAATAAACATTTATAGGACATTTTGCCCAATGACTGCAAAATACGCATTCTTTTCTTCAGCACATGGATCATTCTCAACAGTAGACCATATGTTAGGTCACAAAAGAAGGCTTAAAACATTCAAAATATTGAAATACTATTAAGCATCTTCTCTGATCACAATAGATAAAACTAGAAATCAATAAAAATACGAATTTTGGAAATTATATGAACACATGGAAATTAAACAATATGCTCCTGAATGACCAGTTGGTCAATAAAAAAATGAAAAAGGAAATTGAAAATTTTCTTAAAACAAACTAAAATGGAAATAAAACATACCAAACTTGAGGGATACAGCAAAAGCAGTACTAAGAGGGAAGTTCATAGCTCTAACTACCAACCTTAAAAAAGAGGAAAAGCTTCAAATAGACATTCTAACAATGCATCTTAAAGAACTAGAAAAGAAAGAGCAAACCAAACCCAAAATCAGTAGAAGAAAAGAAATAATAAAGATCAGAGCAGAAATAAATGAAATAGAAATTTAAAAAAAAATACAAAAGATCGATGAAACAAAAAGTTGGTTGATGTTTAAAAAAAAAAGGTTGGCAAACATTTAACCTTATTAACAAAAAAAGAGGGAAAACACCCTCCCTTGCCCCACTCTTGCTCCCAAGGACTAACCTTACCAGCCTCCGAAAGTCATCCTTCCACTCTCTATCTCCATGAGTTCAAATGTTTTGATGTTTAGATCTTGGGAATAGGTGAGAACATGTCTTTCTGTGCTCATTTCACTTAACATAGCGACACCCAGGTTCATGCATGTTGTTGCACATGACAAGATTTTTTTTTTTTCATGGCTGATAGTACTCTGTTGTGTATATGTATGGCATTTTCTTTATTCATAGCAGGTTTGAATCCCTAGGCTCAAGCGATTCTCCTGCCTCAGCCTCACGAGTAGCTACAACTACAGACCCACAGCACCAGACCCAAATAAATTTTTCTTTGTGTGTGTAGAGATGGGGCCTCATCACATGGCCTATGCTGGTTCAAACACCTAGCCTCAAGCAATCCTCTCACCTCAGCCTCCCAAAGTGTTGGGATTACAGGAATGAGCCACCAACACCTAGCCATCAATTGATTTTTGACAAAGATGCCAAAACTACATTATAGGAAAAGGACAGTCTCTTCAATATATAGCATTGGTAAAACTGGATATACACATACAGAAGAATAGAATTAGGTCTGTAGTTTACACCCTATACAAAAATAAGCTCATATATTCTTGGGAATCGTATACGTGTCATTTCTTTCATGCTGCTTTCAAGATACCCTTTTCGTGACATTTTAGAATTTGAGTATGGTGTCTTTAGGCATTAATCTCTTTGAGATCATCATACTTGGAGTTCTTTGAATTTCTTTTTTTTTTTTTTTGAGACGGAGTCTCGCTCTGTCGCCCAGGCTGGAGTGTAGTGGCCGGATCTCAGCTCACTGCAAGCTCCGCCTCCCGGGTTCACGCCATTCTCCTGCCTCAGCCTCCCGAGTAGCTGGGACTACAGACGCCCGCCACCTCGCCCGGCTAATTTTTTGTATTTTTTAGTGGAGACGGGGTTTCACCATGTTAGCCCATGTTGGGATGGTCTCGATCTCCTGACCTCGTGATCCGCCCGTCTCGGCCTCCCAAAGTGCTGGGATTACAGGCTTGAGCCACCGTGCCCAGCCTGAATTTCTTAAATGTTTATATTAAAGTTTCCATCACACTTGGGAAATTCTTGGCTATTTTTTCTTTTAAAACTCTTTCTGTCCCTTTTTCTTTCCACTTTTTTTCTGGGGTTTCAGTTATGCATATGCCGATACCTTTGATGGTATCTCACAAGCCCCTGAGGCTCTATCCATTTTTCTTAATTATTTTTTCTGTTTCTGAGACTAAATAACATCAAATGACCTAACTTCAGATTTGTTGATTTTTTTTTTAATACCTCAGATTCACTGTTGTGTTCCTCTTGTAAAATTTTCATTTCAGTTATTTTACTTTCTAATTTCTGTGGTTCTTTATATATATATGATGACATCCAGGTTCATACATGTTGACACATGTTGCACATGACAGGATCATGTGCAATCACATATATATGTATATATAGAGAACCACAGAAATGAAATAAATGAAAATATACTTTCTATAGCTTTATTGATAATTTATCTATCTATCTGTCTATATATATATATACACACACACTTTCTATATCTTTATTGATAATTTTTATCTGGTAAGACAATGAGGTCATACTTTGCTTTAAATATTTAGATACAGTTTCCTATAGTTCTTTGAAAATATTTGTAATAGCTGATTTGAAGTCTCTGAGCAATACCTGAGCTCTCTCAGGGACAATTTTTCTTGACATTTTTCATAGGTTCATAGGTGTTATAATCTTCTTTTGGTGGGCAACTCTATGGAAACCTACTCCTGAAGGTCCAAGGAAGTGGAGAGGCTGAAAAAAGAAGCTGTCATATTCATTTGCTCAGAAAGAAACATTTAATCAGGAATTCTGACTAGAAGCTGCGTCTATGTCTTTGGAGGCCGCAAGATAAGACAGTGTTCCCCTCACCATTACCCTCCAGACCCAGGGCTTATATAACCGTAGGAAAGGGAATACATGATTCAGAAGAAATGTGTAGGACAATTGAAGAGCAATTATATCTAGGTTGTTTGGGCCTAAGGATTTATGGTAAGTATGGACTTTTACACCAGGAACAATAGATAAACTGGAAATCACAAGCCAACGTGGTGGATTAGTGTCTCAGAGGGAGTTGCCTCAGTCGCCACACACACTTTCCTATTTCTGTGTATGCCTAACGATTTATTAGTGAAAGTTTGATTTTTAAATCAAGTATTGAAAGTGGATAATATAATGTACAACTCTGAAAATTATATTTCCTCTCCTTTCAGGGCTTTAAATCAAGAACTTAAAAATGGATAATATAACGTTCAACTCTGAAAACTATATTTCCTCTCCTCTCAGGACTAAGTGTTATTGTTTATTTGCTGTTGTTGCTGCTATTTATTCATTCAGTGACTTGTCTGGACTAAGGGGTGAGATCTGTATTTTCTATAGTATCAGCCAAATGATGTCGCTTTTTAGTTAGATTAGTGCTCAGTTAATTATTGGTCAGTGATTTCATTAAATGCCTTGAATCACTGTCCTTTTACTGTTTGCCAAGAAGCTCTGGGTGAAGGCTGAAATAATTTTCAATAGCTAGCAGTTGACAACATTTCATGTTCTTGCCTTAGCCTTCCTTTAATGGTTAAAACAGGTCCCAAATGTTAGCTAAGGATGACAGATGGGACACACTTATCTCTCCTGGACATTCAACCAGCCGTACATGCATACTTCATTTTCTAGATCCCTAGTAATATGTGAATACATAAGTGCTTTTCAAAAGTACTAATATACATCTTGCTCCTAATATCTTCCTTTTCTAAAACTGGCCAAGCCCTTTACCCCAACTGGTATCCTGCCCTCTGGCAGCCATAAAGTTGGATAAAGTTGGATTACTGTTACTGATTGTTTTTGAAAAATGCCCTGAAGATAGGACTTTCCCTGCAGAGTGAGCTCTAAGCCGGTCAATAACAGTTGTAATTGGTTTTTTTCAAGGAACTGCAAGACAGGTCAAGTAGTGACAAGACTCTAGTTATTAGATTTTTTTGAGAAGCTTGAAACTGGGTCTGCCCCTCAATGGCTGCTAAGTTGGTACATTTGCAGCTCATGTTTTCCAAGCTGCTGGTTTTCAAGGTTTCTGTGGATCTGGGGAGAGGGTGATATGAATTAGGAGGATGTGACTTGGTAAAAATCCACACAAACCTTCTGTACCGAGGTTCAGTAGCTCTTCTTAAACTTCTTTCAAATAGTTGCAAGGTTTTGGTTAATTTCTAGGTCTCCAAAAATATTAATTTTGACAATTTTACCATTTTTTAAAGGGGAACTGATTTATGGAGGTTCTCACTCTGTAATCTCAGAAGTACGACCCTAGTCATTTACTTTAAACCGTGTCAAGGAGGCCAATAATTATCCCAGAATGCTTATTTCAATATTAAGCAATTTAAAATTACTTCTCACTGTCCTCCTTTCAAGTTGTGATTTCAGCCTTTGAACCACAAGACATTTTATATGTACATTGACTTTCTAAACTAAAACCTCCTTTGCCAGTACTCTATTTCATATGAAGCATGTTTTCATATTAAGAGGAAAGATCATGTTTCTTACAAAAGTCATTTAATTTCCTCTGGGGGGTGGGGAGGTATGCCAGTTATCCTTTTACCTCCCTAAAATTAAACAAAATAATATTATTGTATTAGAGTACAAAAATGTATGGGAAAGATAGGGGTACTTGATAGCACTAAATATTGCAATACGCATGTATATTCAATCATTTAAAGTAAAAGTCCAAATGTCGTAACTGAAATGTGAGAAGATCTCGTTTTTCTCTCTATAACAAGGCATTTTTTTTCAATTTATAAATTAAATACCTCATAGAAAATATATCACTAAGACATTCAATGGATTATTTAAAAGTATAATGACACATAATTATTCAGGAAATTAACTACATGTTTGAAATTGCTTTGAAAAAGTGTTGCTTTCTGCATGCTTATGACAACAAACTGGTTGTTTTCGGAAACTGACAACCAGTGCAAAGACCAGTTAAGAAAGTAAATATTTTGTTGTAAGGACAATTGGGTCCTGAGGCCACTCAAATTATTTTCATGCCTTACTTTGATTCCCACACTTGAACATTGGAGATCTCTTATTTTTTTTTTTCACATGCTTATTTATACTTAGTAATCTGTGCACAATAAATATATACATATTAAATCTTGGCAGTGTAGGAGTTCTATATTACTGTGTAGGAATAAACATGATTTTGTTACTAAAAGTCTTTTGACCCCTGTTAAAACAAATAAAACAAACATAATCATCAAAAAAACCTTTTCAAAACTCCACGAAGAACATAAATTAAAACAAAACAAACAAACCAACCAAGACAAGAAAGTCCTGAAATTGTGGTTCTTGAAGGAAATTGGAAAATACCCCAAGATATGGTAGGGAAGAATCAAAACTATACTACATAGTGTCATATAATAAATATTTATTTTAACATAAGACACATCAAATTTCATATATTTTTAATGATGTGTCCCTCATATAATTTCTAGTCATTCATAATTACAATAATTTATCTAAATTCATATGATTTATCAGTCCGGTCTTCTGCAGCCATACCCATACAAAAGACTACATAAGAACTCTCAGATTGAATCTGGATTTGCTTAGTATTCCACGGCCTTAATGGAAAGGTTTATTACTGCTGTTAATACTGCCTAATAACTTGAATTTTATTAGGCTCTGTTGGTCTTAGATTCTCTTACATATTTTTCTTGTGTGGGCGTTGTATCTGACCTTAAAAACATGGCTTATCTTTAATGGTCTGCCACTTACATCTAAGTTTCAATTTTAATGGTTCTTAAATGCAATGATTCTCAAATGGTGTTCCAAAGAGCCCTAAGCTTATAAACTGTCACATAATGGGTGTCTGATAACGGTATAGACTCTGCATCAACTAGAACATTGACTTTTAATCTTATTTCCTGTCTCAACTTTCATTTGAAAATAAAGAAAAAAGAAGGAAAAAAGGAAAAAGCAAAGAAAAAAAGGGAAAGAAATAGTTGAGGAATTCCATATAAAAGCAGAATTCTGAATAAAATACAAAACTCTCACACACATGCAACACTAATTTATTTGCCTCAATGATACCTTGCTATCCTTACCTAAGGCTCTGAAATAAGCATTTTTCCTTTTTCTTTTAGATCTACGGATGAATATATTGTGCTCAGAGAAAAGACACTAGGAAGGCAATAGCAGAAAACAATGAGCCCCTTTGTTATGGTTTCTGCCTATTCTCATATTTCCGATTTTCCTCTAAGACCAAGAACAAAAGCATGGAAAATGTTAACACTTTTAAGTGCTTCCAACTTACATTCACACCAAAAGTCCTTAATGAGTTATTGGCACTATATATACTTTTTAGAATCATTTTATGATGGCCTTGTGTAATTTAATTATATACAACAAATTTGTTCAGCAAGGACAACAAGGAAATATTTTAATGCTTTTTATTGCAATGTCAACTCACTTTTGTATACTCTGTCTACAGTTCTTTCATCAGAGCTGGCTTGGCAATTCATCATATAAAATACGACAGAAAAAATCTTACCAGAGTCAGTACACTGTCTTTTATATTCATCCCAAATTGCTTCTCCATTTGCCTATCTCAACTGTTATACTCTCTGTTTTTATTTATTTGGGAGTTATCCAATGTCGTGACATTGTAGTTTGGCTTTTTGAATTGTCTTCTTCCCTTTCTGCTTGTTTTGGTGACTTATTCATATTCTCTTCTCTGCATCACAAAATTCTGCCATCCTATTCAGTTAACAATCTTCTCAGATATTTTGATTTTTATATGATTTTCTAGTCCAACGAAGAAGACTCAATTAGTCTCTGTACTATGAGATCCTATGAATTAAAATATTCTTATTTGTGTTTCAACTGAGAAAATGAATGATGGAAGAGGCAGGTACCATAAACAATTACAAATCTGAAGAACAGCACTTTCTGATCAACTCCTAGTGCTTGGACCCATGTACTGGGTAGTAATTAAGTAATTTGATTAGCTTCAAGTTCTGCAAGAGCCGTGGTTACTATTCCTGGTGTAAGTAACACTCACTAGGTTTTCGTTGGTCTTGACAGTTTTTCTATTGCACAAGCATATACACCATCAATTTGTATCATAGAAACCATAATTCAATGATAACTTCAGGGTGATTACAGAGGAAATATAGTGATGAGTTTTTCTATTCTAACAACTAGAAAAAATATTATTTTTTAGGTGAGGGTTCCTTGACTTCCTATAGAATACATCTGACAGATCTGTCAGTTAAGTTTGAATCAAATTTGGAAATTGTTCATTCTGTCAAAAGTCAGAGGCAGTGGCAAGATATGCATTTTTGTTCTCATTTCCAGTGAAATAAGTTTATTAGAATAAAGTTTAAAAGTAAGTTTGATTTAGGGAAGAAGAAAAAGAAAGACAAGAGGAAGAAGAAGAAGAAGAAGAAGAAGAAGGAGAAGGAGAAGGAGGAGAAGAAGGAAAAGGAGGAGAAGAAGAAGGAGGAGGAGGAGGAGGAGGAGGGGGAGGGGGAGGGGGAGGAGGAAGGGGAAAGAGAAGGAGAAGGAGAAGAAGGAGAAGGAGAAGGAGAAGGAGAAGGAAAAGAAGGAGAAATTTCCAGTGGCAAATTCCTTGAGATTTCCAGGGCCTTTCTGTTGTCCAGGATTCCTTCAATTCACACACTTTTCTGACAGGTTAGTAGTAAGTGTTCCTGTTTGAATTTCCTGCTTTTGAGACACAACAGTCCTACTCCATTTACACTCCTACTTTCCAAAACAAAACAGTGGAAAATGACAAGGAAAAGAACTTTACCAACTATTTGAACATAGCGACTCTTTGAACATGAAATTAAATTCCAATATTTTCCCATTGAAATGACATTTAAAAAGTAACTATTGAAACCATCCACCCACCCTAAAGGAGCCCATTTTAGAAAATGAAATATAAGAAACTTTGTATTGTAACACCACTGGTTTGAAATAAGTAATATTCCATTTAGAAACCATTTAATTTGTTCCCCTAATTCATACTATAAAAGTATTTATGAGGCTGGAAATTCTCTTTTCGATTAAAACATAGGACATAAAAGACCCTTGATCTATGGGTGATTACAGGAAATAACTAGATACAATTAGAATCATATATTTTTCTATGAAAAGATTGAATAGCAAGGAATGCAAGTAAAGCATAATAAATTGAATTTCAGTGGAACAAATCGTTTGTGGCTGGGTACAATATCAGAGAATCATTAATATCTGAGGCAAATCCTAGTGGGATGGGGGTGTGCGGAGTTAAGAATAATTTCATCAAGACTCTAACAATACTGTGGACTGGCTGGAAGAATCAGGGTCTGGAAGATACTTAATTACAAAAAAAAAAAAAAAAATCGGATGGGAGTGGTGGCTCACGCCTGTAATCTCAGCACTTTGGGAGGCCGAGGAGGGTGGATCATGAGGTCAGGAGTTCAAGTCCAGCCTGGCCAAGCTGGTGAAACTCTGTCTCTACTAAAAATACAAAAAACTTAGTCAAGTGTGGTGGTGAGTGCCTGTAATCTCAGCTACTTGGGAGGCTGAGGCAGAGCATTGCTTGAACCCAGGAGGCGGAGGCTGCAGTGAGCCGAGATCGCACAACTGTACTCCAGCCTGGGTGACAGAGCAAGACTCCATCTCCAAAAAAAAAAAAAAAAAAAATTTGCTTAACGTAAAAATTCCTCAGCCATCACTCTCTGCCAACCTCACATCTTCATGAGAAAGTTAGAGTGAAGAAGGTTGGTAAATATAAATCTCTAGTCACTTGCATTATTATGAAATTCAGTTACAGACTTAGTTTCCAAATGGATAAATAAAATGTAATATATCCATGCAATGGAGTATTATTAAGCCATAAAGAATGAAGTACATATCACAACATAGATGAACGTGAAAACACATGCTATGTGAAAAAGCCATTCATTAAAGGCCACATACTCCATGAAAACTTTTTAATATGAAATTTCCAAAAAAGTGAAATTTATATATAATCAATCTATGAAGACAGAAAGTAGATTAGTTCCTGCTAAGGGTTTGGGGTGGGTGTTTATTAGTTACTTTTTGAGGGGATCAAAATCTCAAATTTCCATTGGTGATGATGCACATAACTGTGAGTATATTAAAAAGACTCAGTTATACATTTGGAACAGTAAAACTATTTAAAACATTATAGATATCCCTAAAAGAGACTGTTCAGGATATACGAATAGATTTCAAAATATGTAGAAAGCAGAAAATTTTGAGCTAAAATCAAGAAAATAAAATAGGTCTATAGATGGTTATTCACTGATTATGTAGATAATAAAATTTGTAAAAATGTAACTTAAAATTACTATAAATATAAAATGTAGACAATATGGTTACTATAATGACTGAAGGGATAATATATTTCAAAAGAAATTTGAAAACAAAACAACAAAATAAAATTATAGAACTGAAATACAAAAATGCCAAATTTAAAAATTAAATAAATTGGTCAAAGGAGAAATGAATACTGTACAAAAAACTAATAAATCTGAAGACAGGTTAATAGAAAAATATGAACTATAAAAATGAAAAAATGAAAAAAAAGAAGCATAATATTATGGACTGTGAGAAAATATTAAGTCATCTCCCACATGGGTGATTGAAGTTCCAAAAGATCAGGTGAAAGAAAACGGGAAAATGATATAGATGTGATGATGAAAATGGTTGAATTATTCCAAATTGCATTTTTAAATGAAATCATGAATCTAAGAAACCACGAAGCCCAAAAATATGGAGGAAAATTATCTAAAATAGAGAAAGAATATATAACAAAATTGTCATCTTAAAGTTATATATCTAGCAAAATATCCTTTAAAATTGAAGAAAAAAAAGTAATATAAATGAATGTCAAGAGAATTTATTGTTTATAGAGATGCACTACCAGAATATTAAATAAAATTCTTTAGGATAAAGAGAAATGATACCAAAAGTAACATTCATTATACGTTAAACATCATAGATCAATAGCAATGTTAAATGTGTTAGTAAATGCAAAAGACTATGTCTTATAATTCTTTAGGTTATAGTCCTAAAAGGCAAAACAATTTAGTAAGACAAAAATTTTATAAATTAATATTTGACAATAATAATACAACTTGAGGGAGTATAAAAAATTTTTACTATTGTAGGTTTCTTACACTAGAGGTGAAGTGTATTGTAACTTTTTCCTAACATATAACATAATCCATAAATAATTTCTTTTTAAATACTTCAAAAATTTTTATAGAGATGTGGTCTCACAATATTTCTCAGGCTAGTCTCAAACTCCTGAGCTCAAGCAGTCCTCTTGCCTTGGCCTCCAAAAGTTCTAGGGTTATAGGACTGAGCCATACTGCCCAGCCATTCATAAGTAATTTGTTGAACGTAAAATTAAAACAAAGCAAAACAAAATAGCTAAAAGTCCAATAAGGCAGAAATACGTTAATAATTAAAATAACTAAAATAATTGATCAACCAACATAAATTTCCAAAGACACAAAAATATAACTCATTAAGTCTAAATAAACCCTACCTTTGATTTTAAAGCAGAAATTGTCAGAGGAAAATAAAGAATACTATGTTGTTTAATATAGGCACAATTTTTAAATAAATTTAAAATTTGAAACACAATTCTACATTTTTTTTAAATAGACACGATTTAAAAATAAAGACAGAAAAAAGTGCCGTAGAAATATATTGCATGCAAATGAAAGTCATAATAATACATCCCTAATATCATGCAAAGTAGATTTCAAGACTGGGAGTATTCACCACCACCACCACCAACAACAACAAAGGATCATATTATAATGAAAAGAGATCCATTCACAAAGAATACCACAATTTTATATGTGAGAGCCTATAAGAGAGTTTCAAATTTGAGAAAAGAAAAACCTGAGCCGAATTAAATTTAAAAGCCTTTAATTGTGGCTCACACCTGTAATGCCAGCACTTCGAGAGGCCGAGGCAGGTGGGTCACCTGAGGTCAGGAGTTGACACCAGCCAGGCCAACATGGTAAAACCCCGTCTCTACTGAAAAAAAAAAAAAAAACAAAAAATTAGCCAGGCGTGGTGGCGTGCTTCTGTAATCGCAGCCACTCGAGAGACTGAGGCAGGAGTCCTAATCACTTCTCTTGAACAGGGAGGTGGAGGTTGCAGTGAGCCGAGATTGTGCCACTGCACTCCAGCCTGGGTGACAGAGCGAGACTCCGTAAAAAAAAAAAAAAAAAAAAAAAACTTTGATTGAGCAATGAATTATTTGTGAATTGGGCAGCCTCAAAAAGGAAAGTGAGATACAGAAAATGAAGTGAGATATAAAAACAGTGGGATTGATTACAGGTTGGCGCTTACTACATTTAATTGGACAAAACTCCGTGATTGATTTCTCTGTACATTTTGAACTGTAACAAGTGGAGATGTAAACAGGCCATAGCCTCCTACTACTAGCCTACTATAGGCTATGGTCTATTTACATCTCTACTTGTTATAGTTCAAAATGTACAGAGAAACATTTAGGCTAAACTTAAAATATGTAAGGAGGAAGCTTTAGGCTAAACTTGATTTAACAAAATAAATGGAGCACAATTAGATAGAATTAACAAATCAATACACAAAGCTAGAAGGTTTCAACGTTCTTCTCCAAATAACCGATAGGACAAAATAGAAAAATTAATAATGGAGGATATTAGAAAAAGCTATCAATTAAATAAACCTAATTATCATGCCTAGAAGACTAAACCCAAACTGCAGTGTACACATATTTTCTTAAGCACACATAAAGCATTCACCAAAAATATGAAAATATCTTATTAAATTTCAAAGTATGGTCATTTTTATTTAAGAGATGTGTGAAAAGTAATTGGCAAAAATATATTTAGAAAACTCCCCTATATTTGGAAATAACGCAACACATTTCAAAATGGCGCAATAATTAACGTAGAAGACATTAAAAAATAGGAAATATCTCAAACTGAAATAATAATGATATGGCATATAAAAACTTCTGAGATGCAGTTTAAACCATACAGCAATATTTACACTTTAAAAAATTATATTTAAAAATATGTAAAATGAATAATCTAAATTTCCACATTTAAGAATAAAGAAAAATGTTGAGTACATTAATCCCAATGTATGTAGAAGAAAGTACATAATAAGAACAATAACACAAATAATTAATAAAAATAATGAATTTCTAGGCAACGTAGTCCAAGAAAAGAAGAGAGAAAAAACAAATTACAAATATCATCAATGAAATCACCAAAGAACTTCTGTAAAAGCTGAATGAAGAGTAGGAACTTCATGCTAGTGACTCAGACAACCTGGCCGACAAGGCACATATTTAGTGTCTGGACGTGGGGAGAGGACAAAGAGGACTAAGATGGCGCATTTCCAGGTTCTTCATCATCAACTTACCCACGCGCGGGAAAATGCAGCCCGCACCTGGGAAAAATACAGACCAACTGCGCAGGCACAACATGGCGTCTTACCTGACCGCACCTACGGAACGCCCGGACACGCCGGTGTCCCGCCTATTGCCCTCCCATTCCCAAGCCTTAGACAGAAAAGCCCCTCCCGGCAGGCGTGCCAGGAGAACTTCCTCGACCCCTCCTCATACGCGGACCTAGGAACCTCGCCCGAGATCCCCGGAGAGACTTCCTCGGCCTCCACCGCTGGAGACCGGTGAACCTCGCCCCCTTCCTCCTTCACATTGGCTAGCTAATAAAGCTTTTTCTTACCTTGCCTACTTGCCTTATCTCTGGCGCCTGCTCCGGTGGTCGCATAAAACAAATCATTTAGCACAAACATAACTCAAAAAATGAGTCAAGAAGAAACTGAAAATCAAAATAATGTATATTTAGAAAAAGTAATTTGTAACCTGAAACATACTCACAAAGAAACCCCAAGGCCCAGATGCCTTAAATGATAATTTGCAGTTCACATTTATGAAAGGAAAAAAATACATATACTCTTTCTGGAAAAAAGAGAAATAAAAATATTTCTTAATTCATTTTTGTTGCCAAAAGAAACATTTAACATTATTAAAAGTATTTATTTGAGCAATTATTTTTAAAAATTGCTAGCCCATTACAAGATTTTAAAAATTACAACCAGTCACTCATGAACTAAGAAGGCAAACTCATCTCTACACAAATCAAGATCAAGTAGATCTTACCACAACAAGGCAAAACACCTGTCCACATCAATCACCATATAAAATATACGGTTATCACAAACATATCTGATTACAAACAGAAGAGGCCTTTAACAAAATCAATACCTATTTATGATCTTAACAAGAACTCTCAATTACTTAGGAATAGAACCAATCAACTTCTATTTGATCAAAAAAATCAATGAAGAAATCTACAACTAATCATAATAAACGGTTAAATTTTAGTACGTTCTTCATTAGATCAGGGTAGAATAAGGGTAGCTTAGTTTACCACTTCTATTTGCTATTATCTTCACAATTCTATTCCATAAAATAAATTGGAAATAAGACATAAGAGGCACTAAAGTAGAATTAATATTGCCATTATTCATGGAAAACTTAATTTTGTATGCAGAGAATCCTAAGGAAATAACAAAATCTACTATAAGTAATAAGTGATTCAGCAAGTTGTGGGACACAAAATCGATATAGTAACTTGTTTTTTTATTTACTAGCAATAGAAATATAGAAAATTAAATTCAAAACAATGTCTTTTGTACTAATGCCAAAATTGTAATCTTAGAAATACCATTATCAGGGATACGAAAGGCCATTTTCTTGAAAGTACAAATATTGTAAAATGTAACTTAAAATGATCTAAATCAGGAGTTGGCAAACGACGGCCTGCAGAGCAATCTGGCCTATTGCCTGTTTAAGTGTGGTCCACAAGCAAAGCACTTTTTTTTTTTTTTTAAATTTTAAGGCGATGTCTATATATCTCCATCTAATGGTCTATCTACAACAGAAAAAAATATGTGACACACAATACTTAAATATTTTATTTCTGATTTTTAGAGAAAAAGCCTGTCATTCCCTGGTTTAAACAGAGATATATGCCACACTCGTGGTTTGTATGACTGCATTCTTAAACTATCATCTGTTTTAATTTGATCTCTGTATTACTGCAATCTGTATCAGATTCCCAGATTTTTTGTTTGCTTTTATAAAGACTAGCCATTTTATCCTTTGACATATATGGAGATGTGAAAGATAAATCATATCCAAAATCAATATGTAGAAAAAGAACAAATGTGGAGACAATTCGTAGGGCATTAAAATATTCTAATTTTTGATTTTTTTTTTTTTTTTTTTGTAGTTGGTTAAGTAAGTGTATTCACTTGTCAAAGCTCATCAAACTCTATAGGTAAGGTCTGTGCTTTGTAGTTTGTAAACAATGCCTCTGTGAATGACAGAAAAAGAGAGAGAGAGTAAAAGAAACAGAGAAGTCACAAAAGAATGTCGTAGACTGTGCAATCCCAACGCCATCTTCCAGCGCTGAGAAGAATAGTGTGTGTCTCCCTGGAAAGAGGTCTTGAAATCAGATCCTGTCCATCCTTCCACAATGTTCTTCTCGTTCAAAGTGTTGTTAGCTATTCTAGATCCTTTGCATTTCGGTGTGACTTTTAGAATCAGCTTGTCTATTGCTATGGTAAAGTCTGCAGGGATTTTGACTAAGATCACCTTGGAAGTAGAGATTCCATTGGAGAGAAGAGACGTCTTAGAAATATTGAGTGATCCATGAAGAGAGTGTATCTCCTCACTTATTTAGATATTCTTTAGTAATGTTTTGTAGCTTTAAGCGCATAGGTATTACACATTTTAACAATGTATCCTTAGATATTACAACTTTTAGATATTTAGATGTCTTAGATATTTTTAGATATTTAGATAACTTAGATATTTAGATATTATGTATTTTTCTCACTTTTCTTATTCTTTATTACTAAGATATAAACAGGTATCTATTTTTCTACATTGTATATTCAGTAATATTGCTAAACTAACTTGATAGTTATAATATTTTATACATTCTATAGATTTTTACATTTGTAATTTATTTTATCTGTGTGCATATGTGTGTCTGTTAAGAGAGATATGTTGGAAACCAATGTTTAACAGGCTCTTGACTGTTGAACATTTTTCTGTAATCTTCATGTGTCTTTCAGTCCAGTGATTCTCACCAAAACCACAGAGCTTCTACTCCAGCCTTGGTCCTTTACACTCACAAAAATTCACCTTGGAGAAAGTGATCTGACAACTGTAACAAATTTAAAATGCCCTTCCTGTGGGATGATTCTGCCTCAACACTTTCCTCTTATTTCTACATCTAGAATGATATATTTTAGCCAGGTGTGGTGGATCACGCTTGTAATCCCAGCACTTTGGGAAGCCGAAGGGGGTGAATTGCTTGACCCCAGGAGTTTGAGACCAGCCTGGGCAATAGGGTAAAACCTTGTCTCTATAAAAAATGCAAATATTATCTGGGCACGGTGGCATGCACCTGTAGTCCCAGCAACTCGGGAGGCTGAAGTGGGAGGATCCCTTGAGCCTGGGAAGCCAAGGTTGCAGTGGGCCATAAGACTGAAAACCCATCTCAAAGGAAAAAATATATATATATTTCAATAAATGTAAGTATGAGATCAGAGGCTTCTGAGAATACAAAGATAATAAAGATTATTTTAATGTTCTTTTTTGCACTTCAACTGGTGGCTAATATGATAAGCTGTCAACTTCAACTTTGATGTACTCTGAAATATAATTGTATGCTTTAGTTCTGTCTTAGTCTATTAGGGCTACTATAACAAAATACTTCCCATAGGGTAATTTATAAATAATAGAAATTTGTTTCTCGCAGTTTTGAAGGTTGGAAAGTCTCATTTCAAGGCACTAGTGGATTCAGCATCCCGTGAGGGCTCTCTCTTTCTTCAAAGTCTATGCCTTCTCATTGCATCTTCACCTGCCAGAGGGGGAAAAAGCCGACAAAGGCTGTGCTATCATGTGGGAGAAGTGATGGAAGGGCCAGGTAACTTACTGAAGCCTCTTTATAAGGGAATTAATCCCATTCATGAAAGCAGAGTCCACCTGACTTAATCACTACCCAAAAGACTCCACCTTTTAAAACTACTTCAATGGGGATTAGATTTCAGTATGAATCTTAGAGGGACACACAGTTCTAAACCATAGCAACTTGAGATAGGTTCCTTTTTAGCATGAATATATTTTCCTTTGTGATAATGAAAACACATGATCTGACAATGCTATTATGAGTTGAGTACTCATCAACGCATTCAATAAATATTGATCGAGTTCCCACTATGTGAAATATAAGTCAATACCCGACTTTTATCAAACTATTTTCTACTCAGTGATAGAAAATAATTTTTTGAGTCTATGCACACACGTTCTTATGCTCACCTGAGCACTGAGCCAGAGAAGGATCACAGCCCAATAGTTCACATAGAAAAGGCGAGACTAAGTGTCATTATCCGCTGCCTCCCTTATAACTGATGTGCCTATTAAACATAAATCGTGTTGCTAGAGTTCCAGTCACAGTACAGAAGAAGAGAAGAGTTAAAATGGTTTTTTGACTGTGTTTACTATCAATTTTTGGATCACACTTCTGCTTCCCCAATGTTTATAACAGCTTCCACCATTGGTCTACCTGCTTTGTTGCATAAGATGGTAAAATCGAATAGTTGCCCCTATAGTCTTCCTTCTCTCTCTCTCCTCTCTCTCTCTGTCTCCCCACCCTCTCTCTTGTGCACACCCACACACACATGCACACATGAGCCTAAAAACATGTGATGTGACTGTGGACTAAAAAAACAAAAAAGCTTCTCAAAATTAGAAGAGTTCAAAAAGCAAAAGAACCAAGAGTGATGTAGGGAAACTGAGTTAAAATGTTACTTGAAAAATAATAATAATAAACACAGGAAACAACCATTTGAGTAATTCGATAAAAATCTGAAAATTGGAATTCTTAAGATGTTTCATAAATACAATAATTTTAAAAAACTTTCAAATAGAACTAACCTTTTCTCTTGATGGGAAGTTTTAGAATAAATTAGCATATTCAAACAGACCCCCCCAAAAAAGAACTTAAAGCACAAAACCATTAGATATAATCCTGTTCTGACTTTCTCATTTTACAGAAAATATATATATCTTTCAAACATAGACTATAGAAGGTGATATTAAAAATTGATAAATGATCTTACTAATAAGATTGTGTATGGGGGAGGGAGATGAAGAGAAAGTTAAGAATATCAGCAAGCATCTTTCTTAGTATATGGAAAGGTTTTTGCATATCACAAGCTACTGTAGCCTGAGCTTCATTTGTTTTAGGAGATTATTATACTAGTTTTCTTTAATATTGAATTTTGTTAAATCACTTTGTAATCACAGCAATCTTAGAGGAAAAAACATGCAACTATCTTGTCACAATTGCTATGTTTACTAAACTTTATCATAATTTCTCACTGAGAAACTTCTGCTATTCCAAGAATTGAAGTGAATCATGAAAAGTAAAGTAAATTTACATCAAAATTATAAACTCTAACATGATGATCCATGGGAAAAATATTCTAGGTTTTTTTCATACTTATTAACAGGTATCTATAGCAGTGAGGCATTTATGTATTAAAAAGGATAAATTTAGGCCGGGCGCGGTGGCTCAAGCCTGTAATCCCAGCACTTTGGGAGGCCGAGACGGGTGGATCACGAGGTCAGGAGATCGAGACCATCCTGGCGAACACCGTGAAACCCCGTCTCTACTAAAAAATACAAAAAACTAGCCGGGCGAGGTGGCGGGCGCCTGTAGTCCCAGCTACTCGGGAGGCTGAGGCAGGAGAATGGCGTAAACCTGGGAGGCGGAGCTTGCAGTGAGCTGAGATCCGGCCACTGCACTCCAGCCCGGGCTACAGAGCGAGACTCCGCCTCAAAAAAAAAAAAAAAAAAAAAAAAAAAAGGATAAATTTAAAGGAGATTACTCATGTTTAATTCTATTGCTAACTACAATGTATTTGCTTCACAGTTTGCCAAATGGGTCCTACTTTTCAGGAATCAGAAACTAAAAAAGTATGTTATGGAAGATTTTACAAAAGTGTAAAATTTCATTTGAAGTTCTACTGTTCTTTCATCTGCTACTTCTCCCCTTTCTTTCAAAGAATAGATTCTGTGCCATACAATGTGATATATTAAAACCTTATATAAACCTTCAAACGTGATGAAAATATTAGATGCTACTAAGATAGACACACATTTTCCTACTCCTGCTTATTAAGTTCAATTAAAAGTCCTGAATATTATATATAAAACACTCATAGGAAGACTTTTAAGGCTGGAGAGAGGAAGGCAGACCCACAGGTATAGCCAAAACCAAGGAACAAAATAGTGTGAGCCTTTGGGTTTCCCTCTTATCTCATATGTTCTAGATATGGAGCTTAAGAAGATTTCACCCCAGAAGTTCCAACAGGTACAGAGAAGCCACAAAAACTTGCCATCTTTAACCACATGAGGAAGAAAGGGGGACCCCATAGACACGGAATATTTTTAGATAATAATTGCTCTAATTCAGACAAAAACTACAGAAAAATATGGTGGCTTTACACCAATCCATGCCAGCAAAGCCCCAGGGGAGTACCTAAACTTCCGTCTTTAGGAGGATGTAATAAGGCATCTGCCTGGTTACATCACTGAAGGTCAAATAGGGCTTCAGTGCATTCATCCCACTGACCGTAGTACACCCTCCCACCTCCGACATGTCAGTAATGACTGCGTGAGGCCAGAACTCTCACTCCAGTTCAGCAGTAATGAAAAGCCTCCCCTCCTAAGTGTCAACAGAGAATACGTGGGAAGACAGGAATCCTCTACTTGGCAGAACTGAGGCAAAATCTTTCCATATCCCACCTCTTCCTTTATCCGGCAAAACAAACTGGCCAAGAACATTGAAATAAGATCCAGAGTCACATAAAATAATATAAGAATGTCAAGTTTTTATTTGAAAATCACGTTCATACCAAGAATCAGTAACATCTCAAAATAACTTTTTAAACATACAATAGACACCAGCACTAAGATGACAGATAATTATCTGACAAAGATGGTAAAGCAGTAAGAGTATCAGCAAACTATCATGAACATGCTTGAGACAAACGAAATGAAAAGAACGGAAAGCCTCAGCAAAGAAATAGAAAGTTTCAGCATGAAATAAAATAGAAATATTGTAAATAAAAAATACAACAACCCAAATAAAGGCTCTGTATTTGGACTCTTTGGCAGACTGAGGAGGACATCATCAGAGAACATAGGAAAGAATTAGCAAGCTCAAAAAAGTTGTAAAATATTTAATCTGAACAATAGAGGGAAAATAAAAACAAAAAACAAATGAAAGACAGCCTCAGACCCTGTGGGTCTGTAAAAATAATTCTAACATTTGTGTTATTGAAGTATTAGAGTGGATAAGGAAAACAGGGAAACAAGTACTTAAAGATATAAATGTGGCTAAATATGTTCTAATTTCAGCAAGAAATACAACTCTACTGATGGAAAGAACTAAGTAAATTCTTTAAAATATTAACCCAAGTAAAACCCTTTTAATACACATCATAAATAAATTTCTAAAAACGAAAGCTGAAAAAAATATCCTGAAAGCAATCATAGAAATATTACCCTTTGACTATAGGGGCAAAACAAAATGAATGAGTGGATATGGAGGCCAGAAGGAAATAGCACAATATTTCTCAAATGTTGAAATAAAAAAGAACTGCCAATCTAGAATATTATATTCTGTGAAAATATCCCTCAGAAATAAAAGAAGCCCAAAGATATTCTCAGATAAAAGAAACTAGGATTATTAGTCACAGTATATGCTCCATAGAAGAATGAGTAATGTACTTTTTATAAACAGAAAGCAAAAAATAGAATGAACCTTTGAACATCAGAAGTAACATAGTAAAAATACGGTAAATATAATAGGTCTTCCTTCCCCTCTTCAATTATCTAAATTATTAGTGTGCTTAATAGGTAAAGCAAAAATTATAACATTTTTAGATGTGGTTCTAAATGTACATAGAGAAAATATTTAAGACAATTATAAGTAGGAGAGGATAAAGGAATAAAGAAATGCAAGGAAAGATAAGATTTCTACCCCACTCAAAGTAGTATGCCCAAAATCACCATAGAAAAATCAAAATTGAATTATTTTAAAAAATGGTAAGGCAGGAAAAAAGAAAACAGATAAATTAAAAACAAAACAGATTTTTTAAAAAAAAAATGTTAAGCACTAGTATATTACCAAAAACTTTAAATATAAATGGTCTAACCACAGCAATTAAATAGTGGAAATTGGTAGTGAATTTTAAAAAATGATGAAATTGTATGCTGCCTATGAGAAACTCACTTCAAATATAATAATCTAGGCAGGTTAGAGTAAAATAAATGGAAAAAGATATATCACACAAACATTAATCAAAGGAAAGCAAGTATCTCTATGTTAATATTAGAAAAACTAGATTTCAGATAATTAAAAATTATCAGAGATAGACAGAGACATTGTGTGATAATAAAATGATGTCAACTTACCAAGAACATGCAGCAATCTTACATGGCTATAAATCAAACATCAGTGCTGCAAAATGTGTAAGTCAAAAACTGATAGAATTAAGAAAGAAAGTAAAAAAGTAAATCTACAATTGTAGGTGGACATTTTAAAACACACATATCAACTGGGAATGGCGGCTCACACCTGTAACCCCAGCACTTTGGGAGGCCCAGATAGGTGTATCACTTGAGGTCAGGAGTTCAAGACCAGCCTGGCAAACATGGAGGAACCATCTCTATTAAAACTACAAAAAAAATAGCCAGGCATGGTGGTGTGTGCCTGTAGTCCCAGCTACTCGGGAAGCTGAGGCAGGAGAATTGCATGAACCCTGGAGACAGAGGTTGCAGTGAGCCGAGATCACACGACTACACTCCAGCCTGGACTACAGAGCGATACTCTGTCACAAAACAACAACTACAACAAAAAAAAACCCACATGTCAACAAATGATAAAACAACCAGACAGAAAGTCAGAGAAGATACAGAAGATCTTAACAATATCATCAGTCAACAGGCTGTAGTCAACATTTATAAAATACTCTCCCAAACAACATTGGAATACCCATTTTTTAAAGGGTTCATAAAGGATTTACCAATATAGATTATATTATGGCCCATAAAACAAACATTAACAAGTTTTAAGGAATTAAAATCATACATAGAGTGTTCTTCAACCACGATGGAATTACAGAGAGTTACTAATACCAGTGAGCATCATTGTTAGTATATGAAATGCGCTAATCAGTAACACAAAGGGAGCAAAAAAGGAGAAAAATCTGAACATTTGGAAAATAAGTAACACACTTATAAATAATCCAAAGTTCAAAATAAATGAAAATTAAAATATACATTGAACTGAATGAAAATATAAACTTAAGAGGATAACTCATAACACTAAATGTATTAATTAGGAAAGTGAAAAAGTCTTTAATCAATAATCAAAACCCCAAGCTCAAAAATCTAGAAAATAAGAAAATTAGAAACCAAAAGTAAGAAGAAGAAAGAAAATAATAAATACAAGCACAAAGTGACATGGAATTTTAATAAAAAAGAAGACAAATTATTTAAAATCATGATTTCTTAAATCATTCATAATACTTTAATCTTTGAGTAAGATTGACAAAGAAATAAAAAAGAGAAAACACAAAGCAGTAATATCAGGAATGAGACATGAGATATTACTACACATCACACAAGCATCAAAAAAATAAGAAAACCCTACAACTTTTGTACTTATAATTTTGGTAAGGTACACAAAAGGAACTATTTTTTAAAATCTACCATATGTTATGCAATATGAAATAGATAACTTGAATATCCCTATAACTCTGAAGAAAACTAAGTTTATAATATAAAAATCTCTCAAACAACCAATCTTGAAGATGGCCTAATAGAATACCCTAGTGATCACCACCACCCCCAAGAGGTATATCAAATTGAACAATTATCCATGCCTTCAAACTCCTTCACAAGAATTAAAAAAAAAAAAGTGAGAGGTGACAGTACTTGTTTTAACAGAATCATCACAAAGATCGTATTGAAGAGGGTAAGAAGGACAGTCTTGCACTGCTTGCACCACCCTTCCCTCAACCCCAGGCAGTGTAATACAGAGAGAGGATCTGTCTTTGTGACAGAGGGAGAGGGAAGTGTGCAGGGAGTGTTACCTTGGAACCCTGTACTAGACCCGACACAGTAAAACAGCACTAGGCAGATCTCCATGGCCCCTGAACAGAGCTCCTAGACCTGCCCTGGTCCGGAAGGGAATCTGCTGCCCCAGCAGGGCCCCAAATAAGTTTGAGTGGCAATGAGTTTGTAACAGCTGAGTTCCCTGGCAAACCACAGCGCTGCACTGATCTCAGAGACTGTGGGTTCAGGGTGCACACCAGCACAACATCAGCCATGGCAACCACAAGGCTGCCTGTGTCACCTCTCCTACAGCTCCAGGCAGTGCAGTATGCAGAAAATCTTCTTCCTGGGGGAAGGAGAGGAAAGCGAATAAAGGACCTTGTCTTACAATCTGCTACCAGCCTTACCACAGTAAAACAGCACCAGGCAAAATCCCATAGCCTCTGATTCCAGGCCATTTGCTCCCAAATGGCACTTCTAGACCCACTCTGGGCCAGAAGGGAATCTCCCACCCTAGTAGGATAGACCCAAGTTATGGCTGGCTTCACCACCTGCTAATTATAGTGGTCTTGAGCCTTGAATAAACATCAGGCAGTAGCAGTCATGAGTCTTGGGTGTAACCCGGGGGTAACTGGGGTGGTCTAAAAGGCAATAGGTTTGGGGATCATTCTGTCAATCCAGCTGCTTAAAGATGATGGTGACCATGGTTAGACCACGGAATTACATGAGCATTGGCCCATTGGAACACTTCACTTGTGAAGTCAGTTCTTTAATTGCAAACAATGCTGTGGGGGATTCCATGAAAACGGATAAGGCATTCTGTAACTGTACAGATGGTAGTTTTGGCAGAAATATTGCATGCAGAGAATCCAAATACATATTTGAGTGTCTATTCCAGTAAGAATAAAACACTTCCCTTTCCATGATGGAAGTGTTCCAATGTAATCAACCTGCCAAGAGGTAGCTAACATATCGCCCAAAGGAATGGTGCCATATCAGGGACTCAGTTCTGGTATCTGCTGCTGACAGATGTGACATGCATCACTGGCTATTGCCAAATTGCCCTTGATGAGTGGATGTCTGTGTTCTTGAGTCCATGCATAATCTCCATCCCTGTTACCATGGCCATTATTTAAATGAACCTGTGGCACAAGGACAGCAATTACTGGGAAAGAGAATGACTGGTCTCCACAGAACAGGTCATCCTACTCACTTACTTGTTTACATCTTGTTCTTCTGAGATCACCTTTCAGCAAGCATTCACATAGGACACAAATATCTACACTTTTTGTCCATTCATATAAGCATATCCACATACCTTGCTCCCAGAACTCCTTGTATCCAATTTTCAATCATGTTCCTTAGTATTCAATGGTAATCCAGCCAAATCATTGGCCACAGCCATTGAATTGCTTTTTTTTTTTTAAATTAACTTTTACTTTAGATAGTTGAGATACACATTCAGATTTGTTACATGGGAATATTGCTTGATGCTGGGGTGAACTGCTATAGATTTTACTTCTGGCCATTTCTCCTCCCAGGCAAAATGAACAACCAGGTGCACTGCTAAAATTTCTGCCAACTGGATGAATTTTGTTTGCCATTGTTCATTAGGAATGTTCCAGAAACACATTGTAGTGCTGGAGCACTTTCTGGTGTTGCTCTAATATCACACAGAACCATCTGTAAACTAGGCCTAATTTTTCTCTTCCTCGGTTACTGGATGGCAGAGCAGCTTGCACAGCAGCAGAATTGCAAAGCATTCTGTTGTTTTGGGTTCCACTCAAGCTAGTATCTTTATAGGTTACTCCAATAATGGGCCCTAGTATCACACCCAAATAAGGAATATGTTGCCTCCAAAATTGAAAGAGGACCACTAATCCTTCCACCTCTTTATTGGTGAAATGAGGGGCTAAAAACAGTAACTTATTCTTTACCTTTGAAGGGACTTTTCAACATGCCACATTATGACAAAAATTCCACTGATATGAAAGGTCTCTGAATTTTTGTCAGATTTATTTTCCACCCTCTGACATGCAAATGTCTTGCCAGTATTTCTAGAATAGTTGTTACTTTCTTCTCACCAGGTCTAATCAGCACAATATCATCAATGTAATGAACCATCACAATGTTTTATGGAGGAGAAAGGCAATCAAGGTCCCTATGAACTAAATTATGGAAAAGAGAGTTGACATACTCCTAAGATAAGACAGTGAATGTGTATTTCTGACCTTGCCAGCTGAAAACAAACTGCCTCTGTTGGTCATTACTAAGAAGTATAGATTTTAAAAAGCCAAATTAATAGCTCCATACCAGTTCCTAAGGCATGTGTTAATTTTCTCAAGCAATGAAACTACATATGACAGTGCATCTGGAATAGGATAAACTGCCTGATTAAGTGGACAACGTTTCAGTGCCATATTCCAAGATCCATTTGTTTCTGCACAGGCTAAACAGAGAAGCCGAAAGGACATGTGGTGGGAATCATTACTGTGCATCTCTGCAGCCCTTGCTGGGGACGCTCATCTCTGCAATCCCTCCGAAAATGCTTGATTGCTTTTGACTTACTATTTTTCTAGGCCGTGGTAGTTATAGTGTCTTCCACTTTCTTTTTATTGATGATAGCCTTAGTTACATTTGTAAAATGATGATTACAGATGAATAGTAAGTTTTAGACCATGAGGCACGTTTCTTTCTGAAGGTACCTCATCTTCCTTCATTTCAAGACTCTGGTATTGTAAACTGGCACTGAGAATTTTTGTGGGACTATGCATGACTCTCTGTTTTGGAGAATCAACTTAGAATTCTATTCAATAGACCTAGGACTCTTCTGCTTATACCAGTGAATTAAGAGCTCAGTAACTTGCCTATCTATTTCTTTTCCTGAAATATCATGATGAACTAGCCAAAGCCATAGATCTCTGCAAGTCAGACTATTCTAGTCACCACTTGGGCTCTTACACATGTGACAGGAACCATTCTGTCTTTGGTGATAAGTGCTGTCATTTATTCCCTGTCACCAGAGATTCCATTATCCCCATTAACATTTAGTTTCATGGCAGCAGTTCCCACTGCAAATTCTGAACTACAGAGAAGAGGGACCACAGAGCTCTTCAAGGATGCTAGGGGCTCTCCACCGAAATCTGTTTCTCTCAGTTGTGATAAACAACTGGACCTTCCCAGAGTGTGTGAGCACATCCTACATGGTAACCCACTCTAATAGTCCAACTGCCCTAAGCCAATAGATACCTTCCTAGACAGTATTCCAAGGTATTACTGGTATTTGAACTTCATTTTGTGTGGGTCATCCTTCAGCCTATGTCAACCAACCAAACACCCAAATCCTTGCTAACCCCTCAAGCTAAAATAAAGCATCTTTGCCTAGTGGGCCTATCTCAATACATTTGCCCTGGTCTAACTTTATGTTCCTTTCATCATTTTCTCACTCCCTTACTATCCATTCCCACATATATTCTTCATATTTATGCCAGTGTAAATTGGAAAAAACAAGCAGTACTTTTGGTGTGTTGCATACTTCCTCATCAGTCACCCTTTGCTGATAAAAGAGGTCAAAGAAAATCTAAATAAAAGGAGATGCATACTATTTTATGAATTAAAAGACTCAACATAGTGGAGGTGTCAGTTCTCCCCTAAATGATATACAAGTTTAACAAAATTCTTATTAAAGTCTCGGTAAGATTTTTTTTTGTATCTATTCATTACTATTCTAGACAACTGCCTTTTCATATAGCCTTTTCATATAGCTAATATCTAAAATAATATTGTAAAAAGAAGAATAAAGTAGAATGAATCAGGGTACCAAATTTTAAAGCTGAATATATAGCTATAATAATCAACAGTGTGTGGTAATGGCAGAAATATAGGCAAATAGATCAATGGGATGGCATATAGAACCTGGAAATAAATCCACACAAATAAGTCAGTCTGAGTTTTGCCACAGGTGTAAAAGCAATTCAGTGGAGAAAAGGTAGCCTTTTCAACAAATAAATCTGGGGCCATTGGACATCAGTAAGTAAAAACAAACAAACAAAAAATGACCTGTCTCACACCCTACAGAAAAGTCAACTCAAAATGGATTGTGAATTTAAATTTAAAATATAAATCATAAAAATCTTTAATAAAACAGGATAACATCTTCAGAATCTCAGGTGAGGCAAAAAGTTCTTAAACTTAAAACCAACAGCCTGTGGTATAGCGGGACAAAATAATATTATTCAGCCATTAAAAGAAACAAGTACTTTGGGGATGAATTTTAAAACATTATGTTAAGTGAAAGAAGCCAGACAGAAAAGGCTACATATTGCATTATTCTACTTATATGACATATTCTGAATAGGTGAATCTATAGTCAGAATGTGAACTGGTGTTTGTCTGAAAATGTAGGGAGAGGTAATGAGGACTGAGCGCTTAAGGTGTATGGGGTTTGCTTTCGGAGTGGTAAAATTATTTTCAAACAGATAAAATTGGAGGTAGTACAACATTGTAAATGTACTAAATGCCACTGAGTTTTTCACTTTAAAGTGCCTAAATTTATCTAATATCAATTCCGCCTCAATAAAAATAAAAAGACCCATCTATATGTGAATATGTAGAG
This sequence comes from Macaca fascicularis, assembly GCF_037993035.2. Classification (NCBI taxonomy): domain Eukaryota; kingdom Metazoa; phylum Chordata; class Mammalia; order Primates; family Cercopithecidae; genus Macaca; species Macaca fascicularis. The sequence goes on along the minus strand of NC_088392.1, from coordinate 14,621,139 downwards.
CAGATTTTTTCGTAATAGCCCCAGACTGGAAACAACCTAGACGTCCTTCAAAAGGTGAATGCGTAAACAAACTGTGGTGTATCCAGACCATGAAACACTTCTCAGTAATACAAACAAGCAACTGACACATACAAAAACCTAAGTGAGCCTCCAGAGAACTATGTCAATTGAAAAATTATTCCAGAAAGTTACATACTATATGATTGCAATTGAATAACATTCTTGAATGAGTAATTTATGGAAATGGAGAACAGATTAATAAATGTTAGGGACCAAGGAGTGAATGGAAGTGGAACGTGAGTGTGACTCATGTAAATATTCCATATCTTGACTCTATAGTTCTTAATATCTTAGTTGTAATATTGTACTATAATTTTGCAAGATGTTTCCATTGAAGGAATTTAGAGTACATAGAACTTTTCTGTATTATTTTTTACAGCTACAATTATCTCTCAATCAACACTTCAATTAAAAAACATGACAGAAATCAGGCTTACGCTTGTGATCTCAGCACTTTGGGAGGCCGAGGCAGGCAGATCACCTGAGGTCAGGAGTTCGAGACTAGCCTGGCCAATACGGTGAAACCCCGTCTCTACTAAAAATACAAAAATTAGCAGTGCTGGGCTCCTGTAATCCCAGCTACTCGGGAGGCCAAGGGAAGAAAATTGCTTGAACCCAGGAGGTGGAGGTTGCAGTGAGTTGAGATCATACCATTGCACTCCAGCCTGGGTGACAGAGTGAGCTCCACCTCAGAAAAAAAAAAAAGATAGAAAAAGTGTGCCAAAAAGGAAATTTAAGCCCACACATTTAAGCACATAGTACAAATGTATGTGAAGCATACACTTATATTGAAATGACAAATATAAGATATTTAAATAAGTAGGATGATTACAATGAAGAGTTTGTAGTCTATTTTTTAAAAAACAACTACATATTTTATATCTTAAAGACTGTCTCCTTTTCTCAAAAATATAACAATGGTCTACTTTACACTATTTTACATTACTTGCTGGCAACCACACCTGTTCCTCCTACCTTTTCTCCTGCCCTGCTAAAGTCTGTCATTTTTATTTGGAGGTCTCTGCTCTACTACCACCTTGTCAGTAAGATATTTTATAATTCTTTCTAGATCAGATTCTTTCTTATGTTCTGTGCTTTTTGATTCCCCTTTTCCCACATTGTTTTTCTTCAAAACTGTCAGCAAATACTGACGGTTATCTTTATTTGCCTTCTCCAACTAAGATGTAAACTATAGGAGATACATGACTTTGTTCATTGATTCACCCCTCTGAATTGCAGAATGTGCTTGGCATGTAATAGATGCTCAGCACACGCTCCCTGAATGAATGTCACTCAGAAACGGAGTTGCTTACTGCAGATTTTCAGCTATGCTAACAAAATTTGAGTGGGTCCACAGCATCCGAAAAAAAAAGGAGCATGATATTAAAAACTCACTGGCTTGCAAATAGAATCTCCTGAAGTTAAACAACAATGATAACCTATTCTATTAATGAGACTATTTTAAACCTATTTCGAGACTAACAAACAATTATCACCTTTTTAAAATTAGTTCACCATATTTAATTATTAAGTTTTAAATTTTTATTTGGTCGTACTATTCTACTGATTTGTAAATGTTTGGTAAATGGGTTGTTGTTTTTTTTGGTGAATCTCAAAAAAAAATTAAAAGAAAAAACAACTGTTGCTTGTTTTTGATACTAATAATATTTACTTGTCTCCAAGAATCTTAGCTTTTAAGAAAGATAAAGGAATAAAGGGCACTGAATTGGGGGACTCTACAGAAGATAAGTTGAATGTTTGTATGTTCTTAATCTCTAACATTATTGTGGGTTTATACATATACATATGTATGTCTTTCAAATATATTAGTTATAATAAAGTATCATAAAAAATAATTACAGGCAGAGTTGATGCATTTGTCTAACAGATTTATAATGAAAAAAAGTGTCTTTATTTTACTTCTTACTGTCTTCAAACATTAGGTCAAAAAGTAGCAGTCATTCTGACAAGTGCACATTCCCTGATCCATAGTGGTAAAATAAACAAAATTCAATTTTACATTTGCCTTATCATATCTTAATATTTATATAAATATAGGAATGGTCAGTGCCAACAGTACTAAAAACAGTTTGCTGTCATATTATTTTATCTATTTAGATGAGTTTTTAAAGATGTAAAAATTAAATGAACTATTTACCCTGCACACTATAATAACTCATCAACAAAAATTATTTTATTGCTGATGTCTTCACCACCAGCCTGCCCCTCTGCTTAAAAGACTTCATTGCTTTCCAATTGCTACAGAGATGAAAACAACAACAACAACAAAATACTTAGATTATTACAACCCTTGTGTCACCAAGAGTCTTGCCTACCCTCCAGCTTAAACATTTGTTCTTAATTTTTCACTATGGTGAAGGCAAATCTGCCTTTCCTTCATTTCATAAAGGTATATTTATAGGCTTTTCCTTGCTATTCTAACTCCAAAATTAAGACTTGACAAATAACAACATGGATATCTGATGCAAGAATACAGTACCATGAAAAAAAAAAAAAGGACTAGATGTTTTAGTTCATTCTTGCTGCTATAGCAAAATGCTTTAGACTGGGTAATTAATAAATCACAGAAATTTACTACTCACAGTTCTGGATACTGGGGTGTTCCAGACCAACACACCAGCAGTTTTGATCTAGTGAGGGCCCATTCTTTATGGGTGGCACCATGTAGCTGTGTCTTCACGTGGCAGAAGAGACAAGCATGCTTCATTTGGCCACTTTGATACAGATGCCCATCTCATTAATAAGGGTAGAATCCTTACAATTTAATCACTTCCCAAACGGTCCACTTCGTAATAACACCAAGTTGTGAACTCTGTTTCAACACATGAATTTTTGGGGTACACAAACATTCAACCATAGCACTAAAATGGACTGAATTAACAATGAGCTTGATTGACTTCATTATACCTTAGTTTCCCATCAAATCATGTATATTTCTAAAGATATTGAAGTTAAAATGTACAAAAGTGCTATATAAATATACACATGAGACTACATTACAATGGTTTGGAATCAAATCCATCCACATTATTTACTGAAAATTATATTTTTATAATTAATAATAAATTCAGCTGTTTCAGAATTTCAATTGTATCTATAAAATCAGAACAAAAATTGTTAAAGCTCATATCTTCTTAACTATTGTAGCAGAATGCTTTAGTCTTAGGGGAAACTTCTTCAGTAGAAGGAAGCACAACAAATTTGCCTTTATAGAGATTCAACTCTTGGTGCTTGGGCAAAGAATAAGAATTACATTCCGCAGCAGCAGCAGTGAGAGAAGGAAGAACGAAAGAAGAAATTTCTAGAATGAGATTGATCTCCAGCCCCATGCCAGTCATGGACTGGATAAAATTCATGCATATCTTTTGTGAGAGAGGTGAGAGATGTGAATCTCTTTCTCATTTGGTCCCAGTCTGCAACTGTGAACAAAAGCCAATTTATCAATCTGGTCTCATCAGGAAAATAGGGACCAGGAAGTAAATCTAGACGTGTTAGACACATTAAGAGAGAGTGTTTTGAGAAACTGGGGCTCAATGAATTATTTCCCTGCTTGCTCTCTGCCTGAGATTGGAATAATTGAGAGACAAATTAGTCACTGAGCTATAAGCAGCACTGAAAATGCCATCATTCCATGGTTTATCCCTGGAAAACTTTTAGTATGGAGGAATAGAGAAATCTATTTATTTCCTTCAGACAGCTGTCATCCAAGACAAGGAAAAGTTGAGCAACTCAAGCCACCTTTTTTTTTGTTTTTTAATTTTTGCAACTCACAAATTCTTTAAGTCACCACACCAGTCCTGTAGAGAAATGAAAGAGGTTACAAATAGCAGAAGGATTATTCTAATAGTGAGTTCTCCATATGGAACTCTATATCAGAAATAGGAATTTAATTCCTTCCTAAATTATATGTCTCTTTCTCAAAATAATTCATTGAAATGTTATATATTTTGCCATATATTCAGAAATTAAACTCTAAGTGCATTTTCTTCTTTTTGAGATGTAATATAAGAGGCATAGTCTTTCACACACTTCTATCTTCTTAGTGGCAGCTTTAAATTCTGGACTTTGAGCTTCTTTTGTAGTCAGAAACTATGTGTTTATCATTTTTGTTTGTCTCGTAACAACATAGAATAAATATTTCATATATTTTTATTAAGCTAATGATTAAATACAAAGTAAATTTTTAAAGAGAATATTATTTCTGTGATCACCAAACACTAGGTATTGGGTGACATTCTATAAACAAACACATTTGGCCAAAATACGCTAATAAAGTCACCTATGAGGTTTTATAAACCACAAAAAATATGTACACATAAATCTAGTATCAACTTGTGCCATGTGTGTTATTTCACACTAATCTGAAAACCACTGTATCCCTGTAAGAACCCATAAGACAGCACAATGTTTGAAGCATTTTGGATGTTTAAGATTTGTGCAGTAAGGTGTTTCATAATCTTTCCTCCCCCATCCTTGTTATAAACAAAATTTAATAATTTAGTGTTTTCCATAATGATGTTGCTTACTAATTGGCTAAATTGAACAGCCACCACATACTTCATTTAGCAACATGAATTAAGCTGACTTTGCTTACTAAAAACCTATAATACTTTCAGCAAATAATTTCTAATCAGAAGAAATTCTGCATCTTCAGGTAAACTTTACAGAGTTTAGTAACTTATTTTAATGGTGAAAAAATGAAATACAGTCACATAACACTTAATGATGAGCATACAGTCCAATTAATTAATCTAGGTGACTTTTGTCATCGTGTAAACATCATGGAGTGTACTTACACAAACCTATATGGTATACATAGCCTACTACACATCTAAGTTATATGATGTAGCCTGTTAATTCTAGGATACAAACCTGTACAGCATATTAGTCTCAGAAATACTAAAGCCCATTGTAACACAATGGTAAGTATTCGTGTATATAAACACATCTAAATAGAAAAGGCACAACAACAATGTGGTACAACAGAAAAAAAAAATGGTACACCTGACTAGGTCACTTGCCAGGAGTAGAGCTTGCAGGACTGGAAGTTTCTCTGGGTGAGTCAGTGAGTGGGGGATGAGTCAATCTGAGGGCCTGGGATGTTACTATACACCACTGTAGGCTGTATAAACACTGTACACTTAGACTATACCAAATTTATTTCAAAATAGTTTTCTTTCTTCAATAATAAATTAACCTATATTACTATAACTTTTTTACTTTATAAACTTTAATTTTTTAAACTTTTGACTCGTAATAACATTTAGCTAAAATGCAAACATACTGTAAGCTGTACAAATATATTTTTAAAATATTTTTATTCTATATGTTTTCTCTTATTTTTAAATTCTCTTTATTTTACTTCTTTTTTGATTATTCTTTTCTTTATTATTATTATTATACTTTAAGTTCTAGGGTACATGTGCACAACGTGCAGGTTTTTTACATATGTATACATGTGCCCTGTTGGTGTGCTGCACCCATTAACTCGTCATTTACATTAGGTGTATCTCCTAATGCTATCCCTCCCTGCTTCCCCCACCCCACAACAGGCCCCGGTGTGTGATGTTCCCCTTCCAGTGTCCAAGTGTTCTCATTGTTCAATTCCCACCTATGAGTGAGAACATGCGGTGTTTGGTTTTCTGTCCTTGTGATAGTTTGCTGAGAATTATGGTTTCCAGCTTCACCCATGTCCCTACAAAGGACATGAACTCATCCTTTTTTATGGCTGCATCGTATTCCATGGTTTATATATGCCACATTTTCTTAACCCAGTCTATCATTGATGGGCATTTGGGTTGATTCCAAGTCATTGCTATTGTGAATAGTGCCACAATAAACATACCTATAAAACAAAATCATGCTTTATAGCAGCATGATTTATAACACTTTGGGTATATACCCAGTAATGGGATGGCTGGATCAAATGGTATTTCTAGTTCTAGATCCTTGAGGAATTTTCACACTGTCTTCCACAATGGTTGAACTAGTTTCCAGTCCCACCAACAGTGTAAAACTGTTCCTATTTCTCCACATCCTCTCCAGCACCTGTTGTTTCCTGACTTTTTAATGATCACCATTCTAACTGGTGTGAGATGGTATCTCATTGTGGTTTTGATTTGTATTTCTCTGATGGCCTGTGATGATGAGCATTTTTTCATGTGTCTGTTGGCTGCATAAATGTCTTAGTTCTATTTAAAAAACTAAGACACAAGCACACACATTACCATAGGCTTACCTAGGGTCAAGATCATCAATATCACTGTCTTCCATCTCCATATTTTGTTTCACTGGAAGGTCTTCATGGACAATAATAGCTCCATTATAATCATATGGGACCACCGTTGTATATGCAGACCGTCATTATGTGGTATATGACTATATTTCAACCACTTCAAATGCAAAAAGAAAGACAAGGTGGGTAATATCTGAAAGTAAGGGAAAAGGTTTTTTTTTTTGTAGTGAGTAGTAGAGAGAATGCTGTTTCACAGAGAAAGTCTTGAGATTCACACAAAATTAAGCTTGTTTGACATGGTTTCTCTGAATATATGCCAAGCACATATTAAGATATGCTTTTCTCCCTTGGCACTCTAAGATAGCATTAGGCAAGGGTTTCACATCTCTAAAATGTTTCTGAATAATTTCTTCTGATGGTGGCCTTATCATAAAGAATTTTAAAATATCCTAGTAGAAAGTTTCTAAAAGGATGCTTTCCCAAAATAGAAGTGCAGTGGGTCATATGTTAATAATGTAATCTAAGTAAAGCTGAAAGAAACCCTGCAGGTTAAAAACAGCTTAGAATAGAATGTTAAGAAACATGATAACATTTTCAGAATACTGGACAATTCATAACTATTTCAGAAAAAGTATTAATTGGAATGCATAGCAGATAAAATATAATCAGTTAAGAGACTTGGAGAACAACATTCAAACAACATGTAATTTATTAGGTCACTTTTATTGTTTCTACTGGATCTTTTTTCCGCATTTTGTGAGCTTTTGATTTTTCTTGACTTACAAAATGAATAGATATTTATATTGCTTTAATAATAACAACCTCTAACCCTTGAAGCTGAATTAATCATTTGTTTATATATAGTTAGGTGGATCTTTGAGAAAAAGTAAGATAATACAAAATGGCAAATATCTGGATAAATACAAATTTTATCTGTTTGCCTCTTATTCAAAGTGCATGTGATAATCCAAAACAAAAATTCTGGTACAGTCATGTGCCATGCAACATTTCACTGTCAATCTCAGACCGCATATATAATTGTGCTCTCATATGATTATAATACAGTATTTTAATGTACATTTTCTCTTTTTAGATATATAAATACTTATTATTGTGTTACAATGGACTGTAATATTCAATATAGTAAAAATCTGTATAGGTTTGCAGTCCAGGAGCCATAGGCTACACACTATAGTCTAGGTGTATAGTCGGTGATACTGTGTAGGTTTTTCTAAGTACATTCTATGATGCTTGCACAATGACTTGCCTAACAATGCACTTCTCAGAGTGCATCCACCTCGTTAAGTAATGCATGACTGTACTGGGACTTCTGGTTTCAGCTGGGATATGTAAAGAGCCTAGAAGTTGTCACTCTCATCCTTACAACAAGAGAAAGCTGGACAAACTGAACATAGTATTTTTAAATGTTGAGTTTAATTAATTTTGAAATTAATTTTTATTTAAAATCGACACGTAATTGTATATATTCATGGGGTACAGTGTGATGTTTCAATGCATTTATACATTGTGTAATAATCAAATCAGGGTGATTAGCATATCCATCACTTCAAACATTTATCATTTCTTTGAAGTGATACAAAAATCTTCTCCTCTAGCTATCGCGAAATATACACTACATTGTTATTAGCTATTGTCACACTACTATTTAATAAAACACCAGAGCTTATTGTTCTTGTCTATCTGTAACTTTGTACTCATGGACCAATTTCTCCAAGTTCCTCCTTCCCCCTACCCTCCCCAGTCTCTTGTAACCACTCTTCTACTCTCTACTTCTATGAAGTCAACTTTTTAGATTCACATATGAGTGAGATCACACAGTGTTTGTATTTTTGTGATTGGCTTATTCCACCTAATATGATGTCCTTCAGGCTCACCACCTATAGAATAATAACAGTGGACTACAACCATAAGACCTGCGAGACACAACTCTTTTTAAGGAGGTTTACTTATAAAAGCTCAAAATGAAGGGAAAGTCAAAGTAAGAACACTGGTAGAGTTGGGAGTCTCTGGCATAAATGACTACAGAAAACATTCACAAAGACTACCACATACTGAAATGCAAAGAGAACAAATAATGAGCTTTTTAAAAAGTAGACAAGAACTGTGGCAAAATACCAAAAATCTGTGTTACAGGAATAATAAAAGGAGAAGAGAAAATGGGGGTTTACGTACCAGATTTTGTGTGGACATATATTTTCATTTCTCTTGAATATTATATGAATTATCTCTCAATTAACATTTAAAGTTTCAAAAAGCAAACACAAAAGGCCATAATAATAAAACATCAATACTACTAATTGCTAGTAAGTATCCAGATCAACAGGAATTCTCATTCTTTGTTAGTGGGAATGCAAACTGGTACAGCCATGCTGCAGATGGTTGGTAATTTCCTACAAAAGTAGACATGGCTTCATCATAACATCTACTAGTAATATACTTAGGTATCAGTCCAACTGACTTGAAAACTTATGTCCACACAAAAACCTGTATGTGACTGTTTATTGAAGTAGTGTTCAGAATAGCCAAAAACTGGAAGCAATCAAGACATCTTTTATTTTTATTTTTGTTTTTTGGAGATGGAGTCTTGCTCTGTCACCCAGGCTGGAGTGCAGTGGTGTGATCCCGGCTCACTGCACCCTTCGCCTCCTGGGTTCAAGTGATTCTCCTGCCTCAGCTTCCTGAGTAGCTGGGATTACAGGCACACACCACCATGCCCTGTTAATTTTTGCATTTTTAATAGAGACAGGGTTTCACCATGTTGGCCTGGCTGGTCTCGAACTTCTGACCTCAAGTGATACACCTGCCTCAGCCTCCCAAAGTGCTGGGATTGCAGGTGCTATTCAACACGCCTGGCCAAAATATCATTTAATAGGTGAATTGATTTTTTTTAAGTGTCGTATATCATGCAATGGAATGCTATTCAGAGATAAAGAAGGACTATCTATCAAACAATGAAAATTATGGTTGAATGTTAATGCATATTGCTAAGGGAAAGAAGCCAGCCTGAAAAGGTTGTACACTGTATAATTCCATTTATATGATATTTTAGAAAAGTAAAAGCCATAGAGACAGCAAACAAATTAGTGTTTGCCACGGTTTATTGGAGAGGAGAGTTGAATAGGTGAAACACGGGATATTTTGGGATAACAAAACTATTTTATGTGATATTGTAGTGGTAGATACATGACACTATGCAAATGTCAAAACTCATTAACATTTATAGCAGAAAGTGTAAATCATATAGTTTGTAATAAAAAATAAAAGAGAGGTCAAGGAAATCCGTGAATGGAGTGTTGACTGTAACAAAGAGTAAGTTAATTGTACGGAAAATGTGTGAACAATCTTACTGAATAGAATGCTAAAATATCGATCAGCTAAGTAACTTTGAAAATTAGCAGTCTCTCTAAGACTAAAGCAAATGGGACACTACATACTCTACTTGCTAAAGTTGTTTCCCACTGGGTACTATTTAACAACACTGATGCTGCTGAACAGGTTTACTGAAATGAATAATTAAGGAAATGAATGGCAGATTCTGAATGTACCCCAGAACCAACTGAAAGAGATTCCAATGGCCAAAGCTGAAATAATTTGTAAAAGAAAATAAATAATTATTGGATAATAACACAAAGTATAAAATAAATATCCATAGGTTCACACTGATGTAAAGAAAGACTAAACAAATTAATGGTAAGAGAGAAATACCAGACCCAGTGGCTCACGCCTGTAATCCAGTACTTTGGGAGGCCAGGGAGAGCAGATTACCTGAGGCCAGGAGTTTCAGGCCAGCCTGGCCAACATGGTGAGACCCCATCTCTACAAAAAAAAAAAGTAGCCGGGCATGGTCGCGAACACCTGTAATCCCAACTACTCAGGAAGCTGAGGCAGAAGAATCGCTGGAACCCAGGAGGTGGAGGCTGAAGTGAGCATAAATCGTGCCACTGCACTCCAGCTTGGGAGACAGAGGAGGATTCCATCTAAAAAACAGAAAAAGAAAAAAAAAAAAAAAAACAGAACAAATATTTTATGCAAAAGTATTCCAAATAATTTACATAAACACTTCAGCCTTAAGGAGGTGAAGCATCAATTGAGGGATACGGTATAAAAAATAGGGCAAGAGTACCTTCTAAAGGGAGAAATTTAACGTTACTGACATTCTTTAATTCTCCAACAAATAGTATCTATTGATAAAAACTTCCTATGCTCTTGAAAATAATGTGATTTTCTCCTGCTATGGGGAGCAAAAGTCAATTAAATTAATAGTTTGTTTAATAATATTATAAAAGGCTTTGATATGTTTACAGTTTTTTTCATTTAATTTATCTACATATACTAAAGGATAAAAATTTAAATGTACAATTAAAATTAAGGATTATATTCCTGCTTTCAGTTTTTTTCTTTCAGTTTCTATTTCATACATTTTAAAGCTATGCTATTACATTTATTTTTGTTTAAATATTTTGTCTCTTCTTGATTTATTGACATTTTCATATAATAAATAACCCATTTAGTGTTGAAAATATTGCTTATTTACAAATCTACCTTGTCAGAAATTATATATCCACTAGAGCTTTCTTATTATCTGTTTTGGCATTGTATGCGTAATTTTAATATTTTTATTTTATATGTAATGTATGTTTCTTGTATACAACGTACTATTGTGTCTTGCTCTTTCATCCAATCTACAATATCTGCCTTTTAAGTGGATCATTTTGGCCATTTACATTCAATTTAATTATCATATGATTGAGTTGAAGCCCATCCTCTAATTTTTGCTTTTCTATTGATTTCACATGTTTTTTGTATTTTTTCTATTTTTCTATCTTAAATTAGATTCAGTAGTTTTGAATATTTTGCTTTTGTATCATATCTAAACTTATTCCAAGGTATTCTTTATTCCAGATACTATATTTTTCAGTTCTAGAATTTACAGTCAGTTCTTTTTTTATAAAATCTATTTTTCTCTTGCAGTAACCCTTCTTGAGATATGTTATCATTTTAGCCATTATCTGCATATGATTTTATATATATATATGTGTGTGTATATGTATGTATATATATTAACATATTCTAATATATTATAAATCCCTTTCTTAGTATTTCCAGTGTCTACTAATCGCATGTGCTTCTATGTATGATTTTAGCTTTTCATTATGGGTGACATTTTCCTTCTTATATTTTAAACCTTTTTGAAAAATATTTTATTAGTTGTTGAGTATAATAGTACAGTGAGTACTGAATTAGACAATGTTTTCTCACAAAGAACTTGCTGTTTTTCTGTCCTGAAGTTGAAATGAGGGTTTGATGTCTTTAACTTGAGAGGTGAGTCAGGATTTTTGATTACTAATTTAATCTACAGCAGTTACATTTCATTTCAAATGTATTGAGGGCAAATCTGTCTCTTGATTTGATCAGGACGTTGTGAATCTTATCATGAAACATCCAAGTGATTTACGTCTGCTCTTCGGCCCAGTTCCCAGATGTATCTAGTCCCACTTGTTCACCAAATCCTGTGGGGAATAATTGATGAGGAAAAAGTCTTATGGGGATAAACTAGACTAGTTCTGTTTTGTTTCCTTTCAGATTCGAATTTTCCATGCCAAGAAAAATGTCACTAGAATTTGGTTCATTTCTTGTCATCTCAGCAAAGTTCCTGCCTCTATGACAAATCTGTTGCTCTGTCAGCCCCTCTGAGGCAACTCTCTATCTTTCAGCGATAAAGGTAGGTAGTAGCATCTGACAAGCTAAGAGAGGCTGGCCCTTTAGTGAAACTGAATTCATGTTAACTTCCTTGTTTCGATAGATGTATATTTTTCTTGGAAATCTGCTTTCTTTTCTTTTTTTTATGGTAAAATTATAAATTTAAAAAAGTCTACATCCAATTAAGCAGTGGGATGCCAATTAACTTATTTTGGACCATTATAAAATATCTTAAATTAAATTCAACCCTTTTAAATATTGTGGAAATGGTACTTTTATTAGATATTGCAATTATATATTTTTTTAAAAATGTGAATTATTTCAGATAACAGAATTTAATTAAGTAAACATCTGCCCATACAAAATGAGTAAAGCAGAATTTGAGATAAATATATTGACTACTTTTTTAGTTTTATTCAGATATGTTAACTTGTAGACTGTTTTTCTGTCTAAAGATTTGCCTCTAATTAATGGCTAAAATTGTTATATTTAAAATATTATAATCCACATATGTGTATAAATTAACATTTACATTTAAGTTTTACTGGTGATTTAATACAGAAATATGTATGAATTTAATAATACATTAAAGGACTATCCAGATGTGCTTTGCTATTAATTTATGAAAAAGCAATAATTATATTTAAAATGTAATAAAATGATTTAACATATTGGTTTTGAATATATTATTATTAGAAATGATTCAGATTTTTGAAGCATACAGATATTGAATGGTTTCAAGTGCCATGCAATATTACCACCTTTATTTTATAGTTTATAATTAATATTGTCAATTTTCCAATTTCTCTGGCTAGAGTTTACCAAATTAAATTTTAATTTTAGAATTTAGATTTAGAAATCTATTGATAAATCCATTTTTATTAGAGAAAAAATGCTACGGCAACTTTTAAAAAAACAAATAACAAATTAAGATACATAAAAGTCAATTTAACTATATTTAAACGAGAAGTTAGCCGACTAAGACTCTTGGGTCAAATTTGATCTACCTCCGGTTTTGTAAATGCATTTTTGTAAAGCACAGCCACACCCATACATGTATATTTTATATGGCTCCCTTTCCGCTATTATGGCATAGCTGAGTAGTTGCAACAGAGCTCAAGTGACCTACAAAGACTAAAATATTTTCTCACTTGCCCTTTTTAGAAAAAATGTTTATTGACCCTGATTTGAGCTCAACATTTTTACATTTTCTTTTTATACATATTTGAAACATTTTTTCATCTCCCAACATATATACTCATGCTTTTGTCAAAATTTTTCTAGCACAGAGAATATGGTTACTTAGTAATAGGGTGATAAGTGAATCCTCTATATCGCCAAAAATACAAGTAGACATAATCTAGAAATGTACGATTATTTCTAACACTAAAATTTTCTGGTTTTTTTTTACTTGTTCAGTAGCACAAAACATATTTTATTAAAGATATTAAATGTTGAAAGAAATGTTAGGGACATTGTATAGGTTATGTACTTGGCCAATCTACATGTTGAGATATTCAAATAATTTGTTATATTTCTAAAGCTATGAAATATTTTTTTAATATGATGTATAATAAATATACCTAGTAGTATTATTATCTCACTCCTTTGAACTTCCTTCATCATCCTATGTGTGTCTGACTTACTATCAAAACTGGATTTACCACAAGATTTTGGTACAACTCAATTCTCCATCTTAAATTTTCATCATTCCGGTTCTAAAGGTATTTTGATTGGTCCTTACCGTTAATGATCAAGCAAAAACAAACAAAAGGAGACAGAAAATGAATTATAAAAGATACTATTGTAGGATTTAGAAATTCTCCAGAATATTCTTGTGTGCATATATATATCTTAGTGTTGTATTTCATGGTTGGTATTCCATATGAATAAACAATCAAACTTTAACCTGAATGAATTTTGTTCCCCAGAAATACAACTGTTTTTGAAATAGATTTATTCATAGTCAAGGTTATAGTTATATTTTTCTGTTATTCTACATTGTTTGTTGATTAGGTTGTAGGAAATAGAATGTGTTTATATATACAATCAATACATTTGTTTTGTCTCTCTCACATGTGACATCCAAGACACTCATGTAGGGGGAAAAAAAAAAGAAAATCCCATTGGCTCTCATCACCTCACATCACATCAGGGATAAGGTCTGGGGCAAAGAGAAATGCTAATTATTTACTGTAATATAAGTAATAAGAAATCAGTCCAGAGCGTATTGTGTGCACATTTAGAATAAAATTCCTAAAGATGAATATTACAAATGGCATGTAGAGGTTGTTGAAATTTTTAAGAAATTTCATTCTTTTTACGAGGGATGGATACATTAAGTGTACAAATTTATTCATAAGAAGAATACTTTTTAAAATTTAGCTCCTAGAGATGGAGACCATCCTGGCCAACACGGTGAAACCCTATCTCTACTAAAAATGCAAAAAAATTAGCCGGGCATGGTGGCGCGCACCTGTAGTCCCAGCTACTCGGGAAACTGAGGCAGGAGAATGGCAGGAACCCGGGAGGCGGAGCTTGCAGTGAGCTGAGATCGTGCCACTGCACTCCAGCCCAGGTGACAGAGTGAGACTCTGTCTCAAATAAATAAATAAATAAATAAATATAAAATTTAGCTCCTAGAGAAAAAAAGTTACTATATTTTATTTTCTACTTTAGATATTTATATACAACAAATTTAAAGAAGGATAAATTGTTTATTTTGTTTGCCAAATATTACTGTTTCCAATGACCTGCATTCTATTATATAAATAATGGTCTTATATGGCATATTTTCCTTCAGCCTGAAGAACTTTTAAAATTTATTTTAGTAGTACTCTGCTGTGGAAACTTCTCTGAACTTTTGTTATCTGAAAACATCTTTATTTCACCTTCATTTTGAAGTAGAATTTGTGTAGAATTTTGGATTTTTTAAAAAATATCCTGCTAAAGTTGTTAATATTGTAGAATGCACTGGTAACAACAGATCAGTAAACAGACAATTACAGTACCTTTAGTAAGTGAAACATACACACACTAACTTTCCTTATATGGGCGGTATACCATGTAGTCTTCTAAATAGCATTAGGAGCACCTGGAATATCTTTCCTGATAGATTAATAACTAAAGAAACTTCAAGGGAAAAACTTGACCAGAAATGGAGGTCTCCAACAGATATTTTTATGTAAGTAGCAAAGATTTCCGAGGCACTTAAGTGAAGGGGAAAAAGACGAAAAACAAAACCAAAAATGGTCAGAAAAATGCTGTTTTGCTGCAGTATAAAGTTCAAGAGGAACAGCAGCAAGAGATGTGTCTGTTACATATGCTAAAGACCTTAAATTCTCACCTAAATACTGAAAGCATTCATTAAAGAATTTTAAGCATGGGGTTTGAATACGTTATGTTTACATTTTGAAAAGATTTTGTGAGTGGCTGACTAAAACACAAATTTAAGGCAGCCAAACGCAAGAGGGATTGCACTGAGGAAAATTGGAGTAATCTGAGCAGAAGTGATGAAAGTTTGAAACACAACACAAACTGGGAGGATTGTGGATAAACTTGGAGATGTAAAATTCACTTAACATCATCATTGACTGGTTATAGGGATCAGTGACAGAGATAGAGGGAGATAAGTCTAGAATGGTGCCCACTTTTGTAGCCTTTAGCACCGGCCATGTGGAATGGCTAATAGATGAAATGCACCAAGGGCAGGAGAAGAAGGACAATGAGTTCAGTTAGGGCCAATGCAACCTGAGTGTCCTGTTCATTAGGCAGTTTTATATGCAGGTACGAAGATCAGGAAAGCTATCTGGATAGCAGAAATATATGTTGGAGCCTATATCATGGTAACAAAGGTATTTGGCATGATGAGATTCCTCAGGGGGATCGTGAGAAGCCTGCCAAGGAAAAGATGCTAAGGAATACCAGGATTTCAGATATGCTCACAAAATTAGAAGCCCGAAAAGGACTGAGAAAGAGCAGTCATAGAGGCAGAGAAAGATTAGGGGAGTGCAATATCAGGAAAGCAAAAGAAATGTTTCCGTGAAAAAAAAAAAAAAACTCAGCATCGACAGAATCAAGAACACAATCAAGAAAGAGCATTGAATCTTCCAGGATTGCTTTTAAAGGTGACAAGTGAGAACTGTAGGACATCTTGCTCTCCACAAACAAGTTCTTTTAGATCTGGGAAAATTATTTGTGTTTCAGATTAATCGTTTGTAAAATTAGCATAAAAATAGTTCACCTACTGAATGGCTTCTTTTCAGTCAAGAACTAATAGTTTATATAAATAACAGTATTCACAGCAATATGTAGTCAATAATAGATGTTATGTATTTGCTGTTATTATCTAAATTTATTACTTTGTTTTTGTTCTTTGGATCTATTGCTGAGAATGGGGAATTTTTATTTCTATTTTTTGCTGGTAATGTGAAAATATTATTTTGTATGACTTGTAATTTGAGTACACACAATAAAATATGCATTGTATTGTTAAATGTTAATACTGTTGACTCCTATCATAGCACACCAGAACACACTGGAAGGAGTACAATGACCAGAAGTGACTGAAGTTTATTCCTGCCAGAGACTGTGCCAGATTTCCTCATATCTTTCCAAACCATGATCCCAAAGGTACAGCCAGAATTAAGAGGTAAATCCTTATGTCAGAGATAATAAAAAGACAGATGTTATGGTAATTGAAGGGAGTGGTGCTGGACCACTTCACATTTGGTAAAGCTGTTTTCTCTGAGCCACACATGGAAGATATGTGCGATATCCCTCTAAGTGTTTCTCAGTTTGACTAATTCCACGTTTACTACATTATACCAATGACAAAGTGGGCCATAATTATTGGACGGTTATGTTGAATATTATGGCAACTTTACTTATCAAGAGTTTCTCGATGACAGTATGAGAGTAATTTTAATAAAGTAGTTGGATAAAAAGGAAAATTGAAGTGAGTTTTGGAAAGTTAGGATGAAAAAAGTGTACATGTAAACTGTTGGTGAAGGAAATAATAACAAGTGGGAAACTGGAAAGTGATGTGTGACTGAGTTTTTTTTTTTTTAGTAATGAAAGGACCTCTATAATGGAGGAATTTAAACCCTGCTGAGAAAATATAAAGAGAGAAAGGAAAGATAAAAGGGAGAAAGTATAAGTTATACAGATTTCTAGGAATGAAACTATAGATTGAGACCCAGATTAGAGCATAACGGATGCTCTCATACAAAATAATAGTACAGCACTCAATCATGGTAAGAAAAAGAAAATATTGATATAGCTCTTACTGTTTATAGAAAGTGTTTCAACTCCAGCTTAGCTGTATTAATTTGCTGCTCATGTTAACAATATCCTATTTTATTTTACAAATGAGGAAACTAAGGTATGTGTATTAGGGTTCTCTAAGGGACAGAATATATATATATAGAATATTCTATATATATATATATATTCAGACACACTCAGGATTAATACTTTGCATCCTTCAATCCAATCAAGTTGACACTCAGTATTAACCATCACAGTGTGGAAAAACAGTATAATGGTAATATAGCAGGTGCGAAGTGGAGTCACATTTTACATGTAGACAGATTGGTTCAAAACTTCTGCCTTTTGCTTGTCTGCTAGATGGTAACTGTGATGAATATAATGAGATGAAGGAGAGAAGAGAATAATACGAATACATACTAAATATTGGCAAGAAATTGAATGAATGGAAATCTCCCTGTAGTCCTCTCACTCTCACTTTCGTGTGTGTCTCTCGTTAGTCTGTGCATTTTCTGTTTTTTTTTTTTTTTTTTTTTTTTTGAGACGGAGTCTTGCTCTGTCACCCAGGCTGGAGTGCAGTGGCCGGATCTCAGCTCACTGCAAGCTCCGCCTCCCGGGTTTACGCCATTCTCCTGCCTCAGCCTCCCGAGTAGCTGGGACTACAGGCGCCCGCCACCGCGCCCGGCTAGTTTTTTGTATTTTTAGTAGAGACGGGGTTTCACCGTGTTAGCCAGGATGGTCTCGATCTCCTGACCTCGTGATCCGCCCGCCTCGGCCTCCCAAAGTGCTGGGATTACAGGCTTGAGCCACCGCGCCCGGCCTGCATTTTCTGTTAAACATGAGGCACTGTTTTCTGAGTTTATAGCAAGAAGCCAAAATAAGTGATTTTAAAGTGGATATTCATATTGATACAAAGATACAACTGTTATTACTAGTGAAAGAAAAAGAAAAACAATGTTAAGAGGTTTGAAGATATTGGCCAAGGATCCTTAAAATACTGGACTAAAAGATGCAACTGGAAAGGAAACAACTGATAGAGACAAGAGATGAATTGATACACTACTTAATGTTAAGACACATATTTGGCTGAAATGAAGTAGTGATAAAGTGGATGAAAAAGGATTGTGTTCGAACAAAAGCCTCTCCTGAGATTGTGGCCATAGGCACAGACAATGAAGAAGAAAGTCTTAGGATGAAAGGAAGTCATGTCTGATATAGTCGTGGTAAAAGTCATCCTACAGTTTTCCATATCTCTTTTTATTTCACTAACATATGGTGCTGTCAACCATATATATTTGCAAATCTTAATGTGTTCAAATTTACTGGTTGATTGATTTTTGTTTCTATAAGAAAATGTCACTCCTCTAAGATAATAGAAATAGTATTCATTTCTTTTAATGTACAATTTTCTTTTACATATTTAGTCTTTATAACATATGAAGTTGAAGTTTATTTTTTTAATTCACTTAAGGTATAATCTGTCTTTTTCCATAAATAGTCAATTTTCTTTTTTTTCTTTTCTTTTTTTTTTCTTTTGGAGACAGACTCACTGCAACCTCTGCCTCTCGAGTTCAAGAGATTCTCCTGCCTCAGCCTCCTGAGTAGCTGGGACTACAGGCGTCCGCCATCATGCCCAGCTAATTTTTGTATTTTTAGTAGAGACGGGATTTCACAGTGTTGGCCAGGATGGTCTTGATCTCTTGACTTCGTGATCCGCCCACCTCGGCCTCCCAAAGCACTCGGATTACAGGCGTGAGCCACCGGTGCCCCGCCATAGTCAATTTTCTAAGCCTAATGTATCCAATTAGTTATTTACCACCCCCTCTCCACACGCATACACACATGTGCACACACACACACACATTTGTAAAGTTTTATTTGTCACATACCTAAGTTCCTTATCTTTTCATTCGCACAGCCCTACTCCCACTCTGGGGAGTAGAATTGTTCATTAGGATTCACAGTGTTTCACTCCTTCCTCTATTTATAGTTTCATCACAGGCTGAATACACTTCCCTTTGCTTGACTTTAGGCCCTGCCATGTAATTTCTTTTGGCCAACATCACATGCACAGAAATTACAACAGTATGACAATACCATATATTAGCCTATAAAAAGCCATGTGCATGTTTACTCTTTTTGTCTCTGTCATAACCGTAACAGAAACATGCCACACATCTCCACCTGTTCCACAAGAAGGATTAAAAGCACATGGTCCAGAGACACTCCAGCTTCTGGCTTCTGAAGCAGAGCCATCTAGATTACCCATGAACTGACAGTGGGTAACAGATCCAGGCAACCTACCAGGATGGAGGTCAGCTCAACCTACCAATGTACACATGCACAAATTAGAATTTAATATGATTGTTGTTGGAGACCATTGAGTGTTGGGGTGAGGTATTGCTAATTTTTATGCAGAATTGTTGAAGAAAGCTAAATAATACAGAATTTGCTACCAAGAGGTATATGTGCTAAAAACAAAAAACAATAATAAGAAAACTGAAAAATGAGATATTTACTTTGGGACAGGGTTTCAGAAGGTGAGGAAACTAATAGAGGAGGCTGGAAAAAAAAGGCCTTTTGATTTGTCCATTACACTGGTAGACATGCCTAATAAATTCTCAGTTTCAGTTACTTTATTTTGCAGTTCTACATTATCAATTTAATGCTTACATTTAGATTTTGTTGTTTGTTAAAACTCTCCATGTTTTATGCGTTCTCTACCTTTTTTCTGTTTTCTTCAACATATGAAGTATATTAAGACTTAAAATCTTGACTGTTTAACTACATCTACTGTTTATTTTTATCTATCGTATTAGTTCTTTGTATATGTCATATATAAATATGCCCATAAATAAAAGACATACAAAAATATATGATGTACAAAATGTGTATGTATAAAATACATATGTAAGTATATATATATATATGTCAGGATTTGTTTTTGTTCGTATTTCTTCTTCTTATATGTTAGATATATTTGTTATATATAAATATTTATATGCATATTTTTATGACATATAAAAAGAACAAATATGAACGAATATGGATCCAGACAGAAATATACATATGATATACAAAAAGAACAAATATGGGCCGGGCGCGGTGGCTCAAGCCTGTAATCCCAGCACTTTGGGAGGCCGAGACGGGCGGATCACGAGGTCAGGAGATCGAGACCATCCTGGCTAACCCCGTGAAACCCCGTCTCTACTAAAAAATACAAAAAACTAGCCGGGCGAGGTGGCGGGCGCCTGCAGTCCCAGCTACTCGGGAGGCTGAGGCAGGAGAATGGCGGGAACCCGGGAGGCGGAGCTTGCAGTGAGCTGAGATCCGGCCACTGCACTCCAGCCTGGGCGACAGAGCGAGACTCTGTCTCAAAAAAAAAAAAAAAAAAAAAAAAAAAAAAGAACAAATATGAACAAACATGAATTCTGACAAATGTATACATAGATGTATGACATATAAATATATACATATTGATGTATGAAATAGAAAAAGAGATGTATAACATAAATATAAATTACTGTATGACATAAATATATATTGAGGTATGATATATATACATAACATACATATGATATATAAATATACATGTTTATGTATGACATATATATATAATATTTCTGTCAGCATTCATCTATAAAAACACCATAGAAAATTCATATGCTATCAACAATGATTGATGATTTTTAGTCTTTTATTTAGGAGGAGAGGCTTAATGTCTCCATGCAGGCAGAGATTGGTTTGATTTGGAGCATGGCTGCAGTTTTAGTATGACTTATTCTGCCTCTAGGTTGTCTCTCTTCCTTGGGTGGGACTGTATTCTGCTCTTGACTAAACGTCAGAAGGATCTAATTCTTCTCACATGTGAGAATATCAGAAGAGCTCATTTCTATTTTAAAAAACTAATTATTTTCGCCGGGCGCGGTGGCTCACGCCTGTAATCCCAGCACTTTGGGAGGCCGAGACGGGCGGATCACGAGGTCAGGAGATCGAGACCATCCTGGCTAACACGGTGAAACCCCGTCTCTACTAAAAAGAAGTACAAAAAAAATAGCCGGGCGAGGTGGCGGGCGCCTGTAGTCCCAGCTACTCGGGAGGCTGAGGCAGGAGAATGGCGTAAACCCGGGAGGCGGAGCTTGCAGTGAGCGGAGATCCGGCCACTGCACTCCAGCCTGGGCGACAGAGCGAGACTCCCTCTCCAAAAACAACAACAACAACAACAACAACAACAACAAAAAACTAATTATTTTCATCCAATTTTACATTTTTGAAATGTGTTTTTGTAATCCATTTATCTTTTGTAATTGCCACCAGAGAACATGAAACTTAACTCAGTTTACTATCTCCTACACAGAAAAAGGAATTCTGCACCATCTCTCAGGACCTTATCCAAGATGTCATCAAAACATGTTATATTAAACATCTTTTAGCTGATACTAAAACATTGTCCTTCAGAATGTGCTATATATTTTGGAAAATTTGATATTACATAGGGATACAACCTTAATAGCTAGGATAGATGGTTTAAAATCCAAGGGATAAAATTAGGAGACAATCATCTTAACATCACATCCATTTTCTCATTTTGGAAATTTTTGCTTCTTGTGCACTTTCTAATGGCCTGGTAGATTAAGAAGTTCTGGTTCCTAGGGTGGTGAAGGTGGTGGTGGTGGTGGTGGTGGGCAATTTATCAAAATTTTGCAAAGTGTACGTTTAATTAAACCCAAAGTATAGTTGCCACTGGGTCATGTTTTGTTCCTCCTGTGTGTAGAACATAAGGCAAAAAAAACAAAAAAAAAAAACAAAAAAAGGAATTACTCTTTTCTCAAGGGTAATTGACTGTATTTCTAATGAGAACATAAGGTTACTGCTACATGTTGGAGTTCACTACAAGTATGTCTCAAATTCAAGGAGTTCACTGAGGTGAAATACAATTAGTCAATTAGGCAACCACTATCTGACCAATGCCTGATGAGTGGAGAGTCAGACCTCTCGTGGAGTGGGTGTCAGAGTGACTCTACGAGGAAAGCAACGTAAACTAATAGTAATGATTGGCCGAGTATGAGAGGATCTAGAAAGGGTAGTAGAAGAGTGAGGTGAGAGAAATAAGTTATGGTTTGGGAACCAATTTCAGCTTATCCTAATGTAATTGCTACTGGTCATTACCGTGAAAAATTCGAGAAAGAAAATACCAAGATTTAACCAAGGTTTCAATTTTCTCAGCATTGTGAAGGGTATTATATACTTAAGTAGATGTTGTTTGTGCTGTCCATATTTTCTCAGTTTTAAAATACTATCCAGTATGTGCCAAAGGCTGTCTACAGCAACTATTTACACCTCTTTGTGTGGGGCTTTAATTCTGACTAAAAGTACATGCCTAACCAGTATGCAAGGATAACTAAATGTGCTGAAAAGTTATTACCCCAAGAATCAACCCTCATCCATGGAACTGGTAAATAAAATGAATATTCTTCAGCCTTATATCAAACAACTCTCTTGCATGTTCTGTACTCTTTCCCTAGTCGCCTGAGAGAACTGAGCTCAAGTTATCCCCAGAAACCACGTGCCAGCAAAAGTATTTTTATTGTTTTTTTTCCCTTCTCTTACATTTTCATTTTTTTACTATTATTTCCTTAGATCTCTACCAAGTTAATTACTTGAACTGAAGTCATTTTATAAGGTCTGCTCCCAAAGATTATGTTCTAAAATAAGACAGGTTAATGCTCCACATTAAAGTCAAAACAATGGTTTACTAATATGGAAAATATCAGAATAAACTAAAGTAAATTTATAATAACTATAATATTTAAAATAATGTTATAAAGATAATATAGGTAGGTAGGTAGATAGATAGATAGATAGATAGATAGATAAATGGAACACTTTAAAAAGTAAGTAGAAGACAACTCCAAAGAAAAATGAGCAAAATATATGAGAAAAAGCAATTCACAAGGTAGATAAAAAAACATTAAAAGATTACAACCCACATTAATGATCAGAGTAATACAAATTAAACCAGAAAAAGGCATACCAGATCCTGTCACTCGTATCAGATCAGCTAACAGTAATATTTATGTCAATTCCTCTGTGGTCAACCATGTGTGAGTATTGTGTAAATTGGTAAAACCATTAATAGCTACTTAACATCACTGCTAAACTTGAGAATGTGCATATTCATTCATCCAGCAATTTCATTTCTAGGTCTAATGTTGAAATAATTATTGTATATATGACCAAATAAGAATACACCAATAAAATTACTCATGGTAGCATTACTTTTAACAGTGGAAAATTCTAAGTACCCTACATTCCATCAAAATAAAAATGAATAAGTAATTTAGGGTATGTTCATATAATTTAATGTTTATTGCTCCAAGTACTGACATGGAAAGCATTTAGGAATACAAAATTAAATTTAAAAGAGAAAAGTGAAGAAGATACACACAACATAATACTGGTTAAATGAATCGGGAACACAGAGGAACCACATTTTATGTTGCTTAGGGATGCATTTAGTAAGTAAATAATGTATAGGAACAATAGACACAAAAGACAAGACAAAAGACAAGTATTTACCTCTGAGTAAGAGGGAGGGGTCAGGATTATGGAGAATTATATCACACCTTCAACTATGTTTTAAGTATTTACTTGTTTAGATGGTTGCTGATATATGAATTCTCATCATATTGTTTTTAAACGAATATAGATACTTGAAGTATATTCCAATTATTTTAAAAGAGGAAATCCATCATTTACTCTTAACAAAATAGTAATTCTAGAAGAAGAAATTCAGAACTGTGAGTATATAGAGATTTGTCCTCTGCTTTGTAAAGGGGTGAAAAGGAGAAACAGTATAACATGGGTAAAATTTGGCACCTGATTTCACAGTTGGATACTAAATTTGATTTATGACAAAGTTGGGATTGATTGTGAAACTATCTCTAGCCTCACTTTTTAAAAAAATAAATATAGAGTTATACATTTCCTATTTTTCAAATTGAATATAAATATGTCACATATAGTTACTTTTATGATGTTCTCTTAATTAAGAATTCATTCTTATTTGCCTGATCACATTCACGAGTCCCAGAAGACTCCTAGGATCAAGAAATGTATAATTGCATGATTATTTTAGACACCATCTTCATGACTTTGAACGAAATCCTGACCTTGGATCTTAGTTTTCTAATTTCAAAAATATGACAATATAGATTTCATTTTACTTTTAATTGCTGATGTATTAAACTTCATAGTTTTATTCTTTTATAAACAGAGAAGTAATTTAGGATACATCCTTGCATTCTGATTTTAAAAAGAACAATCATTTATACATTTTTTGAATTTTTTAAACTGTGGGCAAAAAAAAAAAAAAAAAAAAAAAATTGGTAGATCTACCGTCTTAAAATTGTAAGTATCCAGTACAAAATTTTTAACTATAAGCATAATGTTGGACATCAGATGTAGAACTTTTTTATCCTGCATAACCGAATCTTGGTACTCACTGAACAGCAACTACCCATTTCCCACTTTTGCTGGCCTCAGACCACGACCACTCTCCTTTCTGTTGCTGTGTTTGACTATTTTAGATGACACATTTAAGTAGAGTCATGTAAGTATTTGTCTTTGTGTTACCTGGATTGTTATTTCCTTATCTAGGATTCTTCAGTCTCACTAATGAGCTAGAGGGCCAAGAAGAAATTACCATGGTCTCTCAACATCTGCTCCCCATATGACTACCTTATGATGGTGGCACTTACGCATGTTGAAAGTCTCAGAAAGACCAAAAGCACATATTCCCAGAATTACTGTTAAGAGTTTCTTGATTCACAGGTGCATGTGTCCTCTTTATTTGTTTTCTTACTCAACTTTTGTGTGGTATGTTTACCCAGGAGTACTATTTTTATGATAAGTTTCTCAGTTGTTTGACATACCTCTTTAATTTTCTAAGGCACTAACGATTTTTATGAATTTGCTTAATTAGGTGCCAGCCTAACCTTCAGCACATATAAAGCAAAGAAAAAAATGTAAATGTGGTTAAATATTTTATTTTAAATCCTTTCTTTTCTTCATTTTCACCTTTACTTACTGTGGTGATCAAAATTGGCATTTTAAATTTAATATTGGATTATCTAAATAATTATAAGACATTAATAGACCTCACTAAGGATTTCAATGAAAATGATAGGTACTTTAAGATGTAATATATTCTAGACACTTTAAGTCTTTTGCAATCTTAATTTCCCTCAAGCTTTTTCAGGAAAAAAGAGTTTGATTACATTCAGAGTAATGAATTACAAGACGATTTTTTACTCATAAATAAACAAATAGCAGACCAATCAACTTCAGGTTGTGTTATCGAATCACTAGTTGTAAACTGGCATCTTCTGGGTACTGGCCATTTTATCACATACATTACAATAACTAAAATACCAATATAGCAATTCTTATTTCTGTAGTGTCTAATGTTTATTAGTCTGTCTTCTCTTGCACTTTACCAAAACACTTAATATTGCCTTAAAATATATTAAAATATCTTTTTTCCAACATGCTTTTTCTAATAATTTGTAGTTCTCGTAATTTGAGAAACACTTTATCAATTTAAGAAGAAAATCATATTTTATTTTATTTTATTTTACTTTATTTTATTTTATTTTATTTCCAACTTTTCTTTCAATTTCAGGGGATACATGTATGGATTTATTACATGGGTAAACTGTGTGTCGCTGGGGTTTGGTGTACAGATTATTTTGTCTCCCAAGTGGACAGCATAGCACCTGATAGGTAGTTTTTTGATCCTCACCCTCTTCCCATCCTCCAACCTCAAGTAGGCCCTACTGTGTATTGTTTTCTTCTTTGTATCCATGTATACTCAGTGTTTAGCTCCCACTTATAAGTGAGAACATGCAGCAATTGGTTTTCTATTCCTGCATTATTTTGCATAGGATAATGGCCTCCAGCTCCATTCATGTTTTCATTCATTTTGTTCATTTGTTCATTTGTTTCATAATATTTCATGGTGTATGTATACCATATTCTCATTATCCATTCTACCACTGATGAGCATCTAGATTGATTCCATGTCTTTGCAATTGTGAATAGTGCTGCAGTTAACATGTGCATACATGTGTCTTTATGGTAGAAAAATTTATATCATTTTAGTTATGCACTCAGTAATGGGATTGCTGGGTCAAGTGGTACTCTGTGCTAAATCTCCAAACTGCTTTCTACAGTGGCTGAACTAATTTATATTTCCACCAGCATTGTATAAATGTTCCCTTTAATCGGCAACCCTACCAGCATCCTTTGACTTTACAATAATAGACATTCTGGCTGGTGTGAGATGGTATCTCATTGTGGTTTTTATTTGCATTTCTCTAATGATTAGTGACGTTGAGAATTTTTCATGTTTGTTTGCACACGTATATCTTCTTTTGACCAGTGTCTGTTCATGTCCCTTGCCCATTTTTTAATGGGGTTGTTTGTTTTTTCCTGTTGATATGTCTAAGTTCCTTATAGAATATGGATATTAGATGTTCATCAGATGCATAGTTTGTAAATATTTTCTCCCATTCTGTAGGCTACCTGTTTTCCATGTTGATAATTTCTTTTGCAGTTTAGAAGCTCTTTAGTTTAATTGGGTTCCACTTGCCAATTTTTGTCTTTGTTGTAATTGCTTGGGAGTCTTCATGATAAAATTTTTGTCAGAGCCTAAGCCCAGAATGCTATTTCCTGGGTTTTCTTCTAGGGTTTTTATAGTTTTAGCTTTTACATTTAAGTCCTTAGACCATCTGAGGTGATTTTTGTATATGGTGAAAGAAAGAGGTCTATTTTCAGTTTTTTGCATATGGCTAGCAACTTATTGTAGTACCATTTATTAAAAAGGGGGTCCCTTCCCCCATTGCTTGACATTGTCAAATTGATATTGTTGGTGTACAGAAGAGCCAGTGGTTGTAGGTGTGACTTTATTTTTAGGTTCTCTATTCTATTCCATTGGTCTAGATGTCTGATTTTACACCAGTAGTATGCTGTTTTGGTTATGGTAACCTTGTAGTATAATTTGAAGTCTGGCAATGTAATTCCTTTGACTTTGTTGTTTTTGCATAGCATAGCTTTGGTTAGTCACACTCTTTTCTGATTCCTTATGAATTTTAGATTAGTTTTTTCTAATTCTGTGAAGAATATCATTGATAGTGTAATAGAAATAGCATTGAATCTGCAAATTGTTTTGGGCAGTATGGCCATTTTAACAATACTGATTATTCCTATCCATGAGCATGGAAGGTTTTCCCATCTGTGTTGTCTCTGATTTCTTACATCTGTGTTTTGTAATTCTCATTGTAAAAATCTTTCACCTCGCTGGTTAGCTGTATTCCTTGATATTTTGTTTATTTGTTATTTATTTATTTATTTATTTATTTATTTATTTTTGTAGCCATTGTGAATAGAATTGTGTATTTGATTTGGCTCTCAGCTTGGATGTTATCGGTTTAAAGAAATGGTACTAATATTTGTACATTGTTTTTGTATCTTGAAACTCGGCTGAAGTTGTTTATAATATCTCGGAGACTTGGGCACAGACTGTGAGGTTTTCTAGGTTTAGAATCATATCATCTGTGAAGAGAGTGAGTTTGACTTCTTATCTTCCTAATTGGGTACTTTTTTTTTTTCTCTTGTCTGATTACTCTGGCTGGAACTTCCAGAACTATGTTGAATATGAGTGATGAGAGTGGACATCCTTGTCTCATTTTGATTCTCAGGAGGAATGCTTCCAGGCTTTATCCATTAAATATGAGGTTAGCTGTGATTTTGTCACAAATGGTGTCTATTATTTTAAGCTATATTCCTTTGATCCTTGTTTGTTGACGGAATATAACATGAAGAGGTATTGGGATTTATTGAAAGCCTTTTCTGTATTTATTGAGATTATGATGTGTTTTTTGCTTTTAGTTCTGTTAATGCGTTGAATTGTATTTATTGATTTGTGTATGTTGAAACAACCTTGCATCCTAGGAATAATGCCTACTTGATTGTGCTGGAATAGCTTTTTAATGTGCTGCTAGATTTAGTTTACTAGTATTTTGTTGAGGATTTTTGCATGTATGTTCAATCTTATTTATTATTTCAAATAACCAACTTTTGGTTTCATTGATCTTTTGTGTAGTTTATCATGTCTGTGTTTCAGTTAATTCAGCTCTGATATTGGTTATTTCTTTTCTTCTGCTGGCTTTGGGGTTGGTGGGTTATTGATTTTCTAGTTACTCTAGGTGTAATGTTAGGTTGTTAATTTGAGGCCTTTCTAACTTTCTGCTGTGGATGCTTAGCACTAAAAACTTTCCTCTTATCACTGCTTTAGCTTTGTCCCAGATGCTCTGGAATGTTGTATCTTTGCTTTTAGTAGTTTCAAAAGGGTTCTTGGTTTCTGCTTGAACTTCATTTTTCACCCAAAAGTCATTCAGGAGCAGGTTGTTTAATTTTCATGTAATTGTATGTGCTGTTGTCTGAGAGTGTGGTTAGTGTGATTTCAGTGTTTTTGAACTTGTTAAGAATTGCTTTATGGCCAAGTGTGTGGTTCATTTTATCATATGTGCCACATGCAGAATAATGTATATTCTGTTTTGTGTGGGGTGTTCTGTAGATATCTGTTCAGTCTATTTGATCAAGTGTTGAGTTTAAGTCTCAAATGTCTTTGTTAGTTATCTGCTTCAATATCTAACACTGCTTCAGCCTGCAGTAGCTGGGATTACTATTATCATTGTTTGGTTATCTAAGTCCCTTAATAGGTCTTTGATATGGTTTGGCTCTATGTACTCACCCAAATCTCATTTCTAATCGTCATACCCATGTGTCAAGGGAAGGACCTGGTGGGAGGTGATTGGATCATTGGGATGGTTCCCCCATGCTGTTCTCATGATACTGAGTGAGTTCTCATGAGATCTGATAGTTTAAAAGTGGAACTTCTTCCTTTGGTTTTGCTCTCTCTCTCTCTCTCTCTCTCTCTCCTGCCACCTTGTGAAAAAGGTGCTTCCTTCTCCTTACAAGTGTTCTGAGGTCTCCTCAGCCATGTGGAATTATGATTTAATTAAATCTCTTGTCTTTAGAGATTACCAAGTCTCAGATGGTTGTTTATAGCAGTGTGAAAGCAGACATATAACATGCAGTCATAATTTTGTAGATAGCATATTGATAAATAGTTATTTCTTGGATAAAGAAGATTTTTTATGTGCAACTGCAATAAGATCACTAAGATTAACTTTATAATTGGCTCAATAGAAACATCTTTATGTCAAATTAAAAAAGCATAGTATAAAATGTAACACATGAGTTAGATAAACTTCACTAAAATTTGAGATTTGAAAATTTGACATTCTATTTTCTTTATTTTGCTTATGTTCTTTTTCTAACTTTTTAATTTAATTTAATTTAATTTTTTTTTTTTGAGACAGGGTCTTGTTCAGTCACTCAGACTGAGTGTAGTGGCATGATCATGGCTTACTGCAGCTTTGGCCTTCTGGTCTCAAGTAATCTTCTCACCTCAGTCTCCTCAGTAGCTGGGAATACAGGCGTGTGCCACCATACTCAGATATTTTTTTAAAAAATATATTTTGAAGAAACAGGTTCTCACAATGTTGTTCAGGCTTGTCTCAAACTCCTGGCCTCCAGCAATCCTCCCGCTTCAGCCTCCCAAAGTGCAGGGATTACAGGCATGAGCCACCAGACCTGGCCTTGACATTCTAAACATAAAATTATTTTTTACAAATCAAAATAAGTGTTACAAAAGTTTCACTTAAAAATGAGTTATGTTTGTGGGTAATTAACTTCAAAAAGCAAGTGACTCATGAATGTATTTATAACCTCACTAGTAAACTAAGAAATTAAGATTAAATAAAAAATACACCATAAACAATATTCTGTTTTGGGAAATATTTTGAGGAAGATACTATATAGATGTAAATTTTCTGGAAAAAAAATCTCGATTTGGTCATATCTATCAAGTACTTTGGATAAGAGGATCATCAAGAAATCTCCTCTTAAATTATCCTCTAATAACATAGTTATAGATTATTTTAAAACTTCCTGTGCCATGATGTTCACTAATTACAATGTATTGTATAAAATTTGATGAATAAAATAAAATAAATAAAAGAAGAGCAGCTCAATATTTAATTACAGTATTCATTAACTTTTTTATACAATATATTGTAGTTTCATTAGAAAGCAATTTTATTTCCATGATAGGTAGAACATACTGGATAAAAAATAATGTTAAGGTATTAACTATACAAAAAGTATGTGTGGGCTCGGTGTGGTGGCTCACGCCTGTAATCCCAGCACTTTGGGAGGCCAAGGTGGGTGGATCACCTGAGGTCAGGAGTTCAAAACCAACCTAACCAACATGGTGGAACCCCATCTCTACTATAAATACAAAAATTATCTGGGTGTGGTCGTGGGCCACTGTAATTCCAGCTACTTGGGGGGCTGAGGCAGGAGAATCACTTGAACCCGGGAGGCAGAGTTTGCAGTGAACCAAAATCCAGCCATTGCACTCCAAACTGGGTGACAAGAGCAAAACTCTGTCTCAAGAAAAAAGAAAAAAAAAGTGTACGTGTGTGTGTAGAAAAAGAAACTGGAAAAAATTATAAAAGTATACACATGTTTAGTCGGGATTTAAATTTCTTTACAGTCAAAAATAATATTTTTCTATAATAAAGGTATTCTACATTCATAATTGCAGTATCCTTATAAAAGAACTTCAAGAATTTAAATGCAGCAGCCAGCCTAAAACAATCAGCAGTCAGCGGTCAGGAAGTATGCAAATTTAACTATCAAAATAAAAAATGAGGCCAAATCAGGTGCAAAGTAGTTAAAAAAAATCAAGAAAATGGAAGTCATAGCTATTAATCAAAAATCAAGAAAACTGAGTAGAACAGATAAAATACACTAAAAAGGAACTGAATTTTCTCATGAGACTGCTGTTGTTTTAAACAGAAGGCGTATTGTTATTTCTTCCACATGTGGAAAATAGTGAGTCAAATTAAGGAGTAATAATTAACCCAGTGTGTTTGCAGTGTGCTTCATGTATAAAACAACAAATTAGTTAGATATTGTAAATAATTTTTAATTTTGAAAAATGTTACGCATTGTTTGATTAAAATAAATTCAAGCATAATAGGCTTATTCATTTCTATATTGAAAAAATAGATATATTCTAAACGTAATTACAGGAAGAATAAAATCACACAAATTTACAACACCCTATTTTGAACTATTTCAATAATTTTAAAGTGTTTCTTTATACCCTTTTGAAATGATGTTTTCATCAGTTTTAAATTAATTTTAATTATCCAGTTACTGAAGGTTCATATGCTGTTTCTTTTCAAACTTAGTATTACAATATTTATTTAACACATATGACATTTTGTAGCCTTGATAACCATCATATGGAATAATGGTGAATAATCTTCCAAATGATTTATTCTTCTATATTTCTTATTGTATCTACTATGCAGTTTTTATGTTGTAAATGGAACATATATGTTTAAATCTGCCAAGATATTTATAATTAGCTAAATGCTTTCATATATTTATATTTATAATTTATAATTAAGTATATGCTTTTTAGATCCCAGATTTTATTTTAGATACCAGATATATAAATATAAGTATTTACATTTTAAAATATTTAAATATTTATATATAAATACATAATTTTTATTTTTAATTGTTTCTAGCTTTACTAGGGTATAATTGATAAGTTAGATTTTTATGAATTTGACATTTACAACATGATAATTTAATAGACATATGTATTATAAAATGATTGCTCCAATCAATTTTATTAACACATCCATAGCTCCCACACCTATTGCCATTTTCTGTGAAGATGTGTGGTTAGGATACTTATGATCTACTCCCTTAACAAATTCCAAGTGGACAATATAGCATTATTAACTACAGTCACCATGTTCTACATGAGATCTCCAGAACTCACTCATAACTGAATATTTGTACTCTTTGACCAACATCTCTCTATTTCCCCCATCTCCTAGCTCCTGGTAATCACTATACTATTCTCTGCTTCTATGAGTTTGTGTCTGATAAGAGATTCATATACAAAATATATAAGGAACTCTCAATAGCAAAAATCAAATAACATAGTTAAAAGAATTCATTAACTAGGTTGAACACATGTGGCAATATTTTTTCTGAGATTGGTGCAATTTATAAAACTAGCATTAGTATCTGAACAACTATTTTACTGCAGCTTTACAAAATATTTATATGTATTTTTCACTCTGTTAATAGAATCACTGAAAGTAATCTAATGTTCAATTGAATATTTCTCATGTAACGCGAAGGTGACCTATATATAATTAATTCACTTAAGTATCAAATACTTGTGCCAATCAGATGGGCACAGGTTATAAGTCTTGAACATGGTATTTTTTCTCATGAAAATTATTGTCTTATAATTCTAACTATAGTGACACCATCTAACATTTATTGACTTATTAAATGAGCCAAACAATGATTTAACCACTTTGCCTACATTAATCCATTGCCCTTCAAAGTTATTTTCAGAAATAAATAATATTTATTTCTCACTTTTATGATGAAGGCTGTGGCACAGGTAGGTTAAATAATTTACTTAAGGTCATAATTCACATAAACAGCCAAATGAAATTCAAAAGTGATCACGAAGAAAGGAATTTAACAAGGAATAAACATGTTCACTACAGCTTATATAAGCCATGTAGAAATCAGGAGGATTCTATGAGAGAGACTCTCAGGGAAAAAGCACTGTGTAATCAGTGAGGGTCTGTGTATAAATGATATGTAACCTCAGACATGATATATGAGAGGAAGTCATTCTTATCTGAGTAAAGGAGAAACGAGCAGACCCCAAGTGAAGACCTTGAGAGATGAAAACAAAAAAACAAAACAAAACAAAGTTGGCCTATTTTGCTTTGTAGAATATCTCTCAAGTGACTTGCTCATTGAAATATACTTTTAAATACTTTTCATTTTTATACTAACCCAGAACATCATTTCTTGTATTTTAATACCAAATTAGAGGCAGAAGAATAAGTGATTATCAAAATAAAAATCAAGGTACTATTAACTAACAAACTCCTATTTTTTAAATTTTGTATAATGTCTTTTTCAAATAAATTTGAGCATTTTCAACAATTTAAAATGAGGACTTGAATTCAGAGCTTCAGGAATTTTGAATTTCCTATATTAAATAATTATGTCTTCTCAACTTTTGCATATTTTCCGCTCTATAAAATTAATAAATATTAAATATGAAGCTGCATGGCAAAGTATATCTTCATAATATTTATTTAGAAATCTCTGGAGAAGAGAGTGAAGAATAGTATTTAAAATTTTTAAGCTTATTTTTATTGGTTAATATTTTATGCTTTTGAAATATTTAATCAATGTAAATTTCTTATCTTTTAATTTATGTTAGCAACTTTATTGAGATATACTTCACATATCTTACAATTAATTATTTAAAATCTACAATTCAATAGTTTGCTGTGATCACGGATATGTGTAACCATCACCACAGACAATTTTTGAACATTTTCTTCACCTTCTCACCCAAACTAATGCTAATCTACATTCTGCCTCTATAGATTTCCCTGTTCTGGACTTTCACATGAACAGAATGATGTGGTAGAACTGGCTTCTTTCACTTAGCATCAGGTTTTCAATGTTTATCCACGTGTAGCATGTATCAATATTTCATTTATTTTTTATGGTCAAATGCTCTTCCAGTGTGCATTTACAGCACACTTCATTTATCCATTTGTCTACAGACAATCATCTGGGTTTAATATACCTTTTGGCTATTATGAATAATGCTGCCATAAACATCAATGCACAAGTTTTCATGTGAGCAGAGTTGTCATTTCTCTTGTGTGTGTGTATATATATGAATGAAAATGTGGGGTCACATGGTAACTCTATTTAATAATTTAAGGAAGTCACATTGTTTTACAAAGTAGTTGCACCATTTTCAACGCTTGTTTTCTGACTTTTTGATTCTAGTCATTCTAATGCTTATAAAATAGTATCTCATTGGGATCATAGCCGGCATTCCCCTGCTGACTAATGAACATTAACATCTTTTTATATACTTTCTGGCAGTTTTACCTCTTTCTTAAGGAATATCTATTCAGATCTGTTGTCCATTTTTAATTTTTTTCTTTTTATGATTGAGTTGAAATATGTTTTTTATATATATTCTGGATGCAGTTCCCTTATTACATACAGGTTTGCAAGTCTTTTCTCCCATTCTATAAGCTGTCTTTTCATCATATTGGTTCTATCTTTTGAAACACTAAAGCTTTTAATTGAAATAATGTCCAATTTATGGTTTTTTCTTTTATTTTTCTTCTTGCACATGCTTTTGGTGTCATGTTGAAGAATTCTTTGTCAAATCCAGTGGCATCAAAATTTGCACTAATGGTTTCTTCTAAAAGTTTTGTAGTTTTTGCTATGATATTTAGGTCTTTATTCCAATTTGAGTTAATTTTGAGTTAATATAGAATAAAGTAAGCATCCAGCTTTATTCTTCTGCATATAACTTTCCAATTGTCAGCACCATTTACTTAAAAGGTTATTCCTTGCACGCTGAATGGTCTTAGTACTCTTTGAACATACATATTTACGTTTAAGCATAAATATTTGCATTTATTTCTAGGCTGTTCATTTTTACCCCACTGATCTACAAGGCTAATCTTGTGTCGATTCTGTTTCTTTGTGGTAAGTTTTGACATAAGGAATTGTGAGACCTACTTCTTACCTCTTCTTTTTAGATTGTTTTGGCTACAATGGGTCCCTTTCCATTCCACACAAATTTTAGAATTAGCTTTTAATTACACTTCAGTTCGTATTCTGATGGTGTTTGTGCCAAGTTTATTAAATATAATCAGTCTGCAGAATATTGCCATCTTAACAACTTTAAATTTGATTTATAAGGATGACTTCTTAAAATGTATTTAGATCTTTTTAAAAATTTATTTCTATCTTCTTTAATTTATTTCAACAATTTTTGATAGTTTTCAGTGCATCTTTACACTTCATTTGTTAAATTTATTGTTATATATTTTATTGTTTTTGATGCTATTGTAAAATAAAATTATTTACTTACATTTTTAGATTATATGTTTATTTTTGAAGCATTCTTATAACTACCTCATTCCTCTAATTTTATTATCCTAAAAATAATTTTTCATATTTTCAACTGCATGATTTTTACATTAAAGGAATACATGTAGAAGATACAAGATAAATATTTAAATAATAAAAAGAAAGCAGAGAAGAAAATAATTTATAAGCAATTTAAATAAGGAAAACACAATTTATAAAATATCTTCTGTATGTTAAACATAGGTATATGAGAAAAAAAAATTCTTGACCTCAATGAGTCCACAAAATTTGTTTACCTAGAAGACACCTACATTTATTCAAATTAGAGAAAAGTTTATATAATTGTGTTAAATTATTTTTATAGCACAAATACCACTTTAAAAGTGCAGAGAAGAGACCAATTAATGTGGTATAAAATATATATAAGACTTTGGAGGAAAATAAAGCTAGAAGCAGCAGTGAAAACAACAGGGATGCTAGTCTGTTGAATGAAATAGATGAGGGCACAGATGCAAGAACTGTTACATGCTATTTCTGCAAACTGTATGTTTCACCATTTGACAGGAGCAGCAGTAGTGAATAATTAAACAAAGACCTGATAATGTATAGAGCTTAAGCACTGTGACTAAGCAAGATCATTAAAATATAATAATGGCAGTGCTCAGTATAAGACACTTGTTCGTGTCCAGAAGAGATTAAATAAATAAAAATTAGGTGGCACAAAAATAGATAGGATAGAACTGAGAGGCCAAATGAGTTTCATTAGAACATCAGAGATATGGCATTAGGAGGGTAGCAGTGGAAATAAGAAAGTGTTGTATAAAACACAGAGACTTTGACCTTAATAAAACTCTTCCAGAATGACACATTAAACCACTTATGAATTAACTCGTTGTTCAGACCTTATAAATAATTAACATATTTCTTAAAATACTGCTCATTCCATTTCAGAGTTAAGACAGAAATGGCATAAAAGTATTCCAGCATTGAGTTCTAAGAAGTGTCTTAATGCTGCTCATCGCCTTCCTATCACCTCCGTTTCTGGTACTCTGACAGGCTGAAACGTTGTATGAGTAGCTTTGACATCTTTTCTTCCAACTAAAAGTTTCATAGAAGTTTTTTTCTTACTTTTCAGCAGCAAAATTAATTTTTAAAATAGTAAGAAAATAAGTCCATTCTCAAGAGAATTCAGGTATTCTTTTTCCATAGTAATGGACTTCTAGTTTCTGAAGGAAGAGTTTTCAATTTCTATTTTTCTGTGTTGTCATTTGATTAAAAAGTTGTTAAAAGTTTTCTTCAGAATTCTATTTCTAAACTTAGCAAAGACTTTTTTTTTGTAAAATGATCCTCACTCATAGACAGCATAAATCTGAAATTTATGTTGTTGAAAGCTAGTATTAACACTATTAAGTTTAACATTCCCGATTGTTTCTATTTTCATTTTGTTAATAAAGTCTTACATGGAAAAAAGTGAGGAGGGTTTTGTAAAAAAACAATTGAAATCAAATTTATTGATTTTCTCTTATGCTGTGTGCTTTTTGTTTCCTGTCTGTTAAATCTTTGCCTAATTCAGATTACAAATATACATAAAGAAATTCAGGTCTGTGATCCATATAACATTGATTTTTGAACATGAATAGAGGTAAGAGTTGATATTCACTTTTTTTCCAAATTATATTCAATTGTTCCAACATGATTTCTTGAAAAAAATCAAATTCTCTTAACAAATTCTGCCACTAGACACTATTACACATTTAATACAGTCTCTAAGTTTCTTACGT
Source organism: Macaca fascicularis (assembly GCF_037993035.2). Lineage (NCBI taxonomy): Eukaryota > Metazoa > Chordata > Mammalia > Primates > Cercopithecidae > Macaca > Macaca fascicularis. Next base: position 14,583,891 of record NC_088392.1, on the reverse strand, counting down.
TTTACTTATATTTTAGCTCTCTCTTTTTTTTCTGTTAATATTGTTGTATATTTTACTTCTACATACTTACAAATTTTCAAAGATATTATTTTTACGTTAAAAAATTAAAGATTGTTTAAAAGTTTACACGTAACAAAAATGTACTTTACATTTGTCAGCATATGTTTTGTTCTTGGCCCTCTCTGTTTCTGTGTGGAAGTCCTAATTTCTATCTGATATCATTTTCCCTCTGCCTATGAAAATTTCCCTAATATTTCTTATAATAAAGTTTAAATAAAATTAATTATCTCATGATTTGTCTGTTAGATAATGCCTTTATTTTGACTATGTTTCTGGAAGATATATGTAGATAGTATAAAATTCTGGATTTGTAGTATTTTTTTTTTTAATTTAAAGATGTCCCTCATTGACTTGGTAGTGTGGTATGCACAAAGAACTGCTACCACTCTTTTCATTATTCCTCAGTATATAATGTTTCTTTTTTATCCAACATCCTTTAATATATTTTTATATCCAACATCCTTTATTTTTTTTTTTAATTTTGGTTTTCAGAGCTTTGACTCTCTCATGCCATTTTATTTAATCATTCATTCATTCATTCACTCATTCATTGTATTGCTTGGAGGTTCTCTGATCTTATTGGAATTGTGAGTTTTTTTTTTGTTTTTTTTGTTTTTTTTTTAAGTATCTTATTGTTTTTGGAAGATTCTTGAGAATGTGGGGATAGCCAAAGATTTCTTATGTAGAATACATAAAGCATGAACACAATGAAAAAAATTAGAAATTGACAAATTTGTTAAGAGTAACAAACACTGGCCTTTGGAAAAACACTACTAAGTGAGGCAAAACCTAAGTCATGAATGGGGAACAGTCTTGTACTGTAATTTGAAAATGTGATAAACTTTCCCAAAAAAAGATAATATAAATGACTGAGAGCAAATGAAATGTTGCTCAGCCACATTTATCATAGAAGGATAAATTAAAACCACAACACAGTATCACACTCACTAGAATGAATGAAATTTTAAAAGCTTAGAAGAAAAGATATGAACTGGACCTTTCATATATTTCTGTCAATATAAAATTGAGTACTTTATCAAAGATGATTGCCATATTCTAAAAATTCAATATACACATGCCACTCAGGAATTTCACTCTTTGGTATGCACGAAAGAGAAATGACAACAGACCTCCATTCAACACAGAATTTTATATAATCTTATTAATGGCCCCTAAATGGAAACAACCCAAATATCTACCAATGAGCAAATACTTAAACAAAATGTGATATTCATAAAATTGATTACTACTCATTAATAAACAGCATGAAACTACTAGTACGTGTAACCACTAGATGAATTTTAAACACATTATGCTGACTGGAAGAAGCCAGACATGAAAGAGTATATATACTATGACTCACTTTATGTGTATCTCCAGAAAAGACAAATCTAACCGATGATGACAAAAATAGATGAGTTTTTGCTGAGGCCAGAAATGGAATAGAACTTACTCAAAACATTTAAGTTAGTTAAATGTAACTAACAAAATAAACATTTTATGTTGATGAAGCTGCTCAGTATCTTGATCATGTTTGTGGCTATACGGGTGTATATATTTGTCAAAACTCATTAAAATGTGTAATTAAATGGTTGTTATTGTTATGTAAATTGTACCTAAATGAAGTAAATTTACAAAATCTGTGTGTACACATTTTGATACTCTATATTGATTTTATACATATACACACACATACGTATATATATACACACACGTATATATATATACACACATACACACACACAATGTTGACTATTTCAGTCAGAACCAATTAATTTATTCTATTGATAATTCTATCACTATGAAAACCAAATGGGTTATCATTCAAAAGCTGATCCCTTTTCAACCAACTTTTACTTTTCCTCACACCGGTGACATTCTCTTTCACTCTGTAAATTTCACTGTTTCTAAAACTAATGGATGCTTTTTCTGGGCTTCATTCTTTAAAAAAAAAAAAGAAACTATCTATACAAATGTGTTTACTCATTTTCCTATTTAATGAGGGAAAAGTAGATATGGAAAATGTCAAAGGAAATATTAAACAAGTAGGTAGGATTTTAAAACAGATTGAGGAAAGGGCGGGGAAATTATTGACTATTTCGCAAAGAAAAAAATTAAGGTTTGTTTTTATCTAGACAAGATGTACGGGAAAGAAGAAATTAGGTAAAGAATAGCAACCTAGTGACAAAGAGATAGATACTCTATAGCAGTAATAAAGGGTGAATATATTTTTAAAAATTGAAAGAACGTAATTAATATAAATACATTTTCTTTTCAGAAAATCCTGAGGCTTCCATATGACGTACAGACAAACAGCAATAAGACGTGGGGCATTCACTCTTAGAAACTTCTGCTGAAGTTGTGCTGACTGTATGGTAAGGGCTCTGATCTGACGTACCACCAGTCACTTGTGGCTCCTTGGTCAAGTTGCCTACCCTATCTGGGATAATGTTATTTCGTCTTCCATTGAAGGGGAGAGATGTTTTATTTGAGTCAGGTAAAAATGTTAAAGTAAATGTTAAAATAAATCAAAATTTCTACAAATCTTACCTTTCTTTTTCTACAGTAAATTTAGTTGCAATAGGAGATAGTCAAATATAACATGTAGCTTTGCTCAGAAAGACATCTTATTTTTAAAGTTTGATTATTAACAGATGCATTTTATTTTTCCTTACTAAACATTTAAGATTCATTTTTACAAATAGTTAGATTAAAATTTTTATAGGTCTAGTTTTTTAGTTTTTTTTTTTTTTTTTTTTTGAGACGGAGTCTCGCTCTGCCGCCCAGGCTGGAGTGCAGTGGCCGGATCTCAGCTCACTGCAAGCTCCGCCTCCCGGGTTCCCGCCATTCTCCTGCCTCAGCCTCCCGAGTAGCTGGGACTACAGGCGCCGCCACCTCGCCCGGCTAGTTTTTTGTATTTTTTAGTAGAGACGGGGTTTCACCGTGTTAGCCAGGATGGTCTCGATCTCCTGACCTCGTGATCCGCCCGTCTCGGCCTCCCAAAGTGCTGGGATTACAGGCTTGAGCCACCGCGCCCGGCCTAGGTCTAGTTTTTAAAAGAGTTTTCTTCTTTAAGATGATAGTTGCCTTTTTATGTATTTGCGCGCAGTATTATCATAAAATGGTGGTCGCTTTTGCTGCAGACACTGTTATGTGTTCTGAATGCTCAGTAATGCATTCATATAATAGCTAAAATATTACTGTATTCTTAACTGCCAATGAATAAAATGACTGCAAATTTAGAACCTTTGCTGTAGGAGTTTCTAGATCTTGGATATTTAGGTCTAGTCACTCACTAGGATGATAGCTTAATCCATAGCTTATTAGATTGACATTATAATGGGATTTTGACAAGAAATCCAGGGTGCCACCTAACAGGTCAACATTTAATTTTCAAGTTCAGTATCAATAATGCAATTGTTGTACTTCAGAGAGGGAATTGACCTCAATATTGGCATACATATTGATTTCTAGTACTAGATTTTACTAGGGAATAAAATATATTTAATGACTATTACATCTGCTTAATTGTATCACAGTATAAGTAAAGAAGATGGTTTGGGGTTGATATGGGAAGGTGGGAAGGATATTCGTTGCCTATTGGTGGTCTAACTAATTGCCACAAGCTTTGCACCTTAAACAACAGAGATTTACAGTTCGGTGGGCAGGAGCTCTGACAGGGCAATCACTGGACTAACTTCAAGGTGTCAGCAAGGCTGTGTTCATTCTGGAGGTTTCAGAGGAACACGTTTCCTTGCCTTTTCTCCAGCTTCTAGAAACTGTCTAATACTTAGCTCATGGCACCGCACATCACATCACCTTTTCTGACTGATACTCTTGACTTAACTTTTATAAAGCTGCTTTTAGTTACAGTGGATTCCAGGATAATCTCATCTTAAAGTCTCTAACTTAATCTCACCCGTAAAGTTCCATTTACCACGTAAGATAGTATACCCACAACCTCTTGGGATTAGGGGATGGACATCTATGGAATGCCATTGCTTTGCCTACCACAGAAATAAAATAATCCACCATGAAGTTAAGAATAAGAAAGTCTGAAAAATGATCCATTTGGCCTCTCTCTGCCAGAATCATAGCGATGTCTATGCATGTGTGGGACACAACTATATGACTGAATTTATTTGGCCTCTTAAGATCTCAATTTATTCGGCCTCTTAAGATCTCAATTTATTCATAGTAAAATTTTGGATGACACTTGAATTTTATTAGGAGAGTACAACTTGTGAGTGAGTTATCTGTCACTGAGTTAATTGTCACTGAAAGTGTTTTCACAAATATTTAAAGAAGATTCATACTTAGGTGGGAGGGGTAGACTAGAAGATCAATATAAAATGTTACATCCAATGATTTCTGAGATTTATTATTAACTTCTATTATACGATTTGTGGATATCAACTGGTTTGATGAAAAACATTACTTTGAAAAACTTAACTAAATGGTTACTACCACATGATTTCTTTATTTTTTATGATGTGATTAGTTGTTAAAATATACCACTTGGGGCCAGCCACAGTGGCTTACGCTTGTAATTGCAGCACTTCGGGAGGCCAAGGTGGGCAGATCACGTGAGGTCAGGAATTCGAGACCAGCCTGGCCAACATGGTGAAACCCCATCTCTACTAAAAGTACAAAAATTAGCTGGGCGTGGTGGCGGGCGCTGTAATCCCAGCTACTCAGGAGGCTGAGGCAGTAGAATCTCTTGAACCTGGGAGGCGGAGGTTGCAGTGAGCCAAGGTCGTGCCACTGCACTCCATCCTGGGCGTCAAGAGACAGACTCCGTCTCTAAATAAATAAATAAAATAAATATACCACTTGGAAAAGTGGGTATGGAAATATTGCTTTTTAGATGTGTTAATGCTAAAAGTACCTATTCTAATGAGTGAGCTATCAATCATCACAGAAAGTATGACTTCTTCCCTTTATTTTCTACCTTTATTCCCTTTATTTTCTACTTTTCTTCCCTTTATCTTTCTAAATGTATCTACTATTACATTTAATGTGGTTTAACTGAATATCTGCACAGCATATTATGTGCAAAGCCTTGTTGTAAGCACTGTGAGGGAGCGTAGAAATGAAAATACATGGTGATTCATATCCCAAGAGATTAGAGTCACAATTTGCATGCCTATTCATAAAACAGAAACTCAGTCCCTCCTTCTTCTGATTAATCAGTCAGTATTACAAAACAAAAAGTGCAGTAACTATCAGAATTGCTTTAGCTATTTCTTAGATTGTTGTGAGGTAAGTTCATGTTATCTGTCTCACTTTTAGAAATGGAATTTAGATTAACAAAGTTTACAGTTTAAAATTATTATCTACACTTCTATTAAAATATATGATCGTACTAATTTTGTCAGATTCAAGAAGGATGTTTTGTGAAACCCATAAATGGGAAAATAGATATAAATACAAAATTAGAGTTAATACTATATTTTATATGAGTTTATTCTAGTAGCAAAGCTTAATAATTGTTACAAAGTATTGTATCTTCAGGATTCTAACAATTATTTCAATAACTCATTGTGAAACATTTCTCTAGTGAATCTTACAATAAATTTTCACATAATTTTTAATTAATTTTTACATGTTTAAAAACATTTATCTTTAAACATTTTTATTTATTTTTTACATTAAAATGAGTGTAAATCTTTAACTTTAATTATTAACATGTTATATTTCATTTTATTTTTTCTGCATTACAAAAACCTTGCTTCCAAGGAAAACAAACAATAAAGAATAACATTTTTAAAAAAGTACACATTTAAAACATCAAAACTGATCATTAGTTCCTCTGCATGCTGCTGTTGACTCTCTGGAGGCTGAAGACTTAAATGACACTGATTATACCTGTTACTCTAATGCATTATTCATGAAATTGGTGATGGAACATCTTGAAACAGCCTGTCATTTTCCATTACATTCCATCAAAGAACCATATGCTGCTCTCACAGTGTATTGATACTGAGGCATACATAACATACTCAGAAAAGCATATGGAGGCATTACGGGCTTTCTGATGAGCCTTTGAAAATACTTATTCAGTGCTTTGAATGGCTTATGTGATTATGTAATGCTTTGACTACCAAATTTCAACAAAGGAGGCAATAGGTAGCTATCCCCTCAGCAACATTCTGGCCTATTACTAATTATGAACCTCAAGGCTTCAGACGACTGAAGCTTTATTGACCTTTTTCCTCAGCTTTCAAATGGGGTTAACAAGGTGGTCATGAAAATGAAATATAATAAAACTATGTAAATCCTGTCAGTGTCTATCAGAATAATGACGGTCAATACGTGCTAACTGTATTCACTGGATTTCTAGCCTGCAGACAGTTAAGAACAGAGGCATAAAGTAATGTTCAAAGAGGTAAAAGATGCTTTACAATTACAATTAACAGAAAGTATACATGTTGGTTTTATTGGGGAGCAATCAACATTTACTTATTTCTTTTCCACGACTTACAATATTAGCCAATACACCATTTATTTAATATGTAAAGTATCCTCATGGACATAAGTTTTGACAAATTTTTAAACCTAGCATCTTTCAGCTATCCTGGAGACTTTCTTCTGGTTTATCAGTGCCGTGTGCTATTGGATGATAACATTTAATTCTATGTCTGTATTACCCTGAAAATGTGATGCTACATTTTTATCGGCGGGAAACACAGTCAGAGCAGGTCTTGGTTATTAAGAAAGAAAACTTATTTCTCTTCACCCTTCTTTTGATGATGAGTTAATAATGGTTGCAAATAATTCATATGCAGCTGGCCCTCTACCTAAGCACATTAAAGATTTACTGGTTTAAGATTAGGGATATAGTCAATGTCTTCAGACATGCAATATCCTTAAAACTTAGCAGAGTTATCACAACTTTGCATTTTGGGGATATTCTCATTACTTTTGTAGGAAAAATTGAATATAATCTCACCATATGGGAGACATAAAATCTAAAAATAAACAGACTAATTTCTTTAGAATGACAATGTGGAAAGACAACTTATCTGCTAATAATCCAAAGCTCAAATGGTGGATTTGTAGAGTTAATAGGTTAAAATCAGAGGATAAGTACTTGATTTTGGAAAAAAATACTTGGATTTTGAGTTTAAGACCAGCCTGGCTTCTAATAGAAAAAACGTTTGAAAAAATAAATTTTAAAATGAGAAAGGCAACATTAATGAAATTACAAATAGTATTTATAGCATTTTTTCACTAAAAACTGTTACTCTGAATCACTGGCATTTACCAGACAGATTAGGGAGTTATGGCTCAACTTGATATAAAGACAATGGATTGTTTACCAATCTTTGACAATGTAATTGACCCCAAAGAATCTATATATATTGAAATGTATTTTATTTAAAAAGTGATTTTAAAGTTATCATATTCAATTATCATAAAGTGAAAGAAAATATTGTATTTTAACGTCATGATGCATAGTAAGAATAACATAACTAGAGGCAAGAAACAATGAATGTATATGTCTATATATATACGTGTGTATACACATCTATTACATTATATATAGTAATATACATTATAATACATAACACACCACAATAAACATTATAATATATAACATGTGCAATACATATGTGTTGTATGTACTGAATATATTATGACTGAATATATATTAGGAGGTTGCAAAAATGGCAAAAACCACAATTACTTTTGCACCAACCTAATATATTCACCGCATTTTTTTTCTGAGACTAAAACTAGAGATAAGAGAGCTCAACTTGTTTTAAGAAGTAAGCATCACACCTCCTCCCATATATATATATATAAAAAATATACAATTTATATAAATTATATACAAATTAAATATATATATGAATGTGTGTGAATGTGTGTGTATATACATGTACACATTTACCTTGTAAATTTGTTCATAATGTGTTTTATAGTACAGAAATTTGTAATTATTTCATACTTGGAGCAGTCTTTTATTTTGTTATTTTAGCCTGCAGAATAATCCTTAGAAAGTCTGACTCAATAGTTGCAATTCTATTAAAAATTGTTCTGTGTTATATTACTGAAATGTTTCAATTTTTTTAGTTTAACCTGTATATTAACTGGATATTATTTTTTAGAAAACATAGATGAACTAATCAAAGTTAATTTTTCTTCATAGTCACTTTGTGGACTTTGAGTTCTGTTTAACAAATTAATGTTTCATTATAATAAATTGCATTTAACATAAAGTATAATGTTATTACCTATTTGATCAGTACTCTCTGAGATATCACAATTCATATATTTTCAAATTAATCCTAATATGCATTAGAAAAACAAATTAAATTTATTTTTATATAAATTCATATTTTATATAAAGAAGTAATAAATCAAAAACATTTCAGAAGCATTTTGACAAATTGCATTGTATAAGACAGTAATTAGAAAAAAAATTGCATTGCATAAGACAGTAATTAGAATGTTTTTAAGTAATCTTTAATTTATTTTTTTCAGCTTTGACTTGTAGTTTTCGCATGTGGCCACTTCCTTTATGATATTCTTCTCAAATGCTGCTGGTTGTTATGCTGTTCATTTTATTTGGCTGTTCTGTATAAGGTAACATGCTTCTAATGTTTGTGTCGAAAGACAGAGATACGGAGCCAGGATTTATTTCTCAGAAGATGTTTTATATAATAGTGATAGCCCCTTTATGATTTGGCTGTATTTCCACCCAAATCTCAACTTGAATAGTATCTCCAGAATTTCCACGTGTTGTGGGAGGGACCCAGGGGGAGTTAATTGAATCATGGGGGCTGATCTTTCCTGTGCTATTCTCGTGATAGTAAATAAGTCTGACAAGATCTGATGGGCTTATCAGGGGTTTCTGCTTTTGCTTCTTCCTCATTTTTCTCTTGCTGCCACCATGTAAGAAGTGGCTTTCACCTCCCGCCATGTTTCTGAGGTCTCCCCAGCCATGTGTAACTGTAAGTCCAATTAAACCTCTTTTTCTTCCCAGTCTCAGGTGTGTCTTTATCAACAGTGTGAAAACAAACTAATACAGCCCCCATTCATTCTGGCAGTCAGTGGCTACTTTCTGACATTTTCCTGCCTTTTTGACCGCTGAGTGTAAACTCACTGCTATATTTTGAGATCATACATTAAAGTTGCCTACGTTACAGCCTTATTTTCATGACGAATGTTGGGTATTTCCATATGCCTCTCTCTGCAATTATATAAGTTATTAAATGTTTTTTTCTCTTGTATTTTGTTAACATGAAGATCTTCATTGAATGATTTAAAAATATTAAGCTAACCTCATAATCTCAAGATAACACCAACTTGGTCATAATGTATTATTCTTTGCATATATTGTTGTATTTATTTTCACAATATTTTCTCATTTTTTAGATCTACATTCATGAAGAATGTTAGTATATAATATCTTTTGTATTGCTATATCAATGATCACTATGAGGATTAAGTTGACATCTTAAAACAAGTTAGAATATTTCCCTACTCCATGTTGTCTGAGAAACTTGTTTAATATTTTTGTTTAATTTCTTTAAATATTTAATAAAATTTACCAGGAAAAAGTTGAGATTTGGATTTTAAGTCAGAATTTAATTTATTTAATATATGTTGGGTTATTTATATTTGATTTATATTGTGTCTTTTTATGATAAAATACATAAAACAAAGTTTTCCATATTACCATATTTCCATACAATTTTAAAGTGTATGAATCAGTAGAATGTAGTGTATTCACAATGTTGTTCCACAATATTTTCAACACTCCAAAAGGAAACCTCATATCCATGAACCACTCACTCCCTATTCTCCCCTCAACCCAGCCCCAGACAGACTTTAACTTGGTTGCTGTAGCCTTTGGTCATCTTCCAGAGTCTGACAACATTGATTGTGAAAATTTTGCTTGATTCTTTGATGTTAAGGACAGGCCTGTGTTTCCATTTTTCCACAAGTATTTCTTGACTTTAATTTCAATAATAATAATATCTCACTTTTCAGAAATCATTAGAATTTAGAGTTTAATTTTATTTTTAAATTTTAATTCTTATAGTAACTATGTGAGTTTCATTTAATGAAACCCAATAAAAATTAATGAAACCCAATTTCTGTGAGATTGAGATTTGTATGTAGAGACAAATGAAAGAGGAAAATGAATTACATTTATGGGGTATCTCCTATGTGCTAAAGATTATACTAGGAGATGTACATTGTTTCTTTTATTTATTTATAACATGGAATTTAAATGGATTTCAATTTCAGAATTTTCATACAACTTTAACACAACTTCTTCCCAAACAATAAATTTCTTTTGAGCAATACCTAGTTTTCAACTTGTTTTCATGAAATAGGTATAATTTGCATTGTATAATTAAGAAACTAATGTACACATATGTGGAAGGTTATCATGTCTTGATCATGAGGGGAAGATGAAAACTTAGTGAAGTTAGAGTTTAAATGTACATCTTTTGACTCCTAAAAAAGTGCAGTTTCTACTTCACCATCATGATTTTCTGTGCACTTTTGCACATGCACGGATGTAGGTATCCCACAACACATCTACAAGCCACTTACACCCTAAGCCTTACAAAGAACGTTCATGTACATTGATTTAATCAGTTGACTGACTAAGATGCAATTGGGTCTTCTGGCTTTAAGGGAGCTTTACTTTAAAAAAAAAAAAAAAAAGCAAGCAGTTCCTCCTATGTTCTGCATTTCTTCCGTCATTCTATATATCATTACTTAGAAGAGTAAAAATGGCTGAATCTGCCATTAGGAAATGAGTGATGATGGACCAACACTATTGTTATGCTAACAACATTTCTTTGCTTTGCGATAACAAGATTTGTCCAAGAGTTGTGTGTATAAGTTTAACAGTAGCTAATTATCACTGAATTTTTCAGGGAATTTATGTCACTGAATATTGAATAATTTCTACACTTGATCTTAGCCAAAAGGCCGAGAAGCGATAAATATTGAATAATTTCTAAGAAAAAAAAAGCGGCACATAACTTGAAATATACTTGTTTGATATTTGATAGTCTTTATAGGGTACTCTTTTTTCAAACCAAAGTGGGGAAGAAAAGCTTTTGATTTCTAATTTGATTTTGAAGTGGTAATGCCTCAGCCAGTAAAAGTGTCAGCTTCATGATGTGTAATGTAGTGATGAACATGAAATGTAATAGTGAAAAGATGTTTCTTGGGCTCTTCATTATAAATATTGTATAAATGTTGACCTCTACCCAGCCCCTTGGAGATTTAGGTGTCTGTTTGAATATCCTAGACAGATTTTGTCATATCACTATATTCTCATATGTGCCTTTTGAAATTGTGCTCTTAAAAATGACACCGTTTATGAGACTCATAAAGAATATGAGTTCTCTGGAGTTTTAGGTGATTCTAGTGAAATATTGAAAAGCATGCCATATTAAATATACTAGCACTAGAACTTTCCTCAAGGCAGTTAGATAAGAGGTTTAAGAAGTATTTAAACATCAAATCAGCTAGCCCTCTAAGTACCTCCTAAATATAGAAGAGGGAATACATGGAGATTTTAGTATTTAACTAACTTGCATTCAAATGATTGTGTTTCTACTTCAAATAGCTTTTAAGATATTTTCCTTAATTTTTTTCATAAAACTTCATCATTTAATGAAATTAAGCAATGGGTAACATTTATGAAACTAGTCTTTTCCCCTTCAATGTATTATCCCTTCTTTTGCTCTTATGTTAAGCTTATTAATGCCATAAGAAGTGGAACAATGAGAGATATTATAGAAATCTTTCAAACCAGAAAGCTACTTAAACACTATTTTTATTGAAATGATACTGTGTCAAGTGGTGTCAGCACTTTTGAGGTCAGAAGCAGAGGGAATAGACAGATAACCTCATCTTAATCATAAGGTATTTTGGATATACATCTTAGTACATAGCATTTCCTTATCCTTTCTAATTCTTTAGCTTAATTTTCTAGTGTTCCAATAAATCCTGTGAGGTCCAGTCCCCTTCTAATAAATGTTTTCTATAATTAAGTAGAGTTTCTATTTAGAAACAAGAAACCTGATTAGTCAGGATATTTTATTATTAAAGAGGTTCGGATAAATATGTTAAAATTAGAAAATGAATCCTTGATCCAATTGGGGCTGAAGGCAAATGCAAACCAGCTAAGAATCAAATTCTGGAATATTGCACACTTGGTATGCAATAGCACGATGACTAATGATATTATTTCTTAGAGTAACCTGTAGTAAATTCTCCACTGAAGGCAAAGCTTTGAGAATCCATCAAGAATTACGTATCTGTGGATGAGGTGGTTGAATAACCATAAATAAAAGAAATAATAAACTTAAATCACAAAATTCTTAACATAAGGAATAGTAGAAACCACAGAGGATTTTCATTTTCAGTGCTCTAATATTGTAGGTAGGTAAATACTGTACCTGCATCAATTTATATCTAAAGGATGCAAAAATTCTAAATACTAAAGGATACAGAAAATTTACAACTTCATCAGGTCTCCTATGTGAAAGCTTTGGTATTTATCAGGTAAGAGACTATGACAATAACAGAAGAGATATTTCTGAGGACCTGAAGTTTTTCTGGGTCCAAAATCCAGCGAAGTTTTCTTGGCAACTGAAGAAAATTATTTTTCGAGTGACAATTCTGTTCTTGTCTTAACTGAATGTTACCACCCAAGTGGATTCTTTGAAATAGAAAACTATTTGCCTTCCTGAAAGCTCCTCTACTGTGTGTAGTCTTATAGACTCAGACTTGGTTTAGATAAAAAAAATCTTAAAGAGGCAATTCCAAATTAAAGATTTGTAGAAGTCTTTCATCCCATAAGAGCTGCAGAGATTTCCTAATTTAAATTGCAAACAATTTAAGAAAAATGTGTGATTTAAAAGGAAGAATTGAGTCCAGATAGGGATAAATTGTCCACGTGATTTCACTAGTTAGAGGAAGTGAATTGAACCTTCTAGCTTAAGAAGCTAGTACTGGTTTTACATTGTTTAAGTTTTTTTTCTTAGAAGTGTTTTTTTGTAATATGAATCATGGAGTTGTTCATGTATATGTTAAGAATAAATGCTAAATTATATGGTGTCAAAAAAATCTTTGGTGTACAATAAAGAAAGTAATCTAGTAATCCATGAAGGCAGATTTATGGTTTTGATATATTAAGAGCTACTCATACAAGGACTCATAAATATCAGCAAAATTTCTTAGGGGCTTTTCTCAAATACATTGGTTAGGGAAAGACCACCCTATTTCAGATAACTTTCTTGAGGTTTTTGTTTTCTGTTGGTTTATTCTGTCCTGATATTGGGTGGTGGTGTTGCAGTTTCATGGACTTTACCATTTCGGTGGGGATGAGAGGTACTTCTTCATCACAGACTACATAACAGTTTGGGGTTCCTCTTTTTAATGGATCAATCAACAACACAAAGATCCGTGTCAGTGAGGTGGCTAACCATAACAATCAATAAAAAGGAAATACCAATGCACTAGTGAAAGTATCATGAGTAGAATCTAGATATTTAACTGGAATGTCTGCTTGTACCATAGAACCCAATGTTAAATGTCAATGAAAAATTTTGAGATTATTTTAATGTAGTCCATAGACAAACTAGTTAAAATACATTGACTGGGTTAGATGCTAAATAAAGACAAAAGGACAGAGAAGTAAAGGAGGGTAGTAGAAGAGAAACACAAAAGACAGCAAATGTCAGCTCACACCTGTAGTCCCAGCACTTTGGGAGGCCGAGGTGGAACTCTTGAGTTCAGGAGTTCAAGACCAGCCTGGCCAACGTGGTGAAACCCCGTCTCTACTAAAAATGCAAAAATTAGCCGGATGTGGTGGTGGGCACCTGTAATGCCAACTACTTGGGAGGCTGAGGCAGGAGAATTGCTTCAACCTGGGAGGCGGAGGTTGCAGTGAGCCATGATGGCACCACTGCACTCCAGCCTGGGCAACAGAGAGAGCCTCCATCTCTAAATATAAATAAATAAATAAATAAATAAATAAATAAATAAATAAATAAAACAAAAGACAGCAAACTCTCATGACCAATAACAAAAATTGCAATTTCTACAGGTTTATGTTTGGCCCCTATAACAAAAGACAAATGGACAAGAGAAAAACATATAAATTTATTTAATACAGTTTTTGTGTGACAAGGGAACTGTGGAAATGAAGACTAAAAAAATATGTAAACCCATGCATTTTTAAGGCTAGTTTTGATGGAGAAGTGGGTAGTGATGGAGAAATATGATTGGATAAAAATGTATCATCTAATAATAAACTGGAGGCAAGTTAGCAAGGCCTGTTTTTCAGCTATTACTGTGTGTCCCAATGTCTTCAGAGATAAGAATACTCCTTTCTTCCAGGCATAGGGAGGGTATGTCTCTAGTGAAAGTCTTCTCATCTGTTTTAGGGGAGGAGAGTGGGAGAAGGTTAGAGAGTGACCTTCCTAGGTTTTATGACCTGCTTCAGTGAAACGTGGGAGAGACCTTCCTGTTTCTGCTATTTTCTCATATGTCAAGGTGCCATAGTTTGGAGTTTCATGTCCTGAGCCTTATGACTATATATGGGCTTTGTGGGACTAAGTAACTATCATTTAATGTACGGATTACAGAGTTGCATCGTAAGAGAAAGAGAGGAGGAATAAATACCACTCAGAGATCCTTGGCTAGGAGGTAGATGAGCTAAGTGATGAAAGTAGGCACTGTCTGAGGGGAAGATTTATTTTCAATAGTCAAAAAATTTGAGCTATATTAGGTGAATTATTTATATACAGAGCTATATATATGGGGAAAAAGGATATGCATTTATGTTTTAGCTAAAGTTGTAGATTGATTTGACATTTATCATGTCTGGCTTTTTAGTATCTAAAATCTTTAAGTTTAGAGATCCTGTATTGTGGTGAGACTTGGCAAATGCTCCCATCTAGTGAATTTAAAAGACCAGATACATTTGATCTTTGAGTTTTGAGAATTAGGTAACCGAAGATACCTATACATAATAAAGGTTACCATATGTCAGACACTAATCTAGACACATACATAGCATAGCCATGTAAACTTACTAAAACTCAAGGTGAATGAAAAGATAAATAAGACAAAATACATAAACTTCAGACACTAAGTATAATGGAAAATATATAAATATTGAATTAATTTTAAGGCAAGACAATTGTCTACATGATATTAATAACATGTAGAGGATGAAGTTGTGGAGTGATAAGTATATTTGGAAGGTTCTATTAATGGACTAAATAAGAACTTCCAAAATCAGAAAAAGAAATCTGGCATATAATGGGTCAATAAGTAGGTACTGATGATTTTCTAGGAGACAAGAACATTTCCTTCTGGCAGCAGAGAACTTGGTTGTTTCAAGGGAGAATAATAAAAAAAAGAATAAATTATAAGGCTATGATGCTCAGCAAGGACTTAGGTAGGAAGGACCTAAGCAGCTAATATGATGGGTATGGAAAGTAATTTGCAGGCAGAGAAGTCATGTACAGAGAAATAATCAAGGGAAATTGCCAGGATAGGTGGCGGTGGGGAAATCAGTAGGATCCTAAAAACAGTTAAAGAAATAATTTAAAGATTACAGAAATACCTTCTTTTGAGAATTGTCTGTTCATATCCTTTGCCCACTTTTTGATGGGGTAGTTTGTTTTTTTCTTGTAAATTTGTTTGAGTTCTTTGTAGGTTCTGGATATTAGCCCTTTATCAGATGAGTAGATTGCAAAAGTTTTCTCCCATTATGTAGGTTGCGTATTCACTCTGATGGTAGTTTCTTTTGCTGTGCAGAAGCTCTTTAGTTTAATTAGATCCTATTTGTCAATTTTGGCTTTTGTTGCTATTGTTTTTTGTGTTTTAGACGTGAAGTCCTTGCCCATGCCTATGTCCTAAATGGTATTGCCTAGATTTTTTTTTATGCAGCCAACAGACACATGAAAAAATGCTCATTACCACTAGCCATCAGAGAAATGCAAATCAAAACCACAATGAGATACTGTCTCACACCAGTTAGAATGGTGATCATTAAAAAGACAGGAAACAACAGGTGCTGGAGAGGATGTGGAGAAATAGGAACACTTTTACACTACTGGTGGGACTGAAAACTAGTTCAACCATTGAGGAAGACAGTGTGGCGATTCTTCAGGGATCTAGAACTAGAAATACCATTTGACCCAGCCATCCCATTACTGGGTATATACCCAAGGGATTATAAATCATGCTGCTATAAAGACACATACACACGTATGTTTATTGCGGCACTATTCACAATAGCAAAGACTTGGAACCAACCAAAATGTCCATCAATGATAGACTGGATTAAGAAAATGTGGCACATATACACCATGGAATACTATGCAGCCAGAAAAAAGGATGAGTTTATGTCCTTTGTAGGGACATGGATGAAGCTGGAAACCATCATTCTCAGCAAACTATCACAAGAACAGAAAACCAAACCCTGCATGTTCTCACTCATAGGTGGGAACTGAACAATGAGAACACTTGGACACAGGAAGGGGAACATCACATGCTGGGGCCTGTTGTGGGGTGGGGGGAGGGGGGAGGTATAGCATTAGGAGATATACCTAATGTAAATGATGAGTTAATGGGTGCAGCACACCAACATGGCACATGTATACATATGTAACAAACCTGAATGGTGTGCACATGTACTCTAGAACATAAAGTATAATAAATAAATAAATAAATAAAAATTTAAAAAAAATTTTTAAAAAGGATTACAGAAATAGTTCAAAGTTTAAGGCTGATTGGGTTTTTAGATGAAATTGCTATATGTTATACTATTGCATAATAAGAAATTTAGCACAGAATATTGCCAAACAGGAAAGTTCCCCTAAGCTTTGGTGTCCAGAGCTTTTACTGGAGTGTAATGACATAGGCATGATTGAATATATCACTGGCCATGAGATTGCACTCAATCCTAGTCCCTCTTCCCCCCTTCAGAGGTTAGGTTCATATCATGTGACTCGAGCTCCCAATCCTCTAATCACGTCGTTAGTCTTTCTGACATCACTAGCCTTCATACTGAAATACCTCCTTAGCCTATATTATCTAGGAGCCCATCATGAGTCACTTTATTAGCATAAACTACGAGGGCTCAACATGAATAACAAAGACATAACTATTAGGGAATTCCAAAGATTTAGAAGCTATTTTGAAGGAACTGGGAACAAAGTCCAGCCAAATTTCATTATCCTAGGCTACCCCTAAGGATTACGGAGAAAGGCCAGCTAAATTTCTTATTATCCAATAGTGTAACTTATAGCAATTCCATCTAAAAACCCAGTCAGCCTTAAACTTTGAACTATTTCAACTGAAATCTGAATCAGCCAAAAGGAGGGTTGCATAGTGTGGGATCTAGATTTACTGAATTTTATCAGTGAATCAGTCACAGTATCCTTTCTGTGACAATAAAATTATAATCAAAATATAGAACTTGCCTGAGCTCTGTGAGTCATCCTAGTGAATTATGAAACCTGAGACCAGTGGGAACCTCTGACCTTGGTAGAAGTGAAGATGACCCTAGGAACCCCCAAGTTTGTGGCTAGTGTCTGCAGCGAGAACAGTCCTGTAGAGCACTGTACCCTTAACCTGTGAAGTTTGGCCTCACCCCAGGTAGTTAAATCACAAGTCACTGTGAGACAGGAATAATACAGGGTGGTTGCAGAATAGGAAATTCCAAGCAGCAGTTTCACATGACCGACAAAAGGTAACTGTTGACTTAGTCACATAAACTAGGAGCTGGTTAAGACCCTGAAAAACCAGGGCATGGGCCAAACTGGCTAAGACCACTGGACCCAACATGCTGCCAGATTTATCCTAGGCTGCTCCTCGGACTTCATTATATACTCATTAATACTAAATCACACACCAACCAGCACCATAACAGTTCCAGGAAGATCCATATTTGACGTAAAAATGAATGACACCACAGGTCTGAGAACTCTCTGTCTTTTTCTCAGGAGTCTTCATAAATATTTCATAGCTTGGTAAAAAAATGAAATAAAATAAAATAAAAAATAAATACACACACACACACACCAGAAATGTAGCAGCTCCGCTGCTACTCATACTCTTTTCTTGAGTGTGTACATTTCCCTTTGCAATAAATCTCCATACTTTCACTATTTTTGAACTCATCCTTGATTTCCTTCTTAGTGATGGTGTCAAGACCCTGGACAATGACTGGGGTCGAGGTCGTACTGGCATTTGGGGACCTCTCCCAGCCTACTGATATTAGTTGCAAATACGAAATTGAGAAGTGTGTTTGATTTTATTTTTGTAAGAATGCCCAAAGAGAATGAGTGTAAATTGGGCTGGATTCTGCAGTATTCATGTGAAAACTAAGTAGATAAATCTAAGAATATTTAAATTTTTATTCTGAGTAATTTTTAATCTGTACTTGAGTAATGATCACAGTTTTTCTAGGAAATTTACTACAAATGAATAAAATAGATTTTACTGTTTATTTCAAAAATAATTTGGGCTTTCTGATGTCAAATCCATTTTATGTTTAAGACTACTTATTATCTGAAATATAAACTCATTCTAAGAACCCAGTGCATGCTGCTCTTTGTTTATAAGACATTCTCAAGAATGAATTGCATTACTGAGTATATATCTAGCATACCTCTATCCAACAGGGAAGTGTAGATAAATGATAAATTGGCTTACCGTTTATAGTGCACTCCTCTATGATAACTGTGTTCCTATGAAGCAAATACTGTTTTGTTCTTTATTCCTAATCCAAATAGTCTGTGAAAAACTAGATAAGTCAATATAGTTTATTTGTGTTTATTTACACTTAAAACTTAATCAGGTGAAACTAAATGCTGAAAATTGTGAATAAATTGTAGACATGTTTTGGATTCATATCTTGTTATTCATTGTATCCTCATTGGCTAGCAAGTGATTGCCATATAATACAATCTCAATAAATATATGATAAATTAAATTGACAATGGCTTTCAATAACCAATAATAATATACATATGATTAGCATCTGGGTTAGTCAGTATGAATACAGAATACTTATTTAAATGTCATTTCAAGTTTAAATTAAATAATTAAATTAATATCTTTCAGAATATAAAAATAATGCCATCTAATAAAAGTTCTATCAATCGACACATCTATTCTTCTATTATTCATTTTAAGATGTAACACAAAAGTAATATTCAAATCCATCAAAGTAACATGTTAAGCCCAGTGGAAAAAATATTTATTTATGTCTACATCAAATAATACTATATACAGTGTCTTTATTTTAAAGAATGAGATCTTTAAAGAGTTAAAGATTAATATATTTATTTTAAAGAGTAAGAATATTTTATTACAAAAATTTCTCTTGATTGAAAATAAGATAGGCCAGACTTGGTGACTCATGTGTGTAATCCCAGCACTTTGGGAGGCTGAGGTGGGTGGATCATGAGGTCAGGAGTTCGAGACCAGCCTGGCCAGCATAGTGAAACCCCATCTCTATGAAAGATACAAAAAATTAGCTGTACATGGTGGTGCGCACCTGTAGCCCCAGCTACTCAGGAGGCTGGGGCAGGAGAATTGCTTGAACCAGGGAGGCAGAGGTTGCAGTGAGCCGTTATCGCACCATTGCACTCCAGCTTGGGAGACAGGGCGAGACTGTCTCAAAAAAAAAAAAAAAAAAAAAAGAAAGTAAAATTAAAAACATATATATCAGTTAAACACTAGATCAGAATGCAGATAGTTTGCTACATTATTTTCATAATAAAAGAACAAGAATCCACTTCATACCAAATATGCATTGCTTTATAGCTTCAAATCTGTGTGTGAGTATGAGTGAATGTGTATACATTTTTTCATATTTTTGGTAAAAATAGTCTGTAGTTTGAATAATTTATGTATACACACACACACACACACACACACACACACACACACACACACATATGCTATTTTCCCAGAAAGAAAAGAAAATTTTCAAAATATTTTATAAATATAACTTTTCTCAATATAGTTGAAGTTTCAACAGCTTTGCAACTGAGTTTTAATAATCAAATAATTTAGTCCGCTAAAAATGAAATATGGCAAATATTTAAACACAGACTGCCAATATTGAGAACAATGTTTACCCTAAAATATAATAATTTTTTGTTATCATACTTTAAGTTCTGGGTTACATGTGCAGAACAGGCAGGTTTGTTACATAGTTATAAATTTTTAAGACTCAAGAAATCAATAACGGAAGTTTCTAGGAGTCTTTTTTTCACTCATGCTTTTTAAAGCAGTTGTTTATTTATATCTTAATCTCTAATTATTTTTTTTAATGCTCTAAATTCTATTAGGAAGAAGACATTTTATTTATCTATTTATTTATTTTATTTATCTATTTATAACTCTATATCATTAATTCTATTAATAATTCTATTAATTATATACTATTAACTCATTTTATGAGCATATAATTAATGCTATTATATACTCATAGGATCTATTTAATTTGAAAACATTATCTAAACATATTCTGATAAGAAGAAAACATAAGATGTCAAATTACGTATACTATCTGTTAAATTATTCCATAAATCTAAACTTGTGCTAAAAAATAAAGTTTATTAATTTTCACAAAAAAGAATAAAAAAGTTGAAAAAGAAGGCATCTTCTCAAAGGATGTCGAAAAATCAATTGATGGAAAAGACAGAAAATTTTTGTGTTTTATTTAACTGCTTCTCACTTTTCACTTTTTCTATCAGTTGACATATACTCTTTTTTCTAAGTTTCCTAGTGGTTAATATTTTTCTCATTGGTTTTCTCTCATATACTTTTTGGGTGTAAATAAAGAAAAAAAAATGCGAGAATAATAGAGCAAAGTGAAGGAAGAAAACTGGCATCTCTTCCATGTTGGGTGAAGCCCTAAATCACCCATCCCAGAAGCTTTTTATCATTTTAGACTATTTTTACCATGGCTTGATTTGAGGCGTCCATTAATTCCCAATAACAACATCTTATCTGATATACCAATAGCTGATTTGTTCTCATTTGCAAAATCTTTAATCCTCAAAATCTGCCTTTGCAAAAGAGATGCCAATCAGAAATGGCCAAAAGGAGAGTTTCATAGTGTGAGGTCTTGGGAGGTCCCAGATGTGAAGCTTCCTCTATCTTTGTCCCACTGGGTCAGAACACCTGTCCCCCTCCAAGCTCTTTGATGTTTAGTAATATGTACAAAGTATTGCCTACCAGGAAAGCTCTCCTAAGCCTTGGTGTCAAGAGCTGCTACTGAAGTTTCATTACATAATCATGATTGATTACATCATCCCCTTTACATAAAGACAAAATATCAGGACAGAGAGCCTAGGAAGCTTGCTCAAGAACACAAGTGTTTAGTATTCGAAACTCACTAGATCATTTCCAGAACCTGTTGGCTTTGTCGTGACATTAGCCTGCCTTCCTACGTTTGATCTTACTCACTGCACCTTTACCACATTATGTGCTCAATTCTTGTGCTAGTTTGAAATAATACGGCATATGGTGCTTAAGGATTATTACATCCAAATTTGCTTCTAGGACAAAGATATCACACTTGATATGGCGACTGGTGTTTGACCCATGTGCGTGGGTGTGTCAATAGAGGGGAGATGTGTGGGAAATTCCTTCTCATTTAAGATGGCATTTTATATAGCATGCAAATGCTTCCTCCAAGAAAACTACCTACTCAACAGTTTTTTAAGGGGGTTTTAAAGAAATATTTCCTAGTGTTTCTATCTAAACATATGTTCCTACATTTTGCCAAAGTTGGAAATAAACTTTCTTAAAGTTCATTTAAATTTTTTATTTACCTTACATGGAAAAAACAGTTGGAATAATATAAAAGTAAATGATTCAGTGATAAGCTACATGAAATATGTTTATATTGCTCTGGTGATAAAATGAGGGATTTATAAATAAGATTTGAAATATTTGCACACACACACACACACACACACACACACACAGATGCTCTTCTGTTTATGGTGGGGTGATGCATGCATAAATCCATCCTGAATTGAAAATATCCTGAGTCAAAATGGGTGTTCTGCAGACATGATGGAATGCAAAAACATGAACCACAATAACCAAACAACAACAACAACAACAACAACAACAACAACTGGAAATGAGTGTTTACCTTTGTGGTGGTGTGGCTTACTGGGAGCTGTGGCTCACTGCTACTGTCCAGCATGGAGGGAGAGTATTATACTGATCTTGCTAGCTCAGGGAAAGATCAAAATTCAAAGTATGAATTCTACCGAATTCACATCACATTTGTAGCATTAAAAAGTCAAATAATTGTTAAGTTAAACCATTGTAAGTCAAGGACTATGTGTACTTAGATTCATTCATTGCTACAATGATAACAATGACTTCTTGCTACCTTGATGAACATGCAACATATAGCATAGTGTTTGCTAAAGCTGCCTTCAAAGATAGTGCATTGTATCTGAATCTGTGAAGCACAGAATATCATCTGATTATACAGCACTTTTCAACAATCTTACAAAAAAGAATAATGGATCACTGAAGCCTTGAGTAGAATTAGCTGCTGAACAAAGCACCACATGATTCAATTCAACTTCTTTCTGGAAATGTGATCTAGGTCTTGGAACTTGCCATTAAGAGCAACTGGATGCCTGATACAGATACAGGTTATCTACAGCAACTCATATAGAACTTTCACTTTTCTTAATTTGGAACATTATATGCCTTACAGATAAACTGCAAGTTGGAAAATATACAATTCAAATTTACTCTCTGAAAAGCATGTGTCCTTGCAATGATTTATTTTGATGCTGCATAAACCCTATATTACTTGGTATATCTATAGTTTATAAGACATATAAACACAGGAGATTACATAAACTGATGCAATTCTGAAAGGTGTGGATAACACCTGGATTAATAGGTTTCAGATGTACTCAGTGATCCCCATGTGGTAGACACATTCAGTCACAATAAACAAAACAGAGATCTTCCCCAGGCTTCCAGAAGGAAGTTTTTTATTTATTTTCTAGTTCAGGGAGATGGAAGTAAGGAGCATCATATCAGGAAGTTAGACATGAAATTATAAAGTGCATCATATCAAGAAGTTAGACATGAAATTATTAAGTATGTGAAGCAAATGGGAGCAAATGCTCATTTAAGGGTTTTATAAAAGCTTATGTCAGAGCAAAGAGATTTTAGTTGATGGAAACTTTATAGCATAAGATTCAACTGAATTATCATTCTGTTTGGTTTTATTTGAATGACAGGATGACTAAGTTAAATAATGGACAATGCAACACAGTTTAAAATGATTACATTGGCCACATATTAGCAATTGTTTTATACATATATAATAAACCTTGGCATATAGCTTTCATAGATAAAGCTAATAATAAATATGAACCTAAGCCTAGTCTTTCTCTTGTGAAATAATTGACTACATTTAAAAATTAATTAATAATTATCTACTATTGAGGTGTTTATAGAGTAGGTAGGTATAAATAGAGACAGAGGCATGATTATAAGCAGGATTACTACAAAAATTTTTTCATGAGAAATTTAATAAGGAATTAACCTAAATATGATTATGTTGTATCTTCAGTGCATTTAAAAGGTTTACCCCACATAATTTATTTAATAGAATTTCATTTAAAAAGTCCATTTTAAGTAGTATTTTTCACATTTTATAATGCAGTTGAACTCTTATATACAAAAAAAAAATTTGTAATGTCTCACATAAATTAAAACTGCTATTTAAATGATCTAAAATGATTTTATAAATTAGGTGTGAGCTTAAAATCATTCAGAATAATAAAATGATTTTGATAAATAGTTTTGATGATTAATTTGATGATTTAACAGAAATAATATATTTGATGATTCATTTAATGATGAATGAGGATTGCTTTCTACTTTAAAACTCAGCATACAATTTATCTATTTTTGTTATGCACCATTGAGGAAAACCTGGCAAACTCTTGTGAATATTAACTATTTTGAAAGACATTGTGTGTTAATCACAAAGTATCCTTAAATACACTATTACAGATCTTCAAAGAGGAGAGGTAGAACTTTTTTTTTAATTTGAATTACTAGCAATTTTTAGTTACTAGTGTTTTAAAATGAGACATAATAGTTCTCTTACCAACACTATTGTTTCTACTACTATTACTATTCATACTTTCACAATTAATGACAAGAGTGAAGGATATTTCAAAATCCAGTAACAATGATGTTTTTACAAATATTCTTATGTATTTTTGTATATAATTCATATTTGGAAAAAGACTATTCTCTCATTTGACAAAATAATTTAATGGACACTTTCATTATGCAAAGCTAAGTCCCAGAATAAAGCCTGCAAGCAGAAGGTTTTGACAAAAATATAGTTGCCAGATTTAACAAATAAAAATACAAGATGCCAAGTTAAATTTAAATTTCTGAAAATCACAATCTCTTTTTAGAATATGTATGTCCTAAATATTGTAGAGCATATACTTATACTAAAATATTATTCATCATTTATTTGGAATAAAATTTAACTCGGCACCCTGTAATTTATCAAACAAGCTTAGACACAAAGGAAACAAATTGCTCCCAATAATAATACAATGAAGTCTTCATTAAAGACGTGGCAGCATCACCACAAATCTATTTTAGGTGACTTTTTTCTTTCCTCTGGATGGTTATGCAGAAATATGTGATGTTTTGAGGGCTAACATCATGGTGTTTGCAGGGTCCCTTTTTCTTATGAATGCTCTGGGAGAGAATCCATTGTCTTGCCTATTCCAGTTTCTAGAGGTTATCTGCATTCCTCATGTGGCCCCTTCCTCTATCTCCAAAACCACCTTACCTCACTCTGATTATTATTATTATTATTATTATTATTGACATAGAGTCTCACTCTGTTGCCCAGGTTGGAGTGCAGTGGCACAATCTCGGCTCTCTTCAACCTCTGCCTTCCAGGTTCATGCAATTCTGCCTCAGCCTCTGGAGTAGCTGGGACTACAGGCATGCACCACCATGCCCAGCTAATTTTTGTATTTTTAGTAGAGATGGGGTTTCACCATTGACCAGGCTAGGCTGGTCTTGAACTCCTAGCCTCAGGCAATCTGCCTGCCTCGGCCTCCCAAAGTGCTGGGAGTACAGGTGAGCCCACCGTGCCCAGCCTTCATTCTGATTTTTGCTTCTATCATCTCAACTCTTCTTCTGACTCTCCTTCCTTCCTCTTTCTTTTTTTAGGGCACATGTGTTTACACCGAGTCCACCTGGATCATCCAGCATACTGTTTTCTGAATAAGGACCCTTGGATTACATTGGATCCACCTGGATAATCCAAGATAACTTCATTGTAAGATTCTTAATCACATTTACAAAGTGTTTACTTTATAAGAGACTATATTTACAAATTCTGGGTGTTAGAACATAAGAATCTTGGGAGGGGGCATTGTTCTGCTTACTATATTTTCATATTTGTAAGAATTTAAACCAAATATCTCATAGAAGAAGCATGTCCTTAATCAGGTATTTGAGTGGTAAATTTATAGTATATATCAAGAAACCGCCTGCATTAGTCTGTTCTCATGCTGCTGATAAAGACATGCCCAAGCCTTGGCGATTTATAAAGGAAAGAGGTTTAATGGGCTCAGAGTTCCACATGGCTGGGGAGGCCTCACAATCATGGCAGAAGATGAATAATGAGCAAATAGACGTCTTACATGGTTGGCAAGAGAGAGCTTGTGCAGGGAACAATTTATAAAACTATCAGACCTCAGATCTCATGAGACTTATTTACTATCACATGAACAATATGGGGGAAACCACTTCCCATGATTCAATCAGCTCCGCCTGGCCCTGCCCTTGACATGTGGGGATTATTACAATTCAAGGTGAGATTTGAGTGGAGACACAACTAAACCATATCACCTCCTAATATGTTATCTTACTTAATCATCACCTTTATTGGTCCCATTTTTCTGAGTAAGGAATTTAGGACTCCAGAGGCTAATCAACTTACTCAAAGTTTCACAGCTAGTAAATCCCCCCAGCTACGCTTACATGTTGGTTTATTTTAGTTTTCAATGTGACTGGATTGAGGGATGCTTAGATGGCTGGTGAAGCATTATTTCTGAGCATGCATGTGAGGGTTTTTCCAGAGAAGATGAACATGTCAGTTAGTGGACTGAGAGAGGAAGACTTGCTCTTGATAAGGGCAGGCACTGATCATTTGGTTGGTGACCTGGCTGAAACAAACCGATGGGAAAACAGAAATTTTCTCACTCTGTGCTTTCTCTCTCTTCCTCCCAGAGTGGGATGCCTTTTTTTCCTCCCGCCTTTGGACATCAAACTCCAGGCTCTTTGGCTTTTGGACTCTGGGACTTGCACCAGCAGCCTCCTGGGGACTCTCAGGCTTTTAGTCTCAGGTTGGAGGCTGTGCTAGCTTCCTTGATTCTGAGGCTTCTGGGCTGAGCCAGGCTACTGTCTTGTCTTGTTATCCAACTTGCAGAGGGCCTATTACGGGTCTACTCTGACTCTGTGATTGTGTGAGCCAATTCAAGCTAATAAATCCTTTCTTACATATCCTATGTGGGTACCAGGAGTAGTTCTAGAATTTTAAGAATAAATTTTCTTAGCTGGTTTTGGCATATCTGAAATTGGCTTTCTAATCTGATTCCTAAAAATGCTAAGGACTCTACTTCTAATTGTATAGAGAACACTGATAGTCCATGGCATGAACTGTTTCTAGAGATACACAAAATAAATTCATCTGATACTCCTAATTCACCACTTATGAGACACAAGGAACTTGATGATTCTGCACATGATTCTTTCGAAAATTTGTGGAAAACCAAGGGATATAATGACATTGGTTGGTTGCTCCTAACATCTCTGGAGATGTGGTGAAAGAAATGGACGAGCTCAGGGATTGGAATCCTCTGCTCCAGATGCACAAAAATAGCCTAGAAGATTCTAATGTGCCCTGAAAGAGAATATTCTCTCCTGTAGCCACAGGGTTGAAATTGCTGAAAATCAAATACAAGTCCTCATCTTGCAATTGGTTGACTTACAATAAAATGTAAACTCTCAGCCTTGCAGGGTGTGTATCATTAAAGTGAGGGCATCTACTGGGAAAGAATGGGATCCTGTGAGCTGGAATGGTGATATGTCGGGGTTGGGGGTGGGGGGGACTTGATGAAGCTGAGACATTGTGCTCCTGAATTTTGATGAGTATTTTGTCAGGGGAAGTGGTCTTAGTAGCAGCAGTGCCCTCACCCTTAGCCCCAGTGGTATTGGCTTTTCCACCTCTGAGTGAGTCAAACCTACATTGTGTGATGAAAGAGTAATGGTCTACCCTGAAGCATTGTCAGGCAAGACAATGCTTATTCTCCTCAGGACATGCCCCACCCACAACCCCTGACTTCTGCACATATAACTAGACTGAGTCCCAGCAGATTCCTAAATGTGAGGTACAAAATGTGACCCATGAGGAGGTGCACTAAGTTTCAAAAGAACTACTTGATCTTCTCAATATATGTAAACAGAAATCTAGGGAACGAATGGATATTAAGGGTATGGGATAATGGTGGAAAAAAACATTCAAGTTGGATTAGGTCAAATTTATTGATATAGGCCTGCTAAGCATTTAATGTTGCAGCTCAGGGAGTTAAGAAAAGAAAGCACCAATAGCTTGGTTGGTTGGATGAAACACAGATCAAAAGATGGCTCACTGGGAGTGGGCGGAGATGTCTGATCTACATGGTTTAATGTAAGGGTAGGGATTCAAAGGCTTAGGAAAATTGGAATGCTTGAGTGGATTTGCCATGTAAAACCTACTCACCCACACTGTAAGGGTTCAGAAGATACATCTTTCAGTAGCACTTTGAGAAATGGATTTGTAAGGAGAGCATCAGCATTCCAGATGAGTTTTGTAATTGCTCTTCTCTGTATGCCAGATCTTACAGCACAAACTTCAGTAACTCATTTGTAAATTTTAAATGCAGTAAAAATAATTGTACCCCAAAGTGGAAGTTGCCAACTGGCAGCACTCAACTACCAAAGGCAAGGCGGATGTTGCTACTATAATGAGCAACAGAGACAAAGCAACAATCAGAATAGCCTGACTTGTGTAAACCTATGTTGTTGATGAATAATCCTGGCATTCCTAGAAGTAAAACAGATGAGAAGCCTGTTATATTCTAACTTGATCTGTATAAGCAGAAAACTTCCAGGTTTAGTGAATAAAAATCTAAGTCAACACATAAAAACAGAAATCACGGCTTCTTAATTTCCAGACTTGAGCCAGTTTATAGACCCCAAACCCCTTGAATGAAGGGGAGGCTGGATCCCTTTAAGGAAGGACCCTAACACACTAATGACATTTGATGCTGTTGGTCTTTCCCCATCCTTCCCCAAAGAAACGTCTGTCCTTTGACCTTGGTAACTGTGCATTGGGGAAGGGAAAATAACAAGACCTTTCAGAGATTACTGGACACTAGGTCTGAACTGACACTGATTCCAGGAAAACTGAAACATCATTGCGGCCCTCCACATACAGTGGAGCGTATGATGGTCATATGATCAGAGAAGTTTTAGTCGGGCCCAACTTACAGTGTGTCTAGGGGGTCCCTGGACCCATCTTGTGGTTATTTCCCCAGTTCCAGATGCATAATTGAAATAGACAAACCTAGAGGATGGCAGAATCCCCACATTGATCTCCTAACCTGTGAAGTGAGGGATATTATGGTAGGAAATGACAAATAAAAGCCCTTAGAGCTACCCCTAACTAGGAAAATAGTAAATCAAAAACAATATTGCATCCCTGAAAATATTTCAGAAATTAGACATCATCAAGGGCTTGAAAGATGCAGGGGTGGTGATTGAGAGCACATTGTCATTCTACTCTCCTATTAGGCCTATGCAGAAGAGAAATAGATCTTGGAGAATGACAGATTATCCTAAGTTTAACCAAGTAGTGACTCCAATTGCAGTGGGTGTACCAGATGTGGTTTCATTGCTTGAGTAAATTAACACATCCTGTGGTACCTGCGATGCAGCTGTTGATCTGGCAAATGCTTTCTTCTCCATACGTGTTCATAAAGCCCACCTGAAGCAACTTGCTTTCAGCTGGCAAGGCCAGCCACACACTTCACTGTCCTATACTTCATAGTGTATTAAATGTTCAGCCCTGTGTCACAATTTACTCTGCCCCTGTGAACTAAATTTTTAATCTTGATTCTGTAAATTTTTGATCATCTTTTTTTTTTATGAGGTATCATACTGGTCTATTATGTTGATGGTATTATATGCTGGTTAGACATAGTGTGCAAGAAATAGCAACCACCTTGAACTTATTAGTAAAACATTTGCATGTCAGAAGCTGAGAAATAAATCAGGAGCTTCTACCTTAGTAAAATGTCTAGGGGTCCTGTGGTGTGGTGCTTGTGGTGATATCACTTTTATGGTGAAAGACATGTTGTTGCATCTGTCATCACCTACAACCAAGAAAGAAACACAATGTCTATTGGGCCTACTTGGATTTTGGAGGCAACACATTCCTAATTTGAATGTATTACTACTGCCAATTTACTGAGTGGCCCAAAAAGCTGCTAGTTTTGAGTGGAGCCAGAACAGGAGAAAGCTATGCAACAGGTTCAGGTTGATGTGCAAGCTGCTATGCCCTTGGGCCATATGATCCAGCAGATCTAATGGTACTTGAAATGTCATTCATAGGTTGGAATGCTGTTTGGAGCCTTTGGACGGCCCCTATATAGTCAACCACAATGGAGCTCTTTAGGATTTTGAAGCAAGGCCCTGCCACCATTCACAGATAACTATTCTCCTGTTGAGAAACAGCTCTTGACCTGTTACTAAGTCTTAGTAGAAACTGAATGCTTGATCATGGGCCACCAAGTTACCATGCAACCTGAACTGCCTATCATGAACTGAAAGTTACCTGACCCGCCAAGCCATAAAGTTCGGCATGCACGGCAGCATTCTGTCATCAAATAGAAGTGGTATATATGTGATCGGGCCTGATCAGGTCCAGAAAGCACAGGTAAATTACATGAAGAAATGGCCTGAATGCCCACAGTTTCTATTCCTGCTACATTTCCTTTTTTCTCCCAGTGACTTCATGGAGAGTTCCTGACAATTAGTTGACAGAGGAAGAAAAGACAAAGGGCTGGTTTACAGATGATTCTGCATGACATGCAGAGACCTAAGAGTGAACAATCACAGAACTATAGTCTCTCTCTGGGACATCTTTGAAGGACAGTAGTGAAGAGAAATCTTCCCAATGGGCAGGACCTGGTAGTACATTTTACTTGGAAGGAAAAATGACCAGAAATGTGATTATATTGATTTATTGTCTGTAGGCAGTGGTTTGGCTAGATGATCAAAGACTCAGAAGGAACAAGATTGGAAAAATTGTGGCGAAGAAATATGAGGAAGAGGTATGTGGATAGACCTCTCTCAGTGGGCAAAATCTGTAAAGATATTTGTGTCTCATGTGATTGCTCCCCAAAGGGTGACCACAGTAGAGGAGGATTTTGATAATCAGTTTCCTAAACTAACACTTTCTGTGGGTACAACTCAGCCTCCTTCCACAGCCACCCTTGTAATCACCCAATAGGCTCATAAACGAAGTGGCCATTGTAGCAGGAATAGAGATTATGTGTGGGCTCAGCAACATGGACTTCAACTCACCAAAGCTGACCTGGCTATGGCCACTTCTGAGTGCCTAATCTCCCAGCAGTAGAGACCAATATTGAATTTCGATATGGCTCCATTCTCTAGAGTGATCGCCACCTATCTGATGGCAGGTTTATTGTTCCATCATTGAAGGGGCAGTATTTTGTCCTTACTGGTGTAGACACACGGAGTATGAATTTGCCTTCTCTCCACACAATGCTTCTTCAAAAATTACCATCATAGACTTATAGAAGTCTTATCCACTATCATGGTATCCCACACTTAATGGCCAAAGAGTTATGGCAATGGGCTCATACTCATGCAATTCACTGTTCTTACCATGCTCCCCATCATCCTGAAGCAGCTGGCTTGATAGAATCATAGAATCATCCTTTTAAGTTACAATTATAGTACCTCCTAGGTGACAATACTTTGCAGGCCTGGTGCAAGATTCTCTTTCATATACAGCCTTTATATAGCCTTCATAAACAGAAGGCAGTATAAGCTCTAAATCAGTATCCAATATATGATACTATTTCTCCCATATCTAGAAATCTTGGGTCCAGGAATCAAGGAGTTGAAATGTGAGTAGCACTATTCACCATTATCCCTAGTGATCCACTAGCAAAATTTTTGCTTCCTGTTACATTACTATGTTATGTTAGCTTAGATGTCTCAGTTCCAGAGGCAGAAATGCTTCTACTAGCAGACACAATGATTCCATTGCACTGGAACTTAAAACTTGGGCACTTCAGGCTTTTCATGCCTCTGAGACAATAGGCTAAGAAGGGAAGTATGACGTTGGCTGGGGAGATGGATTCACACTACCGAGGGGACATTGGACTATTACTCCACAATAAAGGTGAGTAAGAGTATATCTGGAATACAGGAAATCCCTTAGGATATCACTTAGTGTTACCACACATTATGATTAAAGTCAATGGGAGAAGCTACAACAATTCAATCAAGACAGAACTAGGAAAGGTCCAGCATTTCAGGAATGAAGGTTTGGGTCACCAAGACAAGTAAAGAACCAAGTGCTTGCTCAAGGCAAATGGAATGCAGAATGAGTAGTATAAGAAGGTAGTTATCAATACCAGCTACGACCATGTGATCAGTTACAGAAATGAGGACTGTAATTGTCATGAGCATTTCCTCCCTATTTTGTTAAGAATATATTTGTGTATATATACACATATATTAAGCAAATATCTTTGGTTTTCTCCTATCTTATTACTTTATCTTGTAACATAAAGTTACAAGGTGGAGGAAGGTGGGCTTTATATAAGTTTTTAAGCATTGTTAATTTAAACTCTAATAAATCCCTTCTCATATATTCTGTTGGTTCTGTCTTTCTGGAAAACCCTGACTAATACACCTTATGATCAACAGTTGTATTCCTAATCTCTGTTGCCTCCATATAATACAAACATTAGAGATGAACTGCACAAAATGTTCAAGTAAAAAAAAGTCTCGAAGTTAATATTATAGTATTTAAAATACCATAACAAACATGTTTTTACCATCACCGACCATTAAGCTAGAACAAATAATGCACATTAAAAAAGGATGTATCTGAGATTAGCTAGTATTTAATTGAAAATATCTCCAAGGAAACTCAAT
Organism: Macaca fascicularis; assembly: GCF_037993035.2. Lineage (NCBI taxonomy): Eukaryota > Metazoa > Chordata > Mammalia > Primates > Cercopithecidae > Macaca > Macaca fascicularis. The sequence goes on along the minus strand of NC_088392.1, from coordinate 14,551,482 downwards.
TTTCCAGAGAACAACATTTGACAATCATTAATATAAATGATTTTGTGTGTGGATTTTCTTAATGAATTCCCATGTATCTAGGTCATTATGCATGACTTTTAAAGGGCAGTTTAAAATTTTTCCTATTTACTTTGACTACACTGCCATTCAAATTCCTGAAAAAGATTACACTGTAGCATGGAGATATTATTTTACTAATAAAGTTCTAATATGAATTATCTTAGTTAAACTTAATATGTAATAATCCCCCTTTTAGGTAATAGTTCCTGTTTAAAGATATTAAAATAAGTTTTTAAAAATTTATTTCCCACCTGAACCTTCTAGAAATTTTAATGTATAAATAGAAATAACTCAAATACTTTTGAAGATAATCACTCTTTATGATGGCAAGTAAAGGTAAATTTGAAACCAGATATTAGAATTGATAAACTGTAAGACCTTGAGAATATCATTTAGCATTTTTAATCCTCAATTTTCAGTTTCTAAAATTAGTTAAAGGGTGATCCTTTTAGCAATGTACCTGGCACATCGTAATAATTGTAATGAGTACTATCTAATAATTGTTCACTATTTTGCAGTCATTCATTTAATTTCTTTATTCATATTAGTTTATGTATATATTATAGAAATGCTTTTAGGGGGATACAGTATTATCTCCATTTTACAGATGAGAAAACTGAATTATGTGTTTCTAATTAGCTTCCCAGAATCACCAGGCAATAAATAAAAGTAAAAAATCTGGACAAGGAAAGATGGCTGTGGAGCAGTAAAATTCATTAATGTAAAATTAGCCATTTCTATTATTAGAAAGTCAAAAATAACAGATGCTGGGGATGTTATGGGGAAAAGGGAACATTTATACACTATTGGTGGGAGTGGAATTTAGTTCAACCATTGTGGAAAGCCGTATGGTGATTCCTCAAAGAGCTCAAAAATGATCTATCATTTGACCCAGCAATCCCGTTATTGGGTACATACCCAGAGGACTAGAAATCATTCTACCATAAAGACACATGCACATGAATGTTCATTACAGCACTATTCACAATGGCAAAGACATGGGATAAACCTAAATGTCCATCAGTGACAGATCAGATAAAGAAAATGTGGTACATACACAAGAGAATACCATGCAGCCATAACAAAGAAAAAGATGATGCCTTTGTGGGAACATGGATGGAGCTGGAAGTCATTATCCTTAGCAAACTAATGCAGGAACAGAAAACCAAATACTGCATGTTCTCACCTATAAGTGGGAGCTAAATGATGAGAACTCATGAACACAAAGAAGAGAACAACAGACAATGGATATAACTTGAGGGAGGAAGGTGCGAGGAGGGAGAGGAGCAGAAAAAAATAACTATTAGGTACTAGGTTCAGTACCTGGGTGATGAGATAATCTGTACAGCAAACCCCCATGACACAGGTTTACCTATATAACAAAACTGCACATGTACTCCTGAATCTAAAACAAAAGTTTAAAAAAAAAAAATACAAAACAAAACAAAAAATAAAGTTAGTCATTTTATTAGAATTTTTAAATAAATATGTAAAGGTCTTGTTGTTTTCTGTTTTAATGCATCCTGAAGTGCATGTTTGAAAACAGTTATCTGCCACTTAAAAGTCAGGAGTCATTAAATTAAAAAAAAAAAAAAAGCTGTTGGAATAATTATACAAAAGAGTAGTTTAATTTGAAATCATCATGTAAAATTAACTTGTGATTAACATTTAAATGAATACATGGCAAAATAAGTAAAGTATCAGACTTTAAAGATAAATATATTTTTAATTGGAAATAATCTGATAGATTAGAGACACACAGATTCCTAAAACATTCCACTGCTTTGTCTGTTTCAATTTGCTGACACAGGGAAACCAAAGCAATAGCAAAATAAAAACAGAATGAAACATGAACATTCAGAAGTAGGAATTAGAATCATATATATGCTCTAATTGTTTTGTACTGTAAAATAAAATATAATAAAGTTTGGAAGTTGAATTGTTATTAAACAAGAGAGATTTATGAAGTAATGGTGGAAAATAATTATGTGTTGTAATGGAGCTACTGAAGAATAGGTTTTTTATTTCTTCCTATCATTGTTTTGAAAATAATGACAAACATGACAATTATATTTATGACTGAAAAAGCATAATTGAGTAGAACAGATGTTATCATTTTATTTAACCTAAGCACAACCTAATTTGTAATTAAAAATATATAAATACATATATACGAACTTTTATTGAATTCTAAGTGCCAGGTATTGCATGGACTGCTTTAATTGAGTTAGTTTATTTTCTCCTTATGCAATTCTATCAGGTAAATGGTGATAGGAAAACTTGTTATTTTTCCTTATGAGGAAACAGATTTATGCTGGTTGTTTCTCGTCCAAGTTAACAATATTAGAAAGTGGTAAAACTAGACTTTGTTCCATAGCAATCTAGTTACTAAGTCAGCACACCTAACCACTGTAATACTAATTTATCTCCATCCATATATATTCTGTCTGTGCCAGTCCTTAATAATGGACTTAATGGTTTTGGTGTGTTGATTCTTTGTAGGCAACGTAGCAGAGTTGGCAGTGATAATGTGAACCTCTCAGTACATCTGAGTCACAGTACTTGCAATTTTTATCACACTTACAGATTTCAAGTTTCCTCTATTGTCTACAAGGTGACAATCATATCAATTGCTTATTTTGGCCACTGCAATCTAAAAACAAAGACCCATATATTTTGGGCTCAAAAGGGCAAGGAGCAGACAAAATTGTTGTTATATCCATTGGTTCTGCACGCTTGCAGTTTTTTTGATGAGAGAAATAGTGACTTTTCTTGGGAATGATCTAAGTTTTCTGACCCCCTTTAAAGCCACACATTTGTTTGTCTTGAAGTTAACCCTAAGAGCTCAATCGGTTGCTATTGGAATGGCCTAAAGCCTGATTGTTAGCTTTCATTGCAAACTTACTTTATACTGTCAAACTTTCCCTTCTTGACAAAATGGAAGACAGTATCTTCCACCATCAGTAAAAAAAGTGTCACAGCTATGTCAAAGATCCATTAATACTATGATTCTAACATTCAAGTACTCAACATATTTTTCTCATGTTTTCTATTAAATCAATTTGTTTGGCTTCATATTTCCTCAACCACGGACATTTGTCATTGCTGTGTCTTCATTACATGCATATTTTAAAACTATAGTCACACTTTACTTTTGTCATATATTTTATCTACCAAGGCACTCATGAATATTTATTGATATTTAGCTCTTCACACTTCCATTGCCACAGGGGAGTGCAAGGCATAAATATATAGTGGCCTTTACATCTGATAAACACTGCCCTAAACTTAGTGATATTTTAAAACATGTTGCAATTCCAGGTAGCAATATATGAGCACAGGAATACATAAAACAAGCAGCAAAGGACATCTAGCATGAGGTGGTGACAATATGAGAAAAAATTCTTTTTGCTGAAGATATTATCCATTGAAGCAAAAATACCAGCTACCAATCCTTCCCACCTCCATGATCTTGTCCTCTTTATTTCTCTTTTCCCCCAAAAGCAATAGAAATTATACATCTGGGAACACATCCAAATGAAAGAAACACTATTTCTTTACTTCCCTTTCCAGCAGATATGGCAATTAAGTATAAATGATGGTTCAGAGTTGGACGTGTTGTGCATTATTTCTCGAAAGGGTTTCAAAGAGAAAAACGCCCCTTTCACGTCTTTCCATTGTTCCATACGCAGTCCTACAATTATTACTGGCTGTAGCCAGAGCAGCTGACTTCAACCCTGAGATGGACACTAAGTTTAGGCCAGAAACACCTAGGTATAGAGACGAGAAACCTTCTACCTTTTTCAATCTACTGAAAATTTGGATTTCATGTCATTTACAAGTAAGGTTAACTTTTAGTAATACAGAATTTGAAACTTGGAGGCAGAATGCTACTCATGACAAAAACTAAACATAGTGTCATGAGCACGGAACTTAGTGTTATGTGGCACTAAGTTAGTAGAGAAAAGGCATAGCTAACTTAGGTATCACCTGTTGTAAGTTTCACAACTGTTTGCAGGCCCAAAATGTTCAATGATGTCCACATTACTTTCAAAGCAGTACGTATGGCAACAGAGACAACCACAGGAAAGTGAAGAAAAAAATTCCAGTGTTGATTAATTTGGCCAATTCTAGTCACTTTCTGGAAACAAACTTATGGAGAGATAAATCCAGGTTACAGCTAGCTGGTCTGCATGCATTAATGAAATGTGAGTGCAGTCCTGCTCTGAGTGTGATGTACAGCTCATGATCGTCATGAGTCCAATAATTTAGAGCTTTGCAAGATTGAAAATGCAAACTGCACCTTCATAAGCTTTCGTTTCTTTAAAATTTATAGTAAGCAATGTTTTTCAAGCTTCACTCAGAGTCAAAGATGAGATTGTGGCCACAAACTGTGCCAAAAATGTCACCCAGCAAAAAAAGATCACATTAACGTTACTGGGTTCCTACCCAAGCCTTTTGGGTAGGAACATAGGTTGAGACGAGGATGATAAGAAAAATAATTCAGTGTGGTATTCATTGCCTAGAATACTCCACAACAAACGACCACAACTTCAGTGGTTTGAAATCACAGGAACTAATTATCTCACAGATTTGAGGTTTTAAGTCCAAAATTTAGATGTTGGCAGGAACCTGCTCCCTGTGGAAGGTTCCGAGGGAGAAACCACTGCTTGCCTCTTCTGAATTATAGGGACTGCTTGGCACTTCTTGGCATTCCAGGGCCTGTGGCCACATCACTTTAATTCCTGCCTTCAATGTGCAATCACCCTCTCCTCTGTGTATCTTCTACTTTCTGTTGGCATCTAATCTCCCTCTGCCATGCTCTTATAAGAATGCACATGATTACATTTGGGGCATATGGGAATTATATAGGATAATGTTCTCCTTTCAAGATACTTAATGACGTCTTTTGTCATATAGAGTAATTTCACTCTTTGTCATATAAATTACATTTATAGATTCCAGAGTTTGGGATGCAGACATATATGTGGGGTCACCACTCAGCCTAATATACACTCACAAGCCATTAAGGAAATGACCGAAGACTTTTATATGTTTAGTTTTCTTATACATTACATTCACAGTATATCAAAAGCCTGACGAGTTTTGGATGACATACGATGCCAAAGAGGCTACAAGCCTATTCTCTACATTTTCATAATCTTCAACCTCCAAGCACAGAAGGAAGCCAACTACAAGACCCACAGCTTCTAGGGAATGCACAGCACCCGTGTCCGCTTCAGTCGTGCCAATGGGAGATCATGGAAAAGGACAAACCTTCAAGAAACCAAAGCAGAGTCACCCAGTGTGAGGAGCTTACAGAAGGGAAGAGAAAGAAGTGCTCTCAATCCCTGCCCCTGAGATTTGATCACGCCTGTGCTCCAGTCACTCATTTGTCTCCTAATCCTCCTCCTCTTTTTCCCACTGATAGTGGCTTTTGCTGCACACATGCTGTGCTACCTTTACTATTGCATCCTGAGCATTTTACAGTCAGATCATTCACCTTTTAGAATATGAAGAACTATATATATCTTTATCAAATGATGCATAGATCACCATGCTGTAAAGTGCCAGTCTCTACCTAGAGTTTCAGCTTTATAAAACAGCTGAATGCGATTTTGGGGCTGTCTCTCTGAGAAAATAGTGAATGCATTTTAAGTGGACCAAGAAAAGCAAGTGTGTATGGATATATAATTGGCCAAAGGGGTATGCTCTAGAAAGATGAAAGTCTATCCCCCAATATTTTCTCTTCCCTTACTCTTTACTAATACAATATCTAATTTGTGACTAAATACATGGCCTATGGTATGAAAGCTATGTTTCTTAGCCTCCCTTGAAGATAGGTGTAATTACGTGATCAAGTTATGCCTAATGAGATAATTAGAAGTCTGTATGTGCTTTTTTTCCCCCAAATTCCACAAAGCACCTCAAAATTTCTCTTTCTCGATATTTTTTATTTTTTTAGGTTGAATAAAAAAGTTGTTGGGTTGATATAGTGGCTCACACTTATAATCCCAGCCCTCTGGGGCCAAGGCAGGAGGATCACTTGAGCTCAAGAGTTGGACACCACCTTTGGCAACACAGCAAGACCGTATGCTTGTAACAATAAAAATATATATAATAAAATAAAAATATGTTCCTGGAGATTAAACAGTCATCTTAGATAAGAGATGGATATGGTATAGTTAAAATGTCTTATGTTGAACATATATGAATTATTGCTGATCTATATTTTGGTAATTTTATATAGTTTTTAAGTATACATGCATGTATATTTGTGTTAAATTATATTATGTCCCACAAAAGAATTATCCTCCTTGAGAAGTTTGTATCTAGGAATATACTCTCACTTGAGTATTACAGGATAGTTCCTATTCACCCTCTATTCGTCACTGTTCTCCAGAGAAAAAGAAACAATAGGATAGATAGGTAGATAGGTAGATAGATGATAGATAGATAGATAGATAGATAGATAGATAGATAGATAGATAGATAGACAGATAGAGAGATAGATAGATGGAGAGAGAGATAGATAGATAGATAAAGAAGGAATTTATCATGGGAATTGGTTCACCCAGTTATGGAAGCTGAGAAGTCTACAATCTGCCACCTGCAAGCCAAGGACCCAGAAAAGCCAGTGGTGTGATTTGTCTGAGTCCAGTGGCCTGAAAACAGGGAGCTAATGGTTTAAGTCTCAGAGTCTGAAGACCAGAGGACATGCCCCAGTGTCTCAGGGCAGAGAAGATACATGTCCCAGCTTTAGAATAGTTAGTGAATTCTCCTTTCCTCATTAATGAGGGCAGATCTTTATTCAGTCCAGTGATTAAAATGCTAATGTCTTCTGTCCCTCCCAGATGTGTCTAGAAATAAAGCTTTACCGCCTGTCTGGGCACCCCACACCGGGGCCTATCATGGGGAGGGGGGAGTGGGGAGGGATTGCATTGGGAGTTATACCTGATGTAAATGACGAGTTGATGGGTGCAGCACACCAACATGGCACAAGTATACATATGTAACAAACCTGCACGTTATGCACATGTACCCTACAACTTAAAGTATAATAATAATAAATTAATTAAAAAAAAAAAAAAAAAAAAAAAGAAAGTAACCATCACATCCACATGCTCTTCACAACTTAGTATTGCTCATACCTTTAATTTCGGTCATTCTGTGATTCTGATTTTAATTGTGCCTTTCATAAATGACACTGGACAATTTCAATGTCTTCTTCAGTAAAGCTGATGGTTCAAGTTGCCTGCTCATTTTTTCTACTGGGTTGAGTGTCTTTCGCACACTGATTTGCAGTAGTCTTTATATGCTTTGGATAAATGACCTTGTTAAATACATGTATTAAAATACATTCTTCCATTCCATTCCACAGCTTGCTTTTTTTGTGTGATGAAGAAAGTTCTTATTTTTAAAGTATTCAAATTTACTGATATTTTTCTTTGTGATAAACTATTTTGTTTGTACAATTTAAAAATTATTTTCCTGTCCTGAAAATTTTTATGTATTATTATAACTTACAACATCTGTAAACTTCATTATTTTTCCTTTCGCAAGTAGATCTACTTTCCACTTGGAATAGATTTTGGTAGATTGCCTTAAGTACTGGGCTTTTTTGTATATGAGTACCCAGTTGTTGTAGAAGTTTTTATTGAAAGTTATTTCTTTTTCATATTAATCTGCAATGTCATTACTTTTTGGACATAAATATAATTGTCATATGTGGGTAGGTCTGCTTTTGGACTCTCAATTCTTTTCAAAGATTCCATTGTTTTATTTTTGCCCCAATGTCCCAGTGATAGAACCATGGCCGTAATATCTCTCTTAGTATCTTACCTTGTTCTCTCTTTGTAATATCTTAGCTATCCTCGGTCTTTTGCATTTCAATATATATATCAGCTTGTCAATTTCTACTCCCCAAAAATGTTGGGGTTTCATTGGAGTTTCATAGATCAATTCAAAAAGAACATAAATTTCTATGTATAATATTTAGTCTTTCAATCTGTAAATAAAAAATAGTCTCCATTTATTTAGCTTCCTTTAAATTTTCTTCAATGGGTCACATGGCCCAAGTGGTAAGGCCACTTGCTTCATAGCCTGGACCCATTGCAGTGTCCATTTCTGCTATACCTTTGGAAATATTTCATTTAATTCAGTAAATTCAGAATAATATTCTCAAGTGTGAAATATTCTGCCTCATGAGACTGGAGAAGTATCCCAAACATCCTTACTTCTTCATTCTGGACGTGTGGGTGGCATAATTTTTCCTTTCCCTTGTAGATGACTTTCTGGAATGCCTCAGACTATTCTAATCCTAAAAACTTCACTAATGAGACAAGCCTTATGTATTCATACAGTTTTTAATGCCCTCTTTCTGGACTGTGTGTGTCTTAACAGTCATTCAACACACTTGCCATATATTGTTCAAACAGTATCATTACAATGATGTTATCGGTATGCCAATGTAATACTCAGTAGGATATCTAGTGTCCCATGTCATTTCGGACTGGAATTATGACAAATAATAGGAAAAGTAATATAGCCCAGTGGTAAGACCATAAATATATACTATTGTCTACCCCAGGTAAAGACAAACTATTTCTGAAAAATGTATCCACTGGCTTCGTGAGTATCCTATCCATCTGAGGCAGCATAAATCTGCTGGAGCAAAATACTCCATCAGGTAACACAGCTGTAAGTGGGGTTACCAGAATGGAGAGTTTGCAGTTGAACATAGCATCTTTCATCATCTTCTTACCTCATCCTTTAGGTCTTTAAGTATGTGGCACTAACATACGTCATTCTACATAAAATGTATTATTTTAAAAAAAATTACTGTATTGGCTATGGTATTGGCAGTTTTAGAAGCGTCTCCTTGGACTTCTTCTTGACCACAGGCTAAGGAACAGTGAGGAGATTTACCAATTACCAAGTTACCCCATTATGAGTACTCATTCATGTACCAGAGAAATAGCCACTGGATGGGTGTGTGCACCTATGGGACCTACTATGAGATGAACCTGTGCCAGAATTACACATATTATCCTTACTACATGCACATTCTCACAGAGGCCTTATGGCCTTTCAGGTGTCTAGTTATCAATGTCAACTTGGGCACCATATTCAGTAGCCCTTGATACATCTGTGTGCACTCCTTTTCCTCATGTATGGATCCAGGTAAATGTTTCCACATCCTTTGTGGGAAGGACTGAGTGGCATTGCAATTTCTTTCTTCTCATGACCAAGATTTTCTTTCATTCAGTGGCCTCTATTTCTGAACACTAGCTCAGGTCTGGAAACTTGGCAAAGTATAAGGATTTCTATTGGGATTTCCACCTTTGATTTCTTCTGATTATTCTCATTGATTGCCTCTTTATCTTATCCCTAGGAAAGCCAAGGGACCTTCTCCGTGATTCTTTCTATGTGGGCCACATCCTTCCCCCATTAGCTGCAACTCTGACTTTTCCCTGCCTGAGGCAGGTAAATGCTTTTTTGCAAGGCAAAAATATTTACATCATCCTTCAACAAAGGGAAAATAATAGACTTTTTTCAAGAAGTGGACTATTGAGGGGAGAGGTCAAGAGTTTTAAGTGTCTTGAAATTGGTGACCCATTTCTTGTCTCAGAATCCCAATATGTCTCAATCATAGCCCTGACCTTGATAACAGGCTTGTCAAAGTGGAGAAGCCAATATTTTCTAGAGCTCTGGCACCTATTATTACATTCCAGGCCTGATCTTCATCTTTTTCTTCCCAACAACTGCAGGATATTAGCATCTTTTTATATGTTAGTAAGGATCCCTCCTAACTTTGCCTTATATTGGTAATTAATGCTCCTTGTCTTCTCAACATCTTTTCTAATTAATAAATATCGTATACACCAGTCATTCAACTCAATTTTCTCTTTCCTCAAACATTTCAAAACCCTGATATATGACCTCACCAATGCACGAGCTTCTCATTTTAGAATCTGTTCCGAGGACCGCCCTTGGCAGGACAGTGTTACTGGGCACATTGCTTAGGCAACATTCTCTGAAGCAGAGGTTTGCATGATGGTGGTGATCAGACACTGTTCACAGGAAAAAAAATGCTTTATGAGTGACAAAGGAAGAATTGGATATTAAAAAAAAAAAATCTCTTGTGATATAACAACAACTGAAGCCTCAGTTGACTCAATGTGAAGTTTTTAGCCTGGAAGGCCCTTTAGATATATGCCAAATTGAGGCAAGAGAGCCAGAGTCTTACATACACATCAAAGAGTCAATGAATGTGAGAAGTTCTTGCTTGAAGAGTAGGTAAAAGCCTTGAGCAAAAGAGCTTCTTTAAAAGGAAAGCAATCCCTGGGGATGTACTCAGCTCTAAGCCATAATAATGCAACACTTCTGACAGCCTGGAGGAAAGTTCTGGAATCTTAAAAAAGGTATCTGACCAAGACGCCAGAGCATCTAATCCATCATGTTTTCAACAAATGATAAGGCACATCAATAGTATTTAAAAAATTACTTCATCATGTATGTGTGTTTTTGCTTAGGTCGTGTATGAAATAATGTTCACTAACATGTTGGTATGAGTTATTTCAGGGCAAGAAAAAAGTCTGGCTCTGTTTATGCTTTTCCTTATATTGTGTATGTTCCTTCGATTTCTTTAAAAATGAGCAAACACTCTGCATAATCAGAAATGCCATGTGCCTATTTTTATTGTTAAAATATTTAAAAAAAATTAAAAACATCTTCAAGAAATAACTTAGATTCTGTCTTCCTTGAAATCCTGGCATACTTTTTTAGTTTTTGAATCATAAAAAAGACAAATGAGTTTCTGTTTATTCAACAAATCTTTATAATTCAAATCGGACTTATTTTATCTTATTTCTATTTCAAAAAGTTTAAATTATATATTTGTAATCATTCTCTTGTTTCTTTGTTAACATATATTAAATATCTTATATCTTTTATAGACACCATTTAAATGAACTGAGTTCCTCTTTAACTGTTTATATTTCTTGTTTTTGTTTTATAGCTTTTGCAACTACAGTACACTTTGGTGTCATTTTAATTTCTAGGTGAAATTTGTGTTATCTTTTGGTGACATTTTTCAAGAAATTGTTTATAGGTCAATTTCTTCATGTTCTCTGTGGATACTGTCATTTTCCTCAATAAGGCCTTTAACAGGCTCTTTCTCCCTGAACTGCAGCTTGCAGTGAGACTAACAGGCTTTTGAAGTTGCTTGTTAGATTTTCTTTGATGTTTTTCTGAAGATTGTAGAGAACACAATCAACCCCTGGTGTGTTCATATATGTTTTTGATGTCTTTTCAAATCCAATTTTTGTTCTAAAGTGAAGTTCACAACCATATTTCTAACAGTTTTTGTTCTTCTGAACTAACATCTTTAAGCCTTTCTCCTTAATCACTGTGATAACACTAAAATTTCTGCTTTCATTGCATTCCTTAAAATTGAAAATATAAAAATTAAGGAATTTATGTTTGTGAAAAAACTAGGTACAAGTTAGAACATGTCATGATTCTTTAAAATCTTACAATTTGATTGGAATGCATATTCATTTTATTAAGGGATATTTTGGATAAAATCAAAGTAGCAGGAAAAGATGGAGTAACAAGCAGACTCACAGAATATAATTTATCTTTCTTGAGTCATTTTTACTAAAAAATGAGAGGCTATTTCTCCCTAATTACTCTGAAAGGAACCTTTGTAATTAACTGGGTGACTGATTAGTAGCTTTTACTTAGGGAATATAATGGACCATTATTGCTAATGAGATTCCCCAAATCATAGCCTCAACACTAATAGGCATTGTAGTAGCAAGAACGTGAATTCTTCTTCTCCTTCTTCTTTAATGTATTGTCCTGTTATCAGTTAAATGCCAGTGAAAATTCATTATGGCTACCTCTTAATTAGGGACTGAGCAATACAAACAATTATATGTACAATGGGTGTATGCTCCAGAGAAAGTCAAACTGAATAGGATTTGCAAAAGTCTGTACAACTAACTCAGTAATAGTTTCTAATGGCTATAATAAATGAATAAACAAGGATTTAGAAATTAATTGATTCTTATTTGCCCTAATTTTCTACTGGATTTATTTCTATTGAATCTTAGTACACTTAGACTAATTATATCTGTTGAAAACTTATGTATTCTTAATAGAAATTAAAAGAATCAAGCCTAATACTCCAGGGCTCAGTTTTCTGCACTGACCTTGGTATTTGACAACTCCAACCAATTTTCCACTTGCTTCCCCACCAATGTTTCTTCAGATTGAAGACTAACATCTAGAAGAGTCATGAAGTCTAAAGTCCAGAGGAGTCTTATCTTTTAGAAAGTTTTTCAAACATCCCAACCTCAAAAAAGTTTGGCTAACTGGTGTTCTTCCACAGCCCCACACATGCAAACATCTTTATTTCACTTGTGTCATTATTTTTTTCTGTTTATATGTCTTTTTCTACAAGTACATTAATATGAAGGTATATTTTGAAATAAAGACACTTCCTAAACATTTATTCCTGAACCTGATACAGAATAGATGAACAATCCATGTTAATTTTCTAAAATGAATGTTACTTTTTTCAGTTTTCTACCAAGACGGCAAATTCCTAAGGCTGCATTATTCTTTCCTCAAAAATATCATAGAAGAAACTATAAAGGGAAAACTAAAATCCAAGAAATAAAACAACAATAAAATACCATGAATAATGCCTTAGGTGCAGGTGCAGAAAGGAAAAGAAACAGAAAAGAATATATGCAGATTTTTGCACAAAGCCCAATATAAAAAAGAAAATATCAATAAGTATTATGACATTAAAATTACAAACTTCTGTTCACCAAAAGACTCCAATAGGAAGTGAAAAGTGCAAAGCAGAGAGACGGAGAATCAATTTTTGCCATTCATATAGTAGACAAGAGACAAATCTGGAATACACCAAAAATATCACTAAATCAATAGAATAAAATGCAAATAACCACACACCACAGGATAGGCATATACTTGAATGCTCACTTTACTAAAGAAATAACAAAATATTTATTAAGCAGGTAAAAAGATTCTCAGTTTCAGGCCTGGTGCCATGGCTCACGCCTGTAATCCCAACATTTTGGAAGGCTGAGGCAAACTGATTGCTGAAGCCCAGGAGTTTGAGACCAGCCTAGGCATCATAGTAGGACCCCCTCTCTACAACAACAACAATAATAATACAATAAAATAATAAAAATGATGTTCAGTTTCATCAGTACACAAGTACAACTTTGATTAGGTACCACTGCACCAGAGGGATCAAATTTAAAAGTCTATTTATAGTGTTATTAAAAAAAAAAAAAGAAAAAAATCCTAGTAGAATACCTGGAATGCTTGTACCTACTTGTAGGAATGTAGAAATTGCCTCAATTTCTCCAGGAAAAAGTTGAGCATCTACTACTTCAGACCACATGTCTATAATATAAGCAAAAAATTCACTATTGGGTATGTTTTCAGTAGAATTGTGCACATCTGTGTACTCTATTTGCAAAAGCAATAACAACAAAATAATTAAAAGCAACCTAAATGTTGATTAATAACAGAGTGCAGAAATAAATTATGATTTATTCAAACAGTGGAATGCTATGCAGTAATGAAAATCAGCAAACTGCCCCTATATTAAACATCATAGGTATGTCTCCTAAACACAATAAAAGACAAAAAAATCAGTGATAAACGAGGACATATTATACGGATTCAGAAATCCAGAGAGAAAACAGCAGCATCAGCAGAATAGAAATAATTCCTGACCTATGAGACCCATTTCACCAAATAAATGGAACAAATTCCTAGCTGGTACATATTCTGAGAAAAGTTAAGGTAGAAACTTATCTGGAATTTGAGTAATTATTATATAACCAGAAATAAATAGATGAAGTTACATCATAGAGTTTTTAAAATGAATTTCTGATACACTTTACAAATGAATAAATAATACTTAGGGTCATGAATGTCATCGTGTGTGTCATTGTCTATCAGTTACTTTGAACAATTGTGTTAATCAAAAGGAAAATTTCCCTTCTCCTCCCAAAATGTATATTTCTACCTGCATGCAAGAATGTTTGGTTATAACTTGACAACTTTACTCAGTGTTCATGATTCCTTTTTGAATGATATATGTGACGAGTTTGAATGGCCATTGACGTTTAGATTTTACATTTGTCTAAGAATATTCGCATGCCTTCAAGCTGTATGCCTTTTAAGTCAAAGCTAAAATACACTCTCTTCTAAGAAGGATTTTTAGTACATTACAGGTCAAAATAATTTATTTTTCTGCTAGAGTAATAGCCATTACTGTCTCTAATACTTGATCAAAAATTAATCACTTAATTGCTAAACAAAGCTATTGCATTTTCTTTTATTCATTTTATTGCCAAATAGTTCATGTGCTTTTACCATTTTCTGTTCAAAAGAAAAATTAAGCTTCTTAAAAGTATCATATTTGTACTTATAAATAAGTCCTAGAGTATCTACTGAAATGTACATATTGGTATCAAAACACTTGTATACCCATTGATATTCTCCTGTGTAAACATTCAATAATATTAACTTGAGTCAAATTAGGTGTACAATTTTGCAATTCTTACAACAAGTTTTCTGTAGGTGCTGGATGCCATTTATTACTGCTCAATATTTAGATTTTGGTGACTACGAAGTGTTGATTACCAATAAATAATATTTCTTTTTTGAAAAGCTTAACCATTATAGAAAAAGAATAGTTCATTCTGTAAAGCAGTAAGTATTTAATATTTTCATAGTGATTAATATGTATATACATATATGCTTATAGAACCATATTAGATAGTTAATATAACTGTTAAAATGTGAAACTTTTATTATCATAATTTCAGTGTAAATAGTATTATCAGAAATTTTTCTCACACATCCATGAAGCTCTAATCACCCGTTCTATATTCATTCAAGTTATCTTTTAAATATGATCATATCTTAATTTTAAGATTGATCTAAACTAAAAACACATATCTTTACTCTTGCACCGGTATTATGTTTATAAAATATCATTTTTAGCATTTTAAAGCTGCTTAAACCTTTAATAAAATAAATTTTGAGGGATAAGGAAACCATAAGGAATAGACAGTTTTAAAGACTTGTGATAGTTCATTTTCCCAGAAGACTTTGAAGCAAGTGATGTAATTTTCACTATTACAGTCATCCATTTACTCTAAAAACAGAAAAGGAGTATCTATCATTTGGATATTTTTAAATAGTCTACTTCCTGATAAGTGAACTTTTGAGCCGTCAGGCCATAATGGAGTAACTTAAAACACAGTAATCCCTGAGTTATTCTCTATCAGTGGTAAGGAGTACATTTCCCATATCATGAATTAGGGTTTTTTTGTTTGTTTGTTTGTTTGTTGTGTGTGTGTTTGTGTATATTAGTCCATTTCCATGCTACTGATAAAGACATACCCGAGACTGGGCAATTTACAAAAGAAAGAGGTTTAATGGACTTACAGTTCCTTGTGGCGGGGGAGGATCAAGTAGCATTTACTACCTGGATGGCGGCAGGCAAAGAGAGACAGCTTGTGCAGAGAAACTCCCCCTTATAAAACCATCACATCTCATAAAACTCATTCACTATCACGAGAATAGCATGGGAAAGACCTGCCCCCGGGATTCGATTACCTCCCACAGGCTGCCTCCCACAACACGTGGGAATTTAAAATGAAATTTGGATGGGACACAATGAAACCATATCAGCTTGTTTTTGGAAACTTAGTGCCCCTTACTTATAATATCAAAAGTTATTGAGGAATTCTTTTATCTCTGAAGTTACTGGTAAAATTTATTAGAAGACTTGTCTTTCCCTTTTAGTTGTATTTATTTGTTTTTTGAGTGTTTACCTTCGATGGTGAATTAGCTCCAAGCATTCAGGATGAGCCTATGTCTTAGTTTTACATAGCAGTCCTTATTGCAATGTCAAAACAGTGATAGTCATCAAAAATGTTTCCCCTGATAGCACGTTATTCAAGTACTTCTCCTCTTAACTAATGTGATAATAAAGTAAATAAAATATCTATTTTTTAAAATGAGAACTACAAGACTGAATGTACCCTTTTCAATGTAATAAATGTATCATTTTAGAAGATTATAAGTGACCCTATGAAATGTTGCTTTACTTATACCTTCTCTATGGAAAATGAACAGGTACTATCTGATGTGCTTGGTTACAACTTTTCCAGATCAGACATCAGAAAAGTCAGTATTTTTTGCACATGTGAAAAGTTATAAAAAGGGAAAAATAGTTTGTTTGTATATAAGAAGTTTTGAAATTGCCTTACTAGAGGAGAGGGAAGGGTATTTAAGCATTCAAACAGCATGGATACTGGGGCAGGCAATACAGAGATAAGTCATTTACAGATATTTTTATTATATCAGACTGATGAACAACAATACATTCTTGTGTTTCTTCCCCTTAAAATATCCTTTGTGTACCTTTTTATTTGAAATTATTTTCTCAGAAGCTCGGGGATTTAAGAAATTATCTGTTTAAATAAAATTTCTTTTTCCTCAATATGTTTTTTCCTCAAGATTTAGCAATTTATATTTTTAAAAATGAAAATTGGCTTAATTTTATATGGGAAGCAGATAGAGATGTTGTTACTTTGGGGGTAGCTTTAATATTTCACATAAATACACTTTTCTTCCAAATATACGCAGGATCAGGCAGATACTTTCCATACACTATTAGAGTCCAGCCCAAAATGATTTTTTCCTGTTTCTTAAAACATGGTAACTCATTATAGGAGTTCAGGAATAAGAGAGGTAATATAAAATTTATTAAATATGGGATTTAGGTAAGCTGATCAAATCTGAATCTTACAACTGAAGGACATTATCAAGCTTCATAAATGAAATGTGTGTGTGTACATATACGTATATATGGCACTCTTGTATTCTACATGGCATGATAATGTAAAATATAACAAATTAATACATTATGAGATCACTAAACATGTGATGGTCTTAGAATGATAAATCGGAGGTAAATTACCTTTTAAATATATGTCTGCATATAATTCAGCAAGAAAATTTTGTACCTTAATTTGCATTCTTCCTTTGATAACTGCTCAACCCCATTAAACGGGACAATTGGGAAAGGGATTAAGAAATTGGCCACATGGGGCAAACAGAAAAGAAAAGAAAAAAGAAAAGAAAAGAAAAGAAAAGAAAAAGGAAAGAAAAGAAAAGAAAAGAAAGAGAAAGGGGAAAGGAAAGAAAGGAAAGAAAGAGAAGAAGGAAAGAAAGAAAAAGAAGGAAAGAGAAAGAAAAAGAAAGAGAGAAAGAAAGAAAAAAAGAAAGAAAGAAAGAAAGAAAGAAAAAAGAAAAGAAAAAGAAAGGAAGGAAGAAAGGAAAGAAAGGCAAGAAAGAAAAAGAGGGAGTAAAAAATGAAAATACATTCTGTTCTTTGCTGGGGCTCAAAAAAGGATACCCTTTGAAATGCTGAGTCCTTTGAACTAAGAGACTGGAAGGCCTCAGAGGCACCCTCAGAGGGAAAGTCTCTCTCTGACCTTCTGCTGTCTTTGTCTCTTGCCCTGTTTCTCCTCTGAAGCAAGTCACAGAAACCAGAATTCCTCTTCCCCATGGTAAGTCACAGAAACTAGAACCCATCCCCTCTACCACAAAGCCAGCCATGAAACCTACAATCATCACTCTAACCTCCCGCCATCTTTCTGTACATGAGCTGGCCATAAAGAAATTCACTGACCGGCCCGGTGCGGTGGCTCAAGCCTATAATCCTAGCACTTTGGGAGGCCGAGACGGGCAGATCAGGAGGTCAGGAGATCAAGACCATCCTGGCTAGCACGGTGAAACTCCGTCTCTACTGAAAAATACAAAAAAACCAGCCGGGCGTGGTGGCGGCGCCTGTAGTCCCAGCTACTCGGGAGGCTGAGGCAGGAGAATGGCGGGAACTCGGGAGGCGGAGCTTGCAGTGAGCGGAGATCCGGCCACTGCACTCCAGCCTCGGCGACAGCGAAACTCCGTCTCAAAAAAAAAAAAAAAAGAAATTCACTGACCTATCTTGTTTGTTAGTAGGTCCTAAGACCCTCATTTATAAAGGATATTCTAAAACATCATAAATGTCCTGACACATACCTAAAAGATTTTAAAAACTCTGCACAGATAGGCCAAGAAGAATCTGGACAGGCCCTGCTGAACATTCCCCCTCATTCTATTACCATTGGGTCATAACTTTTTTGTCCAATCCCATTTATACACAGCTGTATGTTCTTCATTAAAACTAAGCATAAAAATACATAGTTTTCACTGGTCCTCTCGGTCTTCATGCCTGAAGGCTCCCACGTCACCTAAAACTTTGATTAAATCAATTTGTTATGTTTTCTTTCGCTAACCTGTCTTTTGAATAGCAGCGTCAGCCATGATCTTTACGATGAGTAAGAAAAGGTATCACACCTTTCTGCACCTACACCTTCTTCAGCATTTTGCTTATAATTGCTTGTTGTAATCAATCCAAAAAATTTGCTTGCTTTGCCGAAAATTAAAATTTAAATATAGAAGACAGGCAAGGTGTCAGAGAACCTAATGGGCCTCCAAAATTTGTATTAGTAAATACATTTATGTTACCTACCATACTAATTGTAGAAACAGCTATGTATTCCATGATAGCAATTTGCTTAATCATTAATTTCAATATAGCCTAAAGATTATCTGGTATTCTTTTAATTAAATATTTTTGTTTTAAATATAATTAACTTATGTTCTAGTGCTAAAGACAACAGGTTTCTCACTCTCACCTTTTACTGGCCTTGGAGTTTAGATTGAATTCAGCAGATAGCTAAGTGATGTACTTGAAATCACAGGGACAAGTCAAAAAGAAACGTTTTTTGTTACAGGAGTAAATTTCAAATGTCCCACCACAAAAAGTTTGGTGATTGATATGTTAATTAACTTAATTTAATCATTCCACATTACATAACTATATATCTGTGTGTATAGCAAAACATTACATTGTACCCAATAAATATATACAATTATTATTTACCAATAAAAAATAATTAAAAAGAAGAAAGGTCTTAATCAATGATGTGCTAAAGCTTAATACTCATTTTCAGTTAAAAAAACAGATAATAGAAATTTAAATGTTTTTATTTTATATAATGTTTAAAAAGGTTGTCATTAGAAGCATAAAAATTGCCTAAACTTGGTAATAATAATCCACAGTGGCATGTTTTATTATTTTATTGTTTATAAAATATAGTGTTAATAAAGCTCAAGATATTTGGATTACCAGTGCTGCTAATTTTAGAGATACAAATGGTGATATGCACCTATAAAGAAGTAAGCCTGGTCAAGGTGTGATAGTAGCAAATTGTTGACCTGCGGGGATTGCACACACTTTACCATTGAGGGTGTAAATGTTATAAACAGCAAAACTTAGCTGTGAGTTTCACAAGTACAATATTTGTTTTCAGGGTCACAAAGTTGGTGGGAAACTATATTTGTATTGTGTGTTCCTAACCTACACCAACCCTTGGGCAAATTGTTATCATAATCATATTTGAGATGTGGTATAAATTAATATAGATTTAAGCAATATATAGAAATCCATGGATTTATTTGTTCAATAAATAAATGAAAGTAATATATTTTACTCATTAGTGTTAAGAGACAATATTCTAAATATTAATTCACATAAAGATATAGAAATAAACATGTATTGGATATTTTATTTAACGCAAGGTGGAGGTAGATGTTATAATTGGTTCAAAGAAGAATCTAAATAAAAGGCACATTTATAGAGCACAAGTATTAAAATGGTGTATAAATGGAGGCGAAAATTAGCCTCTTCTCCAACTGAGGAAGGATGGCTTTTGAACCTGTACTGGGCAGGGCAGAATTTTCATGTCTATAGACAAGAATTCTTTGGTATTGCTAAAAGTTTTCTACAGTAATTTGCAGAGTTATAGAGTAATTCCTATAATTAGAACAAACTGCAGGACTGACCTCTAGACATCCCTTTTCAGAGTTGTAGAATAACTCATAGAATCAGATAAACTGCAGGGGTGTCCCATAGACAATGTGCTACTACTGTAGCACAGTTGTTTTTTCCTGCAATACTAGATTTTGGATAATTTAACATGTAATTTAAAGACAACTGTGATACTTCAGAAATAAAATGAACTCTGCTGTCAAATGGAAGCCAGTATTGCTTTCATTTGTATCCTTTTTCAATATTTGTTCAAATCTTGTTTTTTGCCATCTAGTATCTGCGTGGAGTCATCAGTCACCTACCGGCTCTGTAGCTCAGTTTCCTTATTTGTAAAACAAATAAAACAAATGCATGTAATGCAAGTATTTTAGGAGGAGGAGCAAGGGACTAAATGGCACAACATGGAAAATACCCTAAATGAATATTATAAAAGTTTGCTACATCATTCTTACAATAAATATTCAAGTTAGATATTGTTACGATTCTTAAAGTTCTTTGCTCAAAGTTGCATGCCCATATCACACCTACAACTGACTCTTTAGTGATTTCTTAGGGCTGTATTTAGTATTCCACATTTTGCATGTCAGCAAACCCATTTTATTCTCTCTGAAACTGGATCCCTTCTAACATTGTTAATGTCTAACAATTCCTCTTGCTCAGGGGGTTGTCTCAGGCGTAGTTGCCAATGATTGCATGTGCCCAAATCTGGTCATTGTCGTTCACATTGTCGACAAATCAATTAAATTATGTGATTTATTTAAATTAGTTATGTTGAAGTGTATGTTGAAGTAATTTGTTATTGAAATTGCCTTTAAAATAGTATGTTATGCTTTACAGTGAAATAAAAAAAAATCTCACTGTATTCAGAAAATTTCAGAAACAAAAAATAATATATTCATTTTTAGAGGATTTATTAAAATTGTTTAGTCTAAAAGAGTTTTCCATGTATAAAATAAAAATTTAAAGCTATGAGGAAATCTTTCTTCATATTTTATGGGACACATTTTCTTTCTTAGTAAACATAAATGATAGTCCCTAATTACAATTGACAGTGTCCTAGATCCATTGAATTACAGCATACTAATTTATTCAATTTTCAAAATAACACTGATAGATAGGTAGCTTTTATCACATTATGCACATGAGAAACCTGGAATTCAGAAAATACTTAAATTTCAAAATCCTTACAACCAATCTAGTGCCCTTTCTGCTACCCTACCAATAATACTCAGAACACTTTCATTCTATAAAGATTTTGCTCACAGCCTTAAGTAAACACATAATCTTTGAAGCAGCAATTTCTTGATCCATTATTTGATTCTTTAGAGATATGGCAGCTCAATTATGCTCACAAGGAGGTGTTGAATTAAAACAAGTAAAATGTGACTTGTTTTAAACCAATCATATAGGGAATACATTTATTTTTCTTTGTAAATACATGGTGCTGTGTTATTTCAGAAGATAGTAAATGTTTTGTTCTATGTGTGATATTTGCTTTATAGCTGTTGTCACTTTTATGTGATAAGTCAGATGTATCAAATATATTACACTAATGTTCCATTATACATTCTGGAGAGCATGTGATAATAAAGGTCTTACATAAACTCTGATTAGGCAATCACCCACATATTGATCTCTTCCAAGAAATAGTCCTTCCTCTCTAAGGAAATATCTCCATATCAAGTTACATTTATACGGGCGTGTGTGTGTGTGTGTGTATTGCATAACTCACAGTTATTACATATCTGGAAAACTACTTAATCACATTACTTATCAAGAAACTACTAAAAAAGACGAACAATAGTTAATGTCTACAGGGTAGTAAATTAGAGAAATGTAGCTCCATAAAATGTATTTCCTTAGGAATTGTGGCAGATAAAGGTCATTACAATGAATCTTTTGATTCCCTCAAGAAAAGGTGAAGTTCTTAGGGATGCTTAGAAAGGAAAACGGCAAATAATGAGAGACACAGTATTAAGAAAACATCTATTTACATCCATGCTTTTTTTTCTGGTTATACATAAAAGGTTATTTTTTCTTTTTCCCCATTACTTAAGAATTTAAGTTGCAGACTATGTGAATAGGAATGAGAAAGCTTTATGATATCTCCCAGAAAACGTCACTTCCTTTCATAGAATGCGACAATAATGAATTTCACCTGAGCCTGTATTTCTGGAAAACAAGAATAGTTAGGAAATCCCAAATTTTCCTAAGGCCCTATCTCTCCACCTCTTTCGTGTTCCAGAATGGCTTGCTGCAAAGAACCATTCATCCCATATGACTTAGAATACACTCAACCTCCATTGCCTACTCTTCCCCTCCTCAAAACTCACAGATGACTCCTTTAAAGTTTTCCTGTGATGAGAGCAAACACAGTCAGCCCTTTTCCCTTCTCCTAAACCTGATGATAAGGTCAAGCACAGACCCTTCAACTTTTCATTATTTGTCTCATGCTTGATCAGTTGAGATTAGGACTCGTTGTCCTAACTAGACACAGAGATAAACATTGAAACTAACTAGACACAGAGATAAACATTGAAACTAACTAGACACAGAGATAAACATTTCCTCTTCAGCTGATAGAGTGAGATGATTTTCCTCATTGTCAAACAATCTCAACTCAAAATTACCTTCCTATAACTTGTCTTCTCCTTCCCAGAAAAATCTAAAGCAAAACGACTCTGCAAACTCTTGCTGACCTTCAGATCTAGGGCCCCCTTCCTACTGCAGTAGGCCAAACAAAATCAATTGTATTACTTGTTTGGCTTTAGTCTTTCACAAATGTATAGTTAATTTGATTTAATTTTGTCATGGAAGTAAATGTACAACAGTGAGAACATTTAAACAACATACAGCCATATCCAAAAAATAATGCATTTGATACTATTGTTGTTAATTTACTTGTTTTTATGTACTATCATATATCATTATGTATGTTAATAGCTGTAAAACTGTTTTGACATACCTATTGCTTTCTTTTGCATAAAAAAACCCCTCTTTTGTTTCACAAACGTGTTAATCTTCTCTAGAATGTACAAAAATCCTACTGAGCATGAAGATTTTTATAAACTATAGAAAATATGATCACTTCACAAGGACTAGGGAATCTAGCTATGAAGAACATAAAATAGAAAGAAAAATGAGAACACATGATATGACTTAAGGCATCTTTTCACATAACCAATTTAATTATAATTTTTCTTTTGAGTTTTCTAGATTTCTTGTTAAGAAAATATTCACATTTGAAAAATGTACATGTTATCTCCTAGATTTTCTTCTAGTTTTTAATGACTTGATTCCTTAACTTTTTTACACTTAATTTTCTAATCCATCTTGAGTATTTTTTTGTGTGATGCATAGGAGTGGTACATCTTTACTTTTTTTTCTTGAGTTATAGTTTTGAACAATTTATAAAATGTCATATTTACCTTCCACTACATTAGTATACATGTTTTTGTCATGTATTTCACACTTGCATACAGTTGAATCTATTTATAAATTACCCATTTTGTCCAGATATCCACTTGCCTATTTATTTACATCTATGCCAAAATATAGTACTTTACAGTCTATTTTCGTTTCAGGTAAATTGAATTCTCTAATTACCACACATTTTTTTTTAAATTCTGCATTTATTATTTTCTTGTGGACTGTAGAATGCACAAGACAGTTCCATCAGACTTACAGGATCTCCAACACCCAACTCAAACTTTCCTAGTCTTTTTGAGGATAAAGAGAAACAATGAAGAGGTCTGAGTCTCATTGTCCCTCTCCACCCCCTTTTTTTTTCTCACAACCGGCAGGTGTCCTCTGGCTCGAGATCTCAGGGGAGAGAAAGTTCCGAGTGAGGTTTAATGAGGTAAGAGTACACAAGAGAGGTATTTTGTGAAACATTTCCATCTGTTACTCTGGAAATATATACAGCTTATGAAACATTTTGCAGGAGGTTGTGCCTCTCAAGTCCATAGAGTATGGATATAATATGAGTAATGTTATAGCCAGGGCCACCTAACAGTGTGCATTTTGTATTTATGATCTCTGCACCTTAGCAAATGTTATTTATCTATTTACACAGAGATCCACTTAAAAAAGGGCTTCTACAGGATCACCTGAATTCTTTCTTTCCCCTAGAAAGAAAGTGAATGGATTCCATAAAAAGAAACAAACAAAAACAAACAAACAAAAAACAAGACCACAGTAGAAAACTAAACAATCAATTTAGATGTGTAATTCACAGAAGTACAAATATGGAATCCAGATGTAAAAAGTAATTCAACAACCCAATACAATATCTACATATGTGTGTACATATTTTATATATGTATATATTACAACATATAGAGAGAATGTAGTATATATATAATGTATATACATACACACACATATAGATATATTCACACACATATATGTTATTTCAGTAAGTATACCTTTTACAATGATAGTATTAGGAAGATAGGAAGTGGAACAGTGATTACAGATAGATCACTACCAGTCTAATAACCCTCCTAATATTGAGGTAAATGTCAATGTGAGTACATTTTAAGAAGTAAAAATTCCTTTGCCAAATTATAATAGTGAGAGAAATCTAACACTGCTGATTCTGTCTTGCTTCTCACCTCACCAGCTAACTGCCCTCTGGATAAACCAACCTAACTGTGAGAGGAATTTAGTTTCTACTTCAACCTTAAAGTGAGAATGATAATAGTCTCTTCCCAAAACTATCCCTTCTCGTTTAGGGACCAAAACCATCTTTGTAAAACTAATAAGAGGCTACATGGTTTGAATTTCAGGAGGGGCCTGAATTCTACTAAGACCTATGCATAGTTAAGTGATAACCAGCCGTTATTCCCTACCTTGCTTACATCTCAGGAGTCATATAGCCAGAAGTCACAAGATTTGAAATGTTCTCATTATGCCTATAGATAACACTACCATTGTAGAACCTAAGATTGGTCTTTTGAGATGTTTTTCAAACTTTTGCATTCTGGCAACCAACCGACTCCACCTGAACTCATGACTCCTTATTCAACCAGTCCTGTAACCCCCACCCAGAGCCTAACTCAGTGCATAAAGATAGTTGTGACATTCTTATGATTTTATCCCCAACCAATCAGCAGCACCCATTTTCTAGCCCCCTGCCTGCCAAATTATCCTTTACAAGCCTTAGCCTCTGAGCTTTTGGAGAAGTGGATTTGAGAAATATCTCTCATCCTTCCACTTGGCCACCTTGTGATAATTCAGCCCTTTCTCTGCTGCAAAACCACTGTTACAGTGTTTTGACTTTTCTGTGCAGCAGGCAAGATGAACCCATTGGAATATAATACAGGAAACCATAAAAGGAAAAATAATAATTGTGGGTTTTACTACCTAGTCAGGATTAATATTTTATACAATATTTTGAAAACTTTTTTTTCTCATCAGCTAAGCAAATCTTTTCCAAGACTATTGCAGGCAATTGCAAAATGACTATTTTAAAAATGGATTAGAATTTAAAATATTACAAATGTTTTCAATTCCAGGTTAAACTGTTTTGCTTTCTTTCATTCATTCAATCAAGATCCTAATTGTAAAACTGTGACAAACAATCCCATAAGTGGGCTCAGATTTTCTAGGGAATTAAAGTGTTGTGGACGCGAAAAGAAAGTAGTTGGAGGCAGTTGCCACATATTCTGGTAAAAGACTATGAAAAACTAGTTATTTCACCAAGTCATTAGTTTTGAAGATCTCTGGCCTATCCTAATGAATGGACATGCTCCCTCTAAATAACCTGAATTGAATTGAAAGATTCTGGGAAAAAAATCATCCCTGTATGGCTCTTTCTCCTTCAATGCTAGTAAATGTTAGAAAATAGTATGAATTAGCAAAATAAACCATCAGCTAAATAGCCCACGAAGTTGACAGCAACCCAGCACTTTGGGAGGCCAAGGTGGGTAGATTGCATGAGCTTAGGAGTTCGAGACCAGCCTGGGCAACATAGTGAAATCCTGCCTCTATAGAAAAAAATAAATAAATAAATAAAAATAACTCACTGTACATGGTAGTGTGTGCCTGTAGTCCCAACTACACAGGAGGCTGAGTGGGGTGGGTGGATTGCTTGAGCCTGTGGGGTGGACGTTGCAGTGAGCTGAGATCGCATTGTTGCACTCCATACTAGGTAAGAGTCAGTTCCTGTCTCAAAAAATAAATAAATAAATAAATAAATAAATAAATAAATAAACGAAAAAATTCATAGCAAAAGAGGTATGCAATGTGGGCAATATCTTTGTAAGACATTGTGTGGGTGGATCTGTTTGTGTATGAATAGTCTGCATGCATTCAATAGGAAGCATTTATAACTGGAGATTCAATTAATGACAATAGTAACTAGAAGTTCCTCATATAATTTGAACTTAAAATACTTTTGTGTGATTTTGAATACTGATTCTATTTGATGTTATTTTGCATATTGGTTTTAATTTGAAAAGGAGAACTTTTACTTGTGAATTTAGCTGTTTTACATAGCAATTATGTAATTTAGTGGTGAGTGTATCATCCAATACTAAGTGGAAGACACAAGGTCCTGTGTTGTTATGCCACTCCAGGAAGACATAACAAATATAATAAGGTGAGAACACGTCTATGTTTTGTGATATACACTAAAAAAAGTCCCTTTAAATTGATCGTTCAGCCAATATTCTGTGGTGCCTACTCATTAATGTTCTTTTCTTAGATCGTCCAGCGGTCTTTCCATGACACAATTTAATTTCTGGAAGAAGCTACAAACTTTGAAAATAAGAAGATAGGCAGTAAAAATGTTATCTTAAAAAATAAGAAAACATTGAAAATAAATTATAAAGACATGAAATCAAAACTAATTTTTGAAGGAGTTGAAATAGTTTTATATCTTGTCCTCAGAGTTTTAAGATCAGGCAGTCTCAATGTACAAATCAGAAGTCCTGACATGATCAATAGAGCAATTTATGTTAAAAAAAATTCTTTAATCTGTTTCTTTTTTTTTTTTCCTACACATTTCTGGGATGCCTCTTGATTTAATGTATCACAGCAAAACACATCGACTATGACTATACTCTGACAGTGTGTGAGTCTAATTTGGCAATCTGAAACTGTGTTCTAGCTCACGATTTTATTTTAAATATATATTTAAAATATTATTGCATTAGCTCATTGACTTTTTCTGTGTTTCAGTTATATGTGTCTTTGAAACTATCCTTGCTAGCATAAGAGGTAAAACAAGGGGTTCAATTTAAAAATAAAAGCAGCTATTTATTTGAATAAGGAAAGGGACTGTAGAAGAATCTCATGATTTGGAGCAAAAGTTCTAACTTCTTTCAAGTGGACTTGAGAAAAGTCACTTATCTGTGTTATTTTATTTTTCTACTCACAGCTTTGTTTTAAAGAGGTAACTAAGTGTATGTGTATACAACTAGTCTGCTTTTGACAGCAGTATTGCAGAGTATCTATCACTTTCTACTTATTCTTTTTCTCAGTAATGCTTGCTTTAATTGCATCCACAAACTACCAGCTGCTGCAAACACGACTTCTGTGAACAGCCTCATCCATGCCCTCTTATGAACCCAAGTGAAACCTCACAGGTTTCCCTCAGTTGGGTCATTGCGCATGTCAATGTTTAATTTGAATAAGGACTACCGGATACTCTCAAAATGACTGCATAAGTTCTAATTTCCAGCACCTGTCATAGTCTACACTTCCACTTTCATTCTACACTAAGGTACATAAATATATGCCAGGCCTTCACTAATTTCTTAGCATTTACTTTATGTCTCATGATATTTCTTCTGTGGAAAAGAGAAAAATCAGTCTTTTATAATTACACCATCACTTGTTAGCTTTACTAATATGTGTGTGTGTGTGTATTTCACTTAATATTTTTATTTTTTTTATATATATATATGTACACACACACATACATATATTTCACTAATGACCACTGATCATGCAGTATTAATGTTTAATCTCATAATGCAGGAATACATAAACATGTAAGCAGTTATAGCTTCAGGGCTTACTCTCAAAAAGCAGGTGAAATGTTTAATGGAATGATACTACTATTTAATGTTGTGATTTGGGGCAGGTTACTTAACTTCCCCAAACCTCTTTTTTTCCCTATTATTAAAGAGGTGCCAATTTCATAGAGAGAGACCAGACTAGCTGGAATTTCCTAGGCCTAAGCCTAGCTGGGAAGGTGACCGCATCCCCCTTTAAACACAGGGCTTGCAACTTAGCCCACACCCGACCAATCAGAGAGCTCACTAAAATGCTAATTAGGCCAGGAGGTAAAGAAATAGCCAATCATCTATTGCCTGAAAGCACAGCGGGAGGGACAGGGATCAGGATATAAACACAGGCATTCAAGCTGGCAACAGCAACCTGCTTTGGGTCCACTGCCCTTATGCGGGAGTTCTGTCTTCACTCTATTTCACTCTATTAAATCTTGCAACTGCACTCTTCTGGTCTGTATTTTGTTAAGGCTCGAGCTGAGTTTTTGCTGGCCATCCACCACTGCTGTTTGCCGCCATCGCAGACCCACCGCTGCTGACTTCCATCCCTCCGGATCCAGCAGGGTGTCCGCTGTGCCCCTGAACCAGCGAGAAGCCCATTGCCACTCCCAGTCGGGCTAAAGGCTTGCCATTGTTCCTGCACAGCTAAGTGCCTGGATTCATCCTAATCAAGCTGAACACTAGTCACTGGGTTCCACGGTTCTCTTGCGTGACCCACGGCTTCTAAGAGAGCTATAACACTCACCGCATGGCCCAAGAGTCCATTCCTTTAAATCTGTGAGGCCAAGAACCCCAGGTCAGAGAACACGAGGCTTGTCACCATCTTGGAAGTGGCCCACCACCATCTTGAGAGCTCTGGGAGCAAGAACCCCCCGGTAACATTTTGGCGACCACAAAGGGACCTCCAAAAGCGGTGAGTAATATTGGACCACTTTCGCTTGCTATTCTGTCCTGTCCTTCCTTAGAATTGGAGGAAAACACTGGGCACATGTTGGCCAGTTAAAAACGATTAGGATGGCCACCGGACTTAAGACTCAGGTGTGAGGCTCTCTGGAGAAGGGCTTTCTAACAGTCCCCGGCTCTTCTGGGTTGGGGACACTGGTCTGCCTGGAGCCACCTTCAACTTCCAATTTTCTTGGGGAAGCCGAGGGCCGGCTAGAGGCAGAAAGCTATCGTCCCGAACTCCCGGCAGTAGCCGGTTGAGATCATGGCGCAGCCAGAAGGCTCTACACCACAGTCGGTAAGCCCCTACCTTTCCTTCTGACCCATACCTCCTGGGTCCCGACCACCACTTCCTTGAAAGTGTAGCCCCAAACTTCTCCTTACCTCTGGATCTACTTCCTCTGGTCCTGGTCTCCTAGGTACTAGTGGTTCAGACTTTCATTTCCTCTAGCAAGTTGTATCTCCAAAGGGATCTAAGGAAGCTCTAGGCTGCGTCCTTAGGCATCTAGGCTGCAAACCCAGGGAATCTTAGCCCTGGTGTCCCTCCCAAGTTAGGTATACAGCTCTCAAAATGGGCAGTTATGTGGGACCCATTCCCTACCACACTTGCCAGGGTCCCAAGTTTGTAGTGGCTAAGAGAGAGAGAGACAGGAAGAGAGAGAGAGAGAAAGAGAGACAGGGAGTGAGAGAGATGGGGGGGGAGGGGGGAAAGAGACGGGGTGAGAGAGACGGGGAGAGAGAGAGACAAAGAGGGAGTCAAAGAGAAAAAGAAAGAAAAGGATAAAAAAAAAAAAGTGTGTCCTGGCCGGGCGCGGTGGCTCAAGCCTGTAATCCCAGCACTTTGGGAGGCCAAGACAGGCAGATCACGAGGTCAGGAGATCGAGACCATCCTGGCTAACACGGTGAAACCCTGTTTCTGCTAAAAAAATACAAAAAACTAGCCAGGCGAGGTGGTGGGCGCCTGTAGTCCCAGCTACTCGGGAGGCTGAGGCAGGAGAATGGCGGGAACCCAGGAGGTGGAGCTTACAGTGAACCGAGATCCGGCCACTGCAGTCCAGCCTGGGTGACAGAGCAAGACTCCGTCTCAAAAAAAAAAAAAAAAAAAAGTGTGTCCTATTCCTTTAAAAGCCAGGGTAAATTTCAAACCTGTAATTGATAATTAAAGGTCTTCTCTGTGACCCTATAACACTCCAATACCACTTTGTTGTCAGTGTAAATAAGGGCGTAGCCCAAAAGCACAACCCATAGATTTCCTATCAAAAATCCTTAACCCAGTAACCCGCGGATGGGCCAAATGCATTCAGTCAGTAGTGGCAACTGCTTTGCTAAAGGTAGAAAAGTAACTTTAGAGGAAACTTCATTGTGAGCACACCTCACCAGTTCAGAATTATTCCAAGTCAAAAAAAGAAAAGGTAGCTTACTAACTCAAATCTTAAAGTATGGGGCTATTCTGTTAAAAAAAAAGGTAATGTAACTCCAAGCACTGATAATTCCCTTAACCCACAGATTTCCTAACAGGGGATTTAAATCTTAATTACCATACAAAGGTCTGACCAGACCTAGGAGGAACTCCCTTCAGGACAGGACGATAGATGGTTGCTCCCAGGTAATTGAGGGAAAAAAAAAAAACCCAATGGGCATTCAGTAATTAATATGGAGACTCTTGTGGAAGCAGGGTTAGAAAACTTGCCTAATAATTGGTCTCCTCAAACATGCGAGCTGTTTGCACTCAGCCAAGCCTTAAAGTACTTACAGAATCAAAAGACTATCTTAATCCTGACTTAATAGGTTAGCTACACCCTCTCTGAAATGAATTTGCATAAGAACTGTTGTTTATAGGAATGCATCTTGATGGGGCAGCTGGGTTGTTATGAAATACTCAGGAACCCAGTCTAGGTCTAGGGCTCACCCCTGAACGCACAGGCAATATTGGGCATGCTGGTAAAGGACCACTAGAATCCAGCAGCCCAGACTCCTTTCTTTGTGGTCAAGAAAGGCGGGAAAACAGGTGCGGGACTGCTACCTCGGTGAGCGTAAGTAATCCGGGAAGCAGAGGTCCACGGGTGGTTACGCACCCTGGAAAGGAATAAGCATTAGGACCCTAGAGGACGCTCTATGACTAATGTTCATCGGAAAATGATTAGGGATGCTGGCATCCCTATTTTCTTTTTTCAGATGGGAAATGTTCCCCCCAAGGCAAAAATGCCCCTAGGATGTATTCTGGAGAATTCGGACCAATTTGACCCTCAGACGCTAAGAAAGAAATGACTTATATTCTTCTGCAGTACCACCTGGCCACAATATCCTCTTCAAGGGGGAGAAACCTGGCCTCCTGCGGGAAGTATGAATTACAACAGCATCTTACAGCTAGACCTCTTCTGTAGAAAAGAAGGCAAATGGAGTGAAGTGCCACATGTACAAACTTTCTTTTCATTAAGAGACAACTTGCAATTCTGCAAAAAGTGTGATTTATGCCCTACAGGAAGCCCTCAGAGCCTACCTCCCTACCCCAGCACCCCCCTGACTCCTTCCCCAACTAATAAGGACCCCCCTTCAACCCATTCAGTCCAAAAGGAGATAGACAAAGGGATAAACAATGAACCAGAGAGTGCCAATATTCCCCGATTATGCCCCCTCCAGGCAGTGGGAGGAGGACAATTCGGCCCAGCCAGAGTGCATGCACCGTTTTCTCTCTCAGACTTAAAGCAAATTAAAATAGACCTAGGTAAATTCTTGGATAAGCCTGATGGCTATATTGATGTTTTACAAGGGTTAGGATAATCCTTTGATCTGACATGGAGCGATATAATGTTACTGCTAAATGAGACACTAGCCCCAAATGAGAGAAATGCCACCATAACTGCAGGCCCAGAGTATGCCGATCTCTGGTATCTCAGTCAGGTCAGTGATAGGATGTCAACAGAGAAAAGAGAAGGATTCCCCACAGGCCAGCAGGCCGTTCCCAGTGTAGACCCTCACTGGGACACAGAATCAGAACATGGAGATTGGTGCCACAGACATGTTTTAACTTGCATGCTAGGAGGACTAAGGAAAACTAGGAAGAAGCCTATGAATTATTCAATGATGTCCACTATAACACAGGGAAAGGAAGAAAATCCTACTGCCTTTCTGGAGAGACTAAGGGAGGCACTGAGGAAGCATATCTCCCTGTTACCTGCCGCTATTAAAGGCCAGCTAATTCTAAAGGATGAGTGTATCACTCAGTCAGCTGCAGACATTAGGAGAAAACTTCTAAAGTCTGCCTTAGGCCCAGAGCAAAACTTAGAAACCCTATTGAACTTTGCAACCTCGGTTTTTTATAATAGAGATCAGGAGGAGCAGGTGGAATGGGACAAATGGGATTTAAAAAAAAAAAAAGGCCACTGCTTTAGTCATGGCCCTCAGGCAAGCAAACTTTGGAGGCCCTGGAAAAAGGAAAAGCTGGACAAATCGAATGCCTAATAGGGCTTGCTTCCAGTGTGGTCTACAAGGTCACTTTAAAAAAGATTGTCCAACTATAAACTGCCCCCTCGTCCATGCCTCTTATGTCAAGGGAATCACTTTAAGGCCCAATGCCCCAGGGGACGAAGGTCCTCTGAGTCAGAAGCCACTAACCAGATGATCCAGCAGCAGGACTGAGGGTGCCCATGGCAAGCGCCAGCCCATGCCATCACCCTCACAGAGCCCCAGATATGCTTGACCATTGATGGCCAGGAGGTTAACTGTCTCCTGGACACTGGCACAGCCTTTCAGTCTTACTCTCCTGTCCCAGACAACTGTCCTCCAGATGTGTCACTATCCGAGGGGTGCTAGGACAGCCAGTCACTAGATACTTCTCCCAGTCGTTAAGTTGTGACTGGGGAGCTTTACTCTTCACATGCTTTTCTAATTATGCCTGAAAGCCCCACTCCCTTGTTAGGGAGAGACATTCTAGCAAAAGCAGGGGCCGTTATACACCTGACCATAGGAGAAGGAACACTCGTTTGTTGTCCCCTGCTTGAGGAAGGAATTAATCCTGATGTCTGGGCAACAGAAGGACAATATGGATGAGCAAAAATTGTCCATTCTGTTCAAATTAAACTAAAGGATTCCGCCTCCTTTCCCTATCGAAGGCAGTAACCCCTCAGACCCGAGGCCCAACAAGGACTCCAAAGGATTGTTAAGGACCTAAAAGCCCAAGGCCTGGTAAAACCATGAATAGTCCCTGCAATACTCCAATTTTAGGAGTACAGAAACCCAACAGATAGTGGAGTTCAGTGCAAGATCTCAGGATTATCAATGAGGCTGTTGTTCCTCTATACCCAGCTGTACCTAGGCCTTATTCTCTGCTTTCCCAAATCCCAGAGGAAGCAGAGTGGCTTACAGTTCTGGACCTTACGGATGCCTTTTTCTGCATCCCTGTACATGCTGACTCTCAATTCTTGTTTGGCTTTGAAGATCCTTCAAACCCAATGTCTCAACTCACCTGAACTGTTTTACCCCAAGGGTTCAGGAATAGCCCCCATCTGTTTGTTCAGGCGTTAGCCCAAGACTTGAGCCAATTCTCACACCTGGACACTCTTGTGCTTTGGTACATGGATTATTTACTTTTAGCCACCCGTTCAGAACCTTGTGCCATCAAGCCACCCAAGCGCTCTTAAATTTCCTTGCCACCTATGGCTACAGGTTTCCAAACCAAAGGCTCAGCTCTTCTCACAGCAGGTTAAATACTTAGGGCTAAAATTATCCAAAGGCACCAGGGCCCTCAGTGAGGAACGTATCCAGCCTATACTGCCTTGTCCTCATCCCCAAACCCTAAAGCAACTAGGAGGGTTCCTTGATTTCTGCCGCATATGGATTCCCAGGTACGGTGAAATAGCCAGACCATATATATACTAATTAAGGAAACTCAGAAAGCCAGTATCCATTTAGTAAGATGGACAGCTGAGGCAGAAGTAGCTTTCCAGGCCCTGAAGAAGGCCCTAACCCAAGCCCCACTGTTAAGCTTGCCAACGGGGCAAGACTTTTCTTTTTATGTCACAGAAAAAAACAGGAATAGCTCTAGGAGTCCTTACACAGGTCCGAGGGACGAGCTTGCAACCCGTGGCATACGTGAGTAAAGAAATTGTAGTGGCAAAGGGTTGGCCTCGTTGTTTACAGGTAGTGGCGGCAGTAGCAGTGTTAGTACCTGAAGCTGTTAAAACAACACAGGGAAGAGATCGCTTCCTGTCCTGTCCAGGGGAAGAGATATATCCTGTGTGGATATCTCATGATGTAAATGGCATACTCACTGCTAAGGGAGACTTGTGGCTGTCAGACAACTGTTCACTTAAATATCAGGCTTTATTTCTTGAAGGGCCAGTGCTGCAACTGCGCACTTGTGCAACTCTCAACCCAGCCACATTTCTTACAGACAATGAAGAAAAGATAGAACATACCTGTCAACTAGTAATTGCTCAAACCTATGCCACTCGAGGGGACATTTTAGAGGTTCCCTCGACTGATCCCGACCTCAACTTGTACACTGATGGAAGTTCCTTTGTAGAAAAAGAACTACGAAAACGGGGTATGCAGTGGTCAGTGATAATGGAATACTTGAAAGTAATCCCCTCACTCCAGGAACTAGTGCTCAGCTGGCAGAACTAATAGCCCTCACTCGGGTACTAGAATTAGGAAAAGTTAAAAGGGTAAATATATATACAGACTCTAAGTATGCTTACTTAGTCCTCCATGCCCATGCAGCAATATGGAGAGAAAGGGAATTCCTAACTTCTGAGGGAACACCTATCAAACATCAGGAAGCCATTAGGAAATTATTATTGGCTGTATAGAAACCAAAAGAGGTGGCAGTCTTACACTGCCGTGGTCATCAGAAAGGAAAGGGAAATAGAAAGGAACCGCCAAGCAGATATTGAAGCTAAAAGAGCCACAAGGCAGGAACCTCCATTAGAAATGCTTATAGAAGGACCCCTGGTATGGGGTAATCCCCTCCGGGAAACCAAGCCCCAGTACTGAGCAGGAGAAATAGAATGGGGAACCTCACGAGGACATAATTTTCTCCCCTCAGGATGGCTAGCCACTGAAGAAGGGAAAATACTTTTGCCTGCAGCTAATCAATGGAAATTACTTAAAACCCTTCACCAAACCTTTCACTTAGACATTGATAGCACCTATCAGATGGCCAAATCATTATTTACTGGACCAGGCCTTTTCAAAACTATCAAGCAGATAGTCTGGGCCTATGAAGTGTGCCAAAGAAAGAATCCCCTGCCTTATCGACAAGCTCCTTTAGGAGAACAAAGAACAGGCATTACCCAGGAGAAGACTGGCAACTAGATTTTACCCACATGCCCAAATCTCAGGGATTTCAGTATCTACTAGTCTGGGTAGATACCTTCACTGGTTGGGCAGAGGCCTTCCCCTGTACGACAGAAAAGGCCCAAGAGGTAATAAAGGCACTAGTTTATGAAATAGTTCCCAGATTCGGACTTCCACAAGGCTTAGAGAGTGACAATGTCCGTGCTTTCAAGGCTACAGTAACCCAGGGAATATCCCAGGCGTTAGGTATACAATATCACTTACACTGCGCCTGGAGGCCGCAGTCCTCAGGAAAAGTTGAGAAAATGAATGAAACACTCAAACGACATCTGAAAAAGCTAACCCAGGAAACCCACCTTGCATGGCCTGCTCTGTTGCCTATAGCCTTACTAAGAATCCGAAACTCTCCCCAAAAAGAAGAACTTAGCCCATACGAAATGCTGTATGGATGGCCCTTCCTAACCAATGACCTTGTGCTTGACTGAGAGACGGCCAACCTAGTTGCAGACATCACCTCCTTAGCCAAATATCAACAAGTTCTTAAAACATTACAAGGAGCCTATCCCTAAGAAGAGGGAAAGAAACTATTCCACCCTGGCGACATGGTATTAGTCAAGTCCTTTCCCTGCAATTCCCCACCCCTAGATACATCCTGGGAAGGACCCTACCCAGTCATTTTATCTACTCCAACTGCGGTTAAAGTGGTTGAAGTGGAGTCTTGGATACATCACACTCGAGTCAAACCCTGGATACTGCCAAAGGAACCCAAAAATCCAGAAGACAATGCTAGCTATTCCTGTGAATCTCTAGAGGATCTGCACCTGCTCTTCAAACAACAACCAGGAAGAAAGTAACTAAAATTGTAAACCCCCATGGCCCTCCCTTATCGTATTTTTCTCTTGACTGTTATCTTACCCCATTTCAGTCTCACTGCACCCCCTCCATGCTGCTGTGTGACCAGTAGCTCCCCTTACCAAGAGTTTCTATGGAGAATGCGGCATCCCGGAAATATTGACACCCCAT
Source organism: Macaca fascicularis (assembly GCF_037993035.2). Classification (NCBI taxonomy): domain Eukaryota; kingdom Metazoa; phylum Chordata; class Mammalia; order Primates; family Cercopithecidae; genus Macaca; species Macaca fascicularis. Next base: position 14,515,137 of record NC_088392.1, on the reverse strand, counting down.
CGTATAGGAGTTTATCTAATGGAAACCCTACCTTCGCTGCCCACACACATATGCCCCGCAACTGCTATAACTCTGCCACTCTTTGCATGCATGCAAATACTCATTATTAGACAGGAAAAATGATTAATCCTAGTCATCCTGGAGGACTTGGAACCACTGTCTGTTGGACTTACTACACCCATACCGATATGTCTGATAGGGGTGGACTTCAAGATCAGGCAAGAGAAAACCACGTAAAGGAAGTAATCTCCCAACTGACCAGGGTACATAGCAACCCTAGCCCCTACAAAGGGCTAGATCTCTCAAAACTACATGAAACCCTCTGTACCCATACTCAACAAATGGTTCTTCAAATGGAGCCCCAGATGCAGTCCATGACTAAGATCTACCACGGACCCCTGGACCAGCCTGCTAGCCCATGCTCAGATGTTATGACATCGAAGGCACCCCTCCTGAGGAAATCTCAACTGCACAACCCCTACTATGCCCCAATTCAGCAGGAAGCAGTTAGAGTGGTCGTTGGCCAACCTCCCCAACAGAACTTGGGTTTTCCTGTTGACACAGGGGACTGAGAGACCGGACTAGCTGGAATTTCTAGGCTGACTAAGGTTGCGACTTCCACTCATAGAGGAAGGGCTACCTTCTTCTTTTTGGAGCTAAACAGGGTCTTTTTCATCCTTTTTTAAAGTAGTCTAGATGACACAAGACCAGTAATTACACACATTTGCACATGAATTTAATTCATGGCAGACACACTTATTTCCTGTTGTGTAACCTTTTTTTTTTTTTTTTTAAATAACTGCATCTTATTCCATGCCGACTGCTATTGATAGTGGCACAAGCATTAAATTTTAGGGTTATATGCTTGGAGACCTCTCTTTCTTCTGTCCTAGCTATTACTTTATTTGTGTCGCCTAGAAAAGGACCAGTCCTTAATTTTATCTTAAAAACTGTGATCATGGGAGGCTTAAAATGGGTCATAACATGCATCAGGTTGGTTATTTCCTGGGCTACATACCTTGGATAGAACAGCATTATACAAACAAGTTTCTTTTAGAGTCTTGATACGCTTATAATAACTATAAAATAATAGAACTGTAGCAATCTTTTGTCCTACCTCAGTGACTTGACGTATATACTGGGAACAGCCCTCAGTCTGAGGAGGGTCAGTTGAAGTCTTTACAAGTCCAAATTTTAAGGAAAATGAGTCCCCTGATGAGTTTCCTCATGGTTTGGCTGTGCATGGACCAGTCAGCTTCCAGGTGAGACTGGAGGAGGGCTTGTCATCTTCTTCAGAGTCAGTTTGCAGGGATTGGGGAGGCTGTTCCCATCCACGTACAGCTCGCAGTCTACTGATGTTTAAGGATGGTCTCAGAGGTTGGGTCCACTAGAATAAATTGAGTCCAATACTTCTACACAGTTATGTTTAACTGGGCTCTCAGATACCAGGAGCAAAGTGGCGGGTTTAGGGTGTCGCAAAACTTCGATGATTATGCAGGGATTTTCACAGAGCAAGCTTTGGTATCCGGTTAGTTTAGCATTCATTAGCTAATGGTATCCTTTGGTATTTATTAAAATTATCACAGCATGGAGGGACTTTATGTTTAGGTTTTGCCTAAGAGTTAGCTTATCTGCTTGTGCTAACAGGGCCATTGCTGTCAGGGCCCTTGGACATGGGGGCCAGCCTTTGGAAACCCCATCTAGTTGTTTTGAGAGATAGGCCACTAAGGGCCCTACAGTCTGGGTTAAAACTCCAACTGCTATTTTTACTCTTTCTGACACATAGAGTGTAAAGAGTTTTGCCAGGTCAAGTAGCCTCAGGACTGGGTCCAACATGAGCTTTTCTTTCTAACTTATGAAAAACTCGTTGCTGTTGGTTGTAATAGATGTAGTTTATTTAATCTACATTTTCTTTGACTGTCATCTACCAAAATGTTGACTTAAATCCTGTAACTATTTGATTTCAAGCTTTAAATTGATCTGGTATTCCTTGTGGGGCTCCAATTGCATCTAAATGGATGTGAGAGTTGAAAGACCTAAAAGGGGCTTCTCTCACTTTACGATGTCTTATTATTTTTATTTTTATTTTTTTCTTCCTCTGGTTGACGAAATGCCAGGGTGAAAGGGATAGCCAAATGGACTAAAGCACAAGTGCCACTCTAGTTATTTGGCAGCGTGTCTAGTAAAGGTCCATCACAATACCACCACACATCTGCTCAGGGATGAACAAGGGCTGACTGATTGATAAGCTCTTGAAAATTCTTAAGCTCACTACATCCCTTCAGGTCTTCAAAGAATGCTGTCTCCTCCCTGCCATGAGAAACACGAAGTGAACTTACAGTTGGGAGACAGAAGCTGGATGGCCCTCAGGGGCTGACCCTCAGGGACTTTGGGATATAGCAGAGAGAGCTTGGCATGACTTATTACTCCAGGCTGTAGAATCCTGGAAAAGAGCTACCATGCAGCCCATGCTGGTTGACTGGAGGACCACCTTAGTGGAAGGGGGACAATCAGGGCCTCTGGCCTGCCATGTGCACAAGCATAACACTTGCTTTTGTTTAACGTGCAGATGGAATATTTGATCCATTTTAACCAGGCATTTACATCTTGGCATGCTGTCTTAATTGACAAAGTTTGTTTTAAGTCTTTAACTTCTATGATCCTCTAGTAAAATGAATGTTTTATTTAGCACCTATCTTTGTTAGTTTTTAGACCAAAGAAAGCTAAACACCATTTTATATTTAATAATGCTTCTTGTATGATTTTTATACCAGATAAGCTAAAATATACCTTTATATTAGTGTGTTATTAATATTAAACTTAATTTTAATAAAACCTTGTAGATATATTTAATTTTTCATGTTTGACCATAAGGTAAGATTTTATAGACTCTTTTTAACCTTTCATAATTTTTGTTAAAGAGCAGGTTGATGCTTTAAGGAAAAACTTGTTGCGTTTTTACTTTAATGTCCAGTTCCCAGAAAAACTGGATGATACCTTTTTAACTTTAGCTAATATGTTTACACACAGAATTTTCTTTATAATTAACATTTTAAAACTTGCTTAAACTTTCAAAACAATAATTTTTTTTAACCTTTTAATGTAGGTAAAACTCCACATTCTTATGCCTCCTTATAATCTTTTTACAAAAGATATATTTTACTTTTCTTATACACCTTGCACATAAACTGTTTTTTCAACAGTACTCAGGAGGCCTTATTACTTTTACATTATACAACATTTTTTGTATAAAATTTTTTGTAATTTTTTTCATGACTTTCGCAGATAATTTTTTGACATGTCTTAATTTTCTGACTTATTATAAACATTTTTTTCTTTAAACAACCAGTTAATTTATTTCAGGACAAGAATTTACCATATAACATTCTTTTTATATAAATTCTGCCGACCCCCTTTTTTTCCTTTTCTTGAAATGTTTTAACATAGTTCCTAGTGGGGTGGGCTTATTTGTGCCTGACCTATGCTTTTTTGAGACAAAACACTACGCTCACACCACACGCACACCACAAAACAAATAACAGGTAAAAAGGGCGCACACACACACTTCTACAGTTTCCATCAAACCAAAATCAAAACAAAATCAGAGTATCCAGAAATCCAAGCCAGGTCAAAATCAAAACCAAAGTATCGAGCAATCTAAGTCAAGTCAAAAGCAAAAACCAAAGTGCAGGTACAGGCACACCGTGGGTGATCAGGCCACGCTTCCACTCAAATGGAGTGGGCACGTTCTCAAGACCGGTCCTGTCAAGCAATTCAAACCAAGTCAAAAGCAAAACCAACACCAAAGTGCTAATAAAGGCACGCCGTGGGTGATCAGGCCACACTTCCACTCAAATGGAGTGGGCAAGTTCCAAAGACTAGTCTTACCAAGTTTCAGATGTCCGGACTCCAAGTGCCAGTTTCTTCCCAGTGTTCAGCCACTGTGTTAATCCTCCACTGGGGGCCCACGACGCGCTGCTCTGATGAGGCGTTCCACCAGGGCAATTGCCTACCCGGGAGCTCTCTCAGGCTGGCTGGAGTCCCCCCAGGGATGCTCCACAGGGCGGGCCTAAGCTGCCGAAGGGGCTGCCTAGGCCGTCTGTCAGTCACCTCACTGCCGGGTCAGGGAACCAAGAAGTGTAGCAGAAGGAGCTGCAGACAAAACCTCTCGGACACCGAGTTGTAGAAGGAAGGGCTTTATTCAGCTGGGAGCATCGGCAAGCTACTGCATTAAAATCTGAGCTCCCCGGGTGCACAATTTCTGTTCCTTTTAAGGGCTCATAACACTAAAGATTTCATATGCAAGGGTCGTGATTAATTGAGCAATCTAGGGGACACATGACAGGGGTTTCATGCACTGATAGAGAGAAACAGAACAGGGCAGGGAGTTTTACAGTGTTCTTCTACACAATGTCTGGAATCTATGAATAACATCGGTTTCTAAGTTATGAGGTGATTTTTAACTACTGGGTTTAGGCCAGGCAGGCCCAGGCCTGGTTTTGGATCTGGTGCTGTGCTGCCTGTCTTTGGTTTTACTTCCTTGTTTTTTCCTTAAAACAGCTATTGAGTATAAAACAATATGAGAGGGTCTCTCTCTTTCCTCACAACCACTCATAGACTGCTAAAGTGTTCAAACTGTGTTCAAATAAGGCAAAGGCCAACCTGTAACCAATCCAGCTATTTCTGTACCTCACTTCCGATTTCTGTATGTCACTTCCCTTTTTTTTATCTATAAATTTATTCTGACTAGGAGGCATCCCTGGAGTCTCTCAAATCTGGTGTGATTCTGGGGGCTGCCCAATATATGAATCATTCATTGCTCAGTTAAACTCCTTTAAATTTAATTTAGCTGAAGGTTTTCTTTTAACAGATCTAACTGTGTTTTTGTAGCCATTAGCCAAACCTTTTTTTATCTCATCTCTCCACTACCCTTCTCAGCCTCTGGCAACCATCATTCTATTCTCTATCTCTCCGAAGCTTGTTACCTGGAGGCTACATCTCCATGATAAAACCTTGATCTCCACAACCCCTTATCACCAAGATATTTCTTTCTACTAATACTAAGTCTTTAGATAATAACTCTTTCAACAAAGTGCTAATCAGAACATTTGAATTTGCCTATAACCTGGTAACTGCTGCTTCCAATTGTGCAGACTTTCCAGTCTGAACTAATGGACATCTAACAAGTATTGATTGATGTCTTATGTCTCCCTGAAATATATAAAATACTAAACTGTATTCTGACCACGGGTGCATATTCTCAGGATCTCCAGAGGGCTGTGTCAGGGGTCATTGGTCACTCATATTTGGTTCAGAAAATTTCTCAAATATTTTACCAAGTTCAACTATTTATGTCAACACATATCTTTGCTATTGTATTTCTTCAATATATTGATTTCCTTTCTATATATATCCAGCAGTGGGATTGCTCAACCGTATGGTAGCTCTAAAGGAACCTCCTTGCTGTTCTCAATAATGGTTGCACTAATTTACAATCCCGCCAACAGTGTGTGAGGGTTCCTCTTTCCCTACATCCTCACCAACATTGTTATGGCTTGTCTTTTGAATAAAAGCCATTTTGAATGAGATAAGATGACATGCCATAGTTTTGATGTAATTTTCTTTCGATATATCTGTCTCTCACTTCATAAAAGAAAAGCATAATGTCCTACATGGGACATTTTACAATGGTCCTTTCATCTCTAGGAATAAAACCTTCTGAATGAATACAAAAAAGGGCTGAATCTATTGTGAATATGTAGAATTTGATGACAAGTTCCATAAAGCAAAAAAGGTAAAAAGGTTTGTATCGTTAATATTATAAAGCAGGCTTGTTTTTCCCTCCAAGTTACAAACTTATGACGTAGTCTTTTTCTTCCTTCCTCTCTTCCTTCCTCTTTTCACTATGTTAGAATTAAGAGATGAGATAATTGTCATGAGGACACCTATTAATATATTTATTTGAATTTAAAATTTAATTTTCTGTCTTAAATAAGTTTGATTGATTGATCATACTTTACAATTGAGACTGGCTTTGCTGACTAGATAACCTTGTAGACAATTTTCTCAAATGAAATAAAATAAATATGTAGTACCAATATTTATATCAATATTTTAGTAATATTGTTTATGCCTATACAGTTTTAAAACTGGAAGAAACTATTTTGTTTTCAACTGTTAAAACTTTTAAACGTTTTAGATATTAACATGACAATATACAAGAGGGCAAAGAGGTTTTCAAAATTATTTCAGAAAATGTGGTCCAAATGTTTGTAAAATAGGTTAAGATCTTTCCATTTCCCTAATTTACTAGAGATTAAACTCAGGCCTATAGATATTGAGTCTGTTTTTCACTATCAGATAAAAACCCTCGACAAGTGGGTTTTTTTGTTTGTTTTTGTTTTTTTGCCTATAATTAAATATATTTCACATCATATGCTTATGCAACTGAATTTAAACATGATTAGAATATGTTCCAATTATTTTTGTGTATGTTTCACGCCCCCCCCAAACACTTCATATATTGAAGCCCTAATCCCTAATGTGACTATACCTGGAGATTGTGGTTTTAGGAGGTAATTAAGGTTAAGTGAGGTCAAGGAGAGAATGTAGTCCTAATTCCATAGGATTGTGCCTTGTAGAAGAAGAAGATTGATTCTCTCTTCTCTTCTCCTCTTTTTCTTTCTCTTCACAGTGAGAAGGTGACTGTCTGCGAGAGCCAGGAAGAGAGCTCTCAGCAGCAGCCAAGCTCTCCTGGAACTTACTCTTTGACTATACAGCCTCCAGATTTGCGAAAAACAAATTTCTGTTGTTTATCAATTATCTGGTCTTGGGTATTTTGTTACAGAACAGGAATAAACTGAAACACCTCCATGTGACAAATTATATTAGGGTTCTTCAGAGAAACAGAAAAATAGGATATAGATTTAGCTATAGGAGGAGATTTATTTTGGGAATGGCTCATGTCATTATGAAAGCCAAAAATAAAAATAAAAAAAAAATCCCACAAAATGTCATCTGCAAGCTGGAGCACCTGAAAGTCTAAGAAACAGGGAAGCCGATGATGGAACTTCCAGTTCAAGTCCAAAGAGAGAGATTGGAGGTGCTCACGTTGTCCTGAAGTACAAAGGCCCTTGAAAGGAGCTCCAGTGTTTGAGAGGAAGAGAAGATGAATGTCCCAGCTTAAGAAGAGAGGCAGCAAACTTGCTCTTTGTCTGCCTATGATGATGCCCACCCACATAGGTGAAGACAGATATTCTGGTTCTTCTTTATTCATTTACTAATTCAAAAGCTACTCTCTTTTAGAGACCACCATAAGCCTACCCAGAAATAGTGCTTTATCACCTATCCAGGCGTCCCTTAACCCAGTTATTTGACACAAAATTAACCACTACATAAATACTATTAATGTGAGTACAATTTGAGGAAATAGCAGCTATCTAAATGTTACTTAATAAAAATGAAGGCATCGTTTAGATAAAATCATTTGTTAAAATGCTAACATTTATCCACTAAGATAAACTTTAATACTGTAGCCATCTTATGTCACTTTCTGCCACTCTATATGAATTTAACCATAGTATATATTAGCATCATCAACAAATTAAATATTTCTAAATAATACACTTCAGTTACATGTTTCTGACACATATAAATATCAGGAGGAGAAAATTATAAAACATATGAAAGAATTTTAAACATTCTTCAAGAGTTACTTGAAGATATTTGGAAAACATTTTGAAAGCAGCCATTACGTTTATGTATCTTCATATAATTCATTAAAAGTATAATTTTAAAAACTTCTAAAAATAGATTATTTTTAACATGTAATTGCCTTAAAATATCAAACACAAATTAGGTCTATGTCTAAGCATATCTCTTAAAATATGGCATGAGTCTAGCCTAGAAAACTCTGTACAAAGTCTGATGATGGTGAAGCCGAGGTCAGATTTTAATTGATGCATGTAATGTAGTTTCGTGTTCAGAAATGTTATTCAGGGAGTTTTATGTAATAATCATAAAGGTATCCAGGTGACAATATAAGGATCAATAAGTTCATTTTCTTCATATTAAGGAAACAATTCAAAGGATGCGTTAATGATGAAAAATTAACTAAGCTCTTAAATTAATTATCCTCAAATATAATTCTCAGTTTAAAGTTATAGTGCCTGTCACTTGGAATTCATTAAGACATAGTAATTGGTGTAATAGTTTGAAAAAAAACTGAAGTGAGAAACACTTACTTTTTAAAATTCATGATATTGTTTGGCTGTTCAACCACTAAATCAATGAGCTTTAGTGCATCAGAGAAAGAGCAATAATGGCTACAATAATAGATTTGTTGCTCAGTTTTAACTGTCAATCTATTTCTGATTTTATACTATGACTGTTGTCTTACCAGGAAGGCTTTGACAAAACAAAAGTGGGCTTAATCTACTTTGAAGACGTTATGTTTACATATCAAGAAATTAACCCAGTGAACTCAGAATGGAATTTTTTGCTGATTCAGACCCTCACTCTTCGAATTTTTTTTTTTTTTTTTTTTTTTGAGGTGGAGTCTCACTCTATTACCCAGGCAGGAGTGCAAGGGCATGATCTTGGCTCACTGCAATCTCTGCCTCCTGAGCTCAAGCGATTCTCCTGCCTCAGCTTCCCAGTAGCTGGGATTACATGCGCGCACCACCATGCTTGGCTAATTTTTGTATTTTTAGTAGAGACAGGGTTTCACCAATGTTAGCCAGGCTGGTCTCAAACTTCTGACCTTGTGATCCACCCGCCTCGGCCTCTCAAAGTTGTGAGCCACCACACCAGGCTCTGGGATTACAGATGTGAGCCACCACACCGGGCTCACTCTTTGTTTCTTAGTAACGATATTCCAAATTTTTAGGCTGGCCTCTAACGCTGTCGCAGGCAGTAAGTTACCATTAGTCTTGTCCTGTCATGACAACTGCTTTCCTTTTGCCAGGTACTCATTTCACCAGTTCCCCTCCCCTGTAGAAAGGACAGCAATTGTGACTTTTAAGTGATGTGACTTAAGCCATTGATATGTAAGGGGCAATCTTTTGGGGCTTCTGGGGACAATTTTAGTTGTATCTAGGTTAAAATAAGTATTTCTGTCTCATACACCTCAATTTTCTGTTTTAGAATGTGATCGTCTGTGTCAATTTTCATAATAAAGCGATACTCTTTTTTTTTTTTTCTTGTTTAGAGACATGGTCTCATTCTGTCACTCAGGCTAGAATGTGGTGGTATGATCATAGCTGACTACAGCCTTGAAACTTTGATTTCAAGCAATCCTCCCACTTCACCCTCTTGAATAACGAGGAGTACAGGCTTGCAACACCACACCTACCTAACTAAAATAGTTTGTTGTTTTTTTTTTTCTAGCAATGGGGTCTTGCTATGTTGCCCAGGCTAATCTCAAACACCTGACCTCAAGTGATCCTCCTGCCGGGACCTCCAGTGCTGGAATTACAGGTATGAGGCACTGCATCTGGCTAAGGCAATGCTGTTAAGGTAAAATGTCAACATGTATATCGAGGTATACCCAAAGGATGGGGTACAAACTAACTAGGACCAACCTACACAATTATTAGGTAGGAAAAAGACATTTTTCTTTGTTTGTTTAAATTAGGCTATTACATTGATTTCCATTAGTAACAGCTGATAATATTCCTAAAGGGAAAGACCCAAACATATAGAACTCAATGTTGTACAGAAAAGCAATCAATAGCCACATTTTATATCCCAAACTCTGGTTTGTTCTAGGGGACACCATATTAAAAAAATATCTTTACTAAAGAAATAAATAATGATAGGACCTGAGTTCTACTTTTCTCCCATGCTACTTGCTAATTATTCTCTTCCAAACAGAGAATGTAAGAAGGCTGCAAAGTCTATATTAAGAATACTTTCTCCTTACCTGGGACAATTGTTTGAATTGCCTTGCCTTGGTCACAACCTATTAATCTGAAGGCTAGAGGAAAGACAGAGCACAGAACCTGTCAGGCAAAAGAAAAAGAAAATTATCACATTTGTAGACTGTATTTAGTCAAGACACTTGGCTTTATATTTCAAAACTGATGAGATAGAAATATTTCACAATCTCAATAAATGATTGAAAAAATACATTAGCCAGAAAACTTCAAATCTGAAAAACAAACAAATGTGAATCTTCACCCCCTAAAATGACCCCAAGCTTCCAAATCTTCACTATTAGGCAATGAAAATTGGACATGATTTATGTTACGTCCTATCCAATTCTCAATTCATGTGTAACCATGGAAGACAATGAACAAAGAATCTTCTTCCCTTAAAGTGATTCTTTTGTATAGAAAACCTATTGTCAGACTCTCAGGAATAAAGATCTAGGTCACCCCAGAAGGCAAATAACTCAGACCAGCTGAAGGGGGTGTAGAAAAAAAAAGACAGGATAAGAATTAAACATAGTCTCTGCTCTAGATGCAGTAATGGGGGGCGATGGCTTAGTTTGCTAACCCCTTTCACAGTGTTTTAGAAAAGGGGTTGGCAAACTTATTTTGTGAACAGATACAGATACAGTATTTTATATGTGCTAGGGTCACCTAGCATATATATATCACAGATTTTTCTCTCTTTTTTTCTTGAATTTTTAAGTATGTAAAAGGTGTCATCTGGAAACATACAAAACAGACTCATGGGCTGGACTAGGCCATGGGCCTAGTTTGCTGGCCCTTGATTACAACTAGCAACAACCTGAAAGAATCGGATCTTTCTTCCCTTCTCAGGGAAAACATCAGGGCATCTTATTTTCTGGTAAAGCTTTAATATCCTGAATGTAAAAGTGGATTTGATGTATACAAATAGTAATTTGAGCCATATTCAGTTTACGTATCAGTCCAGATTTTTGCATCTTTGTTTTCTGAAGGGTAAATCCAACTTGTGTTGTTATAGAGCTGGGTTGCTATTTTTCCCATATCTGTTGTCACTGATGAGAACGCTGCTGCTATTGCTGCTCTTACTCTCTTGTGTCACCCACTGGCAAAAATAAACAATGCTTCATCTTATGCGCAGTCAGCAACACTCTTGTCACATCTCACTGAGTACGTTCTTGTAGTCTCTCTGTAGAGTTCTGGCAATAACAGATTGTTTGTATTGATGCTGTGGCTAATTCTGTAACAAACTCTCTTATAAGGTCCCCTTTTTCCCTAACTCACTTTTTAAATTTTTTTTTTTTTTTAATTTTAGACAGAGTCTCACTCTGTCACACAGGCTGTGTGCAGGGACTTGATCTCGGCTCACTGCAACCACCATCTCCCAGGCTCAAAGAATTCTCTTGCCTCAGCCTCCCGAGTAGTTGGGACTACAGGCATGGCACCAACCTGCCTGGCTCACTTTTGTGTTTTAATTAGAGACAGAGTTTCCCTATGTTGGCCAGGCTGGTCTCGAACTCCTGGCCTCAAGTGATCCACCTGCCTCAGCTTTCTAAAGTGCTGGGATTATAGGTGTGAGCCACTGCACCCTCCCCCATCTCACTTCTTTGTTCTCTTTCCTGCTTCTCTGGGCTTGAATCTTATGATCCCATTATTAGTGCCACTTATAATTTTGAATTGTGAAAGAAAATCTGCTTAGCAGATTTCCTTGTGTCATGATGTAGAAATCAAAGCATGATATATTTGGGGAAATAGAAAAGCCTTGAGGTTGACCAGTCTTCTTCACTTCTTCCATTGCTGCTTGCCTTATAAAATATAGTCAGACATTTCTGAATGTTCATCATAAGCTGAGAGAACAACATTGGTGATCCTCCTACAGGGCAAGTAGGGTAAGGGGCAATGAGTGCCTTAGTAGAAGTTGCCAGGAAGCGTCAACCAAGTCATTCACAAAAAAAAGTGAATGTTTACATGACGTGGCCAATGCTTCTCCAACACAGCAAGATTACAAATGCTTTATTCTTGAGTCTATATTTCAATTTGGATTATGTGATACACATTTAGACAGACAGAATGTTTTTGGAGGATCTACAGCTTAAAATTTTCCCCAATGTTGGAAAAATGTCAATATTTCATATTAAATATTATTTATATAAATTTGCAACTTTCACACCTTTTTATTTCTTACAGTTAAGAACACATTTCAAAGAATCCCAAAATAATTTTATTTCTAATACTATGTTTTTAATATAAAAAGAATCTGTTCCATTCTTCTTAGTAGTCTCTCAACACCATTATGTTTCATTTAGACAAAATGCATTGAGTTATCAGAGGAACATATAATAGAACAAAACCTCCCAAAATTGGTGAGAGACAAGTATACATTTCTGAGTTACTCTTAACACCAGACAGTTTTAAAACACATAGAAGTGAAGAATGAATAAAGTATGATCTAGTAGGTATAATCATTTTTGTAAAGTGCAGCCAGGAATGTCTCTTTCTATAATAGCTATTGAATTTACAAACACAATTAAGGAGAGCTACTAGGCTCATGCATCAATTGGACCTGAAGTCTTTACTGAAAACTCCCATTAGTGTCAAAAGCAAGAAATAGGAGCAAGTTTTACTAACACTGTTAGTTTTTCAAATGTAAGGGGAGATAGCAGGGAATTCTGTTGAATGCATGTACATAGTAGTTTTAAACAAATTATTATAGACACAGCATATCTGTAATGTTCATTTATTTGGATGTTCACTTATTCACAAGAATATACCACACCAAAGAAGAAAAAATCAAACCTGCCACATGTTGGCAAAATTTTAAATATAAGTAATGTTTATTTTATTTGTTCACTTATTCCCTTTTGATTTTCATATACCAAAAAAAATCCATTTAAAGTTTTATTACCCTTTTACTGAATCATTGGTAAAACCTGAAGGGGAATTTTCATAGAATGGGGTAGGAGCAAAGGAAGCAGAAAAATAAATAATAAGAAAGTCGTAGAGTCTTAATGTTTAAAGCTAACTGAGGGAAATAAATAATTGGAAATACAAGAATGACAAATTGTACAATATGTAACATATAATGAGAGTATCACTTTTTGATTTTTCATAAATATATACAGTAATTTAATGTGAGAGCTAAAAGATGTCAGATACCTTCCCTGTATTATCTGACTTAAATTTATTTATATCAACTTAAATTAACACTTTGTGTGTGTGTTTTGTTAAAGGAGTTCTTATTTTCTTGTTTAAAAAAAGTCTCCCTTAAAATAGTCTTGTTATTGAATCACTTAGCATTATTGAACATTTGTAAAATTAAGAAAAATGTGCCTTCCTGCTCTAAGACTGCTTTTCTCATTTTTGCAAAATTTATATTGAAAGAGTTTGCTCTTTTGAAAGAGTTAGGCTGTTATCATTAATTCTTCCCTCTTATGTTATTTACCTTAGCAAACTTTTTATCCAATAAATACATTTTATATCATTTTATGACTGGATCAAAAACAATACTGAATTTGAAGAATCTCAAGATGAATCTCAATATTTTATAGTAAGGAGATTAAAAAAAAAGGCATAGTTTTTAAAGGTATATCAAGCTTCTGAAAATAATGACTCAGAAGAAAATATTGATTCTGGTGTCTTTGTCAGATTTAAGTTTGTGATATATCTCCAGCAAACTGTTTCATTTATGGAGCTCATAAGTTTATAAGTTAAGGTGATGATGAACACATAGTACTTATATATACATTTATATGCATTTGCATAACCTCCTTCTTTCTTTTAATTTTCCAAACTATATATGTGCCCTTGTACAAAATAAAATTACATACATTCTCAGGACATGTGTCTGAAGTTGTAGGATCAAAAAGCTTCCACCAGCGCTCTCTCTCCTACCGCATCCAGCCTAAAGTGTCTGCTGTCTTTCTAGGACCTCTTAACCTGGTCTCATCTTCCATCCATAATGATTCCCTTCTAAACCTCCGTGATCATCAGGCTGGACTTCCTGAGATTTCACTTTTGGTGGCATCCTCTCTTGCTCTCTAATGGTCACCCCAGAAACACACTCATATTTAAGGAACCACACTAAATAAAGGATAGCTGTGACACTATGTGTCATTTTTATCTATGCATCTTTCCCTAATGTTTCTCACTATCTTAATTTGGAATAACTTTCCATCCTGTGCATATTTTACCTCTGTTCTTGACATAGAAAGGTGTATTCGAATCAACCATAGAAGACTGTCAACATCCTCTCATTTTTAACCTACAAAAATGTCAATTTTATATAAAATGTAAGTTATTAAACTGTAGTTAATATGAATAATATCTGGTCATGATGGCAACTTTTACTAAACTTAATTTTTATATTTGGAGATAGAAACTAGAAAATATATTCCTTTGAAACTGTACAGCAATCATTGATGTAAATATGATTGAAATATGCAGGTCAGGGGAATCAGCGCTTAGCTTTTTCACTACTACAGGACATGTTAGTTGTTTGCTCTGTGTATTGTGGTATGCTTCTTTAGTCAACGCTCTGAAAAATTATTTCTACCCTTTTTAAAAATAGCACTGGAATTTTTTCTTTGTGTGCAACCTTATGTAAAAAGCCAATGTATGCAAAAATGATAGTGGAGATTTTCCTGTGGAAAAGGGTTAACTAGGAGCTTCATTTCCTCAGCGTTTCCATTGCACCCCAACCCAAGATCACTTGAGTAACTCAGGGTAACCTATAGTGCAAGATTCTTAACTCATTTGACTGCAGTAGTAAGGGCCGGTTTTAGCATCTGAAGGACGCTGGTTAACATATAGCGGGAAACCAAAGTAAGAATTCTTTCAGAATATCCGCACAAATAATGCACCAGGGCACCAAGTCATTGCTTGCTGATTCTGTTTGTAGGATGGCGTTTACTAGGGTAGAGGTCCCAAATCCTAAAACACACTTGGGATTGTTCCTCTCTGAATAGACTAGGATACAGGATCTGTCGAATGTATTGTTTAGTTTGGAGCCCAAAGACAAATCACTGCCTAAAGCACACCAGTGGTACTGAATTTTAGCAGTGCTCTTTATGACTCTTTACAATCACTTTACAATTACTTTTTAGAGTTAGTCTATTTTTTTCACTCCCCCCACACACAGAATTTAAAGAAAGGTGAAGGCAACCAGTATATTTACAATTATGAGGAGGACTTAACATCACAAACTATTGGTATTATATTGTTCTCAAATTATGCACATTACTTGTCAGTATTAGCCCCTAAGGGTATTGGAATCATAAAGGGGAGAGATAGCATTAATTGAGCTTTTAGTCCAAGGAAGTACACTAAATACTCTGACACTGATAAAATGAATTCTCAGACAATTCTAAATCCATTTTTATCCAGATTCTACAGAAAATTAATTTAATAACCTAAATTATCATGTGCTTTGACAAACTTGAAACAATAAATAGAATAGTGATGTAATGATAACTTTTAATCCAAAATTCATGTTTCCATACAACACAACAACATAGAAGGGTTAACATTAAATTATATCTTTTTTGCCTATTAACCTCAAGATATTGCACCAGTCAAAACCAAATTTGTACGCTTGGTGGTGTTCAGAGATTTATTCTTTCCATTAGGTACATACTCAGCAGTGAACTTAGGCTAATGTACTTTCAATAAAAAGGTGGCAAATGTAAAGCATTTTGTATTAGCTTAAGAAAATATGTTTCAATCATTAAAAATTA
The DNA here is from genome assembly GCF_037993035.2 of Macaca fascicularis. Classification (NCBI taxonomy): domain Eukaryota; kingdom Metazoa; phylum Chordata; class Mammalia; order Primates; family Cercopithecidae; genus Macaca; species Macaca fascicularis. The sequence continues at coordinate 14,499,494 of NC_088392.1, read as the reverse complement.
AAATTTTCCTTCTTAACACATATCTCTTTTTCCCCTTTAGCTACATAATCACCTATTTATTTAAGTAATGGTGACCTAGGGTTGGTTATTTCCTGGCAGAAGAAAAAAAATAATCACATTATTACCTGCTGGGAAAAGCCTATTCATGGGTCACTAAAACTATTATAAACCATAAATATACAAAGAGAACTAAAATGAAAAAAATGTAACCATTATATATTAATAAATCCCAAGATTTTCAAAGCAAGGAAGGGGAGAGTGTAAGGATTTTTTGAAGTTGAATAAAATACAATATTGAATAATCACCATTTATTATATTAACACCATTTTAGTAATACCGTTTAATCTTATCTTTCTGTTAATTTATTACTAGAAGAAAAATGTTCAAAACATTCTAATTCTGTCTCAGATATTATTTCAGTTGAAGATAATTATTTATATATTTTATGTCTTACAAAGAAGGAAGCGTTTTTAAAATTGGTTACTGAAATTAAATTAACAACATATTTTTCTAAAAGAATAGCATTTGATTTTGGGCATGCTATTTTTCATAAGAACCAAAGAAATAGATGTATTTGTGTGTAGGTGTGCCTAGATGTTAAGTTTCATATGCAAACCTAATTTATAACCCTAAAGTTGATTTTAGTTAACTGCTTTTAGTTTCTAATATGATACTTTTTATCTCAAAATTACCTACCTCTATCTGTGCACCCATAGAAACAAATTACAAAAATTTTAAGTAATTAAATAAATCAATCATTAGGTATCAAAAAAACCTCAAGAAACAATACTACCTCATAAAAATTACAAAAATAATTATAAGAAAACTTTAAAACACTCATAAAAATGTAACTAATAACAGTGGTTCTTTTTTTCTATTTTTCTTAATATACTTTACATTTATTAATAATTAATTTAAAGGCTTAGTGAGGCTTATATTTGTCCCAGCACTTTGAGAGGCTAATGTGTGAGGACTATTTGAAGCTACGAGTTCAAGGTCAGCCTGGGCAATATAGTGACACTCTATCTCTATACAAATATTGAACAATAATCATATTAGTTTAGAGTATTTTTTAACTCTAAACATTCAGAGTTTTGAAAAGCATGCATGTTTTGGTATTTTTTATTGAAATTTTTCTTTTGGATTACTTTGACAGACACCTTTATATCGTGAATTGATGTAGAACTTAAAATGAAATCTGTCGACCTGACAGAGTTGTGAGGATTACAGGTGAAGAAAAATCTTGTAATAAGGAGAGATAAAGATTCTCAAGAAGAACACAAAGGGAACTAATTGTAAAGACAAATATTCATAAACTGAATATGTAGATAAAATTCAGTTTATGAATATTTATTTCATATGCCCAGGTAATTTTTGTATTTTTTATAGAGATGAAGTCTCACTATGTTGCCCAGGCTGGTCTCAAACTCCTGGGGTCAAACCAACCTCCCTTCTCAGCCTCTCAAAGTGGTGGGATTACAGATGTGATCCACTGTGCCAAGCCTTAAATGAAAACTTTTTCTCATCAAAGACATTGCTAAAAAAAATGGAGCTGTAAGACACAACCTGGAGACATATGTGCAACATATATATCTGATAAAGGTCTCACATCCAGATGTGCAGAACACCTATCAAATTTAAAATGAGCTAATATCTGAACAGATACTTCAAATAAATGATACATGAATGACCACTAAACCCTCCCAACCTTCAAAATGTTGCACAAAGTCATTCACAGGAAGCTGCAAGGAAATACTACTATATATTTATTACAATAGCTGAAATTAAATGCCTGAAAATACCAGGTCTTGGAAAGAGCGTGAAGCAAACATACATCTCTTACATTGCTGCCTGCAGTGTAATCCTTTAAAGTTTTCTCAGGGAAAATATCAGGAGTTTCTTTTAAATTTAAACACATACACATACCATATAGCCCAGCAATTCTTAAAGCAAAGTACATATCCGAGGAAAGAAAATCACACATTCACAAAAAAATCTTGTGTTGGAATGTTTATAGTAACTTTATTACAATAACTTCAAACTGGAAACCAACCAAATTGTCCATCAACTGGAAAATGAATAAACATATTTTTCCATATTTATCTATTAGAGTTCTAAATAGTAAAAAAAAAAAAAAAAAAAAAAAGGTGTGTGGGGGGAGCAAACTCTGAATACATGCTGCAACATGAATAAATTCATAGAAAAGGACATTAAAGATTTTTCTGGGGTAATAGAATTACCAATGATCTTCAAACTGTACACTTAATGTCGGTACTCTTTATGTAAAACATCTTACCTATCAAATATTGAAGGCTGGTATAATAAAAAATGAGAGTTTAGCATAATATATGGATGATAACAGGTCAAAAGTATATATAAAATATACACACATACACAAAAAAAGAATTAGGACCCCTTCATTAAGTAGGATAATAACAAATAAGAAAGGTAAGATGATATTTCTGAGAAGATAATGAATAGGTAATGGAAAAATTAGAATAAAGACTTTGGTGACTAAAGCAGAGCAAGCCTTGCTCTATTCTTCTCTGGGCTTCCTGTGGGAAAACATCAGGCCACTTCAGAAAATATCTGCACTCACTTGACTATGCAGTGCAAACACATCAAATTGCGTACATGAAAGATGTGCAGTTGACTGGGCACGGCGGTTCACGCCTGTAATCCCAGCACTTTGGGAGGCAGAGGTGGGCAAATCATGAGGTCAGGAGTTCAAGACTAGCCTGGCCAACATAGTGAAACCCTGTCTCTACTGAAAAAAAAAAAAATACGGCCCAGCGCAGTGGCTCACGCCTGTAATCCCAGCACTTTGGGAGGCAGAGGCGGGCAGATCACCTGAGGTCAGGAATTCAAGACCAGCCTGGCCAACATGGTGACACCCCGTCTCTACTAAAAATACAAAAATTTGCTGGACGTGGTGGCACGTGCCTGTAGTCTCAGCTACTTGGGAGGCTGAGGCAGGAGAATCGCTTGAACCTGGGAGGCAGAGGTTACAGTGAGCCAAGATCGCACCACTGGACTCCAGCCTGGTGACAGAGAGAGATGACAGAGAGAGACTCCATCAAAAAAATAAATAAATAAAACAAAGAAAAAGAAGTATGTGCAGTTTTAAAATGACACTTAGACTTCAATAAACCTATGTTTTAAAAATAAAAATACTTCATGGAGGAATTTTTAGTCAAAGCAAGCAAGCATTCCCTGCCATGTCTACTGAAATTCCATGTAGCAGGAAGGGCATTCCTTCAGGGATTTCTGTGAACTCTCCCTGGGTGATCTAGAACACTCAGCGGTGATAACTGGTAGGTTTTCCATGGAGCTGCCATATGTGATATAATACAAGGCTTTGGATGAGGCTGCAGAGGATGGTGACGTTGCTAACAATAGTGAGAGGTGAAGTACAGCCGTGATAGTACTGGAAGTTTCATAGACCCCCAAGGAATTTGAGAGAGCTGACCTGATCTTTCCCAGCCAAGGACTTAATAACACAAGTCAGAGCAGAGCCAGTGACCATGCAGGGTGTAGAATACCAATACTAGCTTTGACTTCCAAATCCTTATGGACTGGCCTGTCAATTAGTAATTAAGCCTTGTTATCAGTGATTTGTTAAAATTAATATTTAACCTTTGTTATAATTACGTTGCTGTGCAAAGAGAAAACATTTTGTCATATATGGCTACCTCAGTTGATTCTCCTAATATTTTAGACCTTTGGAATTTGCCAGACTGAGTCTCTGTAATGATATAGGTCAATATATTTTCAGAAATGAGACATTTCGTGTCATATTCACATGAAGAGGTTTTAAAAAATAAGCTGAAAATATTGTTTGAGGACAGATTGTCAGTGAAAAGAATAGTAGGAGGAGGGAAGGCAGTGGAACCAACATTTATTGGGTGCTTACTATATGCTAGAAATTATGAGACACTTTCCATTTTATTTTCCTGGCTATATTCCACAGATAATTTAAAGTTGTTTAAAGGAGAACAAACAATAAAATAAGTACGTGTGAACAAAATAATAAAATAGCAGAGAAACAACATGTAAAATTAAAATGGAAAGTCAATAAGAGTGTTACAACAAGATGCTGGAAATTGTTCCTACTAAGTGATGCTGCAAGTAGAAACAAAAGTTCACATGGTGAATGATAATATTGTCATTATTCCTAAGGATAAAAATCATAAGTTCCCTGGGGAAATCATAGATTTAATCTTTGACCTGAGACATAATATTTTCCTGGATGTCAGCTTAAACAATGTCCTAAACATTCAACGGGGTAGAGAATTATAAGGCCATATATTGAATAATCACTCAGTGGGAGCTGAGGGAAGATTTTGAACATATAAAGTGAATACAAATATATAGATTCGCACAGATAACGATGTTCAAGGAGATTCGATATAGCAGAGGAGGCACAGATTTAAGGCTTCCCATGACAAAATTACCAGGCACTACCATTTATGCATGCATTCAATGATTCATTTATTTAGTCCCTATTACTTGTCAAACACTGTAAAATGGACTAAGGATACAATAATATACACAAAATATAGAATCATTCCTTCTTTCACTGAGCTTCAAAACCAGTTGTGTCTAATAGGTAACAACCAACCAGTGGATTGGAGTTGATTAGATAGGACCCACTCTTCTGGAAGAGAAAATTAGGAATGAGAAGGTATAGTGTCAGGATCCGAGCCTCATGAACTTAGATTTATTTCCTTAAAAGGGCTTAATTGATGGGAGGGAAACTGAGAGAGAAGCTAAGTGAAATCGACCCAAAAAACACATTGGAGACAGAGCATCTAGCACACATTAAAGGCAGAGATCTCTTTAATATATCTTCTTATTTTTGTGATGTTTGTGGTAGTTATAACCCTGACTTACCTAAAAGAGCCCTGTCCTTGTAATTAATAGAGTTGCTGTCACTCTTAAAATGTTTGGGAAAAAAAATTATGTAGTTATATAGTCAACCTAGTTGTATTACATTTTTTTTTAAATATCTTTCCTGAAAAACACATCCCTCTGTAATACAATATGTTGAAAGTCTGGATTTCAGCACATACAAGGTAAAAAATAAATAAGGAGTTTTTAAACAACTATCAGTGCCTCCAGAGACTCTCGATGGCTGTTGTTTCAAGCTTGGAGTTAGAATCTTAAACTCCTAAGGCAGCTTGTAAGCATTCCTGGTATTCTGGAAGAAATATACGTTATGTTTGAATTCTCTAATTTTAAGGGTAAACGTTATCTCAGGGATTTTTGTCTAAATGGTTGCTGGCTGAGGAGTGCTTGTCAGAGGAACGTGGCCACATTTGCATAGTTCAAATTTATTCTGCCTCTATAAAGGAGTCCTGCGAGTCCTGGGAATTGGCAGATTGTACCGTTGGCCATCATCTGCTTCCAAACCGGGCAGGAGGTCAGGGCTCATATGGGACATCAGAGCATCACTCATATGCTCCAACCTTTCTGATTTTAACCATCCTTCTCTCCACTAATCAGTGCACAGCTCATGAAATTAGTCTAACTACATTTTAGAAGTGGTAGCTATTCTTTCTGAGACAATTTCTTCAAATCCTTGTGTTTTTGAAGAATCTCCACATCCTACCAGAAATACCATTTGCCCCAGCAATCCCATTACTGGGTATATACCCAAAGGATTATAAATCATTCTACTATAAAGACACATATATGTTTATTGCAGCACTGTTCACAATAGCAAAGATATGGAACCAATCCAAATGCTAATCAGTGATAGACTGGATAAAGAAAATGTGGCACGTACACATCATGGAATACTATGCAGCCATGAAAAAGGATGAGTTCATATCCTTTGCAGGGACATGGATGAAGGCGGAACCATCATTCTCAAAAACTAATGCAGGAACAGAAAACCAAACAGCACATGTTCTCACTCATAAGTGGGAGTTGAAAAATAAGAACACATGGACACAAGGAGTGAAACATCACACACTGGAGCCTGTTGTGGGGTGGGGGCTTGGGAAGGGATAGCATTAGGAGAAATTCCTAATGTAGATGACAGGTTGATTAGTGACGCAAACCACCATGCCACAGGTATACCCGTTTAACAAACCTGCACGTTCTGTGGATGTATCCCACAACTTAAAATATAAGCTTAAAAAAAAAACTCCACATTCTAACAAGTTGTTTTTGTTTGTTCGTTTTTTTTTCTTTCACCTTTGCCTTTTTTGCTAGTCTTACCACTTCTACTGTCAGAAAGCAGAAATTTGGCAAAAACTAAATTCTTTCCCCATGGGAGCTGGTATCATATCTTCATATAACTGCCAGCATATATGTCAGGGGGTTCCTTGAAAGGTCATCTTAATGCACATTGTCACACGTTATTTGTTTTTGGAAGAATACTGCTAGTGCGTGGGCACCTATTCCTGAATGTCTTCTTTAGGAGATGGAGAATAATGCACACCCTCTTGGCAGTTTATAGTGGTAACTGCAGCAAATATTGATTGAATTAAGCAAAAACTCTCCATCTTATCTTTAATTTAATAGATTAATTTAATAATACTTTTGGCATTTGATCAGTATTAATTTTACACTGAGTCCTGTGATATGCCCCTTATGAGACAGGCACTGCTATCCCCATCACTGTGCAGGTGAGGAATTAGGCTCAGGAGCCAGGGCAGTCAATGCCTTCTGAGCAAAAAATGTGATCCTTTCTGTGTTGACTCTTCACCTCCAAAAACAATAACTTCATAGCAGAATCTAAACCAATAGCAGTAATTACTACTAATTTCAGTGAAGAATTGAGGCAGATAGTGTCACAGAGAAATGGTCTCAGAGTCGGAGACGATCTTTTCTTTCTGCTGCGTGTGTATATGTGTGTGTGTGTGTGTGTGTGTGTGTGTATATATGTATATATAAAAAATACGTTAAGTTCTGAGATACATATACATGTGCAGAATGTGCAGGTTTGTTACATAGGTGTACAAATGCCATGGTGGTTTGCTGCACCCATCAACCCATCATCTACATTAGGTATTTCTACTAATGCTATTCCTGCCCTAGCCCCACACCCTCTGACAGGCCCCGCTGTAAGATGTTCCTCTCCCTCTGTCCATGTGTTCTCATTGTTCAGCTCCTACTTATGAGTGAGAACATGTGGTGTTTGGTTTTCTGTTCCTGTGTTAGCTTGCTGAGAGTGATGGTTCCAGCTTCATCCATGTCCCTACAAAGGACATGAACTCATCCTTTCTTACGGCTGCATAGTATTCTATGGTATATAGGTGCCACATTTTCTTTATCCAGTCTATCATTGATGGGCATTTTGGTTGGTTCCAAGTCTTAGCTATTGTGAGTCGTGCCGCAATAAACATATGTGTGCATGTGTCTTTATAGTAGAATAATTTATAATCCTTTTGGTATATACTCAGTAATGGGATTGCTGGATTAAATGTATTTCTGGTTCTAGATCCTTGAGGAATTACTACACTGTCTTCCACAATGGTTGAACTAATTTACACTCCCACCAACAGTGTAAAAGCGATCCTATTTCTCCACCTCCTCTCCAGCATCTGTTGTTTCCTAACTTTTTCATGATCACCATTCTGACTGGTGTGAGATGGTATCTCATTGTGGTTTTGATTTGCATTTACCTAATGACCAGTGATAATGAGCTTTTTTTCATATGTTTGTTGGCTGTGTATCTGTCTTCTTTTGAGAAGTATCCGTTCATATCCTTCACCTACGTTTTGATCAAGTTGTTTGTTTTTTACTTGTAAATTTAAGTTCCTTGTAGATTGTGGATATTAGCAGTTTGTCAGATGGAGAGATTGCAAAAATTTTCTCCCATTCTGTAGGTTGCCAGTTCATGCTGATGATAGTTTCTTTTGCTGAGTAGAAGCTCTTTAGTTCAATTAGATCCCATTTGTCAATTTTGGCTTTTGTTGCCATTGCTTTTGGTGTTTTAGTCATGAAGGCTTTGCCTATGCCTATGTCCTGAATTGTATTGCCTAGATTTTCTTCTAGATTTTTTATGATTTTAGGTCTAACGTTTTAGTTTTTAATCCATCTTGATATAAGACTATGTGAAAAGACCAAACCTATGTTTGATTGGTTTACCTGAAAGTAACAGGGAGAATGGAACTAAGTTGGAAAACACTTTTCAGGATATTATCCAGGAAAACTTCCCCCAACCTTGCAAGACAGGTCAACATTCAAATTCAGGAAATACAGAGAACACCACAAAGATACTCCTTGAGAAGAGGAACCCCAAGGCACATAATTGTCAGATTCACCAAGATTGAAACGAAGGAAAAAATATTAAGGACAGGGAGAAAAAAAGGTCAGGTTACCCACATAGGGAAGCCCATCAGACTAACAGCAGATCTCTCTGCAGAAACACTATGAGCCAAAAGAGAGTAGGGGGTCAAATTTCAACATTCTTAAAAAAAAAAAAAATTCAACCTAGAATTTCATATCCAGCCAAACTAAGCTTCATAAGCAAAGGAGAAATAAAATCCTTACAGATGAGCAAATGCTGAGAGATGTTGTCACCACCTGGCCTGCCTTATGAGAGCTTCTGAAAGAAGCACTAAATATGGAAAGGAAAAACTGGTACCAGTCACTGTAAAAATATACCAAATTGTAAAGATCATCAACACTATGAAGAAAATGCATCAACTAATGGGCAAAATAACCAGCTAGCATCATAATTACAGGATCAAATTCACACATAACAATATTAACCTCAAATGTAACTAGGCTAAGTTCCCCAATTAAAAGACACAGACTGGTAAACTGGATAAAGAGTCAAGATCCATCGGTGTGCTGTATTTAGAAGACCCATTTCACGTGCAAAGACACACATAGTCTCAAATAAAGGGATGGAAGAATATTTACCAAGCTAATGGAAAGAAAAAAAAAGCAGTGGTTGCATTCCTAGTCTCTGATAAAACAGACTTTACACCAACAAAGAAAGAAAAAAGACAAGGGCATTACATAATGATAAAGGGATCACTACAACAAGAAGAGCTAACTATCCTAAATATATATAGGTGCCTAATACAGGAGCATATATTCAAAAAGCTAGTTCTTATAGACCTACAAAGAGACTTAGACTCTCAAACTATAATAGTGGGAGAATTTAACACCCTACACCCCACTGTCAATATTACACAAATCAATCAGATAGAAAATTAACAAGAGTATTCAGGACTTAAATTCAGCTCTGGACCAAGGGGACCTAATAGACATTTATAGAACTCTCCACCCCCAATCAACAGAATATACATTCTTCTCAGTATCACATCACACTTATTCTAAAATTAGAGGTAAAACATTCCTCAGCAAAATGCTAAATAATGGAAATCATAAAAAACAGTCTCTCAGAACACAGTGCAATCAAATTAGAACTCAGGATTAAGAAACTCACTCAAAACAGCACAACTCCATGGAAACCGAACAACCTGCTATTGAATGACTCCTGGGTAAATAACAAAACTAAGGCAGACATAAATAAGTTCTTTGAAATCAATGAGAACAAAGACATAATGTACCAAAATCTCTTGGACACAGCTAAAGCAGTGTTCACGGGGAAATTTATAGCACTAAATGCCCACAGGAGAAAGTGGGAAAGATATAAAATCGACACCTTAACATCACCATTAAAAGAACTAGAGAAGCAAAAGCAAACAAATTCAAAAGCTAGCATAAGACCAGAAATAACTAAAAGCAGAGCAGAACTGAAGGAGATAGAGACACACACAAAAAAAGCCTTCAAAAAATCAATGAACCCAGGAGCTGGTTTTTTGAAAAGATTAACAAAATAGAGAGACTGCTAGCCAGACTAAGGAAGAAGAAAAGAGACAAGAATGAAATAGACACAATAAAAAATGATAAAGGGGATATCACCACTGATCTCACAGGAATACAGGCTATCATCAGAAAATACTATAAACACCTTTATGCAAACAAATTAGAAAATCTAGAAGAAATGGATAAATTCCTGGACACATACACCCTCCCAAGACTAAATCAGGAAGAAGTCAAATCCCTATATAGGCCAATAACAAGTTCTTAAATTGAGGCAGTAATTAATAGCCTATCAACCAAAAAAAGCCCAGGAGCAGACATATTCACAGCCAAATTCTACCAGAGGTACAAAGAGGAGTTAGTATCATTTTTTCTGAAACTATTTCAAACAATAGAAAAAGAGAGACTTCTCCCTAACTAATGAGGCCAGCATTATCCTAATATCCAAACCTGGCAGCAACACAACAAAAAAAGAAAATTTCAGGCCAATAACCCTGATGAACATCAATGTAAAAATCCTCAATAAAATACTGGCAAACCAAATCCAGCAGCACATCAAAAAGCTTTTCCACCATTATCAAGTTGGCTTCATCCCTGGGATGCCAGACTGGTTCAACATACACAAATCAATAAACATAATCCGTCACATAAACAAAACCAATGATGAAAACCACATGTTTATCTCAAAAGATGCAGAAAAGGCCTTCGATAAAATTCAACACCCCTTCATGCTAAAAACTCTCAATAAACTAGCTACTGATGGAACGTATCTCAAAATAATAAGAGCTATTTATGAAACCCACAGTCGATATCATACTGAATGGGCAAACGCTGGAAGCATTCCCTTTGAAAACTGTCACAAGACAAGGATGCCCTTTCTTACCACTCCTATTCAACATAGTATTGGAAGTTCTGGCCAGGGCAATCATGCAAGAGAAAGAAATAAAGAGTATTCAAATAGGAACAGAGGAAGTCAAGTTGTCTCTTTGCAGATGACATGATTGTATATTTAGATAACCCTATCGTCTCAGCCTAAAATCTCCTTAAGCTGATAAGCAACTTCAGCAAAGTCTCAAAATACAAAATCAATGTGCAGAAATAACAAGCATTCCTATACACCAATAATATACAAACAGAGAGCCGAATCATGAGTGAACTCTCATTCACAATTGCTATGAAGAGGAAAAAAAATACCTAGGAATAGAACTTAAAAGGGATGTGAAGAACCTCTTCAAGGAGAACTATAAACCATTGCTCAAGGAAATAAGAGAGGACACAAACAAATGGAAAAACATTTCATGCTCATGGATAGGAAGAATCAATATCATGAAAATGGCCATACTGCCCAAAGTAATTTATAGATACAAGGCTATCCCCATCAAACTACCGTTGACTTTCTTCACAGAATTAGCAAAAACTATATATATATATATTTTTTTTTTTGGAGAGAGATTCTCATTCTGTTGCCCAGGCTGGAGTGCAGTGGCACGGGCTTGGCTCACTGCAACCTCCACCTCCCAAGTTCAAGCACATCTCCTGCCTCCGACACCAGAGTGGCTGGGACTACAGTTGCACGCTGACACACCTGGCTAGAGATGGGGTTTCACCATGTTGCCCAGGTTGGTCTCGAATTCCTGAGCTCAAGCAATCTGCCTGCCTCGGCCTCTCAAAGTGCTAGGATTATAGGCGTGAGCCACTCTGCCTGGCTGAGAAAAAACTACTTTAAATTTCATATGGAATCAAGAAAGAGCCCATATAGACAAGACAAATCCTAAGCAAGAAGAACAAAACTGGAGGCATCACATTACCTAACTTAAAACTATATTATAAGGCTACAGTAACCAAAACAGCATGGTACTGGTAGCAAAACAGATGTATAGAGCAAAGGAACAGAAGAGAGGCCTCAGGAATTACACCACACATCTACAACAATCTGATCTTTGACAAACATGACAAAAACAAGCAAAGGGGAAAGTATTCCCTATTTAATAAATGGTGTTGAGAAAACTGGCTAGCCATATGCAGAAAACAGAAACTGGACCCTTTCCTTACACCTTATACAAAAATAAACCAGAGATAATCTTTTTAACAAATCACTGAAGGGAAAAAACTGAGCATGAATTTCAGTTATAAATCAACTAACTGAGGAGAAGTAGGGTATGAAGTAAGGTATCCAGGTGTACAGGTTTATATTTTCCAAACATATATAATACCATCTGTGCTGAAGCAAAACTTGTTTTGGCATCCACCATTTGGGGGAACTCCAGACACTAACCCATCAGTTGACAGCCAGCACTGATCACTGAATATTTTAAATGAATTTGTGCACTCATTTGAACTGGGACAGCACCTAGAAAATTGAACATTTATATTTGAAAGATATCAGTGTGTGGTTCATGCCCGTAAACCCAGCACTTTGGGAGGCCAAGACAGGTGGATCACTTGAGGTCAGGAGTTCGAGACCAGCCTGGCCAACATGGTGAAACCCCATCTCTACTAAAAATAACAAAAAATTTAGCCGGGCCTGGTGGCAGGCGTCTGTAATCCCAGCTGCTAATTGTTTGAACCTGGGAGGTGGAGGTTTCAGTGAGTCGAGATAACGCTACTGCACTCCAGCCTGGGGGACAGAGCAAGACTCAGTCTCAAATATAAAATAAAATAAGATAAAATAAAAAATAAAAAAGTGTAATATATCAAAACCTTCTATAATAATAAGGGAACGTTATATAAAGTAAGTGTGTATGTATAAGTTTTATATATACAAGTAGGGTCAGCTCTGCCTATCCTGTAAAACAGGTTATGCATTGCCACTGTAAAATCCATGAATCTTTGTTATCCAAACTTCTCTAGTCTATGAAAAATCAATCACCTGAATTGATTACAATGACCGATTTTAATAGGCATTGCTGAAACTCTCTATCAGAGTACAGGCATGCCTCAGTTATATTGTGGGTTTGGTTTCAGACCGCTGCAAAAAGCAAATACTGCAAAGTGAGATACACAATGTTTCTTTTTCTTATTTTGTCTCACCATGCATACAAAAGTTATGTTTATACTATATTGTAATCTATTAGGTGTTCAATAGCACTATGTCTAAGAAATATACCTACCTTAATCAAAAGTACTTTATTATTTTAAAATGTTAACTATCATCTGAGTCTTCAATGAGTCATAACTTTTGACTGGTGACGTCTTGCCTTGATGTTGATGACTGCTGATGGAATGAGGTCGTGGTTGTTGAAGGTTAGGGTGAAGTAGCAATTTCTTAAAATAAGACAACAATGAAGTTTGGCTCATTGATGGATTCTTCCTTTCATGGAATTTTCTCAGTATCATGCCATGTTGCTTGTTAGTATTTTACCCAAAGTAGAACTTCTTTCAAAATTGGAGTAAATCCTCTCAAAGTCTACTTTATTAACTGAGTTTATGCACTATTCTAAATCCTTTACTGTCATTTCAACAATGTTTACAGCATTTCAGCAGGTGTTGATTCCATCTGAAGTCCATGGACGACTTTATTTGTCCATGCATAAGAAGCAACTTGTCATCCTCTCAAGTTTTATCATGAGATTGGAACTATTCAATCACAATTGCAGGCTCCACTTCTGATTCTACTTCTCTTGCTATTTCTACCACATCTGCACTTTCTTCCTCCACTGACGTCTTGAACCCCTTAATGTCATCCAAGAGTGTTGGTATGAACTTTTTCTAAATTCTTATTAATGTTGACATTTTGACCTCCTTACATGAATTATAAATATTCTTAGTTGCATATGGAATAGTGAATCTTTTCTGGAAGAGTTTCAAGTTACTTTGCTCAGATCCATCAGAGGAATTAGTATCTGTGTCAGCCATAGCCTTAAAATAGATATTTCTTTTCTTTGAGATGGAGTCTCGCTCTCGTCCCCCTGGCTGGGGTGCAATGGCATCATCTTGGCTCACTGCAACCTTCGCCTCCTGGGTTCAAGCGATTCCCCTGCCTCAGCCTCCCGATTAGCTGGGATTACAGGTGCCTGCCACTACACCAGACTAATTTTTGTAATGTTAGTAGAGACAGGGTTTCACCATATTGACCAGGCTGGTCTCAAACTCCTGACCTTAGGCGATCTGCCTGCCTCGGCCTCCCAAGATATTTCTTTAATAATAAGACTTGAAAGACAAAATTACTCTAGTCTATGGGCTACACAATGAATGCTGTGTTCACAGGCATGAAAACAATATTAATCTCTTCATGCATCCTAATCAGAGCTCTTGAATGACCAGCTGTATTATTAATGAGAAGTAATATTTTGAAAGCAACATTTTTTCTGAGCAGTAGGTCTCAACAGTGGGCTTAAAACATTCAGTAAACCATGCTATAAACAGGTGTGCTATTCTCCAGGCTTTGCCATTCTATTTATAGAACATGAGGAGAGTAGATTTCACATAATTCTTAAGGGTCCTAAGATTTTCACAATGGTAAATGAGCATTGGCTTCAACTGAAAGTCACCAGTTGCATTAGGCCTTAAAAAAAGAGTCAGCCTGTTCTTTGAAGCTTCGAAGTCAGGCATATTCTAGCTATGAAAGTCCTAGATGATATCTTCTTCCAATAGAAGGTTGTTTTGTCTACATTGAAAATTTGTGTAGTATAGCCACCTTCATCCACAATCTTAGTCAGATCTTCTGGATAATTTCCTGCAGCTTCTACAGTAATACTAAGTGCTTCAACTTGTACTTTTATGTTATGGGGATGGCTCCTTTCCTTAAACCTCATGAAACAACCCCAGCTAATTCCAAACTTTTCTTTTGCAGCTTTCTCACCTCTCTTAACCTTCACAGAAATGAAGATTTAGGGCCTTGCTCTGCCTTACCTTTTGGCTTAAGTGAGTGTAATAGATGGTTTTAGCTTCTATCTAGACCCCTAAAGCCTTCTTCGTATGAGCAAGAAGCCTGTTTTGCTTTTTATTATCATTTATGAGGTTACTGGAGAAGTGCTTTTAATTTCCTTCAAGAACTTTTTCTTTGCATTCACAACTTGGCTATTTGGTCCAAGAGTTCCAGCTTTTGGCCTCTCTCAGCTTTCATCATGCCTCACTAAGTTTAATAATTTCTAGCTTTTTCTTTAAAGTGAAAGACATGTGAACCTTCTTTCTTTTCAACACGTGGAAGGCATTGTGGCATTTTTAATTGGTTTAATTTTAATATTGTTGTTTCTTAGGGAATAGGGAGGCTCTAGGAGACAGAGAGCAATGGAGAAATAGCCAGTCAGTGGAGCATTCAGAGCACACACAACATTTGTCATTTAAGTTTGTTATCTTATGTGAGTTCAACTGGTAGCGTTTCCAAACAATTGCAATAGGAACATCAAAGATCACTGATCACAGATCACCACAACATATATAATGATAATAAAAAGATTTGAAATATTATAAGAAATATCAAAATGTGACACAGAGACACAAAATGAGGACAAGCTGTTAGAAAAATTGAGCCAATAGACTTGCAACACAGGGTTGCACAGTGTTGTTTAAAAATGCAGTATCTGCTAAGATGCAACAAGCAAAGTGTGATAAAATGAGATATTTCTGTATGCAGGTGAAGAGCTTGAAAATCAGCATTTTTAACAAGTGTCCAGGTTCTATTTGTGATTAGGCAAGCTTGAAAATTCCTGCAGATAGAGATAGTCTGTATAAAATCCAGTAAAATATTCCTCAACCATTAGAATATTAACAAGCATGAATCAATCCTTCCTAATATAATAAAAATACACAATAATAAATAAAGCTTTACTTACACTCACAGACATTAAACTAATGCATTTTTTTCTAAAATCTACTCCAAACACTTACATACATAAAAGATCAAATTTAATTTTTTTGTGTTTATATAAATCCAGCTATAGTAACACCTAAAGCCTTATTGGGATGGCCTATATGAGTTCAGCATGTCCACATACAGAGCCTCCAACTTCAGCCTTGAACTTCAACATGGCATTTTCTGGAATCAAGTGACAAGTGACCCTACCTGGATATCAAGTCACACAACATTCTACAGAGTTTGGATGTAGGTACACCACATGTTTGGAGAATAAAGTTTATCCTGTGACCTGGATGAGTTTTTAAAAATGATTTCATAGGCATACTTGGAAAATTTCATAAATCCCAAAGGAGGGAATTTTTACCCAAGTCTGTAAACCTCATGGTAATTATGACTGAGTCCGGAAGGAAGTGCATACCATCAGCACAGGTAGTTTAATTTTAAGAAACAAAAATTGGAACAGTGTCAAACTACACATCTTGTACTGCTTCCAGATTAATGTTCTGGGCATATTATTTTATAGCAACAATTATGTTTAAAAAATGAACAATAATTAGCCCAAGGCTTAATAAGAGGAGGGTGATATAGTTTTGCTCTGCGTCCTCACCCAAACTTCATCTTTAATTGTACTCCCATAATTCCCATGTGCTGTGGGAGGGACCCAGGGGGAGATAATTGAATCATGTGGGTGGTTCCCCCCAACACCGTTCTCATGGTAGTGAATAAGTCTCATGAGATTTGATGGTTTTATTAGGGTTTCCACTTTTGCGTCTTCCTCACTCTCTGCCTACTGCCATCCATGTAAGATGGTACTTACTCCTCCTTATCTTCTGCTATGATTGTGAGTCTTCCTCAGCCACATGGAACTGTAAGTCCAATTAAACCTCTTTCTTTTATAAATTGTCAAGTCTCAGATATGTCTTTATCAGCAGTGTGAAAATGTACTAATACAGAGATATTAATTAGTAGTATTATACAGATAAATACGTTAAAATATACTTTGATATTCCCATCTTTGCAGTATTGATTACTTTGTTCCTAAATGCATCTCATTATTCCAGGAGCTAGGAGATAGTAGGTTTAATTATTCTTTCTTTAAAAATGATTCCAAAAACTACTAAAATAGAAGAAATAAATTGAAGGATAGATAGATGTGTAGTTAACTGGATAGAAGACAGGAAGGTACACAAGATTTAGAATTGGTTGATAAATATTTTCTATCCTTCATGCATCAGATTATTTTTTAGAAATACATGTTTAATTAAGTATCAATTTTTGAATGAAACAAAATATTTTAACAAAAGCTAATTAAGTCTGTAAATACACATTATGGTTGGTTTAATCAAAAGAGAATATTGGTTTTCATTTTTTTAGGTCTAGTTAATGGAAGTGCTGTTAACTGAGAAAAAGGACTTTGAGGAGGAAAATTGATGAGTTTAGATATCAAAGGTATTTTCTATTTTTCTCTCTTTGACATTTATAAAGGAACGAGACCCAGAAATGCATGAGCACTTAAAGTGTGATATATCAAATAATAGAGAGTTAATCTCTTTTATTATACTTTGGTATCCTCTGTCCTCCTTTTCCTTCTCAACGCTTTATTTAGAGGGGAAATAAATAAAAGTTCATTCATTCTCATTGATGATAAAGTAACCCAGTTCAGAAAAGTTATTTTTCTCATATTCATTGGAAATGAGATCTTATTTGAGGCTGACTGCATTTACATTTATTGTGCCTGTGGAGGATCTGATTTGAAAGATTAAGAAGTGCTTTATGCATCATGCATTATGAATATGCACTAGAAACAACATTGCCAGAGAGAATTTAATTCACCTTGGTAGTGACATACGGCAATGAGGCTCGTACAAGTTGACCCTGTATTATATGAATCAGATATATATGTGTGTGTGTGTGTGTGTGTGTGTGTGTGTGTGTGTGTGTGTGTATGTAACAATAAGATAACCAAAAAGATAAAATTCTCCCCTTAGGAAGAAAAAAAACATGTCACATGTTAATCTCTTTTCCCCAATTATAAATTTTTCTAAGACAAAAAAAGTTACTTTTTGTGACTAATTTCTAATTGTTCAATAAATATTAATTAAATGTCAAGTAAACCAATGTTACTAAAAAGTATGCATGTTCCTTTTTGTGGGGACTGAAAGAGATGTTCATTTGGGTTATGATAAGATGTTCTTTTATTTGATTTAGCAGAATATTTTCTTGAGATTTCAGTGAGTATCACACAAGAGCAATAAAACCATGTATATAGAACTCATTATGCCTACGTGCAACTCAGCAACTAAGGTACATGCGATATCCCTGAAGGATCGATGTTAAAGTCTTGTTATATTTAAACACCTGTGTAAAATGATCTTGGTTTGCAGTTACAGAGGGCTCATTTACATTTTAATGTGGACAGTACCATTTTGGATGCTATTGGGCCTTGTTTAGAGAAGTTCAAGGACATTCCTCAGGAGTCTTTTGACATATTACAAGTGAGGTTTGTAGTGAATGTAGCAGCACATAAAATGAAGGCACTGTGGTTTACATCCTAAAATGTAAATGTGAAGAAATCCGTGGATCTTATTACTTTATCGTAATATCTAAATCTCTGTGTAAAAGGCAGCAGGGTATGAGCCTGAATACAGATTGGTGTGAAGTGCCATTAACTCGATAGGTAAAAAGACAAAGTCTGCGTTTTTCAAATAAGTATTATTTTGCTTTTCCTAGTCAGGGACTCTTTATGATTTCCTTTTCATATTAGCAAAGCAAACAAATAAGCAAACAAAAATAACCCTATAAATACAGATATGCACTAGAATAATCTCTGTCTTTTACATGAACTATGGAAAACAACTTTGGTATGGTGATGAATGCTTTCAATTGCATACTTTATAAAATTTATTGGAATATAATATGTAATTCAGATATTCTCCTTTTGAAATCTTTACGTTGGTATGCTTTACCTTTATAAGTCAATACTTAGATATAGCTCAATAAATACAAATAAAGATGGTTTTACATTAGAAATTTTAGAAGGAATAAAGTATGCCTAGTAACTTATAAACTATGTCTCCATGATGGCTGTAAATATAAGAAACACCATTATTCATAGCAGTAGCAGTAGATATGATATATTTATGTATAAATCTACTTGTACTTAAACAAAATGTCCTTGAACTCTTTGCTTTACGACCATTTATTTTATTCTACTGAGATAAGATTCTTGGATCAAAACATTTCCCTTTGGTATCAACATTACATAGGCAGGCAAAGCTCTGCTTGCTCACCACTGTATTGAATAGTCACATGTTCTTATTTAAATAAGCCGTTTTATCTTCATATATAAATAGTATAACTAGGAAAAAATTATCCAGCAAGTTATATCAAGTTACTAATTGAATTGCATATGAATTCAATTTTAGAAATATTTCCCTAATTTTAAGTAATATCCTTTTACAAACAGATTTAAATTATTTTTATCCTTATAAAGTACTCTCCTGTTACATTAATATTGTTTTTAAATTTTGCATTAAAATGACACGTGAAGATTTGTATTTTTTTCTATCAATTTATGTCCTTTCTTTGTCTCTTTCATCTCTTTTTGCTCTGTCCTCATCCCTGTTAATGTTAATAGACCTGTAAATCTATATTCTTGTCTTAAAATAGCTGACCACATGCTGTGCCTATTATTTAACTTATTTTTTTTTTACTTTGTAACAATGATATATCAGATTGAAATTCCTGTATTCTATGGTTAAATGAGATTTAACAGGGGACCGGTTAAACATGACATTCCCGTGACTCTCTCAGGTGTTGCCGCAGATTTTGTCCATACTCCATGTGCAGCAGGATTCTATGTGGGTTCACGTTTAATTTCCATTAACCTTAGTAAAAAGTTGAAAAGCCTATTTTACATGATTTAGGAGGACGTCAAGTCTTTCTTTTACCATTCACATTTTTTACATATTTATTTTATATCTATTTTTTTCCTTGCTAGATTATAGAATTCATGGGGGTTAGCCTCCTATCAGCTTGTTCACTGTCTCAACCATATGTACTGTGCCTAATATAAAAAGACACTCATGTATTGTGTACAAATAAAGAAAAGTATAGCTTTGCCAGTTAGTAAGTGATTCAGACAATAGCTCTGGACAATGAAAGCAAAATCCTTGCTTCCACCTCTACTCCAGCATTTCTGATTGCATAGTATTCTCTTTATGGTCAATCACTTAGAAACTCATTGTAAATTTCCATTATGCTTACAAGCATTTCTGTACATGTTTAGGTTTACTATATACAAGATAGATCTTAAGACAGTATATGTTTATATTATGACATTAAAACCTATTATTGACATATACCTATATGTAAATTCATGCATATATATGTGCTATATTTATTTAGAATAAAAATAATTATATATGTTTAATAGTATGTTCTCATTATACCTTAGCTACAAAAAATTCCTAATTTTAATGCCCCTATTTTTAAAACCAGCTGTTAATTCTTTCCTATCCTCTTTGTATGTAGTTTTAAAATCTCCAGACAAGTGTGTGTGTGTGTATATATATATAAAATGCACAAATCATATATATATAGCATATATATATGATTTTATGATAAGGATTTTAAATGCAGTTTGGGTGTAAATATACTAACTAAAAATGTATAATAGAGTTAGAAAGAAAAAAAATATATATATATATATGCCAGGTACAGTGGCTCACGTCTGTAATCCCAGCAATTTGGAAGGCCAAGAGGGGGCAGATAACCTGAGGTCAGGAGTTGAAGACCAGTCTGGTCAACATGTGAAACCTGTCTCTACTAAAAATACAAAAATTAGTTGGGCATAGTGGTGCATGCATGCAGTCCCAGCTACTAGGGAGGCTGAGGCCTGAGAATCACTTGAACCTGGGAGGTGGAGGTTGCAGTGAGCCAATATCACACCACAGAACTTTAGGCTGGGCAACAGAGGGATACTCTGTCTCAAAAAAAAAAAAAGAAAAGAAAACATATACCAATTATATACATTTTTAAAGACATAGTAACTGAAGTCAGCATCACTTGTTAATGTTTATTGAATGTCCAAATCTAGGTAATTATGATACATAAGGTAACATGTCCCTTATATTTTGTTAATATTTTCAATATCACAATATGTGATAATGAAACAGTTTCCCCATTAGGATGTATAGTACAAAATAAGTATCTCTTTTTAAAATAAAAATACATTGAAATAACCGATAATTTGTCAGAAAAAAATCTAAATAAAGAACATGCTTTGTTAGTATATTTTCTCAATGGGAAACATGAAATATTCTCAATGACACTAGTCGCAAATTCTGCATTGTGTATTGTAAATCCTAGTTGTTTAAAAACACAAAATCTATTGAAACAAAGAGAAATATACTCTAAAATTAATGGAAATAATAAATGCATTTGGGTAGCAAACACAAGAGTAACTTCAGTGGAAATTCATATTCTTTGATTAAAAGTTAATTGCAGTACATTTATGCTGATTGTGGCCATTTAATATCATTTTATAATAAATATACTATATTCATTATATTTTCCATTTTATTATTCAAGTCTTGCATATGCTTGCAGAACAAACAATCTTACAATTAACTTTTCCTGGCTACATTTGGAAGCATTATGAATAATAACTCAAAATTGTCACAAAATCAATGTAATCTTGAATTATTGATGTTTTTTTATTTAGTAACTGCCAATTATGAATATTTGCAATAAGATTTTCTGTTTAGTTGCTAATTCTCATGTATGCATATGATTTAGTAATTTATGCAAACTACTTTGCTGTTGTTTGTGATAAAATTTTTTCAGTCACACTACAAACAATTGAGGTATGGTGCTGGTTCTTTGTTTATTCTTTTCAGCTAGTTCATGACATTTTATATCTGTCTCCTGTGATCATTAATATGCTAATCCGTTATTTTAACAAGACTTTGAGATGACTGGCACACTTTCTATAAAACATATTTCTAATAAACAAACAACAATAACACCCAAATTATCATGAATGGTATGCTATGCTGAAGCTGTCAAATTCATTGGCCAGGTTTGTGGAGATATTCTTTGCCAATTTTATAAGTCTACAGAATTAAAATACAACACCAAATTATATGATCTACTTTTTAGAAATAAAAATTATATTTATCATAAAACACAGGAGAACAGTGTTCAATACTATTTAAAATATGAGGATCAGACTATTTATGCCATTCAGTTTCTGTATTTTTGGATAAAGATTATTTTACAAAATAATAATTGAAAAGGAAATTGTACCTTTGTGTCTTGTTTTAAACAATATTCACAATTTGCCTTTTATAATTGGAAATAAATTTGTGGCTAGTAATTTGTGCAGAAAAAGGCAAGTTGAGAATATTCTTTACTTCCATAAGTGAACTCTACTAAGAAGAATATTTATGCCAATTACATTTTTAAATAAATAGCATTGCAAATGTGAAAGTTGTGAGAAAATAATTTTAACATATTGAAGGAAAACATAAGTTTAAAAAAAGACCATATAGAAAAGATGTGAGATGTTCTCTCTATATATGTATCAATCACATCAATTTCTTATCTTAATTACTCTAATTGCCTCATGGTCTCTATTAGCTGGTTTTTACACTGCTGATAAATACACACCAGAGACTTGGTAATTTAAAAAGAAAAAGAGGTTTAAAGGACTCACAGTTCCACGTGGCTGGGGAGGCCTCACCAATGATGGTGGAAGGTGAAAGGCATGTGTTTCACCTTCCACCATGCTGGAAGGTGATGGTGGAAGGTGAAAGGATTTTTCAGGTGCATGGTACAAGTTGTTGGTGGATCTACCATTCTGGGGTCTACAGGACAGCAGCCCTCCGCTCACAGCTCCACTAGGCAATGCCCCAATGGGGACTATGTGTGGGGGCTTCAATCCCACATTTCCCTTCTGCACTGCCCTAGCAGAGATTCTCCATGAGGCTCCGCCCCTGCAGCAAACTTGTGCCTGGACATCCAGGCATTTCCATACTAGGCGGAGGTTTCCCAACCTCAATTCTTGATTTGTTTTAACCCACAGGCTCAACATCACATGAAAGTGGCCAAAGCTTGGGGCCTTCATCCTCTGAAACCGTGGCCTAAGCTGAACCTTGGCTTCTTTTAGCCATGGCTAGAGAGGCTGGAATACAGGACCCCAGGTCTCTAGGCTGCACATAGCAGGGGGATACTGTGCCTGGTCCATGAGACAGTTTTTTTTCCCCCAGGCCTCTGGGTCTGGATGGGAGGGGCTTCCATGAAGACCTCTGACATGCCTTGGAGAAATTTTCTCCATTGTCTTGGTGATTAACATTTGGCTCCTTGAAACATATGCAAATTTCTGCAGCTGGCTTGAATTTCTCCTCAGAAAATGGGTTTTTCTTTTCTATCACATTATCAGGCTGTAAATTTTTCAAACCTTTACGCTTTGTTTCCCTTTTAAAACTGAATGTTTTTAACAACATTCAAGCCACCTCTTGAATACTTTGCTGCTCAGAAATTCTTTTCACCAGATACCCTAAATCATCTCCCTCAAGCTCAAAGTTTCACAAATCTCTAGGGCTCAAGGGCAAAATGCCACCAGTCTCTTTGCTTAAAACATATCAAGAGTTATATTTACTCCAGTTCCCAGCAAGTTCCTCATCTCCATCTGAGACCACCTGAGCCTGGATTTTATTGTCCATATCATTATTAGTATTTTGGTCAACACCATTCAACAAGTCTCTAGGAAGGTCCAAACTTTCCCACATTTTCCTATCTTCTTCTGTGTCCTTCAAATTGTCCCAACTTCTGCCTTGTTGCCCAGTTCCCAAGTTGTTTCCACAATTTTGGGTACAGCAGCACTC
Organism: Macaca fascicularis; assembly: GCF_037993035.2. Classification (NCBI taxonomy): domain Eukaryota; kingdom Metazoa; phylum Chordata; class Mammalia; order Primates; family Cercopithecidae; genus Macaca; species Macaca fascicularis. The sequence goes on along the minus strand of NC_088392.1, from coordinate 14,476,015 downwards.
CACTCTACTGGTACCAATTTACTGTATTCATCCATTTTCATGCTGCTGAAAAAGACATACCCAAGACTGGGTAATTTATAAAAGAAAAGAGGTTTAATGGACTCACAGTTCCACGTGGCTGGGGACGCCTCACAATCAAGGTGGAAGGCAAAAGATACATCTTACATAGTGGCAGGCAAAAGGAGAATGGGAATCAAGCAAAAAAGATTTCCCTTACAAAAACATCAGATCTTGTGAGACTTATTCACTAGTACGAGAACAGTGTGGGGGAAACTACCCCTACTGACAAATGAGAGTAGCTGGAATTTGCTAGGTTGGCTAAGAATCCCTAAGCCTAGCTGGGAAGGTGACCGCATCCAACTTTAAATACAGGGCTTGCAACTTAGCCCACACCCAACCAATCAGAGAGCTCACTAACATGCTAATTAGGCAAAACAGGAGGTAAAGAAATAGCCAATCATCTATTGCCTGAAAGCACAGTGGGAGGGACAAGGATCGGAATATAAACCCTGGCATTCCAGCCAGCAACAGCAACCCCCTTTGGGTCTCCTCCCCTTATGTGGGAGCTCTGTCTTCACTCTATTTCACTCTATTAAATCTTGCAACTGCACTCTCTTCTGGTCCGTGTTTTGTGGCTGGAGCTGAGCTTTCACTTGCCATCCACCACTGCTGTTTGCCTCCCCGTTCCAGACCCACTGCTGACTTCCATCCCTCCGGATCCAGCAGGGTGTCTGCTGTGCTCTTGATCCAGCGAGATGCCCACTGCCACTCCCGATGGGGCTAAAGGCTTGCCATTGTTCCTCCATGGCTAAGTGCCTGGGTTCGACCTAATGGAGCTGAACACTAGTCACTGGGTTCCACAGTTCTCTTCCATGACCCACGGCTTCTAACAGAGCTATAACATTCACTGTATGGCCCAAGATTCCATTTCTTGGAATCCATGAGGCCAAGAACCCCAGGTCAGAGAAGACGAGGCTTGCCACCATCTTGGAAGTGTCCCACGACCATTTTGGAAGCGGCCCGCCACGATCTTGGGAGCTCTGGGAGCAAGGACCCCCCAGTAATACTATGATTCAATGATCTCCCACTGGATTCCTCTCACAACATGTGGAAATTATGGGAGATGCAATTTAAGATGAGATTCGGGTGGGGACACAGCCAAACCATATCATGGTGTAAGTCTTTTCTCATTGAAATTCACTGGAAGTCTCCTAACTGGTCATTCTGATTCTATGTTTAATTCCCAGTAGTAGATTCTTAATATAATATCTCAGATGCTTCTTTCAAATTAAATTATGATTATGCCAATCATTTATTTAAAACATTTCAAATGCTGTGCTGTGAAGGTTCATGAAAAATTCCTTATAATGACTTGCAAAGTTCCTCAAATCTGACTTAATTCTTGTACTCTTCCACCAGAGCACCACACTAGACTCTCTGCAAATCCTCAAATACTTTCACTTTTCTATTGTGGGGTCTTTGAGATCCCCCCAGGCTTTCAATCCGAACAGATCTTCCACCGGGTCCTTTGATTTTACCATGTATTCAGAATTGCATCCCATATTCCATATGTTTCTATATTTTTCTACATTTTTTCACAGTGTTATTTACCTTGTAACATACTACATACTACATAATTTACCTTCATAAAGCTCTAGAGAAAGATCTTTGAAAGCAGGGATCTGTATTTGTTTATCCACTGGTATATTTCAAAAACCTAGATGAATAACCAGCAAACAGGAATCAATATTTATTTGTTGAAATATTGAATGAAAAGTGAAAGAAAGAAAAGGGAATGGAGGAAACAAGGAATGAAGAAAAGATGGATAGGAAAATGAAGAGAAGGAAGGGAGGGAGAAAAAAATGGAAAGGAAGCAATACAGAACATATTATTATGTGTTCCGTATTTAAAATAGTAACAAAATAGTTTGTTATATAAACAGTAGAAAATATAATTTATTTAAGACATCTAGTTAACTCTTTGCTATTTGTCCAAGTCTAATTTTTATTATTTTTCATATTAATTTTTTTTCTGAATTAAATTTTATTGTCACAAAAATTAAAAGGAAGAAGATCTTCCAGATAAAGAAAAACCGTGAAAAACTGAGAGGGGAAAAAATCAATGTCAGGGTTGTTGTGAAACCACTAATAAGAATGGTGTAGAGATTATACTAAACATGAGAGAACTTTTGTATGAGGAAAGACTAAGAAGGTACACCAGGCCAACTTATGGTTGGTTTAAAGAGTTTTGAGCTTTGCACTGTAGGCAGAAGACAACTGCCTATCAATGAGACAAAGTGAATTTTTGGAGTGGATAGCTATATGGATAAATACGGATAAGTAAACAATATATGTATATATAGATCAAAATGAAGAGGTAGACTTTCATGCTAATGCAAAATAGAAATTCGAATAAGTCAATTGAAAGAAGTTTATTTTCTTTTTTTCATGAAATATCAAAAACACAACTATTTAATAACCTGTTTGTTCTAATTAATCCACACACACACACATATTTAATATCACTACCGTAGGTAAATAAGGTATCTTCCCATGATGGAAATCCTAAGGCAATTATAGTCAAATATAAAATGGAAACAAACAGAGAGGGATAAACCATGAATAGTAAACATTTCTATAAAGTCATTAAACGCAGTACTTTAGTGTTTGACGTTTTGGCATAACAACTTCCTAGAACTGCTTTTTCATTGTTGGTTTTTTACATATAACTAGTAACAAACAATTTATTCACAGCATCTAATTAAATATTTGCCATTTGTCCAAGTCTAATTTTCACTATTTTTCACCTATGAACTGTATTCATATGATTTGCCTATATCCCACTTCTCATAACAATAAACATTTAGTTTTTAGTCCAAGTTCTTTGATGAGTCTAAAGAAATAAAAAGATGAATAAAATGAAAGAAATAATTGAAATGCAACCCATAAGGATGGAATCTTAGGTAAAAAATTCCCATATTGTTTGCCCAGAACACGATGGATTGTATTATGCCACTGTGGTATTTGGCTTAGGGAAATGTACTTGACCTCCCAGTCTATTGTTTTAGACAGGAATTATATCCAATTCATCAATTCTAATGTCAAAATGATAAATTTCTGGCAGCACTAGTTTCTTCTTCCAGGGGAAAATCATTTACTCTTTCCACTGTCAGTTTTTCTATAATTCTAAATACTTAGATGACATTTCCAAAAACAATACAAATGTGTACTTAATGAGCGTGACAACTGCTCACTAAACCCACTAGAAACTTAGATATACTAGAAGAGGGGAATAGGTCTGTTTGTTTTTAATGTCAACATATTAATGAATTAATTCAAAACTATTTTAGCATTGAATGCTCATATGCTTTCATTACTAGTTTCAGTGCTAAAATTTCCTTAGGGATATTCAAAAGGGCAAAAGAGTAACTCTTATGAAGTCCAGCACCAGTAAACTATTTTTAGTGAAATTCTCCCTCTAGTTTTATTAAGTTCACGGATTTTTTTTTCAAAGACCATGGCAATGCAATCTGCCTTTGTTTTCTGATAATGTTCCCTCTAACGTGCCATATCCAAAATTGTCTAAGCAATCCACTTACTTACTCCATGTATAAAAAGGTACACTCAGCACCTCTACTTCCTGCAAATCTTTCATTCGCTTTTATCTCAAACACATTTCTACTCATTCCTTTAGTACTTTCGTGTATCAGAATCCTCCCTCCTCACTCTCACCTGTGCAAACAGCTCAAATAGATTCATTCTTCATATTTCAGCCTGCATGTCATTGCTTGTTTGACATCCAAACTAGGCTTCATCCTGTTATTACACTCTCACAAAACCAACTACTTTTCATTCATATCACTTTTCATGAGTATAATTATGCACTATTTTTAATGTTATGCTTAATATTTATTTTCCTGTCTGGAATATAAGTTCCAGGCAGGCAAGAATCCTTAGTCCCTGATTCTTCTTTCCCTCCTGTCTCTAACACGATGGCAGCCATACAACAGCAACACAAAAGCTACTAATTTTATGAATAAATAATACAACCCCTGTATTCTCTCTATATGTCATCTCTGCATTGGATATGGTGGGGGAGAAGTAATTTGCTTTATCTTTAATAGAAAACAAGATAAGCTATTTTGGCATAATTAAGTATTGGAATCTAACACTCTTAATGAGTAGCCACTTACAATTAAGTCCAACTGTATGTTTCATATAGAAAATTCTGGTTGAAGAAGCAATACCAGCCGTTAACATATATATGATAAAATTAACCCCTAATAATGCACAACTAAAAGAAAGTTACCTTTTTGCTAATATCTTGGATTTTGATAACTTTTTGTGACCATCTAGTTATGCTGCCACAACTACTCTAAATATACTGGTATCCACTATGTTCCCTTTTATACTCATAAACACAGACATGCACACACAAACACCATATATATTCTACTGTATTTTTGACTTAGGAGCAGTCTGTTCTGAGTTAATGCGTCATGCTGGGGAAAATGTACCAAACTCTTTTCAGTGGGCACTATGCATAAACTTCTAAAATAATTAGGAATGTTTCTAAATTCTGCATCTGTGCTCTTAATTTATGTTCTCTGAGTTTTTTCAAATAATTTGGGCTTATGCTAATGATCTGTGATTTAAAATAGGTGTGGGAGATGTTAGTAATGCTCTGCCAGAAGAAATATAATTTTAGGCTGCACAAGCAGCCGCAACGGCATTGTGAACACTACCATCTAAAATATGACAGATGTGTGAATTGGCTATGGTGCAGAGTTCGCACAGAGGAGTGTACATACCACAGAACGTTCTTACAGTGCATCTTCCATTTCAGTGAAAATTAAAAGGGAGGGAAAGTTTTGGGAGGCAAGCAATGTATTATTTGTTCTTTAAGCTTTGACCATACATTGATCACTGTGCTATCTTTATTAAGTTCCTAAGTGAAAAGTATAATTAATTTAAGAAAATCACCAACAACATCTCAAGGAAAATATTTTGATTTGTATTGTTGAGTGACTCGTCACACCCATATACTCACATATTCATTACTCAGGGTAGTATCATATCATCAGTGTGACTATGTTTCTTTGCCTCAATATTTATTTCATTCATTTAATATTTATGTTGTCCACATGCCAAGGTCAATGGTTTTCAAAAGGTATATAAAGTGAATTTGAAAATTAAAGGCTTTTGTTTTTAATCTCTGAGGATGCAGGAAATAATTTGAGATGACTTTACAACTCAAAGCTATTTCACCTGTGGGAGTAAAGTAATTTCAATGTATAGAACTTGGTTCTCAGCTACCATGTTGAACACTCTGGCCCTAGTTTCTTAACGATAGTGTTTAAATTCTGGGGTTGAATTGTAATTTTGATCGAAAATGAATTAACCAAGGCCTTCACTTACATTTCATTTACATTTTTCAAACTGAATCTTGGAAGAAACAACAAGCAAGTTTTTCTTATCTTTTAAGTGCATGTGTATTTGTACACAAAATATATACAAAAATATATAAAAATATAAACATGTGACTGTGTATGTGTGTGTGTGTGTGTGTGTAATGATGGTGATGCCAAATAACCACAGACTTTCCACGTATATAGCTGAGTTAGCAGCAACACCTTAGCTTTGTATACCATACTTCAGTGTACACAAATTTTGTTTCTTGCAAAACATTTTAAAATCTTGTGTAAAATTACGTTTGGGCTGTGTGTACATGGTATATATGGCACATGAATGAATTTTCTGTTTAGACTTGGGTTCCATCCCTAATATATATCATTGGGTATATGGAAATATTTTGAAATTAAAAAAAAAATCTAAAATCTACAATACTTCTTGTCCCAAGCAATTCATGTAAGGGATATTCAAGCTGTATTCCCAATAGGGACATTTGATTTCATATGTTGCAGAAATGTATCTGTTTTTTTCTATGGCTTGTTACATATGACACATTGTTATCTTTCCATTATATTTTTCCTCTTTTCCTAAATTAATATAATTTTTGTTTATTCAACTTGCAGCCAAGGAGTAATGACCATTTTATTTGAATTTTAGATATAGTTCTTTTAAAGTTTCTGCCTCATAGTTGAAATGTCTTGGTTATTTTTGAGTCTGATTTTGTTAGTTGTTTTGTCTCTTGAAAATCAGATTTCTTTTTTTGCTCTCTTTTGTGTTCAACATTTTTTACTGAATGTGTCATTGCTGTAGAACGATAAAAACTGTAATCACTGTTGAAGCTTGGTAAGGGACACAGGTATTCTCGCAGGCCCCTGGATTGGGTCGTCAAGTCAATATAGTCTGGAATTGTGATGTTTTTTCTTTGTTTTGTTGTTGTTGTTTCTGTGGAAGCTTCCCAAATATCTGAAATTTCAAATTTCTTTCTTCATGGACTAGTGATTAAAGTTGGGGCTGGAGTGCTGGTGTTTTTCTCAGAGTATGGCTCCATCCCCAGCTTTCAGCCACCCCTGGAAGTCTGTGCTTCAGAGAAGTCTTTCTTTAAGCATTTGCCCTTTCCAGAAATAGATTGTGTTACACTTGTTATTGGGTAGTGTATAGGGAAATTCACTATGTTTTCTCATCCAGTATTCTGTTTTCTCTGTCTCAGAAAAGTTCTGTACACGTGTGCCTTGGAGGTGTATCTTTCTTAGCATTTCCACACCTCCAACTCCTTGTCAGTCAACTCAGCCTTATGTTGACAGTTGGTATTGGGCAGGATTTCTTGTTCCTCCTGCACCTGGGTAGACCACATCAATATAGATCATATCATATAAACCATATCAATAAAATTAGGTCTGAGTTAGAGTCTTTCCCATCTATCAGCTGTAGAGAATTTCCTTTAAATTTCCTTCATCCCTAGTCTTTGCCTCTGCCTTGCAGATGAGGAGACTTAGTGGCCCTTCCCAGCAGCTTAAGATTTGCTCTATAGAATATCAGGGTGGAAGGAGGAATTGTCAGACTGCCTTATCATCTTCACAGGTGCTAGCCTTCTCTTTCGAGTCTTGCTCTTCCTTCTGTATTTTTGGCTATATAGGGATGAAATATGGGGGTAAGTGACAGGGTTTTGTATCTGCAGCAAGTGATAACATCTTTTGAGCACTATGTAAGACAGTGAATGTTTCCCAGTGATGTAACCACTTGATCCTGGAGAAACAGACAATATTGCTTTTGTCTTGTCTGCAGACTATGATTAGCTTCTTTGCCTTCTCTGGGCAAAAAGAATTTGCTGTCCTCCTCCAGAAGAGGATTAAGACATAATCTTGGTATAAAAGAAGGGAATCTGGCAGCAGGAAATGTTTCATACCGGTCCCCTAATAGCTGTCAGTCACCTTCTACTCATCTGAGTCACTCAGGTTTGCTTTCTTCATTCTTTACCCTGTTCTCAGTTTCTCCTGTGAGCATCGAGTAGGAATGAGATTTTTATGATTCAGTCTCATAGGACGAAGTGAAAGCAATTACTAAGTGTCCCCAGCAACTTCAGATTTATTAGCTCCCACTTGGTTTTCAGTTCAGTTAAATTTTACTTGCTTAGGTTGTGGCCAGAACAGCTGCAAATTCTCTTGTGTTCTGTTATGGAGGAGAAAATATGTATGCCCTTTCACCATTTAGAAGAATTTAAAACTTTCGTATTTAAGATTTCTTCATTACCTTCTAACTTCAGCTTTCCAATAAAAATAAACATTATAAAATTAAAGCTGATCTTATTTTTTCTCTTATTTTTGAGTTAGAGACAACTTTTTAAAAATTGGTCTGTATTTTAAACGGAGGTGGAAATCCACCCACAATTTGCAATATGTTCTTGTTCATTTTCATTCAACTCAAAATATTTTAAAATTTCTCTTATGATTCCTTTTTTGACCCTGGATTTTATAGGGGTGTTTGCTTTATTTATACGTATTTGTGAATTTTCTTTGTCTTAATATTTTCAATTTCTAATTAATGTAATTATGGTCAGAGAGTGGATTATTTCAAAATTTCAGCATTAAGACTGGTTTGGGGGCCTCAAAATAATTATTTGTTAGTATTTCAAATGCACTTAGTGCTTAGCCATGTATGTTTTGTAGTTTCTGGCCTGTTAAAGATGTTAATTAAATCAATTTTGTTGATAGTGTGCAAACCTATAAATTTACTGATCATTTTTCTGCATTTTTAAAAATAATTTGATAATGAACTTAAGATTTTCAACTATGTAAATTTATCTACTTCTTTTAGTCATTTTAGTATTTTTTCAAGTATTTTTCTTCAAAGCCTTCTACTTCTGTATATTTAAATATTATTTCTTGTAAAAAGCAGAGTTACTGTAGTAAGTCTTAGTAATTTTATTTTAGCAATTCAGAAATATGTATTGTTTAGGTGGATAGTTTTGTTTATTTACATATAAACAAAATACGTATATTTTATATATATGTAGGTGTATCTAGATAGAAGTATAGATGGATGTTACAGCTATAGCTGTAGATGTAAATATATTTCCTTCCTGAAATTTCTGATTCCATCTGATATTATTAATTCTGCTTTAAATAGTCCTTTTAGCATTACTTGTAATATGCATTTGCTGGAGACAATGTATCTTAGTTTTTCTCTTTATTAAAACAAGTTTATTTTATATCCGTGTTCTCTATTAGTATTGCCATATGTTTTTCCTTCATGTTTGGAAATCTTTTGAATCTTTTACCCATGTCTATATTTTCAGCATTTGTATAGGTCTATTTAAATGTACTTCTTGAAAGATGAAATATTAACAGTGTGTTTTTTATTGACAAGATCTATTTACATGTAGTGTGCTGTACAATATACTTGATTTAATGTGTTCTATTTACCTTAACTTTATTTATTTCACTCTGTAACTTCCTTTTTGCTTTACTGTTGCTGATCAAAGCACATTGATATTTGCTACATTTTGTTTCATTGTTGATTTTATAATTCTACACTAGTTTTCAATTCTGTCAATGATTACTTTCCCTTTCAAGATGCTTATATGTATCCATTATATGAAAACAATTTACTTATTATTTCTCCCACAAAGTTACTCTGCATACATATGCATACATATGTGTATAATATAATCTCTGCCTTCAATTAGATGAATCTTTTAGAATATTAATGACCCTACTGTTCTTCTTAACTCCTCTTCATTTAGACTAAAAGGTATTGTTTTTCTTTTTGTAAATTTTCTAGCTACTCATTGGGCTAGAACACATATTTTAGTAATAAATATCATTAACAAATATCATTGAATAAGTCCTTCTCACCATAAGTGAATATATACTACTCATTTCAGCAGACTACATCCCTTATAACCTTCATATTTATGTGTAAATAGAGATGTCTACATGAAAATCCTTCAATTTATGCTTATTTCATATATATGTATGTCCATACATACCATTCCTCATTTCTTATGATAATTCATCTTATTCATATTCAAATAAGAGTGACTCTTTGTCTATGATGTATTTATTTACTTTTACTAAACCTGCCAATCCTATTTTTATGGACCAAAGAGCATAATCTCTTAGGGCACTGGTAAAAACCCAATGTAACTGGGGGAAGGGGACAAATAAAACAAAACAAACAACTATACCCTTGGGTGAGTTGTAGAAATATCTGCTATGCCCAACATCATATCTGGAGCAAAAGCAGAAAAATATAACAAGATTGCTCGCTCCCCTAAGACCCAGGTGCATGGTAGTTGTTTAAGACAATGCTAGAGAATGATGTCCTCCACCACTTACTACCACCAAGCTCACAAGTGCCAGGTAAAGTCACAGTGAAATATATCAGGGAGAGGTACAAGGGACACAGTTTTTCTGGAGAGCAACTCAAAAAGAAAACCCAAAGCCCGTAAGGGTACCAAATCCAAGTGAGGGGCAAGTGTCCTAGAGTAATGTGGAGCTTCTGATACACTGAGCATAAACATAGCTGAGATTGCACCACTGCACTCCAGCCTGGGTAACAGAGTGAGACCCTGTCTCAAAAAAAAAAAAAAAAAAAAAAAAGAAAAGAGAGAGAGAGAGATAGTTTTCTTTAAATAATAAAGAAAAAAGATCAATACAGGAAACGGATCTGAATTAACAGTTCTCCAAAGACGGTACACAAATGGCCAAAACGCACATGAAATGTTGCTGAACATCATAAGCCACCAAGGAAAGGCAAATCAAAATCACAATAAATTTCATTCCACAGTCACTAGATGTCTATAATGAAAAAGATAATAAGGAATATTTGCAAGGTTGTAGAGACATTGGACTCCTCATATACTGCTGGTGATAATGTAAAATGGAGCAACTACTTTGAAAATACATCTCAAAAATTAAACATAGAAGTACCATGTGACCCATGTTTCCATTTCTTAATATATATCCAAGAGAACTAAAAACATATATTAACACAAACCTGTATGTAAATATTCATATCAACATTATTCATAATAGCTACATAGTGAAAACTACCAACATGTTCATCAGTTAAGAAATGTGGTATAGCTAAACCATGAAATTTTATTCAGCAATCCAAGGAAAATAAGTAATGATACATGCTATATCATGCATGATTCTTGAAACACTGTGTTAAATAGAAGTCAGATATAAATGGCCACATATTGTACAATTCCATTTACATTAAATGTCTAGGATGGGAAAATTTATAGGCACAGAATTTAAATTAGTGGTTGTCTAGGATTGAGAGAGATGTGATCTTTAGGATTGTGGTGTAATGTCTAAACTACACTGGTTTTCCTAAGGGAAAATACAAATTTTTAAAATAGACTATGGTGATGTTTGCACAACTCTAAAATATTTTAAAAACTCTTTGTACACTATGAATGAGTGCATTGTACGGTATGATAATTATGTCAATAAATACTCTTAAATGTGTGTTCATGAACACTGTAATACTGTAGTAGGAATAAAAAGGTATAAAAGAGACTTTTTTGTAGAGACTCAATTTTAAACCCTAAAAATTCATAAAGATATGAAATCCATATGGACTTTCAGATAGGAAAGTGGCTAGAAAAAAAAGGGGGAAATAAAACTTTAGCTTTATAACAAGAAAGAGTTTCTGTAACATACAGTCTGAGTTCTGAGCCACAATGAATTATGGAAAAATCAAAACCAAATAAATGCTTGTCATTGTGTTAAAGAAAATAGTCAATATAATGGGTAAAAGTGTTTTCCTTTTAGTTTTTCTTCAAAGCCAGTCAAATGCTCTAGTCTCTCTCTCTCTCTCTCTCTCTCTTGCTCTCCCTCGTTCTCTCTCTATATGATATTGTAACTACCTTGGGAGGTAATAATGAGAAAGCAACCAATTAATGAATAATACATTTTAAAGTCAGCAAAATATATCAACAAAGGGAAACATACATATATATCTCTCTCTCAAATAAACAGAGGAAGAATTCACGGAAACATTTTTTATAGACCCAGTGAAATCAGAGACAAAGGTATCACTAACAAAAATAACAGAAAAAGAGAGAAAAAAGAAAGTTGGAAAAGACTGTGAGGTATTCTAGGAAACTCCAAGAAAACAGATGTTAAAAAAACTTTAAAAACTAATTTGAAAATCTTAGAATAGGATAAGATAAAAATAAAATGAGAGAAGAAAGAAAGTTTTATTAAAAGAAAAATATCATGAATGAAAAAATGAAATCACGACATGATGAGAATGCTTCCTAAATATCATCCAAATTTTTTTTATTTCTAGATAAACCGATAGATAATAAGGACAAGAGTAGATGCGGCATAAATATTCTGCTACTACTAAAGTTTTTTTTTAATAGAGAAAATTTATTAAAAATTGGAGAAAATATAAATGAAATACATAATATTTGAGTATGAAGATACAAAAGTGTTTACAATATTAGGTAAATTTGATTGAAAACAATATAATTCTTTGGAAGGCTGAGGCATGTGGATCACCTGAGGTCAGGAGTTCGAAACCAGTCTGGTCAATATGTTGAAACTCCATCTCTACTAAAAATACAAAAATTGGCCAGGTGTGGTAGTGGGTGCCTGTAATCCAAGCTACTCGGAAGGCTGAGGCAGGAGAATTGCTTGAACCCAGGAGACGGAGGTTGCCATGAGCTGAGATCATACCATTGCAGTCCAAACTGGGTGACAGAGCAAGACTCTGTCTCAAAATAATAATAAATATAATTACATATACTCACAAGATGATTTCTCTTCAAATGTAAAAGCCTCAGCTTCCTTCACAAAGTTAAAGCAGCAGAGGCACAGATTTCTTTTTTTCTAGGGGCACATCATTTTTTTTTTTTTTCCTTTATCATAAAAGGAATTCAAAGTTGACTTTAGATAAGAGTTTGCTTAGTAAAAAGATTGCTTTTGGAGTCTCCCTTGCCACTTTTGTGGCCAATAAAATGTAATAGGTGTGTATTTAATGAGGCACTTTGGGGTGACTGGATTGTGTGTGCCCTTTTATTCTTTCTATACTTTTTCTTTCTAAACATGCAGACTTGAAGCTGGCACTGGAAAGTCAGCACCCATCTTAGAGAAAGAGGTAACATTGAGGATAGAAGCCACATGCTTATGATAATAGAAAACATTTATTCTAGAACATCTACCTAAGCTAGATTTTTTCTTTCTTTTTTTATGGGAAAGAATTGAGTGTCTATTTAAACCACTTATGAGGGATTTCAATTCTACGTAGTTGAATTTGATTCAAAATTGAGTACCAGTTGTAGTGTATTGCCAATACAGTGGAACAGAATCCAGATTATAGAATTGACTAATTAGACATGAAAATATGTATAATAAGGAAAATAATTCTATAGGCTATAAATCTGGTGACTATCATTTTGTAGTAAACATTAGGTCACACTGTTGCCTTCAGTATTTTGGAAGGCAGAACTATGAATCCTGAGGCTGTTATATTATAGGACGTTCATGAAAAATTCAGAATGTTAGTGTGCATGGGCTACTTTCTGTTTTCAGCAAAACTCTATCAGTGAGAAATAAATTGAGACTGGAGTTTTCCAATCTACTAACAGAGTTAGAAGGAGAAGCCACTTTGCCAAGAGAGAAGCTCTCTGTCTATGGCTTACAAAATAAGTTGCCAGGGAGTCTGTAATCTGGAACATCTTCAGCAAAATCCAATTGCCTCTATATCTATATTGAATCAGTTATGAGCTGCGGACACGAAACTGTAGATATAGTGGGAAATAATACTGGTGCCTTGCCATACAGAAGCAGTGAACTTTCTGGCAAAGATGATGAATGTTTCAGATTACCTCAAGGTGGTGACTGCTGCATTAAAAGAAAGGGAAACTGTCAGAGCCTAAAGTCAAGTTAGTACAAGTTTTAAAACTATGACAGAGTAGGCCTTTAGCTACACTGTTGTCATATAAAATGAATCAAAAACACAGTAGCATCTGCTCAGTTTTTTAATAAATTTATACTTATGAAGGTGTAAAATTCCAAAGATTAAAACAATGTCATAAACTCATTCATCAAGTATACGCAGATACAGCAGAACCGCAGTGTGTTCTAGTGCTTCCTTGTCTTCTTTAGTGATAAACTTCAGTTTTATTCTGTGTAGCAAAGGATACAGCTAAAGAATGTTATTTCTAATTCTTGCTGGCAGCCACAGGTGATCACTTAAATATAAGACAAAGATGTTGGGTGGGCTTCTGGAAAGACTCTGTTGCAATAAAACTGACTTGGCTGGTGGCTACTCTCGTTTGCTCTTCTCCCACTTCCTCTTCTTCCTGCTATGTTGTGATCTTAAATGTTAGAATTCCAGCAGGCATCTTGGACCCCATACTAAAGTTAGTGGCACAGAAGTTTAGATGTTGCTATAACTGCTCTCCATGGCCTGACCCTGTGTGCTGGTCCTCTCTTGCTTTGTTTTGTACTAACATAAGAGAAATATAAACATTAAAATTCAGTTGGCATATGGTTGCTTTTGCCTCTGCTCTTCCATGCATTTTATTGCTGTATGCAACTCTAACATAATAGCTGAAGCTTCATTATCCATTCTGAACTATAAGTCAAACTTAAATTTCAAAGTAATGTAACAACATTAGTTATAATAAAAATACAGAAGAAATTTGGGTTCATCATGGCCACAGAGACAGAACATCAACCCTAAATACCTTTTTTCTTTATTTCTGTGTTAGAGATATACACCTCTATCTTATTGAAATTATTTACTTTGGTTTTACGTTATATACATCTAATTTTAATATAAAAAATAAACTATATACAAAGAGGATAAAATAATTTTAAAACCAGACTTTTTCATAGCAACACTTGGTGCTATAACATAGCATGTATTCACTTCAAAGATTTTAGACAGGTGAAATGTGGTCTGAGAAGTATATATAAAAGCTTCTTTTATAAATAATCAAGCAATAGAGTCAATGTTAGTCATAAAATAAGCTAGGGATTCCAGCACACACGTTTTCTTGAACAAAATTTTAGTTAAAAAAATTGGTATGTTTAGAGATGGACATGCAATAAAATGATTGATGGTTACTATTAACTCTAACCTTAGAATTGGAAATTATATAACAAAATAAGTGACATATAAAGATGAGTTATTCTCTTATTTGCATTTTAAATCAACAATGAATAGAGCTTGGTGCAGTGGCTCACATCTGTAGTTCCAGCACTTTGGGAGGCTGAGATGGCAGAGTAGCTGGAGCCCAGGAGATGGAGACCAGCCTGGATAAGATAGTAAGACCTTGTCTCTACAAAAAATAATAATAATAAAATAACCATTAGTGGCATGGCTGTGGTCTTGAGGATGAGGTGAAAGGAACCCTTGAGGCTGGGAGGTCAAAGCTTAAGTGACTGCACTCCAGCCTGGGCCACAGAGTGAGTCCTCATTAAAAAAATAAATAAATAAAATAAAATAAAAATAAATATAAATAAAATAAAAATTTTTTAATGTGAAGTATGACCCATACAATATTTGAGGACATTCTTATACTAAAAAAGTATTTGTTATTTGTCTGAAATTCAAATTTACCTGGTTGTCATGAATCTCATCTGACAACCCACATAGGAGTAATATGGGCTAGGGATCTGGTAGTGTTTTGGTGTTGACTGAGAACTCTCTCTAGCAGCGATTCTGGGTTTCTGCCAATGTCTTCAGGCTACAGATTTTCTTTCCCTTGTGCCTGTCGATTAAGGTTCCCATTCTGTAGATGAGACACTGGAGATGGGTCTGGGCGATTTTTGCCATATTTGATGCTCCCTTTCTCTGACCAGCACCACAGAGGATCATTTTCAGGATTTTCTTCCTTCAGCAATACATGGGTTTCCTGGCAGGTAAATCATACAAGTGCTTCAGAATTCCTCTGTGCTGCAGCCTCCAGGGGCTTCACCCTTTCCATCCATCCCACACCAGGTGTTTAGCAATCAGGTGCAAATTTCCAGGTGAGTCTTCTCCCTGGCTTGATGGCATTCTGTAGCATTTTTCCCAGGTAAACAAACACTAACATCCTACTTGTCATAGAAGGTCTCTTTACATTTTTTTTTCAGTAGTGTTTGGGGTACAGGTGGTTTTTAGTTACATGGATGACTTCTTTAGTGGTGAATTGTGAGATTTTAGTGCACAAATATGTAGTCTTTTATCCTTCAACCCTCGTCCAACTTACCCCCATCCCAGTCCCCAAAGTCCATTATATCACTCTGTGTGTCTTTGTGTCCTCGTAGCTTAGCTTCTGCTTATAAGTGAGAATATACAGGAAGTCTCTTTCTTCAGATTTTAGGATAATTGTTTGCCCCATAAACTCAGTTTTCTAATGGGTTCATTTACAGTTTGTTAATTACAGTTTATTACATTTGTTACATTACAGAGAATTATATTTATTACATTACTGTTTGTTAATTTACAGTTTGTCAGTCTTTTTATTTTTGTAAAAATTGGAGAAATGCTCTTTTTAGCTTTCCACATCCCTGAGCTGAAACTTCACTCAGTCTTTAATTCTCTCCCTATTTATTTTACAACATACAAAATTTTTTATGTGACTCTTCTTTATGATAGTGTCCCTCTTCATTCTACCACTTCCTTAATTTAACCCCTCACCCCTCCATATGATGACAATATGACTCCTGAGTCTTCAGGGATGAAGTTATGCCTCATGTACTCAAGAATCAGCCAGGAAGCCAGTGGTGTTGGAGATAGTAACCTGACTCCACCTCTGCTCTTTATGAGGTAACTCTGGTTTATTATTGCTGAAGATACATTTGTTCTTTCCCAGTTCTTGTTATAGTATGATATTTCCCATATAACCCCACTGTGAATTGAACTATATTCTAAGTATTCCTTCACATTATTTTTCCATTATCTTCAAGAGGTGGAAAAATTGCAGTAAATCGTACCACTGTAGTAGTGTGAGCATTTTTAGAGAGGTCAACTTTTACTAACACAATTTTAACTAAATAATGAATCCTCAAACACCATATTACACTGACATTGTCATTTTAGGCTTCATTGTCCTAACCTGCCTCACCCGTGCTAATGACACCTGTTGTGAAACCTTGGTTATTGTCTTCTTAGTTTCAGAGAATTTAAACAAGGAATACAAAGCAAAGGAGATGCAACATGGAGCAATTTATTGCAAAGGAAAAAGAAAGAAACTCTGAAGGTTAGATGCATAAGAGACAGGACATTCTGTGAGACAATTCAGAGCGGGCTGCTCATGAAGACAGGCAACAAAGACTCACACTAGGGAGGCTCCTTAATGGGAGTCTTACATGATTATTCACAAGGGGGTGGGAAGAGGTGTTGCCAGTAGGCATGTTCTGGGTGGTCCTCTGGGTGTACATGCACAGTCATTGTACATGTTAGTTCACACATTTCATGTCTCATTAGCATCTGAAATCTCTACTCAGCAGTGTTTTTGTACTACTATAATGAGTAAAGGGTCAGTCTGAGGACAGGTACAATCAAAATGTGCATGCTCTTTAAAGGGGAAATTCCCTACTGGAGATAGCTTTGTTTGAATGAGCTTGACTACAATGCAAATGCTGGGGCTTATTGTGTTGAAGGTGAGGTCTCAAGGTTGCAGGCTCTGGAGGACATGGTTACTTCTTTGACAACCTATCCTGCCTCAATGTGAACTGAATCTTAACTAATTCTTAATGGAATCTTACCTAATTACATGGAATTAAACTTGCCTGAATGACCTTGACTGTGATATCTTAAACAAGAATGTATTATCTGCCTGGAAATCCTGGTGCTATGATGGTACCTAAGTGCTTACTCTTACTAAGCACTTTATTTAGTAGATATGACACTTCATCAGAGATGAGATGAATTTCCTAATAAGGTGCAACATGTGAGTGAAATTTGAGGAATTACAAGAAAGCCTATTGTCTCTGTCATCCAATTGGATATACGATTTCCATCTGATTACCTATTGATATGGTTTAGCTCTGTGTCCCCATCCAAATCTCATCTCTAATTGTAATCCCCACATGTCAGGGGAGGGACCAGGTGAGAGGGGATTGGATCAAGGGGGCAGGGGGCAGGAGGCAATTTCCCCCATGTTGTTTTCATGACAGTCAGGGAGTTCTCATGAGAGCTGATGGTTTGAAAGTATGGTACCTCCTGGTGATTGCACACAGTCCCTCCTGCTGCCTCATGAAGAAGGTGCTTGCTCCCTCTTCACCTTCTTCCATGGTTATAAGTTTCCTGAGGCCTCCTGGCCATGCTTCCCCTTAAGCCTGCAGAACTCTGAGTCAATTAAACCTCTTTCCTTTGTAATTACAGTGTCTCAGGTAGTATTCTTTTTAGCAGTGTAAGAACAAACTAATACACCTACGTTTAGTTTTGGGTTTGATTTCTTGTTACGATGAAAATGCGTTTTTGAAAATGTGAGTTTTCTGAGAAATTTTTCTTTGGAAAATTAAAATGGAAAACCTTTTAATTTGTTATAAATCACTTGGAAATTAGTGCAGATTAAAGACCGTTGAATATGTTTTGTTAGGAAACATGGCTGAAATATCATTGCCATGGTTTGAATGTATCCCTCTAAAATTCATGTTGAAATTTGATCTCCATTGTGGTAGTGTTAATACATTGGGTCTCTTGGGAAGGGATTAAATCATGAGTGTTCCACTCTCACAATTAGATTAGTGCCTCATGAAAGGGATGGAGAAGATTAGCTTAAACCCTTTTACCCTTCTTCCTTCCGCCATGTGAGGACAGCCACAAGGCACCATCTTGGGGGCAGAGAGCAGTCCTCGAGAGATAACAAATCTGCCCTGATCCTGAACTCCTGAACCTCCAGAACAGTGAGAAATACATTTCTGCTCTTATTTATTTATTTATTTTGAGATGGAATCTCACTCTGTCGCCCAGGCTGGAGTGCAGTGGCGCGATCTTGGCTCACTGCAAGCTCTGCCTCCCGGGTTCCTGCCATTCTCCTGCCTCAGCCTCCCGGGTGGCTGGGACTACAGGCGGTGCCACCACGCCCGGCTAATTGTTTATTTATTTATTTATTTTTGGGTTTTTAATAGAGACGGGGTTTCACCGTGTTAGCCAGGATGGTCTCGATCTTCCGACCTCGTGATCTGCCCGCCTCAGCCTCCCAAAGTGCTGGGATTACAGGAGTGAGCCACCGGCGCCCGGCCTGAATTTCTGCTCCTTTTTTTTTTTTTTTTTTTTTTTTTGAGATGGAGTCTCGCTCTGTCGCCCAGGCTGGAGTGCAGTGGCGCGATCTCGGCTCACTGCAAGCTCCGCCTCCCGGGTTCCCGCCATTCTCCTGCCTCAGCCTCCCCAGCAGCTGGGACCACAGGCACCTGCCGTCACGCCCGGCTAATTTTTGTATTTTTGGTAGAGACGGGGTTTCACCGTGTTAGCCAGGATGGTCTCAATCTCCTGACCCTGTGATCCGCCCGCCTCGGCCTCCCAAAGTGCTGGGATTACAGAGGCACTGCGCCTGGCCTGAATTTCTGCTCTTTAAAGATCACCGGGCTTCAGGTGTTCTGTTATAGTAGCACAAATGCATGAAGACAATCATCAAAGTTAAATGAATAATATTAGAATAAATAAAGGATACAATTTTTAAAGAAAAAATCATGAAAATAAATTTTGGCATTTTTACTGGGGTGTTGACCAGAATTTTTTGGCCTTAAAATTATTTTGTAGTTCAAAGTTTATAGTAGGGGTCGATCTTTACATTAAGATAGACCTACTTCCAAATTCTACTACAACCTATTGTAGTAACATTTTGACCTATAGCAAATTTATAGCTTATTTAATACTGAGTTATCTAACCTAGGAATTGGAGATAAATGCTATTAATATTTATCTTTAAACCAATTATTAAATGAGCTAACCAAAATAAAACACTTGGCTCATGACTTGACACTAGATAACTGTTGAATAAATATTAGTGAGAATTTTCATAAACATTAGTTTCTTTTATTTTTTATATTTTTATCATTATTATGGCTAGAAAAAGGCATTTGTTTGAAATGTTATTGTGAATATAACCTATTCCAGGCTTTATAGTATTAGGTAGAATATGGAATTAGAATTATAATATTACTAAATTGTGAGCTTTATCAAATTAGGAAAAAAAAAAGATTGTTCTAATAATGTGTCCCAGTCAAACACATATAGAGTATTAGATATTTAGCAACTTTTGTTTATCACAAGTATAAATATATAATAAAAAAGCCATTTTATGTAATACTGTGCAATGTATTGCCATAAAGCAATAAATATGGCTTTCCTATTTATTTAGAACCCAATAACTTAATTGTTTTGAAGGCAAAAGACTTGCCACACAAAAGTAGTAAACATGTTTTGGTGATTTTTAGAACCTTAGGACCAAAGTTTAACAAATCTATATAGGTTCGTTCCAAAAACAAACCAATTTTACACTAAAAGTATTCTTTGAAATAATTTTGTTTCTGAAATATTTTCATTTTTGTGCTCTTATTTTAATTTTAACTTGTAAAATTCATCTCTACTCAACAAACATAGAGACAGATTTATAAACATTTATGAATATTATATGTTAGTAATGTAGCTTCCTTTAAAAGTAATATGGATAGCAGTTGAATTTATATTGTTATATAAGCAAATCCTATAGGTAGGCTAAAGAATGTTGAGAAAAGCAAAGAGTATAGGTATGAACACAGAAACAAATGTTTATTAAAGAAGTATACTAAACTGTGAGTGTTTACCAAATTAACATAAGGAAGTTATGCATGAAGGAAATTATGCAGGTATGATAATGTCAAACTAGTTATTTATTAGCAAATTATGGAGCAGTTTCTTGAAAGTAAATTATTATTTACTATTAAAAGTAAATTAGCAGGCCTAGCATAGTGGCTCACGCCTATAATCCCACCAGTTTGGAAGGTAGAAGAGGTTGGATCACTGAAGGCCAGGAGATTGAGACCAACCTGGAGAACATGGTAAAATCCCATCTCTACTAACAAATACAAAAATTAGCTGGGCCTGGTGGTGCATGCCTATAATTCCAGCTACTCGGGAGGCTGAGGCAGCAGAAACGCTTGAACCTGGGAGGCGGAGGTTGCAGTGAGCCAAGACCATGCCACTGCACTCCAGACTGGGTGACAGAGCGAGACCATGTCTGAAAGAAAAAAAAAAGGATTAGCAGTATAAACTGAAAATAAAAATAATAGCAAGACCCTCAGGGGAGTTTGTAATAGGACAATATGAAATTACTTTTAAATTGTAAAGATCAAATGCAGAACAGTTATAAAGAGGAAGCCCAAGGTCATGAAAGCCTGTTTGGAGAGTGTCTCAGTGTGGCCCGCTGAGGTCAGAAACACTGACCAGCGTGGACCACGCAGCAGCCCTGGGCTTGTTTTCAGGCCTACCTGCTGCCTATGCTTTTAAGCTTTTGGCAAATTATCCTGATTCTATTTCAGAATACACCCATTGTTCATCCTGTCTGTTTTTTTTTAACTCTTCTGACCTCTATGTTTTCTTGAGTTCACCTGGTTCTTATCTGTATTATTAAAACCAGAGGCCTGAGGTTCTTCATTATTTTAACACATATTAAAGATTAAATTACCTCATCGATATATTTCATAAAGAGTAATTTTTAATATGTCTTAAACTTTAAAAACACCTCTATTTTTAAAATGGAAATACATTGGTGGTATTCACAATTATCTATAAAGATTTGCCCTTTTTGAGAATAACGATTTCATCTTCCCTAATGATATGCCAACATTCAGGTCATTCTAACATTTATTTTGTGACATGAATCTTTTAGATTCAAATAAACTCCATCCTACACAAAATTCAATATAGTAACATGATTTATCTCTGGGCGATAGGTCTCTTAGTAAAGAAAACTTTGAAACATCTTTCATTATTTTGTGTGACCCTGCAATTATGAATGCCCATGACAAATGAGAAAGAGCAAACAGCCTAAGCTGACAAAACTTTAAATGTGAACTTAACATAATTTGTCAGATTGTATTTTGTTTTATCTTCTTTAAAACATTTTCAAGATTTGCCAACTCATATTTTGAGGATTTTTAATGTGCTGAACAAAAGTAAGACTGCCCTGGGGGCTAAGCTGTGAGTAGCTAGTCTAATAGGAGATACTTCTTGTGTCTTTCAAATACAGCCTAAGTCAACTTTGGCCCTATTGATATCTTTTAGATTTAGTATCCATTATAAATTAGTCTGGTCTTCCCAGCATTCAGTTCTTACCATGTAATTCCACTGTCTTTTGAAAAAGTCACTGGAAGGAAAATAGTTGAATATGATATAAAACTATAAGTTATAAACCCAACTTGAATGTTAACTTGCTATTGAGTTGGATTAATTTATTAATTAGGCTACTTTTTCTTTTCTCAGTATATACTGAAAATTCAAAAATTATCATACTTAGAAAATATAGGTTGAGTTTCATTCTGATAATAGTATAACTTTCTGCAAGTTTATATTTTATGTTCTTTAAAATAATTATTTAAACCATCAGGTGTATATTAGTATAATGAAAATAATGTTTTATACATAAATATAATTTTTTTGTTTCAATGCATTTTTACTTTCTGATTTTTATTAAATATAATTAGTAATATACTGCTGTTACTTTGAATTATAGTTCTATTAAAGTAAGGCTGCCCATAGGCAAAAAAGAAATTATAAAACTTCATGGGACTTTTCCCCCAGATAATTTGCTTTTTTGTTGTTATTAAACAACCCTTCATCATTTTTCATTTTTTTCTCTCTCCATTTTTACTGAATACTTTGGATGATCTCTTCCATACAATGAAATTAAACGTAACATGTAAGCTCATGACCTCTCACTTTGAATTTTCAGCCTGACTTCTATCTCAAACCTGATAACTTGATATAATCATAGAACGTCTAATAGATATTTCAAAGAGATTTCTGTTTGAAATGAAGCCCTTTATTCCTTCTCACAAACTGTTTTTTACAATGTTCTTTGTCATACACAAGTGGTGAATGGTACCACATTCACCTGTTTACTACGACTACATATTAAAGTCATCCTCAATAACATCACTCTTATATTCCATATTGACATTTTCACAAAATATTAGTATATTTAATGTGTCATTTAAATCTCATCAAAATCTTCCTATTATTTTTATTTTCTAATTTTATTTTTAAATAACTTTAGTGGTTACATGGTTGGTATGTATATTTACAGGTATATGATATTTTTTGATACAGGCATACAATGGGTAATAATCACATCAGGGTAAATGGGGATTCTGTCGTTTCAGGCATTTATGCATTCTTTGTGTTACAAAAAATTCCCACTATACTCTTTCAGTTATTTAAAATATATAATAAATTATTGTTGGCTTAATCACCCTGTGGTGATATAGATCTTATTCATTCTATCTATTCTTGGACCTACTAACCAGCCCCATTTCCTCCAACACCTGCTATACTTCCCACCCTCTGGTAACTATCATTCTCCTGTCTATGTCCAGGAGTTCAATTGTTTTAATTTTATTTTAGCTCCCAAAACTAAGTGAGAACACGTGGAACTTGTCTTTCTCTTCCTGGCTTATTTCACTTGACATAATGACCTCCAGTTCCACCCATATTGTTGTAAATGACAGGATCTCAGGGTTTTTTTTTTTTTATGACTGAATAATATTTCATTGGGTATATCTACCACATTTTCTTTATCCATTCATCTATTGACGGACACTTAGGTTGCTTCCAAATCTTGGTTATTGTGAACGGTGCTGCAAGAAACATGGGAGTGTGGATATCTCTTTGATACACTGATTTTCTTTCGAGTATATGCCTAAGAGTGGGATTCCTGGATCTTATGGCAGTTTTATTTTTAGTTTTTCGAGAAATCTGCAAACTGTTCTCCATAGTGGTTATACTAATTTACATTCCCACCAAAAAGGTATGAGGTTTCCCTTTTCCCTACATCCTCACCTGTCTTGTAAACAAGTGATTTTTAACTAGGGTGAGATGATATCTTATTGAATTTTTTATTTGCATTTTTCTAATCATCAGTGATGTTGAACACTTTTAATATACTTGTTTGCAATTTGTATGATTTCTTTTGAGAAATGTCTATTCAGCTCTTTTGTTCATTTTTTAATCAAATTATTAGATTTTTTTTCCTTTTGACTTGTCTGAGCTCCTTATATATAATGATTATAAATCTTTTGTCAGGTAAATAGCTTGCAAATATTGTCTCTTAACCTCATTCTGTAGGTTGTCTGTTCACTTTTTTGATTATTCCTTTTGCTGTGTAGAAAATTTTTGATGTGATCCCATTTGTCCATTTTTCTCTGGTTGCTTGTGTTTGTAAGGTATTACTTAGGAAATCTTTGACCAGCCCAAAGTCCTGAAAAGTTTCTCCATATTTTGCTTTCAGTACTTTCATAGTTTGGGGCTTTGATTTAAACTTTCAATTCATTTTTATTTAACTTTTGTATATGGGTCCTTTCTTTATTATTGATCTTTGGGAGTTTGACTATTAAGTGTTTTGAGGTAGTCTTATTTGGGTTAAATTTGCTGGTGTTCTATGACTTTCTTGTACTTGAATATTGATATCTTTCTCTGGGTTTGGAATGGTCTCTAATATAATCCCTTTGAATAAACTTTCTGCCTTGAGATATCTTTACACCTCCTCTCTAAGGCCAATAACTCTTGGATTTGCCCTTTTGAGGACATTGTCAGGATCCTGTAGGCATGCTTTATTGTTTTTTTATTATTTTTATTTTGTCTCCTCTGACTGTGTATTTTCAAATAGCCTGTCTTCAATCCCTCTAATTCTTTCTTCTGTTTAATCAATTCTGATAAGAGGTCTGACACCTTCTTTAGTATGTTTATTTCATTGTTCAGCTCCAGAATTTCTCCCTAATTTTTAAAAAGTATATCTCTGTGTTAAATTTATCTTATAGGATTCTGAATTCCTTCTCCATATTTTCTTGTATTACACTGAGATTTCTCAAAACAGCTATTTTGAATTCTTTGTCTGAAAGATCATATATCTCTGTCTCTCCAATTGGTCCCTGGTACCTCATTTAGTTCATTTGGTGAGGTAATTGTTTTTTATATACATGGATTGTCTTGATGCTTGTGGATGTTTTTAAGTATCTGCACATTGAAGACTTAGGTATTTATTGTAAGTCTTTGCAGTCCGTGCTTGTTTGTACCCATCCTTCTTGGGAAGGCCTTCCAGGTACTCGAAAACTTGAGTGTTGTGATCTAAGTCTTTGATCACTGAAGCTTTATTTGCTTTATGAGACACTCCAAGTTCAGTAATGCTGTGGCCCTTGTAGACTTGTAGATGTGCTGTCTTGGCAGCCTTGTGTAAGATCTGGAAGAATTCCCTAGATTACCAGGCAGGGTCTCATATTGTCTTCCCTTAATTACTTTCTCCCAAAGAAATAGAGTCTCTATCTCTGCTGAGCTACTTAAAGCTGGGGTGACACAAGGATTCTTGTGACCAGCACCACTGGGACCATGCTAGGTAAGATCAGGACCTGGTGCAGCACTGGGTCTTGACCGAGGCCTGTAGTGATCACTGCCTGATCGCCACCTATATTCACTCAAGGTCCATGGGCTCTACGATCAGCAGGTGGCAAATCCAGCCAGGCTTTTTTCCTTCCATTCAGGGTAGTGAGTTTCCCCCAGCCCAGGTTGGGTCTGGGGGTGCCACCTGGGAATGACCAGCTGGAGTCAGGAACCTTAGGCATCTACCTGTTACTCTATTCTACTGTAGCTGGGCTGGCATCCAAGTCACATGACAAAGTACTTCTTACTCTTTCCTTCCCCTTCCCCAAGCAGAGGACTCTCTGTGGCTACCACCTCCCCTGGCCCACAGCTAGTACTGCCTGACTATTGCTGACGTTCACTTGAGGTCCAATGGCTCTTCAGTCAGCTTTAGTAAAGGTTGCCAGGCCTGAGACTCTCCTTTCAGGATCATGGACCCCCTTCTGGCCCAGGGCAGGTCCATAAATGTCATTGAGGAGTCAAGGCCTGGAATCAGGGACCCCAGGAGCCCCCACCTTGTTCTCTATCAGCTCTCTGTGGCTCAGCTAGTATTCAAGCTGCAAGACAACGTCTCCTTTACTCTTTCCTTTCCCCAGGCAGAAGGGGTCTCTCCCATAGCCACCACAGCTGAAAATGTACTTAGTCACACCTGGAGCCAGCACAGCTCTGAGTCTCACCTAAGGCCCATGGTGAGTTCTGCCCGGCTACCACTGCTGATTATTCAGGACCCACAGGAACTTTTGTCAATGGGTAATGAATTCTGCAAGGACTTGGTGCTTCCCTTCCAGGCAATGAGTTCCCTTCTGGCCCAAGGTGTGTCTAGAAATGTCATCAGGAAGCTAGGACCTAGAATGGGTGCCTCAGGACTCTGCTTAGTGGCCTATTCTACTGTGGCTGAGCTGATATCTAAGTTGCAAGACAAAGTACTTTTTACTGTCCCCTTTCCTCTTCTCAGTCAGAGGGAAGGAACCTCTCCCAGAGCTGTGAGCTGTGTTGCTGCTGCCTGGGGTTAGGGGTGGGGTGACCAAGCACTCCATTGGCTGCACCTGCTGGTGTCTCACTGGATCCCAGGCAACCCATGTCCACTGGCTCGTGGCTCCAAGCCAAAACAGTACCAAGACTTGCCCAGAAATTGTGGTCTATACTGTCTATACTCTCTTTCAAGTTATGGTCTGTATGGTTGTGGTCTATACTGTCTTTCAAATTATTTTGGGCTCCAGAGCACTTTAGCCCACAGTGGCAGGGCTTACTGGAACTCAGGGTCTAACTGCTGAGACGGATGATTTGTCTGGCTAGTTCTGGTTCAAATCCTCCCTCAATGGGTACTGGTTGAGTTCCGCCCCAGGTTGCTTTCTGCTATGACAGAGAAGCACTAAGTTCTAGTGCAAATCCCACTAGAACTAGAATCCCAAAGGAAGAGTCACTGACCTCTTCCTTTCTCAAGTGCACAGATTTTCTCTCTATGCCATGTGACCACCACCAGGGCATGGTGGAAGGGTGGCATAGGTGACTGAAGACCTATATTTCCTACCCTCTTCAGTGCATCTTTCCTTAATATGATGATAAAACCAGGTACTGTGATCACTCACCTGAGTTTCAGTTTTTATGAAGGGGCTTTTTAGTGCAGATAGTTCAATTTGATTATCCTGCAGAGGAATGTTTGTTAGAGGCCTCTCTTCAGCCATCTTGCTCTACCTGGAATTCTCATCAAAATCTTTGATAAAAGCATTGCACACAGAACTCTACAGACAGGTTACATTTGTAAGCCAGAAGACATCTCATTATAAGTTGATATAACCTGTAATTTATGATTATTTTAAACTGCCAGAAACATGTGTCAACAGGTTAGAAGCTTAGCCACAACAACGTTTGTAAAACATTTTATTAAATACTTTAGTGAAAGTAAAATACAAAGATATTCTAGTCTTTCTGAGCCTCATAAACCTTTATGTAATGACAATTAGTCATATTTTAAAAGTTTCTATGTTGATTTTACTTATCAGTAGCAAATGTTAGGGAATTATATAGTATGCATTAGAAAAGTTTTTATTCTACATTTTTAGGGGTAATCTTCATATGATTTTTCCAAAAATTAGTCACAATTCACTTTTAAGGCCACTGTATTAGAATGTTCTTGAATTGCTATAAAGAAACACCTGAGACCACGTAATTCATAAGAAAAGGTCTAATTGGCACATGGTCTTTCAGGATGTACAGGAATCATAGCACTGGAATTTGCTTCTAGGGAGGTGTCAGAAGGCTTACAATTATGGCAGAAGGCAAAGACAGCAGGTGTCTTACATGGCAGGAGTAGCAAGAAGGCCAGGGAAGTGCCCACACTTTTAAACAACCAGATCTTACAAACTCACTCACTACTGCCCGGACAACACCAAGTCTTGAGGGATCTATCACCATGATCCAAACACCTGCCACCAGGCTACACTTCCAACACTGGGGATGACAATTCAACATGAGATTTGGCAGGGACATATATTCAACTGTATTAGCCAGTTAGTTATAGATTATGGAAATGTGTATGTTCCATCTTTGAAATCCAAGTTCATGGCCACCACTCAAACTTGTAATCTATTTTTTTCTTATTCTTCACTCATAAGAAATTATTACACATTAATAACTATAAGCCCTATCTACATACTTTGTGTGAATTTCTGGTATTACAATGTCACCCTCATTGAAAAAGTGGAAAGATAAAGAGGAGGCATATCTATTTTTTTTCCTTTTTTTGTGATAGCACTCATTTGTGAAGCTCTTACAGATGTCTGTAAGTAAAATCGACTCCTCCATTTTTTTTAACAACTACACATATTTATCAATAATAGTTTGTGAATACATTTTCAAATATTGTTTGACTTAAGTGTCTCTGTCCACTAAATTACAACCTTTCTTAGAGGTAAGTTTATAAATATAATGCCTATATTAAGGAAGAAAAATGATCTCAAATCAATAATCCAATCTTTCATGTTAGGTCACTGGAAAAAGAAAACAAATTGTAGTGAAGGCAAGAAGAAGGAGGGAAATAAAGAGATTAAACTAGAAATGAATAGCATTCATAAGTGAAAAATAAAATAGAGAAAACTAGTTAGGCCAAAATCCAGTTCTTTGAAAAGTTAAATATTGAAAATCTTTAGTTAGATTGATTGAGGAAAAAAGAGAGAAGTCTTAAATTAGTAGGTAGATATGAGAGAGAATATTATTGCCACCCTTACAGAAATAAAAAGGATTATAAAGGAATACTATCCGCAATCATACAGCAACAAATTAGACAACTTAGGTGACAGTGAAATATCTAGAAAGCAACTATTAAAACTGACTCAAGAAGAAATGGAAAATCTGAATAAACCCATAATTACTGAAGAAATTAAAGTCATAATTCAAAAAAACTGCTCACAAAGTCCTGGCGTAGGTGTCTTCTTCACTGCTGAATTCTACTAAACATTAAAAAAGTAACGATTATCTGCAAAGTATTCCATATAATGAAAGATAGAGCCTATCAATAGAATAAAAAAACACAAAAATCACATGATATTCTCAGTGGGTACTCAATTAGCATTTGATTTGAAAATCTTAATCCTTCTAATCCTAATTTGTTAAGTGTTTAATGTTTTACATAAGGATAAAATGAGAAATGTAATGTATGCACTTAACAAATTATGTATTTATGTTAAACACTTAACAAATTAGGAAGAGAACAAAATTACCACCACATAACAAGAGCCATGTATAAAAAACCCACAGCTAACCTCACACTGTTATAAAAGGTGAAAGATTTAAAGCTTTTCCTCTGAGTTCAGGAATAAAAGAAGGATGCCTACTTTTGCTAATTCTATCCACATAGTACTAGAAGCCCTACCCACAGCAATTTGGCAAGAACAAGAAAAGATATTTAAGTTGCAAATGAAAGTTGTTCATATAAGCTAACTTAATACTTAATGGTGAAAGACTAGCTATTTTTACTCTAAGATCAGAAGCAAGAGAACTATATGTGCCCTGGCCACTTGGATTCAACATTGTACTGTGGACACAGAGCAAACAGGGGAAGAAATAAAAGGCATCCAGATTTAAATGGAAGAAGTTAAACTATATCTCTATTCTCAGAGAATAGAAAATAATTCCAGGGAGTATAAAAATTTAAAGTATTAAAATTAATAAAGTTAATAATCAAGTTCTGCAGTGTAGGGTATAAAATCAACGTACAAACATCAATTGCCTTTCTACATACTTGCAATGAACAATCTGTAAATGAAATTAAGAAAGTAATGCCATTTACAATAGTTTTATGAAAGCGCGGCCTGATGTTTGCTATTTCAGTAGGCTAATGCCCCTTTTCTGAACTCTTCATCTGACTGTAATCTTGTGTGGCAACCATGCTAACTTGCTTTCAGTGATAAACCATTTTTTATGTTAAGTTTTCTGTGCTACTCTTAATCCTCTCTGGAACATTCTACCTATCCCTCTTACCCTAATGTCTTTACTAATTTCTATGCAATGATTTTTCCTGAAACCTTTAACTGATACACAAATTTGGGTTAGGTTGTCTTTTTCTCTGTTTTCAAAACTTTTACTTTCCAATGTCTTAATTTCATTATCTTTTACTTCTTTACATCTCCAACTTGTCAGTGCACTTTATGAGGAACTAAATTCTGTATATTGTTAACATTGGAGCTTTTCTGCCTAATTCATTGTTTGGTTTATACTAAGAATGTGAAAATCATTCTAAAATTAATTATTATGATATTATGTAGTTCTGTACAAATATATCTAAGCAGTTGTAATGCTTAACTCTATTTATAGAATAATCCATTTTTCTAGAAAACAGTGGGATCTTTACATGTCATAATCAATTTTGTTTTCAGTGCCTGGTTCTGGCCTGCTATGTAAAATCTCCATGAGTGAATTCATCAGCGAATGGACAAATGTCATTGGTGAGCATGAGGCACTGCTTACCCGTTAAGATTCCAGTAGCTGAGGAACAAATCTTAACTCCAAAAGTAAGTAATTTCATCACTTTGGAGGAATTATTTGACTTTTTCATATCTTTGACATCACAATAATGAGGATGAAATCAGTAAAATAAATTATGAGGATAAAATGAGAAAATGAATTAAGTGCTTAAGGCAATACTTGGTAACTAGTTAATATGCATTAATTGTGAAATAATTAATGAATGTTTATTAATTATTTAATGTTTATATACAACAGTAAGACTAATGGAAGAAGATATCAAGCAACATTTAATAACAGGAAAAAAGGTTTTAATTCATGCAAAGAAAATACCTTTTTATTATTTGTGAATTATCTGCTAAGTTTGTGTAATACTTGATTGACCCATCCCTACACAGTTTAAATATCTCATTAATACATAAAATAATTTTATTAAGATTAATATATACAGTTTTAAAAATATGTAACTTGCTATTATTTTCATTCTAAATATGTCAGATAAATAAGAAAAAGTTTTTCAATAAGATTTCTGAGAGGATGTCTATTGATTTGTGATGGAATTTATTATTATTTTTAGGAAGAAAAGGTGTAATTTGAAAGTTTCAACAAGAAAATCTATGGCAATTTGAGGAAAATCAACTCAATATTTTAATTTAATGAGTGCAAAATAGTTTTGAATAAGCTCAATTGACAAAGACATATTTTACCTATTAGTACACGTATTACAGGTAGAAATGATTATTCAATGTGGTTTTGAATGTGGCCTGAAGCAAATGTTGAGATCACAGTTGAATAGAGAGCAATTGTGGTGTATGGTTGGAATGCTTACATAATTGAGCTTGATTATAATCATCCCTCTAATCACATTTTAAACTTTTCCTAATGAATAGATGGGGAAATTAGAAAAATAAAGAATGAAAAAGCAGTCTATTTAAAAATATTTTTAAAATTATTTATAGCCCTAACATTAATACTTTCTAGTTTAATATTATAACTCCTTTCAGCTCTTAATTCAGGCATCTATTAATATTTTACATTGAGAAATTAATTCATTACAAATAATATTTTGCAGCTGCCTTGTCTAACTCTACCAATTCAAGTGCAATACACTTGCTTTTAGAAGGGATCATGTTATGGAAGGATAAAGAATATGGAAGTAGAGAGTCTAAGAACTAAATACCATCTCCTAAATCTTCTAAGGGCAAGATGCTAGGTGAATCTATTATTATTTATGAACTGATTATTGTAATAGTCTCAATTTCATTTACATGAAATTGAGGTACTTCTATTACTGTGTGTGATAAGATGAGTGGCTACACACATGTAAATACTCTAGTACATAGAAATGTTTGTTATCTTTGAATTTTTCTTCTGACACAAAATGCTACAGAATAATCAACCACAGAGAATGAAGTTAGATGTGGTAGACAATATGGTGTGGCCCTAAGACCCTTTGATTAGACCTGTGAAGGATAAGGACAGTGGTCCCCAACATTTCTGGCACTGGGGACCAGTTTCGTGGAAGACAATTTTTCCACAGAATGGTGGGAGTGGTGGTTGGGGATGAAACTGTTCCATCTCAGAGCATCAGGCATTAATTAGATCTCATAAGGGGTATGCAACCTGGATCCCTTAAATCTAATGCCAGCACTGATCTGCCAGGAGATGGAGCTCAGGCGATAATGCTCGCTGGCCTGCCACTCACCTCCTGCTGTGCAGACCTGTTCCTAACAGGCTACAGACTGGTATCAGTGTGGCCCCGGGGTTGGGGACCCCTGATTTAGGGTGTTGCCTAATAAACTTATACAAACATGGTTTTAAATTCTGAAGAGGCTTCTAAAAGCCTGAAGCTTGGCTTCACTCTTTCATCCATCCTTGCAATTTTAGATGTTTATACCCTTTTTTTCCAGAATATTTAATTTGTTTTTTATGTAAATATGGAAAGGTTTAAAGTTTACCATTTTGCTATATATTTTCTATTTTTCCTACCTATTCCTTGCTTCCTTGTTCCCCCTTTGATGCCTTCTTTTGGGTTAATTGGATGCTTTTTACCGCTACACATTATTCTTACCATTGAAATTTGTGTGTTATACAGTTAAGTAGTTGCTCTATACGAGTTTACATTATGCACTTTTAACTTACAACAGTATCGTGCCAATCATTAAACAATTTTACAAACAATATAAGAAACTTACTTTAAAATTAAAGATCAAATTTAAAGTGAAAATGAAAAAGATATATCATGTTTATGCTTTTCATAGTTACTTGGAGTTCTTATCTACTGACTCCAGTATGTGGGTTCTCTGTTAAACTGCTTCTGCTGCCTGTGATTCTCTTGATTACAGGTCACATATTTCTGCTTATTTTCATGTTTCATATATTTTTTGTTTTGTTTTGTTTTTCGTTTTGTTTTTGAGACAGTGTCTTGCTCTGTCACCCAGGCTAGAGGGCAGTGGCACGATCTCAGGTCACTGCAATTTCTGCCTCCCAGATTCAAGTGATTTTCATGCCTCAGCCTAGGATTACAGGTGTGCACCACCATGCCCAGCTAATTTTTGTATTTTTAGTAAGGACAAGCTTTCTCCATGTTGGCTAGGGTGGTCTCACACACCTGGCCTCAAGTGATCTGCCCGCATCGGCCTCCCAAAGTTCTGGGATTACAGGCGTGAGCTAGCGCGTCTGGCCTTTCTTTCTGTTTTAATGCATGCCCTCTAACAGGTTGAGGAAGTTCCCTTCTATTCATAATTTGATGTCCATTTTTATAACTAATGGACATTGAATTTTGTCAAATGATTTTCCCCATCTATTAAGAAAATTATTATTTTAGTCTTTATTTTATTAATGTGGTCTCCCAAAGAATATCTTATATGCCCTTAAAAAAATCTCTAGAAAAATAAAATAAAATAATGAATTTATTGAAAAAAAGCAATATATATTTGGCTTTTAAATGAAATGTTTTATAAATGTTTATAAGGCAAAGTTGGTTGATAGTGCTTTTCAGTACCAACAAGTAGGTCGAGAAGTCAGTAAAAATAAAGCTGTTCTTTACTTTTTGACCTACTTCTTATATCAATTGCCAATAGTAAATTGTTGAAGTCTCTAATTGTGGACTTTTTCACTTCTACTTTTAATTCTGTCAGTTTTTGCTTTGGTTATTTTAGGATTCTGTTGTTAAGTACACATACATTTGTAATTTTTATATCTAGCTGATACATTGATCCTTTTAAAATTATAAAGTAGTGCTATTTGATGCTAATGGCATATCTCCTCTTAAGTCTATTTTGTCTGAAATCAATATAGCTGCTATAGCTGTTATTTTAATTCAGGCTAGAGTGTAGTGGTGCAATCTCAGCTCACCGCAAATTCCACTTTCTGGGCTCAAGCCATCCTCCAACCTCAGCCTACCGAGTGCCTGAAACTACAAGCACGCGCCATGATGCCCAGCTAATTTTTTTGTTTTGTTTTGTTTTGTAGAGACAGGTTTTCGGCATGTTGCCCAGACTGTCTACTACTCCTGAACTCAAGTGATCTCCCCACTTCAGCCTACTGAAGTGCTGGGATTATAGGTGTGAGCCATCGCGCCTGACTTGCTTTTCTATCTAGTAGTCCCTATACATTTGATATTTTTTCCCATTCTTTTACTTTTAACTATCTGTCTTTGAATTTGTGTGTCTCTTTTATTTTTAAATTTAATTTTTTCTTTGACACCCAAAAGTTATGCATAGTTAATATATACAAATTGATAATGTTTGGAGGTAAGTAAATACTTGTAAAACTATCACAATAGATTCCCTAAACCCATACATCAAAAGTTTTCCCCGCCCTTTTATTACTATTATTTGTGTGTGTGATAGGAACACAAGATACACCCTGAGACACGTTTTAAGTATGCAATATTTTATTGGTAGTATTTTAGTGTTAGTGGTAACCTAGCATACAGGCACTAGGCTATACAGTGAATTCCTAGGACTTATTTATCTTGTATAATAGACAGTTACTACCTCTGGAATAATATCACATGATTTCATTCTTCTGCTCCTGGCAACTACTATTTCACTCTTTGCTTACAATGAGTTTGACTGTTGTAGGTTGATTATGTAAGTGGTATTATATAATAGCATTCTCTTTTTGTTTTTGGCTTATTTCACGTGGTATGATGTCCTTTAAGTTCATCAATGTTGTCACAAATTGTAGGATTTCCTTCTTTTTAAAGCCCGAATAATATTCTTTTTTATTTTATTTATTTTTCGAGACAGACTCTCACTCTGTCACCCAGCCTGGAGTACAGTGGCATGATTTCGGCTCACTGCAACCTCTATTTCCCAGGTTCAAGCGATTCTCATGCCTCAGCCTCCTGAGTAGCTGGGATTGCAGGTGTGCACCAAAACACCTGGCTAATTTTTGTATTTTTAGTAGAGAGGGGGTTCACCATGTTGGCCAGACTGGTCTCAAACTCTTGACCTCAAGTTATCCACCTGCCTCGGCCTCCCAAAGTGTTGGGGTTATAGGCACAAGCCACTGTGCCTGGCCAAAAGGTTGAATAATATTTTCTTGTATTTAGATATATAAATATAGATATATTTAGGCATATAAATATATTTTGATTTAGTCTGAGAAACTCTACCTATTGATTATTTAGTCTATTAATATTTATTGTAATTATTGATATTGTTGGTTTTTATAGCTGCCATTTTCCTTTCTGTTTTCTATGTGTTTCACAACTATTTTCTTGATCTGTGTTCCTTTGGTGCTGTTTCTTTGTTAAAAATATATTTTAGTGCACTATTTGAATTTATTTGTGGACTTTTTAATGGCATAATATTTAGTTATTTATTTAGTGATTGATTATCGAATTATGATATACTTTTAAATTTATGCCAATCTACTTTGGGTTAATATTGACTTAATTCTTCTTTTGTTGTTATCATCATACACTTCTTTTGTTGTTATCATCATACATATTCTCTCTCTCTTTTACCTATAATAAAACTTAAAATGCTGTATTGTAATTATATAATGCAATTTTATTTTTTGAATAAATTAGAGGAAAATAATGTTTCTTAACGTTTATATTTACTAAAATAATTATTATTTCTGTTGCTCTTTATTTCTTTTTTTATTTATTATTTTTATTTTCTTTTTTTTTAAATTTATTTATTATTATTATACTTTAAGTTGTAGGGTACATGTGCATAACGTGCAGGTTTGTTACATATGTATATTTGTGCCATGTTGCTGTGCTGCACCCATCAACTCGTCATTTACATCAGGTATAACTCCCAATGCAATCCCTCCCCCCTCCCCCCTCCCCATGATAGGCCCCGGTGTGTGATGTTCCCCTTCCTGAGTCCGAGTGATCTCATTGTTCAGTTCCCACCTATGAGTGAGAACATGCGGTGTTTGGTTTTCTGTTCTTGTGATAGTTTGCTAAGAATGATGGATTCCAGCTGCATCCAAGTCCCTACAAAGGACTCAAACTCATCCTTTTTTATGTCTACATAGTATTCCATGGTGTATATGTGCCACATTTTCTTAATCCAATCTGTCACTGATGGACATTTGGGTTGATTCCAAGTCTTTGCTATTGTGAATAGTGCCGCAATAAACATACGTGTGCATGTGTCTTTATAGCAGCATAATTTATAATCCTTTGGGTATATACCCAGTAATGGGATGGCTGGGTCATATGGTACATCTAGTTCTAGATCCTTGAGGAATCGCCACACTGTTTTCCATAATGGTTGAACTAGTTTACAATCCCACCAACAGTGTAAAAGTGTTCCTATTTCTCCACATCCTCTCCAGCACCTGTTGTTTCCTGACTTTTTAATGATTGCCATTCTAACTGGTGTGAGATGGTATCTCATTGTGGTTTTGATTTGCATTTCTCTGATGGCCAGTGATGATGAGCATTTTTTCATGTGTCTGTTGGCTGTATGAATGTCTTCTTTTGAGAAATGTCTGTTCATATCCTTTGCCCACTTTTTGATGGGGTTGTTTGTTTTTTTCTTGTAAATTTGTTGGAGTTCTTTGTAGGTTCTGGATATTAGCTCTTTGTCAGATGAGTAGATTGCAAAAATTTTCTCCCATTCTGTAGGTTGCCTGTTCACTCTGATGGTAGTTTCTTTTGCTGTGCAGAAGCTCTTTAGTTTAATGAGATCCCATTTGTCAATTTTGGCTTTTGCTGCCGTTGCTTTTGGTGTTTTAGACATGAAGTCTTTGCCCATGCCTATGTCCTGAATGGTACTACCTAGGTTTTCCTCTAGGATTTTTATGGTATTAGGTCTAACATTTAAGTCTCTAATCCATCTTGAATTAATTTTCGTATAAGGAGTAAGGAAAGGATCCAGTTTCAGCTTTCTACTTATGGCTAGCCAATTTTCCCAGCACCATTTATTAAATAGGGAATCCTTTCCCCATTTCTTGTTTCTCTCAGGTTTGTCAAAGATCAAATGGCTGTAGATGTGTGGTATTATTTCTGAGGATTCTGTTCTGTTCCATTGGTCTATATCTCTGTTTTGGTACCAGTACCATGCTGTTTTGGTTACTGTAGCCTTGTAGTATAGTTTGAAGTCAGGTAGCGTGATGCCTCCAGCTTTGTTCTTTTGACTTAGGATTGTCTTGGAGATGCGGGCTCTTTTTTGGTTCCATATGAACTTTAAAGCAGTTTTTTCCAATTCTGTGAAGAAACTCATTGGTAGCTTGATGGGGATGGCATTGAATCTATAAATTACCTTGGGCAGTATGGCCATTTTCACGATATTGATTCTTCCTATCCAGGAGCATGGTATGTTCTTCCATTTGTTTGTGTCCTCTTTTATTTCATTGAGCAGTGGTTTGTAGTTCTCCTTGAAGAGGTCCTTTACATCCCTTGTAAGTTGGATTCCTAGGTATTTGATTCTCTTTGAAGCAATTGTGAATGGAAGTTCATTCCTGATTTGGCTCTCTGTTTGTCTGTTACTGGTGTATAAGAATGCTTGTGATTTTTGCACATTAATTTTGTATCCTGAGACTTTGCTGAAGTTTCTTATCAGCTTAAGGAGATTTTGGGCTGAGACAATGGGGTTTTCTAAATATACAATCATGTCATCTGCAAACAGGGACAATTTGACTTCTTCTTTTCCTAACTGAATACCCTTCATTTCTTTCTCTTGCCTGATTGCCCTAGCCAGAACTTCCAACACTATGTTGAATAGGAGTGGTGAGAGGAGGGCATCCCTGTCTTGTGCCAGTTTTCAAAGGGAATTTTTCCAGTTTTTGCCCATTCAGTATGATATTGGCTGTGGGTTTGTCATAAATAGCTCTTATTATTTTGAGGTACGTTCCATCAATACCGAATTTATTGAGCATTTTTAGCATGAAGGCCTGTTGAATTTTGTCAAAAGCCTTTTCTGCATCTATTGAGATAATCATGTGGTTCTTGTCTTTGGTTCTGTTTATATGCTGGATTATGTTTATTGATTTGCGAATGTTGAACCAGCCTTGCATCCCAGGGATGAAGCCCACTTGATCATGGTGGATAAGCTTTTTGATGTGTTGCTGAATCCGGTTTGCCAGTATTTTATTGAGGATTTTTGCATCGATGTTCATCAGGGATATTGGTCTAAAATTCTCTTTTTTTGTTGTGTCTCTGCCAGGCTTTGGTATCAGGATGATGTTGGCCTCATAAAATGAGTTAGGGAGGATTCCCTCTTTTTCTATTGATTGGAATAGTTTCAGAAGGAATGGTACCAGCTCCTCCTTGTACCTCTGGTAGAATTCAGCTGTGAATCCATCTGGTCCTGGACTTTTTTTGGTTGGTAGGCTATTAATTGTTGCCTCAATTTCAGAGCCTGCTATTGGTCTATTCAGGGATTCAACTTCTTCCTGGTTTAGTCTTGGAAGAGTGTAAGTGTCCAGGAAATTATCCATTTCTTCTAGATTTTCCAGTTTATTTGCGTAGAGGTGTTTATAGTATTCTCTGATGGTAGTTTGTATTTCTGTGGGGTCGGTGGTGATATCCCCTTTATCATTTTTAATTGCGTCGATTTGATTCTTCTCTCTTTTCTTCTTTATTAGTCTGGCTAGTGGTCTGTCAATTTTGTTGATCTTTTCAAAAAACCAACTCCTGGATTCATTGATTTTTTGGAGGGCTTTTTGTGTCTCTATCTCCTTCAGTTCTGCTCTGATCTTAGTTATTTCTTGCCTTCTGCTAGCTTTCGAATGTGTTTGCTCTTGCTTCTCTAGTTCTTTTAATTGCGATGTTAGAGTGTCAATTTTAGATCTTTCCTGCTTTCTCTTGTGGGCATTTAGTGCTAGAAATTTCCCCCTACACACTGCTTTAAATGTGTCCCAGAGATTCTGGTATGTTGTATCTTTGTTCTCATTGGTTTCAAAGAACATCTTTATTTCTGCCTTCATTTCGTTATGTACCCAGTAGTCATTCAGGAGCAGGTTGTTCAGTTTCCATGTAGTTGAGCGGTTTTGATTGAGTTTCTTAGTCCTGAGTTCTAGTTTGATTGCACTGTGGTCTGAGAGACAGTTTGTTATAATTTCTGTTCTTGTACATTTGCTGAGGAGTGCTTTACTTCCAATTACGTGGTCAATTTTGGAGTAAGTATGATGTGGTGCTGAGAAGAATGTATATTCTGTTGATTTGGGGTGGAGAGTTCTATAGATGTCTATTAGGTCTGCTTGCTGCAGAGATGAGTTCAATTCCTGGATATCCTTGTTAACTTTCTGTCTCGTTGATCTGTCTAATGTTGACAGTGGAGTGTTGAAGTCTCCCATTATTATTGTATGGGAGTCTAAGTCTCTTTGTAAGTCTCTAAGGACTTGCTTTATGAATCTGGGTGCTCCTGTATTGGGTGCATATATATTTAGGATAGTTAGCTCTTCCTGTTGAATTGATCCCTTTACCATTATGTAATGGCCTTCTTTGTCTCTTTTGATCTTTGATGGTTTAAAGTCTGTTTTATCAGAGACTAGTATTGCAACCCCTGCTTTTTTTTGTTCTCCATTTGCTTGGTAAATCTTCCTCCATCCCTTTATTTTGAGCCTATGTATGTCTCTGCGTGTGAGATGGGTCTCCTGAATACAGCAGACTGATGGGTCTTGACTCTTTATCCAGTTTGCCAGTCTGTGTCTTTTAATTGGAGCATTTAGTCATGCTCTTTATTTCTTTGATGGATTTGAGTTACTCTCAGGAGCTATTTTATATATTTTATATAAAATAAGAATTTATTTTTGTCCTTCTGTAGGGTGGTATCCTAGCAATGAGTTATTGTTTTTGTTTATCTGTAAATGCCTTATCTCACCTTCATTTTCGATGAGCATAGTATTCTTGGTTGATGTGTTCATTGTTTTTGGATGTCAGAAGCTCATGATGTGTCTAGGTGTAGTTCTTTTACTACATTCTATTTTTTTTAACCTCTTTGAATCTAAGTCTTAAAGTTTCTCATCAAACCTGAGAAGCTTTTGGTTGTTATTTCTTAAATACAGTTATTATTCCTTTCTTTCTCCTTCCATCTGATGCTTTAATTACATGTATCTGGGAACTCTTTATATTGTCCTTTAGGTCTCTCATGCTCTGTTCATTTTTCTTCAATTTTTTCTGTTATTTAAATTAGATAAATTGTATTGTACTATCTGTAAGTTTACTGTTCTTCCTTCTGCTATTTTAACTCTCTTATAGACAATAAATTTAATTTTAGAATTTTAAAAAAATTATAGTTTTCATAATTTTTAGTTCTAGAATGCTCATGTGATTCTTTTAAATAATTATATTTCTCTACGGATATTTCCTATTTACTGAAATATTTTATTCAAATGTTTGTTACATCTTTAATTATAATGTTATTTAATTCCTTGGGTATGCTAATAACAACTATTTTATAGAGTTTTTTTGCTGCTAAATTCAATATCTGGTCCCATTTAGAGTGAGCTTATGTGCACTTATTTTTTATTGAATATTAGCCACTCTTTTGTACATATTTACATACCCCCTAATTTTTATTAGAACCTGTGAATCATAAAATATGTAGTCAGTAACTCCAGAGTCTAATGTTCCCCCATGTTGCTTTTTTACTTTATTTATTTTTCATGTTTTGCCTGGATGAAAACTCTGGGATTTGTCCTTCCATGATGTGTAGCTACTGATTTCTTTGCCTTTTTCTGTTGCTGTTTTTAAAATTTATTTTTCATTTTT
The DNA here is from genome assembly GCF_037993035.2 of Macaca fascicularis. Classification (NCBI taxonomy): domain Eukaryota; kingdom Metazoa; phylum Chordata; class Mammalia; order Primates; family Cercopithecidae; genus Macaca; species Macaca fascicularis. The sequence continues at coordinate 14,435,889 of NC_088392.1, read as the reverse complement.
ATCCCAGCTTCCTTGGGATGTCTCTATCTCTGTACATCTTAGTGAACAGTCAGTGATTAGAAATGAGTCTCTGCTCAATCAACTCAAGTTTGTAAAGCTTCCACCCTCTGTCAATTAATCTGTCAGTAGGCTGAGAAGTACATCAAGTGTACAGCCAGTTTTCAAGCTGGCTCGGCTTTAACTGTCTGGCTTGTTTCACCTCTATGCAGATGCACACTTCACCCGTTGGCCAGGCATATGTAGAGAACTTATCTAACTAAAATCTCTAATGTTTATAATTTTTCAATACATTTCTGGGTTATGTGCTATTTAAGTTAACCAGGATCTCAAACTCAGGCTGGAGTTGCAAGTGTTTACTATAGTTTCCTACAATTTAATTTAATTTGTTTCTTTTACTTTTCCTACCAATTATGTTGTGGAAAATTTTTACCTTTGTTTTAAGTTAACTTAGCCACCCATCTCTGTCCAAAAAGTTGCTCATTTCCATGGCCATCTTCCCTTGGAAAATCTACCATTTCTGCCTTCTTAACTAGAAGTTAGGTGGATGAAAGCAGGCCTAAGCAAGAAGGCTAAACATACTTGCAGTACTTAACCAAAGATACAGACATTTTTCATGCATAAATGTTTCTCAACTTGTTTTTGTCTAGAGTACCAAAATAAAATTTTTTGACAATTTTTGTACTAGCTTTGGGGAAGATGATTTGTAGATATCTTTACATCCTCAGAGATGAATCCTCTTATTGTTTTTGCAAACATTTACTTATTATTTTTGTGTACCATATACCAGTATCATAGGGATATATGCCTATGACCATGTATTGCTCTTTCACAAGTTGCTATTTTAAAATAATCTCAGAAATGTAAGACAGAGTGATCTACTTGGAATAAGTAGATTTTATATTACAATGAAAATATCACTACTCCTTGAACCAAGTTAACGTTTGTATTTTTAAGACAGAAAATATATCAAATATATAAAATAAATTGTGATTAAAATTTTTAGTCTTCCACAGATTTTTCAAGATGATATTAATAAGCATTTTTCATGTTGATAATTCATAAATAAATACTCAGAGTGATAGAATTAATTTTTCTAGGACCTAAATATAATTAAATGAGTCATTAAGAGTTTCTGTGATTTTTCTTTTCTTTTTTTTGAGATGGAGTTTCACTCTTTCGCCCAGGTTGGAATGATGTTGTGCGATCTCGGCTCACCGCAACCTCCATCCCACTGGGCTCAGTGATTCTCCCGCTTCAGCCTCCTGAGTAGCTGTGATTATAGATGCATGTCACCGTGCCTGGCTAATTTTTGTATTTTTAATAGTGACAGAGCTTCGCCATGTTGGCCAGGCTGGTGGAACTCCTGACCTCAGGAGATCCACCCACCTCAGTCTCCCAAAGTGCTAGGATTACAGGTGTGAGCCACTGTGCCCAGCCACATTGCCTGATTTCTAAGTTCCCTTTCATATATGTTCTTCATAGAAATTTTACTAAAATTAGATTTATAAGCAGTACAATAATAAAATATTCACATATGAGTTATCTCATGATTTGAATTTTTATTTTACCTTTATAGTTTAATTGATGTTAGCTTTGGTTATTTATTGAAGTAGTTCTTTAAATAAAGAAATGTTTGAAATTTGAATCATAACAAATTAATTTCAGGTAGAAGTTAATATATGTAGCAAAGCACTATTCCTTATGTCTGTGTGTATAGCAATTTATCATTAATAAATCTATTTTTATATTATCATAATTAGTTAACACATTCATATTTTGATACAATATTATATATACTTTTTATAATTAGATAAATTTAATAAATATAACTTCATATTCATGAAGAATGAAGATATAGACTATTCAATATACTTTGTGTAAGTCGTATTGATATGTATGCCCAAATCTGATTCATACCACATAGACGATGTCTGTCTCTAGGGTGAATAGAATTACTTAAGTGCCACTTTAAAAGCAAGAAAAATCTGTTAACTGTCATGTGAATTGAGTCACCATTCAATTGTATGGGAACTTTAGCATTTATGTTGTTCAGTAGAGCTGTCTAAATTGTGGCCTGGCAACTCCTGAAAAACAGATTTCAGAGTGACAAAAAGGTGTTTCTTTATATACCAAGATATTAAACTGTTTTGCTATAATGTCAGTAACAAATAAAAAATATACAATAAAGTATGCTAGAAGTTACTTTGTGTGTCAAATAATTTGTGAGATATTTTGTCAATTGTTACAATTGAAACTTCCCTGGCATTAGGAATGGTTAAGGATTCTTTGCTTGTTTTGTATAAATTCATACTATGATGATTAGAAAAAGAATGTGTAATGAGAAGAACACTGCTTCTAACTTTTAATTTTCAAATGAAGTTTACACCTAGAACTTCATTATACATTTTAAATATAGCACCACGACTGCTTGAATTAATAACTATTCAGAATTCCAACTAATGAAACATGATTTTACATTAGTTTTGAATTAAGGATATATCAGTTATCTCAAAACATCCTTCACAGTTTGTGTGTGTTATGTAAATTAAAAAAAAAGTATAAACCATACTGAGATTTTTCTACTCAACCTTTACATTTTAAAGAATTTGAGAAAATAAAAACTCTTTTTAACTAATTATCTTACTGAAAAAGTCTTGGATATAAATTAGTACCTACCAATTAGATGTACTTACAGAGATTTGAAAAGTGAAATTGAGGTGGGGTAGTGATCAGTCTGGGACTGCTGGTAGTTATAACGGTCTAGAAAGCTCATGAATTTCTTCTAGCAGTTTCTAATGCTCATTCTGCATGAAGTTCCGTCTTGGATTTGATGAAACAGTAGCTGTAGAGGCAGCCTGTTCATATGAGTCATGAAGCTGAGGATTCTGTCTTCAGGTGAACATTCTTCAGCCTATTAGTGTTCAGAGGCTGCAATGGCAAAGTCTGAAAGATAGCTCTGTGTAGTTCTAAGATAATTCCAAAGTGCATTACCTAAAACATGCTTTTCTAACATTGTACAATTTTTATGAACTCCATGCTTCTTACATTAGATTTATTTTTGAACAGTCACCTAGCACAATTTTTGTTTCCTCTGTTGAATTCAGATTTACAATATCTATTGGTGAGTTGTTGATTTAGCTATTTATTAGTAAAAATGCAAATGTAAAAATAAACTATTCTGGGAGTTAGCCACTTAAAGATAATATTGATGTAAAAAATGTTATTTTTCTCTCTAAGGAAACAGCTTCAACTAAACTTTTATGTAAGGATAAATTTTAGTAGCCATTATTTCCTAGTGAAAATGTTGCATATTACCAACATAGGCACCTTTATATAATTACTATCAGGAAGAAGTCTTTACAATTGAAAAACTGCAGATAGACAAAGTTTTGAATTGCACTTACAATGCCTTCAGAGAAAAATACTATACAACAAATTTATGTTGACCATGTACTGGTACTACTTATATCATATCATGATGCTGAGGAAAAAATATTTCATAATTCTGAATGTCAAGTCATTTAATATTGACTTATTTGTCACTTTATAATTATACAACATTATTAATTTGTACATAAGTATAGAGTATTGATAATATATTGACTTTGAAAATTATATTTAGGAAAGATATGAACCATAAAAGAAAAATATGGAATATTGCATTTTCTTTAGCTTTATTATTTTGAAACCTTAAATGTGAAATTTTGTTTTCCAGTATCATTCTGTGCTCAAGTCTACACACTTTTAAGTGAATTCGAGTTTTACTCTCTGTTCACATAGCAGGCATCCTAGAAATAACTGTTTAAGGACATTTAATTTTTCTCAGTGCTCTATTTAACAGGAATACAAAAAGAATATTCAGAAGTTTGTAAAACATAGTATTTTATATTTCTCAATATACATCTTAGTGCCCAGTAGCATTATTATTATAATTATTACTATATTTTGGATGACTTCCAGGATTTTTTTCATCTTCCATCACCAAAAATGTAATACTAGAATTCTAGGTTTGAATTTCTTTACAAATTACATCTACTGCTTGATTTCTGTAGGCCTTTTCAAATTCCATACCAATGAAAAATGCTGGAAGGTTCTTCTATAAGTCTCCTTCTACTTTTTAAAATCAACATATACCAATAAAATTGGACATTACAATGTACATATTAAAGAAAGAGCACAAAGCATGGCCGTGTGAAACCGGGGGTATAATTAGTGATTGAAATGTCTCTTAGATTTTCTTTACATCAGTAAGGTGACTGTGCCTGGTATCACTAATACTCTAATGTCAAGTTTCTTTAAAAAGTACAACTTCCTGTTAGAAAGTTAATTGGCATATTGTGTTTTCCTTCAAATCCTTAATACTAGACAAGTGAGTAATATATCTGTAAAGATTCTGGCAGTGTATTTAGGTTAACCAAATATATTTACCTTTAATGTTAAGCCAAATTAAATAAAATTCTAGTATTTCACAATTATTGGTGTATAATGTAGTATTCCTATTATTAATTATGTGAAGTGCAACATTTAACACTTTACAACCCTAGCCTATTTTTGTTTCATTGGTTTTTATGTTGCTATAGGTATGGACAGATGTATGGATGCATGTAATAGATATTTTCTGTACTACCTGAAATATGAGGGCAAATTTTGATTATATTTACCATATTGTATACATAGATTATCATAGCATCATTCCATAAGTACATGATGAATGAATAAATATAGATATTTGCATCTCCTATATGCAAGATATTGTACTAAACCCTTGGATTTAACATTAGCAAACTAGAGAATCCCTGATGCCACAAAAGTTGAAACAACTAAGAGTAGAGACCATATTAAATTAATAATCTTCAATTTGTAACATTCTAATAAATTGGGAAATATAAATTAATGTTTAACAATCATGCTTCTGGGAAAGTAGAATAAAGTAGCTAAGTATACATTTCTACCTAAACAAATAAACAAACCAAATTCTAAGATTATTTAATCAATATACTGAACAGGCAGTGACAGAGAATCATTCCTGGAATGAGAAACAAGTTGAGTCCTATTATTACCCAAGCATATAGGCCTTGAGAGTTTCTAGAGCAGGAGAGGATGTGAAACTTCCAGGGTTGAGGAGTGTAAGCTTGAAAGATTGAGGATGAAAATTTCCTAGGGTTCACAGAACGAATACTAGAAAGGAGAGAGCTGTATAAAGAGAAAAATCCTGAGAGATGCGTACGATCTTCCACAAGTATTCAGCAGAGGACTGATTGGTGTATTCATGTGGAAAATGCCTCAGATGAGGAAAGAAGTATGCAGTCTCACACAGAGCATGGGATAGAACCTGTTTCCACCAGCCAGACAAGACTATCTCAGAATTTATAGTTCATTGGATATAGTACTCAAAGGGCATTCCTTCAGTAACGTGGAGTAGCTAGCCTGAACCTGAATGCTGCACTGGTCTAACTTAAAATATCTTGTAAGCAAGATTTAAAAGGATCAACCTTGTTCTAATGACTTAGTTGCATCCCAAAAGAGAGCACAAACAAAACTATTCAATATCAAAAAAAGCAAAATTCACAATGTCTAGCATCTAATCAAGGATTATCAAGGATAAAAATATCAGCAAAATACAATTTATTATGGGTTAAAAAATTAACCAAAAGTGAACCAAAGCCTACACAGATACACAGATGTTCACTTAACCAGAATAGGACATGAAAACCCTTATCATAACAGTATTTCTAATGTTGAAAAAGTAAACCATTGTATGCAATATGTAAAATAGAGTCATAATAAAATTCTACAAAGGAAAAATACAATATTTGTGATTAATGATACAATGTTGGAATGAATGGCAGAATCAATATTGCAGACAGAAAAGATAAGTGAAATTTTAGGCACTGCAATGAAAAAAATATAAAGAGAAAAAGTAACTTAGAGTATTATTTAGCTGTAGGAAATCTTCAGGAAGTATATATGTAAATGGAGTTCATGAAGAAGAGGCTAGAGCAGTAGTAGCAGAAAAATGTTTTAAAAAATAATGGTCAAACATCTTTCTAATTTGATGAAAGTTATAACCACAGAGAGTCAAGAAGTTTAACACTTCCCATGCACAATAAGCATGAAGAAAATTAAACTGAGTGGTATCATAGTTAAGTTGCTCTACTAAGGAGAAAATCTTTAAAGTGACCAGAGAGAAAAGACATGTTTTTTTACAGAAAAAACAAAAGATGAAAATGTCTGTAGATTCTTCATTGGAAAGAGTGCCAGAGAGTGGAGGAAAATTTTTAAAGATGAAAAAAATCACTAAACTAGAATTTTGTATCCAAAAGAAAACAATAATTATGTAACAAAACTTGCAAACGTACACAAAAAAAATCCTGTCAGCTGGGAATTTCATATCCAACAAAAAAATCATTCAAATTCGAAGGGGCAACAAAAAATTACACAGTTGAAAGAATTAATCTCCAACAGACGACGTTATAAGAAATGTTATAGGCCATCCTTCTGGCAGAATGAAAAAACATGATAAAAAGATGAATTTACATAGCATTGGAAAAAGTAACAGGGTTGAATATAACATATTTCCTTCTTTCCTAAATACTTTTAAATAATAAATGGCTACGTAAACATGATAATAACAATGTACTGTCAGGTCTTTAACATATGTATAAGTAAATTATATGACTGTCACAGCATAAATTATAAGAGGAAAGTTACAAAAGTAAATATTTTTAAATTCTTATACTATATGTGAAATGTTGGAATGTCACTTGAAGGTAGACTATTTATTGGTTGTCCATGCCACCAAACAATATGTGGCATAAACCCTGCAAAATACATGACAAATGCTTTCTTTCATCCTATCAGTGGGGATGATTATTGAACAGAACATAGAATATGAATGTCCAGAAATAAGACTGTGGGACCATCCACTTAAGTTAGTTGAAATTATTTGAACATCTAATATGTTACATCACTATGATTAATCAAAATTGTTAAAGCATACATCCCTATAACAACAGAAATGAAGAATTTAAGACTTGTATCATGTTCTTGAGTAGCTCTATAACGTTTTGACTGTAGTTGAGATGCATCGGTATCATAGAAAAGCATACTGACAGTTGAAAATTCTGTTTTCAATTACACTGATGATATGCCTCAAGCTGTTCTGTAATTGCATGATTTAAGAATTGTTTTTCACTGATATGACCAAATTTTTCCAAAGTAATGCTTAATAGAAAGCTGAAAACTGTTGCAACCCTGCAAGAAGGTATTTTACAAGTAATTACCGGAATGAGTCACCCTTCTGGAGGCAGGAGCAACATTGATTTTTAGTTCCTTTAAGGATTGAACTTTTTGTTTCTTTTAACTTACCTGAAAACCTTCAATAATGAAATTGTGCTGACTGAACATTTCATCATGAACATGTAAGGGAGTGACATATGGGAAAGATGATTCCCTTACTTCTTTCAAAATATATTTGAAAAATAAGGGACTGGAGATAAATAATTTGCAATAAACTTTGTGAAGATGTCAAACTTTGTTGGCATCTTAAACTGTGCCAAAATGCCAAGTCTATTTTAGGGTGAAATTACTTTGTATTATTTTTTAAATTATAGATAAATAATATGTAGATAGATGAATGTCAAAATTAAGATCAAACTATATGCCTTTAATGTTTAATTAATTTTATCACTCATTCCAAATAAATGATAAAACTAGGAAACCCACTTCATAGAATCAAAATAAGTTTCTTTCATTGATTGCCTCTAGTTTTATTTCATAAACTTACTTCTTATGATATAAATTTTTTTATGACGAAAGTGTGTCTATACATAGATGAGGTACAAGCTAAGTCTGAAAATCATGATAAGAGAGACTATTTTATTCTAATTAGTATGTTTAAGATTACATTTAACATTTTATATAAATGACATGAAATATGTTTTTATATTATATTTTACTCAAAGCAGTGATTTATATTCTATGTATATATCTGTCTGTCTTGTCTGTTTGTCTATCTTAGGCAATATGCAAATACTAAGTCATTTATCTTTCTGGGGGTCCTTGGTACTGTCTCTTCTCTTTGAAGAAGGCTCTTCATTAGGCCAGCAAACTTGTATCACACAGGCCTATATGCCAGGCATTAAGTTAGCTACTAGGAATACTGACAATAAATTCAAAGTCGTTCATCTAGAGAAATTTGGAGCAAATGTTTTGTGGTAGGAAAAAAAAAAAACTAACACAATTTTCCTCAGTAATTCTTTTCTAATTCACTTATGGGCCAGTGTTGGTAGCTCTATGGAAGAAATAGTTGTATAAATAGTACTTATATAATCTCATCATTGTAGCTCTATGGAAGAAATAGTGGTAAGAATAGTACTTACATATTCTCATAATTGTAATTAAATGTACAGATGATTTATTTGTAGTAATACACCCTTTCTCTTGATTTAGTATTTATGAGTGACTTTACTATTTCCTAGCTCTATGAACCTGTTTATTTTACTTAAACTTTCTGGTTTCAATTTCCTTCCCTGAGAAATAAAGATAACAATAACTCATCATAGAATAGTTATGAAAATAAAATAATGCAAATCAGCTTTATTATAATAATTATAATCAGCTAGAATAATGCCTGATGCAGATATCACTAAATGCCAGATAGTATTTTTAATTATCATGAAATACTAAGTAAACTATCACTTTTAATTTTTAAAAAATCAAATATATAGGAAAATAATAATAGCTATTGAATATTAAAATTGCACTTGTAGTTATAAAACAAAATATAAGCACTGTAAATACTAAAACGCCTCTTTCATAGGTTTGCCCCCATACAAAAGTATTTTCTACTCCTCTATCAAAACATCCTTCTGAAGTTCTATAACACTACGTATGATAAAATTTACTTGGTAATTATCTAATCATTTTATTGTCATCATACCTTTTTTTCTATGTTCTATTTTTCCTTTTAAAGGAAATTCTGCTTTCCCAGCTGGATTTTAAGATATTTGGAAGCAAGTAATAGGTCTTATTCTTTCCTATCCTCCTAATATAAACATATTATTAACTACTTAAACATCTCTTGACTTTATTTTTAGTAATTTTAAACTGTAAAAAATTGCACGAAAGAGCTGATCTACCATAATGAAAACACACGAGTCTCATAGAAGATATTAAATCCTTGAATTCTATTTTGAAAAACAATAAAAAAATAATGCCTGTTCAACATATGGTTTATCTCATTTTTTTTCACAGTGGTTTATGAGAGAGTTGCTATTTTCCTTATTTTACTTATGAAGAGCTTGAGGCTCATAGAGGTGAAGTATTTTGCTTAGCATTGCATAGCTAGACAGAGTAAGAGTACAGGACCAAAAGGAATGAAAAAGTTTATCTGACTTTAAAGCTTAAAATGTCCATTAAAAAAAACTCTAACACTATGTAACTTACACATCTCCATCTTCTTAAGCCTTTCATTTTTTTATTTCAATAAATATTCTGGGATATACATACCAATTCTCATATTCAAATTTTATAGAAAGTAGCAATGAAACATTTATGCTGTGTCTCTATTTTATAAAAAAACAGACCTGTATCTACTCTAGCAGGAGAGAAATGCCTATGTTAAATATTTTTATAACTTTATCAAGAAGACACTGATATGAACAAACAGACAAGCTTGTTTCTGAAATTCCACTAGGAAAGGCTTTCAACAATAGGAGATCAGTCAAGTTTATAATTTCATTGTTTTCCATACACCTCATTACTTTCTATTTCTGAGCAAAGGGTCATGTCTCCATCATATGGCTTAAAATTAACTGTGTGAAACCAAGCTCAAGTACTAAAAGTTAAATGTAAAATTAAAAATAAGATATATATAGAAGAATAAATTGAAGAATAAACTTCACTTTCATGTACAGAATCTTGTTATCTTCTGCCAGATGAACTGCTGTTAAAACATTTGCCATTTAGCAGAAGGTGTTGCTAATGAATTACTGAAGATAGAAACTCAATAATTTCCTGTAGATTTTATTCTCTCTGACTGTTCTCTAAATTTGAAATGTTTTGGAGCTCTGTATCTTCAACTATATCATGCTCATAAATATTATTTTGCACATTTCCAATACATGACTTAGAACATATTGAATCATGTATATTATGAAATCTCATTCTTAAATTAGTGAACAATGAAGACTTCTCCAGGCTTAAATAAAGCAATCACGCCTATACTGTATCTTCCCATCCTGCATCGCCACTCAGACAAAGCTGCTTTATTTTCCCCGACTACATCACATTCCTTCATTCTTCTATCCTTCAAAATTTAAATGTCCTCTTGTCTCACTTCCCTTTTCTTTCTAGCTAGATATTTGTCCCTTAAGATTAATTTTATATGCTGTAGTAGTTATGACTTTATAAACACTAATAGGATCATACCTCTGCCATAACTTTTGACTTATTTTGATGTGGATATTATTAGGTTGGTGCAAAAGTAATTGTGGTTTTTGCAATTAATTTAAAAAATGGCAAAAACCACAATTACTTTTGCACAAACTTAATAGCTACGCTTTTTTGTTTCTATTTTTGCCCTTTTCTTTGCCTATCATCTTCTTTTTCTAATGTGTACCTGTTGCTTTTCCATCCTGACTGGTTGTCTTGGGCCTATCCCGATCAATATCCTGTCTTCTTCCCCTTTGTTGAGTCATGTACGTTATGAACCTGCAGTAGAATATCATACTCTGTGTAGCCTACGGTGACTGGGTCTCGGGAATGTGGTAGCAACAGGACCAATCAGAGACTTCCCTGATACCAATGTAGGACTGCTGGGAAAGAATTAGCTGAACTAGAAGTAATGTTATTCTGGGGCTGTCAGTTGTCTGGCCTTCTGGCTGCTGAGAATCTACAGGAAAATAAAGCCAGGTGAAGTGAAGAGGAGCCTTCATGCCATTGTTATACTGATAGATCCAGTGTATCAATCTGGAATCCAAATCCATCGCTGGACTTTACAGGTTTGTAAAATATCCTGTTTTCTTTTTGACAAGGTTAACCAGAGTTGAATTACATTATTTTTTTTCAACCAGTTGTGTCCCAATGAACAGAAATTATCAACAGGAGGGCATTTAAATACATAGTTAGGGAACAAAAAGTAGCAACAACCATTCTAGCTCTGACATGCAAGTTTTCAAGTGATTAGAAACTAAAAGTTTGAAAGGTTGTACCTTACTTTGTTCTTTAGGCACTGTACTTTGTTTTCTAGCTAACACACCCAATTGTTGCCTTTAGGGTATTTGATAGAGAAAAGTGAAGGACAGGTGTATTTGTGTTTCATTATGCAGTATTCAATAGTTTCTGGATGAAGGGGACACAGTTTGGCTCAGGTTGGCTCTTCTAATGATTCTTCATATCTTTATTCAGAGACTTCCGTTTATCAGTTCCAGCTATCCTAGGTTGGGATGAAGATCAGATAGTCAAATACCCTGTGTGACATACAGCAGTCGTGATGTTTGCCTCAGGTAGTTAGAAATATTTTGCATGCATTTCTGGGTAACGAAGATCCACATGAAAACCAAGGCACAGGTGTATGGAGGATGATACGTTTCACCATTTCACACAGAGCTCTTGCATTTGACACACTGGAAGTAGTAACAGAGAAAAATGAAATTTATTTTTTATTTTTTATTTTTGCAGATGATAGTGATTTTGATAGTTCCATGATGTAAAGACAAATTAATGTAGTGATGTTGGAGTTTTATGTATGGAAACATGAGTGTATTTACATTTACTTATTATGGCAGCAAATAGAATGGAAAATTATTATTTTCCTAGTACATCTTTTATATCCAGTAGAGAACATCAGGCCCCCATAAAGAGGGCTGTGAGGAGATTAGGAGCTGTTCTTGCCTGTTTTTATCCGATTAATACTGAGTCCCAAATGCCCTAAGCGGGGTTAGCTTATGGCATGAGCCAGGCTAGTTATCCTAGGACCCGTCTCTGAACCTTTGGTCTTGACTACATGTTTTTAACAAATGATTGAAGCAAGGACACTGGTAAAGAAATTGTCTCTTTTTGGGGGGGTTGGGAGGAAGGGGAAGAAAGTAAGGGGCAGAGCTGTTAGGGCAGGAGAGCTTTTAGCTGTTGGGATTGTGGCTGCCCTTTTTCTGCAACTTGGGGAAACCATGTCTATGGAATGATTCCAGGTTGTGAAAGACACAGAAACCAGAGCTGAAAAGACGGTTTAGGATGGCATGCCTTTTACTCCTGTTTAAAACAAACACGCTTCAGCTGTATTTTAATATACTTTCATACTTGAACCTGCTGATTACTATTTTAAATAAATACATTTGGAATACAATTAGACTAAAAATCTTCTTCAACTAAAAATCATCGTTGGGCTTGGAGATGGAAATATGTGTTGCTAATAATTGTATCCCCAGTGACTAGCGTTATGTCTGACACTAATCAATGCATGGTAAACTAGTGAACAAATGCAAATGCATAAGCTGTTACTGAACATGCTTAGGTAGGATCACAAAATTAATACAATTATTGTTCAGATGCAATTTCTATTTCTCACCTTTCTAAAAATAACACTGCTATTTCCTGTAGTTACGATCTTATGTGTCTGATAAGTTTTAGTTTCAAATTGTATGTATGTGTCAAAAGGCATAAGGCACATATATTATTTTTTCTTCTAATTAAAAAAATCCACTTTATAAAATTATAAGTACAATGAAAGAAAAGAAGGGAAACAGAGGGATAGAATAAAAGGAATATTAAAGGTCAAAATGTGGTTTCTTGACTTTATATGAGAGAACATTATTAATCATTATTACTGTTTACTAGAGTTATCAACTTTTTAGAATAATCCGAAATAGGAAAAGAGAAATTACGGCTTCTTTTTAAAAGTTAATTTTTAGAGACTTGTACTTTAGTAATTTATATTATTTAACTTTGCTTTCATTGAAAATAATTTTAACTTATAAATTGAAAATAATAATCCTCATCACCCAAATTAATTTAGAAAAAATTATTGGTGAAACAGGTCACTAACATTTTTAGTAAAAATAATTATATGAATAATTGAAAAGTGTTATATTTTGAAAGATGAAATTCCAATATTGAACTACATAGCGTGATGATTGGAGGTTCTAACACATCTTAGTTATAATGCAAATTTATTTCATGAAAATACATATGGAATACCACTTTAATGTAATCTTTATTCATTAATTAAAAGCTTATTTTGTGGTAACTCATTTGCATTTAAATGTATTATATATTTCTAGGAGAATAAGATAGGCTTAATAATATTAGTTAATGTGGCTCTAATGCAATTACATTACATATAATATTTTTATTAAAAATTTTTATCTTCAAAGAGTTTTTCTTAGAATTTCTGTACTTAGAAGTATTTTCTTTTGTATGCTAAGAAAATGTCACTGATTCTATTTGTTCAACTTTATGATTTGCTATTAAAATATAAGTGCCATAATTAAAATATACTCACTATTTGAATTACAAATATCACATGATGCAGTGGTTATAAAGCAGAATTTAAGATCACTTTCTCTAGATTCAAACTGTCTCCTCTACTTACTACCCGCCTACTATAAGATAATCTTTGTAAACATCAGTTTTCTAAAATACAAAGTAGTAATAAAAATATCTTTTAGAATATACTTGTATGAATGAATGAGATTATAAATATAAGAAATATGGAAGATGTTTTATTGCTCTGATATCTACATGTAAAAGTTGAAGATGAATGCCTGTATTTCTTGTTTTCCCTTTTTAAAAAATTTCGGAATGAAGTTACAGGACTTCCATTTCCAGGAAAATGGAGTAGATGTACTTTTCCATATTCTTCCCACGACTTACGACTTGCAATCATGGTTGTTATATAAATAAAAATAGACCAGGCGCGGTGGCTCACGCCTGTGATCCCAGCACTTTGGGAGGCTGAGGTGGGCAGATCACAAGATTAAGAGATTGAGACCATCCCGGCTAACAGGGTGAAACCCCGTCTCTACTAAAAATACAAAAATTAGCTGGGCATGGTGGCACAGGCCTGTAATTCCAGCTACTCAGGAGGCTGAGGCAGGAGAATCAGTTGAACCCGTGAGACAGAGGTTGCAGTGAGCCGAGATCGCGCCACTGCAATCCAGCCTGGCGACAGAGCCAGACTCCATCTCAAAAAAAAAAAATTAAAAAAACCCCAAAAAACAAAAAACTCTCTCTCTATCTATATATCCATATACATATATATACAAAATGCTAAATGTTGTAGAGAAGACAGCCAGCAAGGGAACCAGGTAGCCAAGAATGACACAGTTGTCAGTTTTTTATTTTTTTCCTTTATTTTCTTCATATATCCCAGATTTACAGTCAAAGAAGCTGTCAATCTGGGAATGACAACAGGCACTCCAACTAAATCCTTTTCTCTCTAATCAAACACTAGGTTAAAGGCAACATAGCAAAAGAGAAAACTTTTAGTCCATTAGCACTCTACCACACCCAAGCGCCAGGAAAAGTTGTGCTCCTCCACCCTCCACATGTCAGCAAAAGCTGATTGGTGAACCTAGATTTCTATCCTTATAAAACTGGGAAGAACTGCTCCAACACACTTTCCACAGTAGTAGCAGAGAAGGCCAAAGAGGGAGCCAAAATTTCTATCCCCACAGGTCAGTAATGACACTCCTCTTTCTATTTTTGGATGATGTCAGAGGCAGCCTCGTGGGGAGTCAGGACCTTTACTATTTCAGAATGGCAATGAAGCCACCCCCACAGCAAGATGAGAGTAGACGGCATTGGGGAGCCAAAACTCCCACCCCTACTTGGCAGTTATGAGGAACCCTTTCCCCTTAAGCATCAACAAAGGTTTAATTGGGAACCTATTAATAGATGTCTACTTTCACCACGCATTAATGAGACATTCATTCACCTGTCACAGACATGAAAAAAATAGTTAAAACAGATGGTTTAAATATAACCTAGAATCCCATAACATAACATGAAAATGTCCAGATTTCAATCAAAGTTTACTTGTAGTACCTCAAATCAGGAGTTATATTGTGATAAATAATAAGAAATACATATTTTTATCTTTGACCCCATTTCCTAGCACATGGATCCTGAAACCAATAGAATCTCCAAAGTGATGTTTTTGTATGCTAGTGAGATGACTGATGGCTGAGGCCTCCTTGATATCCTAAGAATGGGGTGTGTTGCCCGAAGAATCAACTATTTCATTAGAGGGTTTGAACTTTTTAGTCCAATTTTAGACTCTAGGTATGGGAGAGGAGTTAAAACTTGAGCCAATCAGCAATGACAAATGATTTAACCAATTATACCCTATGAAATGAGGGCTCCATCAAAAAATAAAAGATTGGGGCATGAAAAACTTATGGGCGGCCACACACATGGGGATTGCTGTGCCCAGGTAGGACAGACAAGTGCTCTACTCTTTCCCCCAATACCTTGTCTTATGCATTTGTTTCTTCTATTTCTGAATTGTATCCTTTTATGATGTGGGTAAGGGTGGAGTGTTTTCCTGAGTTCTATGAGTCATTTTTAGCAAATGACTGTACCTGAGGAAGGGGTTGTGGAAAACGTCAATAAATACTGATTCGTCAAACACAGGTAACCTGGACTTGTGATTGATCCCTGAAGTGGGGAAGCAGTCTTGTGGGACTGAGCCATTAATCTGTTATATCTGATGCTATCTCCGAGTAGAGAGTGTCAGAATTGAGTTAAATTGTAGGACAATCAATTGATGTTAAAAAACTGGTTAGTGTGGAAAATCTCCCTTTACCCCGATAGACATTTTGGTGACCAGAAATGTCCTGTGTTGAGTGAGAGTATGGGGAAAAAAAAAAGTTGTTGGTTTTGTTTTTTGTCTTGTTTTCTGTACACCAAGATGATCTCAAACTTAATGAAAACAATCAAGAGAAGGCAATATGGAAATTATAGAGATATTCATTGTCAACAAAAAATTTAATGCAGCCATGATGAAATGCTTCAGCAAGCACTTAGGAACACACTGGAAACAAGTACTAAAATGCCTCAGAGAAAAATAATCTCAGCAATGAATAGAATATGCCTAGAACAATAAAATGGAAATAGGAAATAAAGAGAAAAATACAATAACCAAAGAAAAGCTTACTGGAGGGACTCAGCTACAGAATCAATGGGATACAAGAAAGAACCAGCAAACTTGAAGATAGAACAGTAGAAATTACCCAATCTGAACAACGGAGGAAATAGACTGAAAACACAGTAAGCAGAGCTTCAGAGTCCTGTGAGACCATTATCAATGTTCTAATAGTTATGCTATTGAAATTCCAGAAGGAGAGGAGAAAGAGGGTGACAATAAAAAAGTACTTGAAGAAATGTAGATAAAACTTCTCAGTTTGGCAAGAGACATAAACATAAACCTGCAGATTTAAGAAGCTGAGCAAATATCAAGGAAGATGAATCCAAAGAAATTCACACCAATGCACATCGTATTGAAACCTTTAAAAACTAAAGCCAAATAAAACAATCTTGAAAGAAATCAGAAAATAAATACCTTATCTATAGTGGAAAAACCAATTGAATAGTGAAAATCATGAAGTCCATAATAAAATGGTACAATATATTGAAGTGCTGGAAGAAAAGCATTGGTCAACTGGGAACTGTATGTCCAGTAAAGCTGCTTTTTAGGAATGAAAGAGAACTCAAGACAGTCTTAAATGAAGCAAAACTAAGTGAATTTGTCACCAGCAGATCTAAGCTAAAAGTGCAGCTAGAGGAAGCAGTCTAAACAGAAAGAAAAGAAAAAATATAAACCTTAGAACACCAAGAAGGAAAAAAATAACATGGTAAGCATACATGTAGGTAAATAAATAGGCTTTTTTTTCTTTCTCTCTTGTGACTTGTGAATTTTATTTGATGATTGAATAAAAAATTATAACCCAGTGTATTAAGGTTTGGAATGTATGTAGGAGCTGTATTAAAAACAATTACATAGTAATTGGCAGGGTAAAAGAGAAGTAAAATTTCTACCCTTCACTCAAACTGGTGAAATGATTACACTGGTAAACTTCACAGGTTATGCACATAAATGTAATACTTAGAGCTGTCACTACACAAACAACAAATAGGTGTATTCAAAAACACTATAGATTAATCAAAATGAAATTATGTTAAAATTTCAAGCAATCCACCAGAAAGCAAGAGAAGTAAAACAGAGAATGAGAAAGCAAATAGAAAAATAAAATACAATTGCAGACTTAAGCCCTAACATACCAATAATTGTATTAAATAAAAATGGGTCTAAATGCACATTTAAAAGACAGGCCATAGCAGAATAAATGTAAGAATATGACCCTACTATATGCTGTTTGCAAACAAATCACTTCAAATATAGCAATATAGGCAGGTTGAAAGTAAAAGGATGAAATAAGATATATCATGCAAACAAAGTAAGGCAGTGGGGGTTATATTCATATTAAATAAAGGAGACTTCAGAGAAAATAAAATTACTAGACACAGAGATACAATCTAAGAAGGCAGAACAAATGTAATATGTATGCAACGTACAACAGAACTGCAAAAATATGAAGCAAAATCTGATAGAACTGAAAGAACAGATAACCCACAGTTACGTTAGAGATTTCAACAAGCTTCTCTCAGTAAGTGATAAAACAAGACGGAAAATCAGCAACAATGTAGAAGAATGCAACACCATCAACAACACAATCCAATCTACATTTATAGAGCATTTTACCCAACAACACAATACACATCCTTTCCAAGTGCCTGTGGAACAAATACCAAAATGCATCATACCCTCCACAATAAAATAAGCTCAGAACATATAAAATAATCAAAATAAATAGAAGTATTGTATTAGTCTGTTCTCATGCTGCTAATAAAACATGCCTGACCCTGGGTAATTTATAAAGGAAATAAGTTTTATTAACTCACAGTTCATCATGGCTGCGGAGGCCTCAGAAAAACTTAGGATCAGGGTGGAAAGGGAAGCAAACACATACTCCTTCACATGAAGGCAGGAAGGAGAAGGATGAGTGCCCAGTGAAGGGGGAAGCCCCTTATAAAACTATCAGATCTCATGAGAACTGAGTTAGTTCAAGACATCACAAGAACAGGATGGGGGAAACTGCCTCCATGCTTCAATTATCTCCACCTGACCTTTCACATGACACATGGGGATTACAGGAACTACAATTCAAGATGAGATTTTGGTGGGGACACAGCCAAACCATATCAAGTGTGTCAAGTGTGTTCAAAAAAAAAAAAAAAAAAAAAAAAAGGAATCAAACTGAAAATAAACAATTGGAAGATAGAAAAATCTCCAAACACCTGGAAACTAAACAATATACTTATAAATCATCCATAGGTCAAAGTAGAAGTACAAAAGGAAATTTTAAAAATATGTGGAACTGAATAAAAATTAAAACACAACATGTCAAACTGTGTGAAACAAAGTAAAAGCAGTGCTAAGAAAGACATATTTAACGTTAAATGCACACCTTAAAAAAGAAATGTATCAAATCATTAATCTAAGTTTACATCTTCATAATGTAAAAATGAAGAGCCAAATAAAAAACAAGCAGCAGGAAAAGATAATGAAGACAAGCAGAAATCGTTGGAATTGAAATTGGAATTGAAAAGAAAATAAACAATTGAGAAGATCAATGAGGAAAAAAGCTTATTTGAAAATATCACAAAAATAACAACACTCAGGCAAGACTAACAAAGAAAAAAAATATATATATATATATTATTAATAGCAGGACTAAAAGAACCAGTGACACTTACTTGATATGATTTGGCTCTTTCCCCACCAAAATCTCGTCCTGAATTATAGCTCCATTATCCTCATGTATCATGGGAGGGACCCAGTGGAAGGTAATTGAATCCTGGGGATGGGTTATTCCCATGCTGTTCTCTTGATAATGAATACATCTCACAAGATCTAATGATTTTACAAAGGGGAGGTCCTCTTCACAGGCTCTCTTGCCTGTCGCCATATAAGACATCCCTTTGCTCTTCTTTTGCCTTCCACCATGATTGTGAGGCCTCCCCAGCCATATGGAACTGTGAGCCCATTAAACTTTTTTCCTTTGTAAATTACCCAGTCTCGGGTATGTCATTATTAACAGCATGAGAATGGACTAATACACTACCAAACACTTTCAAAATAAGTAACATCAATTCTATATAACCCCTTTTAGAAAATAGAAAATACTTCCTAATTCATTTTATGAAGATAATATTATCCTGATGCTAAATGCAGGCAAAATTCATACAAAAACTCCAAAACCCTACAGACCAATATCCTTCATAAATATAGATTCAAAAATCCTGATCAAAATACTAGTACAGAAAATTCAGTAATATGTAAAAAGAAGTATACACTATGACTTAGTAGGTTTTATTCTAGCTATGCAAAATTGGATCAATGGAAATAGATATTGGTTATCAGAATGTGAGATACTTGAAAATGGATTGATGTAGACAATGTTGTTATTAAGAGTTGGTCTAGGAATTACTAGAGGATTAAAAGGTTGACACACAGTGGGTGTCAGGATCATTTCAGGAGTAGAATTCAGTGAAATGCGAAGTCGGGTTATATGTATATTGACATTATAATGAATTAATACTGGATGTGATCAATAAATATTTCTTAGTTTAATGAAGAAATGAAAGTATGAATGGGCACTTTCCATATATCAATTAATCAATTAATTAATGATAATTATTTGCCATACTTATTATAATTACAATATAGTAACAGTACTAATTACTAATCACATAAAAATAAGCACAGGCTACTGTGAGACATTTTGAAGATCTAATTGCAAACACTAGGAAATCCGTCACAGAGAATATATGACATAAAATAATATTCTTATAGGAAGGAAGAGTTTAGGACAGGATGTTGAGAAAATTCCAGTAGACAGCATGTTCAAAGACAACAGCAATGGTTTTGACTTCTGCCTTCTTTGAGTGCAGAAACTAGGACAATGGGTTGGTATAAAATAAACAGGGAAAAAAGCAGCATGTGACAAACATTGTAAGAACACTAAGGGGTCCCTTCCAATGGGTCCCTCCCATGATGCATGAGGATTAATGGAGCTACAACTCAGGATGAGATTTTGGTGGGGAACCAGCAAAATCTTATCAAGTAAGTATCCCTGGTTCTTTTAGTCCTGCTATTAATACTTTGTATGTATATATTTTTGCTTTGTCAGTCTTGCCTGAGTGTTATTTTTATTGATATTTTCAAATAAGCTTTTTTCCTCATCGATCTTCTCAATTGTTTATTTTCTTTTCAATTCCAGTAATTTCTGAGTTCAGAACACAGAGACAGAAACAAGGATAAATATTTTATGGTTTATCCAAAATACAAATAATATATATTTTAGATAGTTTTTGGAGGAGAAATAACTTTCCTGAAAAGTCTAAATTCTTAGGGATGTTCTCTTTAGTGGGTTCCTGTAATCCTCCACTGAACTGACGATTAGGTCATTGTTAAGTGACATACCAGTGAGTCTCTCAAGTTAGATTTATAGTCCTCCTATTGTGTAGCAGCACAATAACCCTTTCATAAGTATAATTTATTATGCAGGACTTGCCAGTGATGCCTTTATCTGCTTATTAATTCAAGAGCACGAGAACTTCAAAATAGCAACAATGAAAAGCCACAAAAATCCACATCAACATTCAATGTAATTGAAGTATTGTGATAATTAAGATTAATGTGTGAATAATTGACATCTTAACAATACTGTCTTCAAATTCATGAACTCACAGTATATCATTATTTTATTGCAATTTTGTAATTTTCAATATACAGATCCTGTACTTATTTTGTTAGAATATACCTCAACATGTAAGTATTTCATTTCCTTTTAGTGCTATCAAAAAATTTTTAAATATAATTTTTATAGACATTCATGTTATCTGTGAATAAACAGCTTTATTTCTTTCTTTCTGATCTGTAAACATTTACTTCTTTTTATTTTCTTATTGTGCTGGCTAGGTCTTCTAACAAGATGTTGGATCGAAGTGATGAAAGAGGGAATTATTTTTGTACCTATCTGAGAAAGTTATCATCCATTCCTACTTTGCTGAGAGTCTTTTTTTTCATAAGTAATAAAGTATTTTTCTTCATTAGTTTAGATTATTAGTTTTCTTCTTTAGTCTGTTGATGTGGTAAATTAGATTGATTTTTCAAGGGTTCAACCAGCTTTTTATACATGGAAAAATTTCATTGTGGTGTATAATTCTTTTAATACATTTTTGGAAATGTCTTTCAGTATTTTGTTGGGGATTTTTACATCCATGATCCCATCAGACACTGATCTCTATTTTTTTCTTTTAATGTCTAACTTAGTTAGGAATTAAGTTAATATTGGCTTCATTGATTAGTTAGGAGGTGTTTCTTCTGCTATCTTTTTCTAGGAGAGATTGTGGAGCCTTGATGTATTTCTTTATTAAATATTTGGTAGAATTTACCAGTGAAACTACCTGGGTTTGGTGCTTTTTTTCCTCAAGGTTATTATTATTGTTTCAATTTATTTAATAGGTAAAGGATTATTCAGATGGTCTATTTCTTTTTGTGTGTTTGGCGGGTTGTGCCTTTCAAGTAATTGGTCCATTTTTCTTTTTATTAAGTTTTGGAAATGGAGTTGCTTATATTATCCCTTTAGTGTTCTTTCAATGTCCATGGGATCCATAAATATTTCATTAATGTGTTTTGAAATCAGTATGCAAGCAAGGTCCAAAGTGATATTCGTTCATAGATTTTTTAATTAATTTGCTTTTGGCTGGGTGTGATGGCTCATGCCTGTGATCCCAGCACTTTGGGAGGCGGAGGCAGGTGGATCACCTGAGGTCAGGAATTCGATACCAGCCTGAACAACACACAGAAACCCCATCTCTACTAAAAAAATACAAAATTAGCCAGGTGTGGTGGTGCATGCTTGTAATCCCAGCTCCTCGGGAGGCTGAGGCAGGAGAATCACTTGAACTCAGGAGGCAGAGGTTGCAGTGAGCCGTGATCATGTCATTGCACTTCAGCTTGGGCAACAAGAGCAAAACTTCATCTAAAAAAAATTGTTTTCTCTCTTTTTATTTATTAAAATTTGTCACGAAACCCTTTTTTTTTTTTTGTCCTCAGAGGACTTTGTTCTCTTTTGTTTTGCTTTGGTCAATCTCAAGATTATCTTCTGTCTTCTATGTTTTCTGTAAATTGGTTATTAATCCAGAGTTTAATGAAATTAACCTTTGTTGTTTTAGACCATAATATTGCATATAATTGCAATTACCTAAATGTCTAACAGTAAACAACTACATACATAAATTATACAAGATAAACTTTAAAAAGAGGAGAAAAATTGTATATTCTAGTAAGAAACATTCTTGTGATGGTTAATACTGTCAACTTGATTGGATTGAAGGATAGAAAGTATTGATCCTGGGTGTGTCTGTGAGGGTGTTGCCAAAGGAGATTAACATTTGAGTCAGGGCTGGGAAAGGCAGATCCCCTCTTAATCTGGGAGGGCGCAATCTAATCAGCTACCAACAAGGCTAGAATATAAGCAGACAGAAAAATGTGAAGAGACTAGATTAGCCTAACCTCCCAGCCTACATCTTCTCCCATGCTGGATACTTCCTGCCCTTGAACATAGACTCCAGGTTTTTCAGTTTTGGAACTTGGCCTGGATTTTCTTGCTCCTCAGCCTGCAGATGGCCTGTTCTGTGACCTTGTCATTGTGTGAGTTAATACTTAATAGAATCTCATATTTAGAATATTTATCTTGTTCCATTAGTACTGTTTCTCTAGAGAACCCTGACTAATACAGGTTTTGGTAACAGGAGTGGTTCTAGACGAACAGAATATCAAGGATGGAGTTATTTCATTGGTTTTGGGTTTCCTGGAGATGGCTGCTTGATATGATTATACCCCAAAATGCTAAGGACTGTACTCCTAATAGTATGGAGAATACTGATAGTCCTTGCTGTGGACTGTTTAGAGAATTATGCAAATAAATGCATTTGACACTCCAGATTCATTGGTCATGAGAGGCAAGGAGTTTGGTGACTCTAGATGTAATTCCTTTGACCATATGTGTAGAACCAAGGAACATAATGAAATTGATTGGTTGTTCCTAAGTTCACAAAAGAAAGTGATGAAAGAAAATGATGAACTCAAGGATTCTGTCTCCCGGTTTCAAAAGCTGATACTGAGCCTCAGATCTGCTAGGATGACCCAGAGTGAGAGTCTTATCTCCTGTAGGGAAAGAGTTGAAATTGTGGAAAAACAGACAGAAGCTCTTATCATGTGAGTGGCTGACCGGCAACAAAAGGTGCGTGCCCAGCCTCACCAGGTGTCTACTCTTAAAGTGATGGCCTTGATTGGAAAATAATGGGACCCTGCACCTTGGAATAGGGACTTGTGAGGGGACCCTGATGGCGCTGGGGACACTGAATTTGTAAACTCTGATGAACTTTTTGCCAGAAGAAACAGCTTCTTCATCCCCAGTACTAGCAACATCCCCATCCTACTGATCCGTGCTGTCATCACCCTTTCCATCATTGTCTGAGGAGATGAACCCTGCACTGCCTGAGGCAACAGTGATGGCGTCCCCTGAGGCAGTTGCCAGGAAAGGTAGTGTTGATTCCCCTAAGGGGTCACCCCCAACACCTCTGTTTGTGTCTAGACCTATAATTAAACTAAAGTTCTGGTGGGCAGCTAGAGGTGAGGTTGAGAGTGTGACCCATGAAGAAGCACATGACACTTTAAAAGAACTGTTTCAGTTCTCTAAATTATATAAATAGAAATCTACAGAACAGGCATGGGAATGGATATTAAGGGTATGGGATAATGGTGGAAAGAACACAGAGTCGGATCAGGCTGAATTTATTGATTTGGCCCCACTAAGTAATGACTCTGCTTTTAATGTTGCAGCTTAGGGGGTTAAAAAAGGTTCTAATAGTTTATTTGCTTGGATAGCTGAAATATGGATTAAAAGATGGCCCACTGTGAATGAACTAGAAATGCCTGATCTCCCTTGGGTTAATGTAGAGGAAGGGATCCAAAGCCTTAGGGATATTGGGATGGTAGAGTAGATAAGTCACTTTAGAGCTACTTATCCCAGCTAGGAAGATTCAGAAGACATACCTTTGACCAATTCCTTGTGAAATAGATTTGTGAGGGCAGCACCTGCATCTTTGAAGAGCCCTGAAATTGCTCTTATTTCTACGCCAGATCTAACAGTGGGAACTGCAGTCACTCAACTACAAAATTTAAACACAATGGGAATAACTGGATCTCAAGGTGGCAAGAGCCAAGTGGCAGCACTAAACCATCAAAGGCAAGGTGGGCATAGCTACCTTAATGAACAGCAGAGGCAAAGTGGCAATCAGAATAGTCTTACTCTTGTAGACCTCTGGCATTGGCTAATTAATCACACTATTCCTAGAAACAAAATTGATAAGAAGCCTACTGCATTCCTACTTAATTTATATAAGCAGAAAACTTACAGATTAAATGGACAAAAGACTAATGTGAGTTATAAAAACCGAGAATTGTGGCCCCTCAATCAACTCCCAGACTTGAGCCTATTTACAGACCCAGATCCCCTTGAATGAAGTGGGGTGCAGGTGCCTTGAGGAAGAATCCCACTACATTACCGACAGTTTATGCAGTGAGACTTTTTCCCATCCTTCCCCAAGGAGACCTTGGGCTTTTTACCAGGGTAACTGTGCACTTGGGAAAGGGAAATGATCAGATATTTCAGGGATTACTGGACACTGGCTCTGAGGTGACGTTGATTTCAGGGAACCCAAAACATCATTGTGGCCCTCCAGTTAAAGTAGGAGCTAATGGAGGTTAGGTAATTAATGGAGTTTTAGCTCAGGTCTGCCTTACACTGAGTCCAGTGGGTCCCTGGACTCATCCTGTGCTCATTTCCTCAGTGCCAGAATGCATAATTGGCATAGAAGTACTTGGCAGTAGGCAGATTCCCCACATTGGCTCCCTGATTGGCAAGGTGAGAGCTATTATGGTGGGAAAGGCCAAATAGAAGCCATGAGAGCTGCCTCTACCTAAAAAATAGTAAATCAAAAACAATATTACATCCCTGGAATGATTGCAGAGATTAATGCCACCCTCAAGGTCTTGAAAGACATGGGGATGGTGATTCCCACCACATCCTTATTTAACTCTCCCATTTGACCTGTGCAGAAGACAGATGGATCTTGGAGAATGACAGTGGATTACTGTAAGCTCAACAAAGTGGTGACTCCAATTGCAGCTGCTGTACCACATATGGTTTCATAGCTTGAGGAATTAACACATCTCCCGGTACCTGATATGCAGCCATTAACTTGGAAAATGCCTTTTTCTCCATTCCTGTCCATAAGACTCACCAGAAGCAATTTGGCTTCAGCTGGCAAGGCCAGCAATATATACCTTTGCTCTCCTACCTCAGGGGTATATCAACTCACCGGCTTTGTGTCATAATCTTATTCTAAGAGACCTTGATCACTTTTCACTTCTACAAGATATCACACTGGTCTATTTACATTGATGACATTATGCCGATTGGATCTAGTGAGCAAGAAGTAGCAAACACACTGTATTTATTGGTGAGACATTTGCATGCCAGAGGATGGGAAATAAATCTGACTAAAATTCAGGGACCTTCTACCTCATAATATTCCTAGAGGCCCAGTGGTGTGGGATAAGTTGCTGTATTTGGTCCCTCCTACCAAGAAAGAGGCACAACACCTAGTGGGCCTATTCAGATTTTAGAGGTAACACATTGCTCATTTGGGTGTGTTACTCAGGCCCATTTATCAAGTGACCCAAAAGGCTGCCAGTTTTAAATAGGGTCCAGAACAGGAGAAGACTCTGCAACAGGTCCAGGCTGCTGTACAAGCTGCTCTTCCACCCGGGCCATATGACGCAGCAGATCCAATGGTGCTTGAAGTGTCAGTGGCAGATAGGGATGCTGTTTGGAGCCTTCGACAGTCCTCCATTGGTGAATCACAGCAGAGGCCTCTAGGATTTTGGGGCTAGGCTCTGCCATCTTCTATAGATAACTAGTCTCCTTTTGAGAGACAGCTCTTGGCCTGTTACTGGACTTTGGTGGAAACTGAACATTTGAGTATGGGTCACCAAGTCAGCATGAGACCTAACTTCCTATCATGAACTGGGTGCTTTCTGACCCATCTATCCATAAGTGGCACGTGCACAGCAGCATTCCATCAACAAATGGAAGTGGTATATATGTGGTCAGGCTTGAGCAAGTCCTGAAGGCACAAGTAAGTTACATGAGGAAGTGGCTCAAATACTCATGGTCTTCACTGCTGCCACCCTGGAGTCTCTCCCCCAGTCTGCACCAATGGCCTCATGAGGAGTTTACTATGATCAGCTAACAGAGGAAGACAGGACTAGTTCCTGGTTCACAGATGGTACTGCACGATATTCAGGTACCACCCAAAAGTGGACAGCTGCAGCACCATAGCCTCTTTCTAGGACATCCGTGAAGGACAATGGTGAAGGGAAATGTTCTCAGTGGGAAAAACTTCAAGCAGTGCACCTGGTTGTGCATCTTGCATGGAAGGAAAAATGGCCA
This sequence comes from Macaca fascicularis, assembly GCF_037993035.2. Classification (NCBI taxonomy): domain Eukaryota; kingdom Metazoa; phylum Chordata; class Mammalia; order Primates; family Cercopithecidae; genus Macaca; species Macaca fascicularis. The sequence goes on along the minus strand of NC_088392.1, from coordinate 14,409,241 downwards.
AATTTGCTATTATATACTGCTTCATAGACTGTAGCCAATGGTTTGGCTGGATGGTTAAGGTCTTGAAGATGCATGGTTGGAAAACTGGTGACAAAGAAATTTGGGGAAGAGGTATGTGGATGGACCTCTCTGAGTGGTCAAAAACTGTGAAGATATTTGTATTTCATGTGAATGTTCACCAACGGGTGACCTCAGCAGAGGGAAATTTTAATAATCAAGTGAATAGGATGACCCGTTCTGTGGATACCACTCAGCCTCTTTCCCCAGCTACCCCAGTCATTGCCCAATGGGCCCATCAACAAATGAGCTCAGCAACATGGACTTCCACTCACCAAGGCTGACCTGGCTATGGTCACTGCTGAGTGCCCAATTTGCCAGCAACAGAGACTGACACATATCAAGGAATGGCCCCAATATGACACCATTCCTCGGAGTGATCAGCCAGCTACCTGGTGGCAGGTTGATTATATCAGACCTCTTCAATTATGGCATGGGCAGAGGTTTGGCCTCACTGGAATAGACACTTACTCTGGATATGGGTTTGCCTATCCTGCACGCAGTGCCTCTCCCAAGACTACCATTTGTAGACTCACGAAATGCCTTATCCACCGTCATGGGATTCCACACAGCATTGCCTCTGACCAAGGCACTCACTTTATGGCTAAAGTAGTGTGGCAGTCCACTCATGCTCATGGAATTCACAGGTCTTCCCATGTTACCTATCATCTTGTAGCAGCTGGATTGATAGAACAATGGAATGGCCTTTTTAAGTCATAATTACAACATCAACTAGGTGACAATACTTGACAGTGCTGGGGCAGTGTTCCCCAGAAGGCCATGTATGCTCTGAATTTGCATCCAATATAAGGTACTGTTTTTCCCATGGCCAGGATTCATGGGTCCAGAAATCAAGGGGTGGAAGTGGAAGTGGCACCACTCACCATCCCCCTACTGATCCACTAGCAAAATTTATTTTTCCTGTTCCTGCGAACTTACATTCTGCTGGCTTAGAAGTCTTAGTTCCAGAGGGAGGAACGCTGCCACCAGGAGACACAACAATCCCATTAAACTAGAAGTTAAGATTGCCACCTGGACACTTTGAGCTCCTCCTACATTTAAGCCAACAGGCTAACAAGGGCGTTAGTGTTGGCTGAGATGATTGACCCGGACTATCAAGGTGAAATCAGTCTACTACTCCACAACTGAGGTAAGGAAGAGTATGCATGGAATACAGGAGGTCCATTAGGACATCTCTTAGTATGACCATGACTTGTGATCAATGCCAATGGAAAACCACAACAGCCCTTTCCAAGCTGGACTACAAATGACACAGACCCTTCAGGAACGAAGGTTTGGGTCACACCACCAGGGGGGGAAGAAAAGACACAACCTGCCACTTGCTGAAGGCAAAGGGACTACAGAATGGGTAGCAGAAGAAGGTAGTCATCAATACCCGCTATGACTACATGACCAGCTTCAGAAACGAGGACTGTCATTGTCATGAGTATTTCCTCCTTCTTTTGTTAAAAACATTGTTGTGCATGTATACACTAGTGCAAACAAAATATCTTCATTTTATTTCCTTTTTCCTTTATCATGTGACATAAGATTTATTGACTTCATATCAGCATTTAAGTATTGTTAACTTTATGTGTAGTATTTGGGTTGGGTATTGTTGCAACTGTCTAAAATAACCTACTATAGACCTGCAAATTTAGTTCAATATTTGGCAGAAGCTTAACAACTCAGTCCTGATTAGAATCTCTAATAGCATAGCACTTGATGTAGTAACGGCTTATTATGTTTTAAAATGCCACTCTTCGTCAGAAAAATAAAAATAATGGGAAGAAAGGGTTATTTATAGGTGATTGTTATTTTCATAGAGTACTCTGTCACTTGAATAATATTTTTCAGCATTTCCTGGGTCTTTAAAAGGTTTTCTTTAAATTAAGTCATATTGATCAATAAAATTCTCTCATTTTTCTTGCCATTATCAAAGAAATTCCAATATATGGAAATCAATAATACTGAATGTACCTAATACTAAAAATGTAAAATATCAGAAAAAAGACTAAATTCTATTTTTAGATTAACAGATACACATACATTGACCCACATTTTTAATGACATTTTGTTTCTTAAACTTTCAGAATATTACTAAATCAGTAATGATTTTGTGAGTAAGAAGCATAACAATACATAGTTAGAAAACAAATTGTTCTCCAGATAATGTTTTGAATTAATCTATTACTTTCATTTTCAAAGGAGAAATTGTTTTGAATAGAGTGCCACAAACCATTACAGAAAATTTCTTCTCTGCAATTGTTTGATTTAAGGTTTCAATTATCTCTTGGTGGAAATCCTATGCAGTGATCCTGTGTAGAACATTTTAAAAATGTAATGAAAAAGGGAGGTATTTAAGGTACAGTTCATTAAAATGCCAAAGAAATACTTAAAATACAGTACTAATAAAAATTTAAATCTTGTGATTTTGCTCTTTTAATTTAAGCTCAAGTAACGAACAAGATGAATGTAATCTGCAGGTAACCTTAAAGAATAATTTTAATACAAAAATAAACTTAGAGAAAAGCTTTCGATTTTTGAGAACTATTCACTGTTTAATTTTCCTACTGTTTTTCTGGTCATATGTGTTTTATTTAGCTTTTCCAATTCAATTTTCAGTCATTTCTGTTTCGTTTCTAACTTGTGTTGGGAAAAAAAATTTAACTAGCAAAATCACATACATATACACACATAAACATTGACAGAATGGAATTTGATTTGATGTTTCAGAAGCAGCATAATAAAAAACATATAATAAAAAGAATATTTTGAAATACAGTAATTTAGAAACTTCATGAAAGTAATTTTCTCTAATCTCCATTCAATGATCCTTATCTTTAAATTCTCATCAATATAGAAGTGTACTTAAACATACTGGCTCAATCAATAACTGTAGTGTTGATTGACTCCTCTAATGTAGGAGTTAATATTCTAGTTTATGAGTGATTTTACCCTGAACACTCTTAAAACTTAATGATAAAAAGTATGATATAGCTAACATTGCTGCTATTCAAAAAGTTTGCATGAAAATATTGCAAGTAAGGAAACACTTCTTCCACTAATTAAACATTTTTAAGGCCCAATGGCAAGTATTGTATCCATTCAACAGAAATAATTAATGTCGTTCAAAACTGAAGCAGGAGAATGGCGTGAACCCCGGGGGTCGGAGCTTGCAGTGAGCGGAGATCGCGCCACTGCACTCCAGCCTGGGCGACAGAGCAAGACTCCGTCTCAAAAAAAAAAAAAAAAAAAAAAAAAAAAGCTTTGCATGTAAACATGTAATAGTCTGCATCAAAAGACAGGTCCTTCTAATTCTTTAAAAGTATTCCTTGTTATATACACTACTAACTTTTAAAACAGGTTTGTATTGACCAAACAGAATTTTTTTTAGAGCAATATTCTCAGTTCCTTTAGTGTCGCTATAAAGGAATATCTGAGGTAGGTAATTTATTAAGAAAAGAGGTTTATTTGGCTCACAGTTCTGCAGGCTTTACAGGAAGCATGGCACCAGCATGTGCTTCTGATGAGGGCCTCAAGCTGCTTGCATTTTAGGCAGAAGGAGAACTGGTGGTGTGTGTAGAGATTACATGGCAGGAGAGAGGAAGCGAGTGGGGGTGGGGGGAAATACCGGGTTCTTTTAAACAAAGCTAGCCCTCCTGGGAACTCATAAGTGACAACTCACCCTTTCTCCACGTTGGGGGTGAATCTACACATGAGGAATCCATCCCCATGACCTAAATGTCTCCCATTTGGCCCCATTTCCAACATTGATAGATTTCAACTTGAGGTTTGCAGAGACAAACATCAAAACTATAGCAGCAATTATTCAATGACTGTAAACAATACACATGTGAAAACGGATATTAGAATCAAAATCGTTCTTCTTTTTAATTCTAGAAAACACTTACCTTCTTATTATATAGTTTGGCCATTTCACAAAGACAAATGCACTCATTTCCTTACTTGGGTAAGTTAAACTGAATTATCTGATTTTTTTTTCTGTGTGTGGTATTTACATGGGAGCTTTATTCTGGTTAAGGAGGCATTTGGAAGGAAACCATCATTCATGGAGCCTTGACTAAATCCCAGGAACTACGACAGATAGTCTTTTTTTTCTTTTTTAATTATACTTTAGTTTCTAGGGTACATGCCCACAATGTGCAGGTTTGTTATATATGTATACATGTGCCATGTTGGTGTGCTGCACCCATTAACTCGTCATTTACATTAGGTATATCTCCTAATGCTATCCTGTCCTCTCTCCCTATCCCACAACAGGCCCCAATGTGTGATGTTCCCCGTCCTGTGTCCAAGTGTTCTCATTGTTCAATTCCCACCTATGAATGAGAACACGTGGTGTTTGTTTTTTTGTCCTTGTGATAGTTTGCTGAGAATGATGGTTTCCAGCTTCATCCATGTCCCTACAAAGGACATGAACTCATCCTTTTTTATGGCTGCATAGTATTCCGTGGTGTATATGTGCCACATTTTCTTAATCCGGTCTATCACTGATGGACATTTGGGTTGGTTCCAAGTCTTTGCTATTGTGAATAGTGCCGCAATAAACATACGTGTGCATGTGTCTTTAGAGCAGCATGATTTATAATCCTTTGGGTATATACCCAGTAATGGGATGGCTGGGTCAAATGGTATTTCTAGTTCTAGATCCTTGAGGAATTACCACACTGTTTTCCAAAATGGTTGAACTAGTTTCCAGTTCCCCCAACAGTGTAAAAGTGTTCCTATTTCTTCACATCCTCTCCAGCACTTGTTGTTTCCTGACTTCTTAATGATCACCATTCTAACTGGTGTGAGATGGTATCTCATCGTGGTTTTGATTTGCATTTCTCTGATGACCAGTGATGATGAGCATTTTTTCATGTGTCTGTTGGCTGCATAAATGTCTTCTTTTGAGAAGTGTCTGTTATATCCTTCACCCATTTTTTGATGGGGTTGTTTGTTTTTTTCTTGTACATTTTTTTTAGTTCTTTGTAGATTCTGGATATTAGCCCTTTGTCAGATGAGTAGATTGCAAAATTTTTTCCCATTCTGTAGGTTGCCTGTTCACTCTGATGGTAGTTTCTTTTGCTGTGCAGAAGCTCTTTAGTTAAATTAGATCCCATTTGTCAAGTTTGGTTTTTGTTGCCATTCCTTTTGGTGTTTTAGACATGAAGTCCTTGCCCATGCCTATGTCTTGAATGGTATTGCCTAGGTTTTCTTCTAGGGTTTTTATAGTTTTAGGTCTAACATTTAAGTCTTTAATCCATCTTGAATTAATTTTTGTATAAGTTTTAAGGAAGGGATCCCGTTTCAGCTTTCTACATATGGCTAGCCAGCACCATTTATTAAACAGGGAATCCTTTCCCCATTTCTTGTTTTTGTCAGGCTTTTCAATGATCAGATAGTTGTAGACATGTGGGATTATTTCTGAGGGCTCTGTTCTGTTCCATTGGTCTATATCTCTGTTTTGGTACCAGTACCATGCTGTTTTGGTTACTGTAGCCTTGTAATATAGTTTGAAGTCAGGTAGCACGATGCCTCCAGCTTTGTTCTTTTGGCTTAGGATTGTCTTATCAATACAGGCTCTTTTTTGCTTCCATATGAACTTTAAAGTAGTTTTTTCCCAATTCTGTGAAGAAAGTCATTGGGAGCTTGATGGGGATGACACTGAATCTATAAATTACCTTGGGCAGTATGGCCATTTTCACAATATTGATTCTTCCTATCCATGAGCATGGAATGTTCTTCCATTTGTGTGTGTCCTCTTTTATTTCATTGAGCAGTAGTTTGTAGTTCTTCTTGAAGAGGTCCTTCACATCTTTGTACGTTGGATTCCTAGGTATTTTATTCTCTTTGAAGCAATTGTGAATGGGAGTTCACTCATGATTTGGCTCTCTGTCTATTATTGGTGTATAAGAATGCTTGTGACTTTTGCTCATTGATTTTGTATCCTGAGACTTTGCTGAAGTTGCTTATCAGCTTAAGGAGATTTTGGACTGAGATGATGGGGTTTTCTAAATATACAATCATGTCATTTTTTTGTGTGTTGTATTTACATGGGAACTTTATTCTGGTTAAGGAGGCATTTGGAAGGAAACCATCATTCGTGGAGCCTTGACTAAATCCCAGAAAGTACGACAGATAGTCTTTTTAAACTGAACATAATTTTCTTTCCTCTACTTTGCCCCTCAATAACATGTTTTCAGTGAGCCACCTTTTTTGAGGGCATTTTAATGTGGGGATATTCACAATCTGCAGCTGAATATATAAAAATGTGAAAATCCCCCAAGAGACTATTTTATGTATTTTATATACGCTCAGCAAGTCCACTAAAATAAGCAGTCTAATGAAATGACATTGGGACAATGTAAAAATCTAGATCCATGAATCTATACTACAGAAATATTCAAACATTTAAGTAAAATACATTTATAATAAAATATATTCTATGTATTGTGTATATCTACATGATTGGTTCATCCTTAGTTATCAAAAACATTTTAAAATAGCAACTTATCCCTGGTTTTTTTTTTTTTTTAGAACTTAGCATCTTTTATTTTTTTTTTGTTTTTCTTTTTTCTTTGGTTTGAGATGGAGTCTCACTCTGTCACCTGGAGTGCAATGGCACGATCTCAGCTCACTGCAACCTCTGCTTCCTGGGTTCAGTGATTCTCTTGCCTCAGTCTCCTGAGTAGCTGCGATTAGAGGTGCACACTACCACACCAGGCTGATTTTTGTATTTTCAGTAGAGACAGGGTTTCACCGTGTTAGCCAGGATGATATCGGACTTCTGACCTCAGGTGATCTGCCACCCTCAGCCTCCCAAAGTGCTGGGATTACAAGCGTGAGCCACTGTGCCCAGCCAGAACTTTCTTATATGCTGTAAAATGTATGCACAGAGGTGTTCCCTTGTTTACTCATTTATTCCAAGTGCCAAGAAGAGTATCTGACAGACAGTAGGTTCTTAATATATATTTGCTAAGCTGAATAATTTAACCATGAATACATGTTTATTCAATGCTATGTGAGGAGGGAAGAGCATGTCACAAAATACTTGGCTTTCAAAGTCAATTCCTATGGTTTTACATCCATATTGCATATTATATATGTTTTAACTATATGTTCATTTAAAACATAAGAGATGGGAGGATATTTACAAAAGCATAAACACAAATTATTATCCTTTGGTTAATAGATGGTTGTCTCTTTACATTTTCCTTTCCTTGATTTAGAGTTTTGCCACTGTTCTATTGTTTTTACTAATTAACATATGTAAATATACATTACATTTTCATTTAGTCAAACTATTTTTAATTAACCAGAAAACAATGTACTTCAGAAGTGTAATACTTTTATATTTCAGTTCTTTATTTAATTAACATTTGGTGAACACCACGACCCAAAAATGCTATCCTAGATTATGACATATATATATGCATACATATATAACATACATGTTTTTATATTTATAAAATACATAGTTTCATGACTTAAAATGCTTTAGTTATTAGTGAAGAAATAAAATTCAAGTTACACTTGTTAATTTCTAAACTTAATGATTTCCTCTGTGCCATGCTTCTTAAATATTAGTGAAAAAAATGTGTGCACATATAAAAATAAATTTTGCAGTAAAGTGTTATGACAAAAAGATACCCTTATGTACAATATTTTTGGTACCTTAAAGTAAATTAATTGTTTGGTAGATAACAGCCACCATGTGTTGAAACATATTTTTTTTCTGAGAAAAATTCATATAAATATTCCCTGTTATTTTAGGTTATGATTGACGTAATACTTGTCATTATGTACATAATAGTTGCACATATTTATGGGATACAGCCTGATATTTCCATACATGTATAAATTGTGTAACAATCAAATTAGAGAGATTAGCATATTTATATCCTTAAACATTTATCTTTTCTTTGTGATGAGAACATTCAAAAATATCTCTTCTGGCTGTATTGGAATATACAATGTATCATTTACTGTAGTCATCTTACTGTGCAATAGAACATCAGAGCTTATTCCTCCTCTCTAACTGTAACTTTGTATCTGTTGACCAGTCTCTCCCCATCCACCTGTCTCCCTCCTTTTCACTCTCTGGTAATCACTATTCTATTCTCTACTTCTATAAGAACAACTTTTTTCATTTACCTATGAGTGAGATCATGTGGTATATGTCTTTCTGTGCCTGGCTCCATATTGTTTTCCATAATGGCTGTTATTAATTTGCATTCCCACCAGCAGTTTGTAAGGGTTCCCTTTTCTCTATATCCTGGCTAACATTTGCTATTTTTTGATAATCATTCTATCTGGAGTGAAATGATAACTCTATGTACTTAATGATTTGCATTTTCCTGGTGATTAGTGACATTGAGCACTTCTTTACTCATTCATCTGTTGATTCGTTATCTTGGCTGTTGTGAATAGTGCTACAATAAACATAAAAGTGCAGATATCTTTTTGATGTGCTGATGCATTTTTTCTCTGTCTTTTGATCATTTGCATGTCTTCCTTTGAGAAATGTCTAGTCAGGTCTTTTCCACATTTTTAAAATTGGCATATTTGTTTTTTGTTGTTTGAGTTCCTTATATATTTTGATTATTAACATCATATTAGATGTATAGTTTGCAGATTTATTCTCCCAATCTGTAGGTTGTATCTTTGCTCTGTTCATTGATTCCTTTGCTGGGCAGATGCTTTTTAGTTTTATACAATCCCATTTGTTTACATTTGCTTTTGAAGTTTTATTAAAAAATCCTAGCCTGGAACAATGTTGTAAAGGTTTTCCTTTATGTTGTCTTTTAGTAGTTTGCTATTTTGAATTTTACAGTTAAATATTTAATCCATATTCAGTTAACATTTTGTATATGATAAGAGTTAGGGGTCTAATTTCACTCTTCTACATACTGATACCCGATTTTCCCAGCACCGTTTGTTGAAGAGGCTCTCCTTTCCCCATTGTGTGTACTCGGCACCTTTGTGAAAAATAAGTGATTTGCTCCAATTGTGCGTACTTATTTCTAATAATACCTGTTTTAGAAAAAATGAGGAAATAAAAGTTAGATATGTTAAATCATTTGGCCCAGAGAATTCACCAGGTAGTTGTGTGAACTGAAGCTGTCCAGGTATACTGATGTTTAAATTATGAAGTACATATTATATGTTCCTTGCTATCAAACTTGTAATTTAGCTCATTAACAATGTAGAGTCCATATAATTAATATTTAACAGTATTCTGTTTTGTTTTTAAGAAGAGCAGCACCATTGAATCAAGTAGGAATAAAGAGTAAAATTTATTTTATCTCTTGTTATTAAATATACTAGTCCTTTATGATGTCTATTAAGAAAAGAATGCTATTCACATGATTTCTGATATAGACCATTCTTACTTCATATTTTATAACAATATGTCAGTATGTAAAAACATGCATATTCAATTATGAGTATATATTTACACTCATGACCAACCAAAGCTATTCTCTGTAATATATCAGTCACTGTGTTACTGAATAATGGAAGGTACCAGAATTTCTAAACTTTCTACCCCACATTTGAGATTATATTTTTTAACAGAAATTTACTGAACTGCGAGGATGCTGTGTGGCAAGTATTTCTCATTTTTAATTTTTTAAGAGGTAGAATTAAAATAAATTACAGATTGAGTGTATATTAATAGTTTTGCAAAAAGAAAGCTAGTATAACATCAATTTTGATTCTCAAAAGGTAACAAGGTGATTAAGGGTATCTCTGACTTTAATCACCAAGAGATAATTTTACAAAAATAATTGAAAATATTTTCATGGTAAATTTAACATAAAATTAATTTTACTCAATGATGTCATGTAGTGGAAGCAAATACTCAATGTATTTTTAAATAATCGTCTCTGAATTATCATAAAAATTTGAAAGTACTTCTAGAGATACATGCATATATTTATAATATGCATTTATTTGTTCTATGATTATATGGCATCTGGCAGTTTTTTTAAAGATGAGATCTTGCTCTGTTGCCCAGGCTGCAGAGCAGTATTGTGACCATAGATCACAGCAGCCTTGACCTCTTGGTCTTAAGCCATCCTCCCGAGTAGCTGGGACTACGGGTGCTCACCACCATGCTCAGCTATTTTTATTTTTTTATTTTTTTTAGAGAGACAGGGGTCTCCCTATGTTGCTCAGACTGACCTTAAACTCCTGGGCTCAAGCAATTCTCCTGCCTTGGCCTCACAAACTGCTGGAATTACAGGCATGAGATACCATGCCCGGCCTGACATTCATTATAAAGAACATATTTTCAAAATTAAGCAAGTATTTATACTCTAGAAATATATACAGCTATCATTTGTCAATATATAATAAACATAAAATATTATACAGAAAAAAATAAGAGTGCTTCCAAGAGGGAGGAAATGACTTTATAGCTATTTTTTATGGTCTGTTTATAGGGATTCATACTAAAATGGGCTTCTTTGTATGACCCAAGAACTTAAATACCTGTTTCTATTATCATTATTTTAATCAAAGATCTGACTTAAAGCATATACATACAAATATGCATGTGTGCGCAAACACACTCTTATAATAATAACGTGGACTATTTCTAGGACAAAGACAACAAACTTTATCCATAGAAAAACTTTTCTTTTGTTTGACTTTTGAATATGTTATCATTGAGAAAAAATAATGTATGCTTTGAAGGATGTTCTTAAATTAATGTCATTACTACAAGAACCAATGGTCCTGCAACAAAAGTTGATGAAAAAACTGAATGTGGCTTTTATTTTTAATGTTCTTCATTTCTCACGGGATTGAAGCTCAACCTTCTCAGGCACCTTGAAATTTTGGTGATAACCTGTATCTTTGCTTATCCAGTTACAGTCTGGAAACCGGAAGGGATATTGAACCTGGGGAAGAAACTAATGTAAGGCAAAAGAGTTTGTCCAATAAAGAAAGCAAAATTACTATGCACATAAAGAATTACCATGCACATTCTCTGTACATTTGCCTGTTTATTTTTGTGAACTTCTGTGATTTTCTTTAATTTTAAATGGCTGTGACACTTTTATTTTTATTAATGTCTAAGAATGTTTTATATGTTAAAGAAATTAGTCCTTAATTTATGTGTTATAAATATATTTTATAAATTTTAAATTGTGTTTGTACTTCAATGGCACGATTTTTTGGTATATAATTATATCATCAGCTTTATTAATCTTTCAATTTATCATGTTCAGGTTTTGTGTGTGCTAAGTAAGGCCAATATTACTACATATTGAATTAATTTTGTGTTATCTTCAAATAGTTTCAACTATTTGAAATATATATATATATAGAGAGAGAGAGAGAGAGAAACTATTTGAAGTATTTGAAGATAGCACAAAATCAATATGTAGTCATCCTCTTTTTTTATCTCTTCCTGCAGGTCTAATAAAAACAATAGATAGATTAATGATGTCAACAAATATTTGAGTAAAACCATTATTGCTTGGTTTTTTTTTCCAATTTGAAAAGCTACCTTATGAATCTTCAAAAAATCTGTGTAGTTTTATTGTACTATTTATACAAGGAACCACAAGAGAATGTCAAGCTCAAGCTATTGACAATTTCTGTATTGTAAATATTGCTTGCGACACATTTTTGTGCAGAGATAATGTATTGGGAAGTTTGTTTATGTTGGCGAAGAATAAGACTTTGCTATCATGTATGAAATATTCCTGAAAGAAAAGGTATGAGAAGATACATTACAGCAGATTGAGATTTTATTATGTGTAACTGCTCAGATTTCAGAAATCTGATAAATCTCTATAGATGTATCATGAGAGATCAGTGAATTTCAGTTTTGAAGAGTAGACACAAAGAAAAAGTAATGGAAACATCTCCATCAAAAAGTGCAGCTCAGCCTGTTAAAATAGGGTTGGGAAATATATGATTTCTACCCCAGATGTTTTGTGGAGGTGTGATTGAGGACAATTTCCAGTCACCATGTGATGCTAATACCAATTGACAGAGGAATATTTATTAATACAACTGGAGTAGCAACCTGTAGGTCAAACTGACTTATGGGACGCAGAGCGCAATATACTTAGAGGAAAACATATACACACCTAAGAATGTATTCATCTGAAAAATTCTATGCATATCTGCGTGAAAGAATAGATGATCAAAACATGATGTATTTTAATACCGCTATCTTAGTTTTACTTCTATTATAACTCTAATTAGAAATATTTATAAGAAAAGTACTTGTTTATGTTTTTTGGCATTATTGTACCAAAACTTCACCTATAGGGATCTTGTTTTTCTGATCCAAATATTAATTATTTGTGAATTGTACTTAATTTAATTCTAATCCATTAATTTATGTACAATTCGACCCAAGATTTTGTATCTTTAAAAATGCAACTCTATATAAATGAATGAAACTCATGAATGAGTTTCAGAATAAACGAACACATGAATTTCACTCTGTAGAAATGAATCAGATTTTCTTGTCTGATTATATTTCATATAGCCAGTTCCTTAATCTCACTGAAGTAAAGGTATTTATTTATCCTTAATGATAGCATAACATTTTATCACATTTTTATTTTTAATATTTTAATTAGAAATTCACAACTAATAGAAAATAATTTATAATCTACATTCAGCCAGATAAAAGGAAATGTGTATTATGACTTTCTTTAGCAAATTTATTTTTCATGACATCATTAATTTAGATTTCGATTCTCTTATAATAGTTTTTACAATTATTTTAGTACTAAATAAAAGTATATAATATGTAAAATAGATATAAAAAGACAGAAAATAATACAGCATACCCTCGTGTTGCCATCAGCCAAATTAGTACAGGTTAACATTTTATCTATTTATTTCAACTAAAGGAAAGTATTTTACATATTCTTAAAAAATTATCACTAGTGGTAAGGCCCTAGCATTTTCTAAATTTATTTTCTTTTATTCCCACCCACTCACCTAGGTTTAATACATATATTTTATTATGTATAATTATTGTTATATGCCAAATTATGACACTGGTAATTGTTGAAATTTTATTGCAGTTTTCATTGGGACCCCACATTAACTTCTTAATCAATAGTATTTCTTGGATAGTCACAGTGATCCCAGCACTTTGAAAGGAAGAGGCTGGCGGATCCCTTGAGGTCAGGAGTTCGAGACCAGCCCGGCTAACATGGTGAAACCCTGTCTCTACTAAAAATGCAAAAATTAGCCAGGCGTGGTGATGCACGCCTATAGTCCCAGCTACTCGGGAAGCTGAGGCAGGAGAATTCCTTGAGCCTGACTGGAGAAAGTTGTAGTGAGCCGAAATAGCGCCACTGCACTGCAGCCTTGGTGACAGGGTGAGACTCCATCTCAAAATAATAATAATAATAATAATATTTCTTGGTTAATAATACATATAGACAGAGTTTTTATTTCTTCTTTTTGCATTATAATACCTTTTCAATTAACTAGAATCTTATTTCCTATACTTGTGAGGATGATCTTAACAAGTTTACAAAGTTTTCTTTCCCCTACAAATGTTCCGTGTCTTCTTGAACAAGTACGCTGTCCTATGTCAGCTTTAATAGATTTTTCTCTTTGCCCCTTGGTGAATGTTTGGATGAAACAACTTTTCTTCCAGCTGTTAATAGCACTCTGATGAAAACTCAAACCAAATTGACAAGCTAATAGAAACAGAGATAGATGGTGAAACTCTAGCGATTTCATCCTCTGAAAAAGTGACTGATAAAAAAATAATAGACTTTCTTTGGAGTTAAAGGAGAAATGATTCAAGGCTTTATTTCTCGTGGGTCAGTATGTTATGTGCTAGTTTTTCCCCTCCTTATGGAACTATATTCTATTTATGAATAATACCTTTTGAAACATCAGCATTCATTTGATAGAAAAAATAAAGGCAGCACATTCACAGAAAGGTTATGAGTGTGTCACAAAAATTCACTAGCCTGTATTCTATCTCCTTCAAAGTCATCTCTAGTTGAATGAACATCACTGGGCCAAGTAAGAACTTTATCCCACACTACAACATGTGCTCAAGAGCTTATTCCCCAGCATAATTCCCAATTCCCAGATATATTCTGAGCAAAAGAAAATGCAAAGTCATATCACATTTGGTAGCTGCATTTCCCCCAAACTTGTGAAAAACCAAACATTGATGATCACTCTCCTTTCTCTCTAGAGAAACATATTTCATTGCCTACTCAACCGCTTGATCATCTCTATTAAGCCTGGAAAAAATAATTTTCCTAAAACTATCAACACAAGACTATTTGGAGACCACAGTAACATCTTTAACAAGTGCTTATTATTTATATTATAACATTTCTTTGAAAGACCCTGTAGCAATTGGCATTACATGAAAAATTATTTTCAAAAATCAATATCCTTTTCTTCCAACACAAGATGCCTTTATTGTGCTTATTTTGGGTTGCATGTTTTATCAGCCTACACTAAAAGATATTTTGTCAGTATAATAAAGTTCTCTATTGGTTGAGAAATAAAGGATTGTGGTATAAATGTATCATCAGTTCAGGAAAGGGTTAAAAATAAAGGTAATCACATTTAATGTAATAAATACAACTCAAACTAATTCAGGCTTATACGCAAACAGCAGCAGATAGATTTAAGAAAAGTAATTGTCTGCTCAGGCTTTTACTGTCTAAATTGAACTGAGCAAATCACAACTCTTATCGGAAAGACCAAGGTAAAGAATTACATATGTGTATAATTAGTTTGTAAAGTTCATTCAATAACATGAAATGTACACTTTGCATATTAAGGCTAGGGAGAGGGGAGGTAGTGAGACAGCTGGTGAGACTGTATCATGTCCACAGTTCATTAAAAGAGATTTTCATGGAGGCATACATTATGTTATAAAAGTGAATTCTGAAGTATTGTCTTTCTCCATTGTGCTTTCATGACACTTTGAGAATTTATTTCAACACTCTCTCTTCATAACTCATCATGGCTATTTGTCTCTCAATGCCACATTAATATCTTAAATATTTTTATGAACAATCAAACATTTTCCAGAATAAATTAGAATTAATATGCCAACAAATTCACTTAAACCATGTATCACCCCTTCTGTAACGTAATGGTTTTGTCCCCATTCTCATACATTCTTTTGAGGGCCAATGAAAGCACAATGTTTTGTGTATTTTGTAACAATCAAATGCTAATTAATGTGCAGTGATATGCAAAATTAGAATCTATCATTCACCTATGTTTAACAGGTGAATTCTAAAAAAAACAATGATTGTTAATAGTATTTATCAATATTAGGTGTTTATTTACTTTAAAACATTTATATGCTTACTCCTTCATTTGCTTATCAAATATTATTGAATACATATTATATTCTAGACACTTTTCAAGAAACTGGAGATGGTAGAAAACAAGATATAGCACATGGAACTAACTGGAAGCAGACATATTAGGAATTTGTCAAGTGTTTGGGAACTTATTAATTGTAGAATGTACAACCCATTATGCAATTGGTTATGAGGAGATTATTTGCTATTGAGGCAATTTTTGAAGCAGTTGGATTAAAATTTATCTTGATAGCTGTATACTATCTATTAAATACTTTTTTCTTTTTTCCTTCTTTTTTTCTAGATGTTTCTTGATTATATTTCCTTTATCTAGGGTTTACAATATATTTCTGTAATTAATCAAAGTATAGATTGGAATGGATATTATACTCTGTCATATGTAATTCATAAATCTTGGCAACAATATATTCTCAGTGTTTTCTTCCCATCTTTTTGTGCTCTTGTTATACATTTTACTTTTCATACATTTTATTGTAAAAACTGTTATTTTTGCTTTGAATATGTAGTTTTCATTTAGAAAGATTAAAAATAAAATATATTTTTTCTTTTATATTTCTATTTTATAATTTGTAAGAAGCACTTTATCAAAGGAATAGGTACTAAGCATTCAAGAAAAATATTGCAGGGGTTAATTTCATAACGATTATGGTAAACAGCTAACTGCATGTTGAGGTAATGGTCATCACCCAGTTTTTACTCAAAGCTAAATGCGAGCTAAGTATGTGTTATTATTTAAAGTGTACATCAGGCTATGTAGAAACACAAACTGATTTGGTCTGGCTCTGTGTCCCACCCAAATCTCATCTTGAATTGTAATTCCCATATGTCAATAAAGGGACCTGATGGGATTTGGATCATGGCAGCAGTTTCCCTAATGGTGTCCTTGTGATAGTGAGTGAGTTCTCACAAGGTCTGATGGTTTAAAAGTGGAACTTCCCCCTTCATGTGTGCTCTCTTTCCCTCTTCTCCTTCCACCTTGTGAAGAAGCTGTCTGCTTCTCCTTTGTCTCCTACCACAATTGTTACTTTCCTGAGGCCTCCCCAGACATGTGGAACTGTGAGTCAGTTAAACTTCTTTCCTGTATAAATTACCCAGTCTCAGATAGTTCTCTATAGTAGTATGAAAATGAACTAATACAGAAAATCAGTACCAGCAGGATGAGGTACTGCTGTAAAGATCCTGAAAATTTGGAAGCAACTTTGAAACTGGGTAATGTGCAGAGGTAATGGGAACAGTTTGTTAAATGGTTTTGATGAAAATGCTGATAGTGATATGCACAATGAAATCGAGGCTGAGGTGGTCTCAGATAAAGCTGAGGAACTTTCTGGGAACTGAAGCAAAGGTCACTCTTGCTATGCTTTGGCAAAGAGACTCATGGCATTTTGCCCCTGCCTGAAAGATCTGTGGAACTTTGAACATGAGGAAGATGATTTAGGATATCTGACAGAAGAAATTTCTAAGCAGAAAAGCATTCAAAATGTAACCTGGCTGATTCTGCAAGCATTTAGTCATATGTGTTCACAAAGAATGGTTTGAAATCAGAACATATTTAAAAAGGAAGCAGAGCATAAAGATTTGGAAAATTTGCAGCCTGACCATGTGGTAGATAAGAAAAAAAACATATTTTCTGGGGAGGAATTCAAGCCTGCTGCAGAAATTTGCATTAGTAACAAGGAGCCAAATGTTAATCACCAAGACAATGGGGGAAAAAACCTCCAGGCCATTTCAGAGATCTTCATGTCAGCCCCTCCTATTACAGGCCTGGAGTCCTAGGAAGGAAAACTGGTTTGATGGGCTGGGCCCAACGTCACCGTGCCTTGTGCAGCTTGAGACTTGGTCCCCTGTGTCCCAGCCATTCCAGTTCCAACTGTGGCTAAAAGGGGCCGGGGTGCAGCTTAGGCCATTGCTTCAGAGTGTGCAAGCCCCAAGCACTGGAGGTTTCCATTTGGTATTGGGCTTGTGGGTATAGAGAAGACAAGAATTGAAGTTTGGAAACCTTTGCCTAGATTTCAGGCGGTGTATAGAAATGCCTGGTGTCCAGGCAGAAGTCTGCTGCAGGGGTGGAGCCCTCATGGAGACCCTCTGCTAGGGTAATGCAGAAGGAAAATGTGGGGTTGGAACCCCTACACAGAGTCAACACTGGGGCACTGCCTAGTGAAGCTATGAGAAGAGGGCCATTGTTCTATGGACACCAGAAAAGTTGATCCACCAACTACTATCACCATGTGCCTGCAAAACCCATAAGCACTCAACAGTAGCCATGCAGAGCCACAGGTGAGGAGCCACCCAAGGTCATGGGAGCCCACCCCTAACACACCCTGTTTGTGAGGCATGGAATAAAGGGAGATTTTTGAGCTTTAAGATTTAGTGACTTCCTGGCTGGGTTTTGTACTTGCATAGGGCCTATGGCACCTTTGTTTTGGCCAATCTGTCCCATTTGAAATAAGGATATTTACCAAATGCTTGTACCTCTATTGTATCTTTGAGATAACTAAGTTGTTTTTGATTTTTACAAGTTAATAGGTAGAAGGGACTTGACTTGTCTCAGATGAATCTTTGGACTTGGACTTTTGAGTTAATGCTGAATGACTTAAGACTTTGGGGAATCTGTTGGAAAGGCACGATTGATTTTACAATGTGAGCAGAACACGATAATTTGGAGGGGTCAGGGTCAGAATGATCTGCTTTTGCTCTGTGTCCCCACCCAAATTTCATCATGAATTTCAATCCCCACGTCTCAACAGAGGGACCTGGTGGGAGGTGATTGGATCATGGGGTGGTTTCCTCCGTGCTGTTAACATGATAGGAAGTTCTTATGAGATCTGTTGGTTTCAAAGTGGAACCTCTCCCTTCACTCTCTCTCTCTGTCTTATGGTGCCTTGTGAAGAAAGTGTTTCTTCTCCTTTGCCTTCTAACATGATTGTAACTGTCCTGAGGCCTCCCCAGCCGTATAAATGGTGTGTCAATTGAATATCTTTCCTTTATAAATTACTCAGTCCCAGGTAGTTTTTTCTTTATAACAGTGTGAAAACCAACTAATACACAGACTTTATTTTAACCATTTCTGTTGATCTTTATTTTATTTTGCAGATTCACATTTCTGTTGAGTATTATATATTTTTTCCTGTTCTTCTTTTAACATTTTGTAGTGCAGATGTCTTGGTACTGAATTGTCTCCTATGTTTGTCTGAAAAAGTACTTTTCTCCTTTTTGGGGAAAGATATTTTCACTATATAGAATTCTTTTTTTGGCAGTGATTTTGCTGCTGTTTTAGTATTTTGGAGATGTTAATCCATTATCTTATGACTTAAACATTACATATTTCTTTTTCATATAACATGTATTTTCTTCTCAAGCGGCATTTGAGATTTTATCTTTAGTATTCAGCAGTTCGAATTTTAAGTATAGGGGTGTGTGTGTGTGTGTGTGTGTGTGGTGTATGCGCACGTGCATGCACATGCATGCATGCGTTCACAGGTGTCTGTAAGATGATATTTGTTTTCTTTAATTTGGTTAACTTCCTGGATCCATGGTTTGATTTCATTAATTATTTTTTGAAATTTCTTAACTCTATATGCTAAAATTTATTTTCTACCACACTATCTTTGGCTTCCAGGATTCCATTTAAAAATAAATTTAATTGTCTGAAAATTTTCCACAGTTATTAAAGCCTCTCAATTTTTTTGTTGCTTTACAGCTTTTTTTAAACTCATGTTTTCCTCTTTGTGTTTCAGGTTGAGTAATATCTATTTATTTATCCTAACTGGTTCTTTCTTCAGCTGTGTCATGTTTAGTGAATGGCCCTTTCATTCGAGTCACTTTTCATCTGTTCTGTCATTCTTCTAGCATTCCTATTCAGTTCTTTCTGCAGTTCTATTTCTCTGCTGCAATTTCTCAGCTGCTCTTGCATTCTAGATATCTTTTCTATTAGAGTCTTTAACATATTAATCATAGTTATTTAAAATTTTCAGTCTGATTTTTGCAACACCTAAATCGTGTCTTAGGATGGAATTTTTACTTTGTATTCATAATTGGAAATGTGCATGCACATTTTGCCAGAATGTTAGTGTGGAGAGGTAAAGGAATTTTTCCCAAAATTGAATTGGATGTGGATTTTGTTGTTGCTTCAGGGCACCATCAGCTTTGGTGACAGGACACAGGTCAAGATCCCCAGGTGATTCTATTTTACACCCAAGGTTGACTGCTACTGCACTCTACCGTCCTAACCCCTGCAATTTCTGCTTCTCTTCAATTTAGCACCTAGACTCTTACCAAAATATGCCTTAGTGTGTACCACGGCTGCCTCCTAAAGCAAAATAAATTTACTGAATTAAAAATGGAAGACACCATTTTTCAAATAACTATTTCTTACTCTGACTGTGGTTCTTTAGTGTTTACCTGATGGATCAATTTTTATTATTCGTTTTCTATTCATTCCAAATTAGGGAAAAACTCTGCCTCATGGGTTGAATCAATAGAGTGTTATTTATGGAATGGAACATGATAAACAAATGACCAGATACGATTCCTTGTTTCCCAATGCAAGCTCTAGACATTTCTAGGGAGATGGCTTTGAAAACATATAGCATCTAGTTATTTAGAGACTGAATAGTGGAAAATGGAGTCACAGGATTCACAACCCTGTAAATCTTGTTCATGAGCAGCCCAATTATTTCCCCAGAGGTCTTTGGGATGGTGTAGTTGGACGACAAAGGAACAACAAAGGATGTTGTTTCTTACTGGAACATTGGACTAAAAATTCAAAATAAAATTCTAGCGAGATACAAGACAACTCTTTTTCACTCTGTCCTTCTAGACAAAATTGACCAAATATCACAGCATGCTGTGGCCCACCCTTGCTTTGTCTACATCAGTCTCTGGTTTAACCTACAGGTGGCAGCAGCCTAGTCCTGATAATACGTAGCGTGGAAACCTGAACAAAAGAGCTTGTTGGCCCAATACAAGTTCATCGTGGACGATCACTGTTTTTCTCTTTTTCTGCTTTACTACTTTTTATCATTCAAAACACAAAGGCATCGCCACTTTCTTGATTCAATACATTTCTGAAAATTAAGGTTAGCTGAAGCTGTATACCTGCTAAGATTTATTCCTGTAGGAAGACACAAGAGATCAGAAAATTCCAATTATTGAGCAAGAATAAAGGGGATTTCAATAGAAAAATTTCAAATAAAAATCCAAGTATGAAATCATGCATGGCCAGAAGACCATCATTCTGTACCCGGGAGCCCTTCTCCCGTCTGACTGAATCCCATCCATTCTAGGGGAAAAGAAACTGCCTATAAGAGCAAATCCTGTGGGGAAGGTTAAATGACTTTCCTGCCTGAAGGAGACCAAGCACACATGCAGAGAATCACAAAAGTATAAAACTAGTGTTGAACCTTTGCCCTATCCCAGTCCCCATACCCATATTAAGTAGGCCAGTCAACTTTACACAGAGATTATTAAGAAAGTTTCTGAATGAGCTTAGTTTGTTGTTACAGATCCGCAAGCTTCATTCTTGTATCTTGTTTTATCAACATTACAGAAGCAAAATATCTTTGGGAATATTACCACATAAAATTAATGAAAGTTATATAACCTTATAGAAGCAAAATAACACTAGTCAATATTCACATTTTCAATTAATAAAAATACCTGGTAAAATATTTTAGTTTATTTTGAGCTGGCATAAAAGGAATTCTCCAAGATCAAAACAAAGTAAACATAGAAATCTTATCAGGTAAGGAAAGCGTTGTTGGAAATAGCCATGTATATTTTTAAGCACAGTCAAATTGACTTTCTAGAAATGAATACATAGATGCTGAATTTAAAATATGCTGGATTATTTGAACAATAAATTAAGCACAACTAAACAAAGAATTAGTAAATTGAAAGTAAACCTAAAGTTTTCCTAAAGGCAGAGAGGAAAGGATAGAAGATATGAATGACAATTAAAATAAATGGAAATAAAAATAATACAACTTTGTATATCATATTTAAACTCCAGAAGGTGAAAAGAGAGAGAAGAGGCAATATTTTAAGAAAGTGTGAATGAGAATATTCAATAATTGATTGTAAAGCATCATTTTTATACAAAGCAAACTAAGAAACAATAAAATGTTAAAGGGCTTATTTGACCAAAAAACAATTCATGAATTAGGCAGCTTTAAATAAGAAGTGGTTGGAAAGCTTCACCAAGGGAACACAAGAGAGAGGCTTTTATCTGATACACACAGAATTAGAGCAAAGAAAATATTTGATTGGCTACAGTTATACATTTGTCCTCTTTGGTGTGTTCTATTGGAGAGTCCCTAGTTATATAAGTCTGTTGGCTGCTTCTGATTGGTTGGATTTAACTTCTGTTTTTCTATAATATATGCATTTATTAAAAAATAGCACTAGTTAAGTTTTGCTTGTGTTTGCAAATCAAAGAAGATTTAAGTCACTTATGAGGCCTAACTGACTTCGTCAACTCAGGGATTCTTCAGGCCTCGTCTCCATTTTGATTTATTTTAATCACATTAATAT
Source organism: Macaca fascicularis (assembly GCF_037993035.2). Classification (NCBI taxonomy): domain Eukaryota; kingdom Metazoa; phylum Chordata; class Mammalia; order Primates; family Cercopithecidae; genus Macaca; species Macaca fascicularis. Next base: position 14,387,294 of record NC_088392.1, on the reverse strand, counting down.
TCATAATAACAAAGCTCAACACATGAGCAGAAGGGTAGATGAAATATAAGCAACACCTAGAAGGATCAGGATACCACTGCAGAGTAAAAAGCACAAAGAGAAGATGTGAAAGGCAGCTAGAAATTGATGAGAGCTTTTCTGTAAAGAAATGGTATATGCTAAGGGTAGACTTTTCCACAGGAATGATGTAAACTGGAAAAATGGAGGAAAACATTTTCAATGTTCTAATTAAAATTATATATCGATCTGGCATTGTATATGAAGTGAAATTATCTTTCAAATTTAAAAACAAATTAAAGATATTTTTAGATAACCAACACTGAACTAGTGTTTACCCTAAATAGGTGTAGTAAAGTGGGAGGGGGCTTCCTGGACTGGGGTGACCCTAGAGTCCCTGTGGCCCTTTGGTCTGGAAGGAATTGTAACTTCATTGTGACTGTGAATGAGGAATGGGGGATTAGTTTAGGTGGGGAGAAAAGCTGATGAGCTGCACTGCAGTCCCCTGGTTAAAACATAAAATGACTCTAAGAAACCGGTATGCTGTCAATTGGAGAGGGCAGTTGGGGTAAATATTAACAAAAACTAACTTTGAGAGGCAACTGGATCACCAGTAAATCTGAGAGTTGAAAAAAGCTGGAGAGAGCAGTGTCTGTGCCTGCACTATGAAATTTATGTAAATATTCCCCCTGTTATCAGGCTTATCCAGAGTAAAGAGTTTAGACATCAACCCTCCCCAATTCCCCAAACCCAGTTACACTTGCTTTAGATGTCTGAAGCATCTATAACATAAATAAATGTTTTCTTTTAACCAGATTGTGAATGACATAATAATCTTACATTGAATACACCTTCATTCACCTTAATAACTTTGTACACCATAATCTGTGGTTCAGAAATTTGTTTTTACCTATGAAATTCGACTAATGTATTCACAATTTTGTGACTTGAAATGTCAAAGTAAAGAAAAATGCATTATATCATAAAAATGAAGGAATGAACTTCAGCGATAGGATTGAAAGGACAATTTAAGGTATCAGGTTGAAG